>NC_137766.1:132500-857488 GCF_963264785.1 Psittacula echo
AACCTGAAGCAAATTTACAGCCCACCTGTATTTGATAGTCTAAATGTCACCTACATTTCACAGACCACGGAATTTAGGACAGCCTAAAGCCATTAACACTGTTCACAGGATCTGTCGCTTCTGGGCTTGCTTTGTCTATTCACGATGTTAAACCTGTCCCTGTGACTTGGTGTTGGCCAATGCTTTGAGCTCGGCTTGATGGGCAGAAGAGACCACAGAGGTTAGAGATCAGGGTCTCATCCTGATCCGCAGTACCTGTGGGGTTTAGGAGTGGTTGTGCTGGGCTGTGTGAAGGAGAGGATGACTCAGGAGCTATGAGTTATGTCTCAGGTGCTGGAAGGAAGACCCAGCCGCTGAGTGATGCGTTTCTGAGTGGCTGAAGTGAGGTGCAATGATTTATATGTGATGACACTTCCTCAAACACAAGGAACTGAGAAGTACCCACTTTTATTCCCTCTTAGTAATTCCTGAAGTACTTTGAACATAAATAACTTAGAAATTACTGTGGTGTGTAAAATTAGAGTTGTGAAACCTGCTCAGACGTTCCTCCTTTTAGGACTCCCCGCTCCCCTCATTAAGTGTTGAACCAGAACGCTGATGACAGCCAGTGCTGTCCAGTTTAACGCTGTCACTGCTGCCTTGACTAGGAAAGAAAGAGATCTTCACCCCCAGAAGTGCCTTCAAACCGCGCTCAGAGATCCTCCTTCCGCAGGGCCCATCCTGCCTGCTCCTTATCCGGCACCGGGGCTTCCCCGCTGTCGTGGTGGATGTTGCTCGCGGCCCTGACGGCGGATTTCATGGCCGTGTCAATCCAGGCGTGGGGCTGGGCCGTGTGCTCCCCTGCGAAGTGCACCCGGCCCTGGTGCTCGAAGAGGTCCCGCGAGTAATCAGTGAACTGGTAGGGGGTGAAGGCAGCGAAAGCCCCCAGGGAATACTTGTCCAGCTGCCACTTCTTGATGACGTGCTGGGTGCAGGTGTCCTGCAGGTACTCCTTGCTCACCTGGTGGATGGCTGCCAGGTCCTGGAAGACCACGTCCAGGCACTGCTCGTCCGTGAGCGGCAGGAAGAAGTCGGCGTCGTCGTTCCAAGTGTAGGAAGCCAGGATGACGCCCAGCCCGCTGGAGAAGTTGTGGCTGGGGTAGTAGATGAAGCGCGAAGGGCGGTCGGTGATGGATTGTCCCCCTCGGATGCCGTCCGACTCCCAGAACTTCTCCGTGCAAGCCAAGGCGATCTTGGAGGAGGCCGCGTAGTGCAGCGAGCGCAGGGCATGGGTCTTGGGAGCAGAGAGGGGGGGCACGAATTGGATGTGCCTGGTGGCCTTGGTGGTGGAGGTGACAAGGACGTAGTCTGCGGTTACCGTGGCTGAGGCCAGGGTGTCTGGAGCACGGTAATGAACGTGGACTTTGCTCCCCTCCGTGATGATCTTCTCCACCACGCAATTGAACTGGACGACGTCGTACAACTCGTTGTAGAAGGCTTTGGGCAGCTGGTCAAATCCTCCTGTGATCTCATCAAACCTGAGAGGAGAGGAAGAAGACGGTGGGGGAAAAACCCTGGGGTTCAGGAGCTGTAAAACCTGACGTCTTCCAGAGATGCTCTAACAGAGCCTGGTGGCCCTTTGAGTCGGGAATGATTCCCATTGAGACTCCCAAACGCCACTGACATCTCTGCTGGTGGCTGCCGTGGCCCTGCACAAAATGGGGTTTGCCATAGGAGACGTGGTCTTACCTCTCATCAGCGAAGGTGTCAAAGTCCCACAGCGAGGCCACGAAGGACAGGTAAAACCCCGAGTCCTCGTTCAGGAGGTCACCGATCATCTGGACCGCTCCTCGGCTCAGATTCCCTACTTTGATCAAATACTCCTGGAAAAGCCAGGAAGAACACGCAGCCTGGCGTTATTGTCCCAGGGCTTTATATCCCAAACCATATTCATGCCCTGCTGCCTTGTTTCTGTTCCTGATCTACTTAAAGCCCACACCAGAAGCAGCTTCTTGCAGGAGACCAATGACTGCTCCGGTTTAGCAGGGCAGAAGTTCTGGAGATGGATGAAGAGGGATTTGTGGCTTTGAGACAGTTGGGCCACAGGAAGACGCTCAGTAAATCCTCCCCAGTGCTTGGGGAGACCCATGATGGAGGAATATGGTTAATCTGGATGAATTCCTGGACCCTTTCTCCAAGCAGGGTTAAGAATCAGTAGAGGGGGAAGCTTAGTCTCAAGCCCCAGACCTTTACCTTGGTGGAGAAGGAGTCGTATTTAGCTAGATACTCCTTGCAGTCTGTAGCCTGGAACGTCTTGAAAGCCTGGAGAGAAAACAGTGATGTATTAATGAGGAAAGAAAGCACATTCCCAAAGTGCTTCCCTGGATTCTGTTAGCATTGGCTGGGGTTTGGTGACCCCTGGAGCTGCTTTAGAGATAGAACAGATCCTGCTGCTTGGGGCTCAATCTGGGGAAGTTAAGGCCTTAATGTGGAATCTTCTGCTTCATCCAAGGCTTGGCGAGCGCTCCGGAGAAGGGAACGTGTATAAAGAGGGTTTCAATGAGCTGCCCTTGTTTCTGAATGAGCCTTTCTAAGGCTAAAAGGATCCTACTCTTCCTCAACTCATTGCGGAGTCTTCCTCAACCTGGGGGTCCACCAGGAAACAACATCAGTGCCTCTGGGATTCCCTTCCCTGTGGGCACGTACCTTGCCCAGTGCTTCCCGGTACAGCTGGTCGGCACTTTTGCCTCTCTCCGATGGCTTCACCGGGTACTTGAGGATGTTGGGGTTCCTCTTCACTTCCTTGGCTCTTACCCGAGTGCCGTTCACCAGGTACCAAGTGTTCTCATCGGTCTGGATGAAGGGGTTTAGCTTCAGCTGAAACTGCCTGATGAACTCCCGGACCAGCCTGAGAGATGAGGCACGTGGGGACAAGTGCTTGCAAACAACCCACCCCAAAACCCAGCCCCTAAAGCACGAGGAGCATAAAAGGACGCTTTCCCCTTGAGGATGTTGTTGTAGCCATGTCTTGTGTTGGCAGTGTATCGTGACTGCTGCCCCACACCCGTACCCAAGTCCTCACAGTATCACAGTATCACAGTATGTTAGAGATTGGAAGGGACCTCAAAAGCTCATCCAGTCCAATCCCCCTGCCGGAGCAGGAACACCTGGATAAGGTTACACAGGAATGTGTCCAGGCGGGTTTTGAATGTCTCCAGAGAAGGAGACTCCACAACCCCCCTGGGCAGCCTGTTCCAGTGTTCCGTCACCCTCACTGAGAAGAAGTTTCTTCTCAAGTTTAAGTGGAACCTCTTGTGTTCCAGTTTATACCCATTACCCCTTGTCCTATCATTGTTTGCCATTGAGAAGAGCCTGGCTCCATCCTCGTGACACTCCCCCTTTATATATTTATATACACTAATAAGGTCCCCCCGCAGTCTCCTCTTCTCCAAACTATAGAGACCCAGCTCCCTCAGCCTTTCCTCATAAGGGAGATGCTCCACTCCCTTCATCATCTCAGTCACCCTGCGCTGGACTCTCTCCAGCAGGTCCCTGTCCTTCTTGAACTCATCTCAAACCTCAGCCTTGCTCCTCCAAGTGGGCCGGTTCCTTCCCCAGTCACGGCTGTGAAGCAGGGCACCTCCTTACCTGTGCTTGCTCGGCAGGCGCATGGCTCCCAGCTCCACGTACCAGTCCTGCCCCTTGGGGCGGTATGTCCTGATCCGGCCACCAACGTGGCTGCTGGCCTCCAGGACGGTGACCTGCAACCAGAGATGGGTGAAGACCGCACGTGTTCAGGCAATGCAGCTAGTTCGAGCGAAACGCCTACCAAACAAGTTCTCGGGCATGGGGACAGGCAGCATTCATGGGCCATAGGGTGGTGCAGGTCCCCTCCAGCTGGCAAATGAACCCTTCATAGATCCAAACCCCTCCCTTGCGTTCTTTTGGAGATCATCTAAAGGAGTTGCTTGGTGGGAAGCTCTCCTTCATCCCCTCCTGTCCCTTTGCCTAAATCAGATGAAATCACTGGAGCCCACTTGCTTTTCCTTCCTTTTCCCACCATTCCCTTCTCCCTCTTCACGTTGGAAAACCCTCAGTGTAGGAAAACAAGACCCAAAGGCACCCATGTCTCGTGCAACCACTGACCCTGTGGCCGGCGTCTCGGAGCAGCTTCGCCGCTGTGAGCCCACTTATCCCTGCACCAACAATGACCACGTTTGCTGGGTGAGTTGCAGGCTCCAGCCCATTTTTAACAATGTCCAGCAGCTCTTCGTAGTCTTTGTCGTGGAGACAATACTCAGGGAAGCACGGGAACCTCTTGGCGCTCAGGAGACCTGCCAGCAGGAGGATTGGGAAGAGGACTGGGGAGAGAAGAGAAGAGAAGAGAAGAGAAGGCTCTTGGCAATGAGCATGCAGGTTCATTCCTCACAGCCAGGAGCGTGGCGGCACAGATTGCCTCCAAGTACATTGGCGTCCAAGCCCCAAAGAGGAACAGTATCGGTCTGATTCAAATCAACTGGCATGGTTATTCCCTATGGCATCAGCAGGTCTCACAGGACGCCGGATGTCAAGCAGTGTCAGGAAATGTGATTCTGAAGGAGAAATCAAGCCCGTGGATGATTTCTTTTCTTTCCCATTCACGTTCTGCTTTCATGAGTTCCCCAAATGAGTTTGAGCCCCTTTGAATAAGCTCTGAAGAATCCATAATGAAGGAGGGTCATTAGTGCCACTCACACACAAAGAACTGAGGCAATCTTGTCCCAGTTGCCCTTTCCTGTGCTTTAGTAATCCGTGGCGGTTTGGATGGAGTGGGTAGGAGGAGAAGACAATAGTATATTGATAGGTGCACACTATTGCATAGAGAGCTGGACAGGTGAGACAGAGATAGCAGGTGATAGGGCTTATCTATTGAAATCGGAGAAGACTCCAGCCCATCCAGAACAACCGTTCCTACCACACCAGAACCAACCTCATCCCAGGGGAAGGAGGTTTGAACAGAAACCTGGGATTTCGCCAGTTTGGGCTTCAGTTCCCCAAAATAACTTCAATAACTTTCATTTTCTTTGCCTTCCCCCAAATACCGTCGGTTTACTTCCAGGGAAACAACAGACAACGAGAGCAAAGGTTCTGAAATCCCAGCCGGGGTAGTTCTCCCTTCTGGAAAATCCCCTTGGAATGTTCCTGCTGGAAGAGCCCTGGCAGTGATCAACCTCAGAACTGTTACCCTGCAGGTGACTGGTGGGAACCAAAGCCCAGCTCCTCAAGCAGGTCCTGCTGCAGCCTCTGGAGCTCCTCCAGCTTCCTGGAGACACCCACAATGGCAGTAAAAGCTAATTAGAAAGCGCTTGCTCCAATTAGGCTGCAACAGCGGGGCTGCCTTCGGAGCAAGGCAGAAAGTGATAGCGTGTCCATAAAGCCACATTGACCTTCTCACCCAGGGCTGCTGCCCTGGTGCTCCTGGAGGAGGTCAGGCTTCCCAGGGCAGGGGATCCCAAACACATTGGGGCCATTGGAATGGCTGGATCTCCGTCTTCCCTCAGACCTTCTTGTGTTGTGGGGGAGAAACCATCAGCCTGATGTCCTCCAGGGATGCTCCTGGAGGTTCTGAGCTTGTTTCCATCCACCCCTGCACAACCAGGAGCATCCCAAACCTGCAAGAGAGGTGTCCTATTGCCCCTAGTTGCTGCCCAGTCAAGCTCCAGGTGACCAAGCGATACCCTGAGCCGGAGGAAGGGAGGTTTGTGGTTACGCTGTCAGGAGGTGACACGAAAGGCAGAGGTGAAAACCAAACCGAAACCACCCCAAAAACGGGCACTGAAGAGGAGAGAAAAGCAGGAAAAGCCCAATAGGAGAGGTCGAGATTCGGGGAGAGCCACTCACCGGTCCCAGTCATCCTTCCAGCGGGAAGATGAGTCCTCGGCTGAGATTTGCTTTCATTTTATACCCTGGCTTAAGAAAAAAAGGAGGCAACATTGTTGTGGTGGCTGGGGAGGAAACCTGCCAGTCAGGGGCTGGAGGCAGCAGTGATTTGTCACCCCAAGGGGAACCAGCAATTGAGCGTAGCCGGTTCCTCTGACGGGTTCCTTGTCTTTCCTCACCGGTGTTACCGGGTTTGGACACAAGCCACTGAGTCCACGGCACATTTAGGAAGTGTTGTGATCATCAGAACACCCGGAGCTGACCGCACCCTGGCCGGGAAGGGCAGCAGAGAACTTCCCAGCACCCGAATGGAGGTTTGGTTCTTTCCTTGTGCTGCGCGAGGTGGGATCCGATCCAGCGTCGCGGGACCCATTTGCATCCCGAGCACCCTGCTGGTGGGGAGAAGGGGCATTTCCAGGTGCCAGCTCACGTCAGGACACCTTATGGTCAGTTTTGGCTTCATCCTGTCCCCATTAGGATTGAGCTTCGATGCCTTCACTGAGCTGGCAAACACTGGGTGCGTGGTACCAGCGTTTTCCCACAATGGACAGTTTTGACCCCTCAAAGCACCATAAATCAACCCGAGGAACCATCCCTTGGCTGGTTCACTACGTTCTTCCCACCACTCAACCCTGCTTAGGCTGCACCGCTCCTGAAACCAAATAAACCCACCGCAAACTACCCCTCCCAACCATCTTGTCCTTTCTCTTCTTTGCCTGATGCCTGAAGATTGTCCCTTTTACAGTAAGCAGATGACGTACTAGTTTGAGGAGGAAATGAAACCCCATGGTGGTGCTTCCCCAACTTGCACACCCTGCGGGGTGACCTCAGCACCAAGGTAGACACGAGCCCCACAGAAGGGGCTTTCCCCAAAGCCTCAGTAGCCACTGGCTCTTCTCAGTAGTGTTTTCTTCATGGAACACTCTCCTTCCCTGCAATGCTCTCCGTTCTCCTCGGTTGGAGCCCAGAGCTACGTGCATCAAAGCAGAAGCCAACTCTTTCCCTTGTGCTATTAAGAGTCTGCTCTTTAGATGTCTGGGTGCCTTCCCAGACAGGAGGGCTGAGGCCCTGCTCCAGCTTGCTCTTGCTTTAGCCTTTAGTCTTGATTTGTTCTGTCTTCTTTGAGTGCTGCTTCCTTTAGCTCTTTGATTGCAGCAGCTTGAGCCAAGCTCATGGCTGGGCTTTACCCCATTCACCTCCCAACAGCAGTGTGGGGTTTTACTAAGTGTCATCATCTTGAGGTGGAAGGGAAACCTACGGATCATTGAGTGCAACTCCCAAAGTGGAGTTCTGGGGAATGGTGGTGCCCACTTGTGGTGTTACACTGGTCTCATGCTGTAGATAGTGCCCCAGAGGAGTGGACTGCAGAACCCCGGTGAGGCAAGGACTGGGAGCACTGCCTGCCCTTCCCATCCATTACCCTTTCCATGAAGTCACTCCTCACCAACCAAGTTCCCTCTGGGCTCTGGGGAAATGGTGCTGACAAATTGCTTCGGCCACCGATGATGGGAGGGTTCAATCTTTGCCACCAGCAGGACCCACTGAACACATCCGTGTCCATGGGATCTATGTTCTGGTGGCCTCGTGACACAGACCTTGGGGATTTGTGGTGCTTTTCCAACCTTGGTGGTGTGGCTCTTGCCCAGCAACGTGCTTGTTGGGGGAGTGTGGGTGTTCCTACAGCAACGTGGAGCTCGTTGTGGTCTCGTTTCCTCTGCCTGGCCCCACAGGCAGCTCAGTCTGCGCTGATTTAACCTTCCCCCAAAGCATCTTCGTGGTGGTGCTGCTGGGATGGGCGTTTTGGAAGAGATTGACCCTCTCCATGGTGAATTCCAGGAGTTATCTCGGCCTGCATCACGGCAAAACAAGGAGATGATTCCTCGCATCCACTTCACCTGCTTTCGCCATGAGTTCCCCTTCATCTTCATCAAAATCGAGTGGAAGCTTTCCTCCTAGGAAAAACCAAAGGGTTGCACGTTCCCCTTGAGGATTTTGTCTCCGTTTAGGAGGTGCCACCAGTCTGATCCAGGTTTACCACTTGGAAAAGGCAAAAAGCACCATTTTTCTGCACAATGACCCCAAACAACTTCTAGTTTGTGCCTGCTCTCGTACTGGCTCGTTATTACCAGCTCGTTTTCCTGGTGGCTGCGGGTGTCTACACTGAAAACTCAGCACCATGCTTTATCTCTTCCCATGAAGCAACGATCCTTGATGGGGGATTTGGGGATTACCTGATGAAACCAGTGCGGGCACATGGCTCCAGAGGGTTTGGAGGGAGGGCAGTTTGGTTTATCTTGTTTCGATAAAAAGCCACATCAGCACGTGTCCTGACAAGCTGCTTTAGGATTAACCTCAAATTACAGGGTTTATTGTCTAAGTGTGGTATGCCACCGGTTGCAAAAGGAGTTCCTCCCATGTTCCTGCTCCTCTCTGCTGTTTCCTTGAACATTACTGGAAACTGAGTTTCCACCTAAAGCCAGTTACAACATGAGGCTCGGAGAAGGACAATGGGAGGGATGGAAACCGAATCGAATCAGCCGGCGTGGGACGGGTAAAGGAAGGACGTGTCTTTGCTTCCAAATAATTGTCTTTGCTTTTAATGTGGGGTTTTCTTCCTTAATGAAGGGAGGAGAAAAACCAGTCAGGGTTTGGTCCTCCAGCACCAGAGAGGGCAGATGTTGACGTGGCGTCAACAGAGCCTTTGACAGTGCACGGAGGAGCTTGAAGGAAGGCACGGGGAAGTGTGTAAGAACACTGAAGGTGGATGTGAAGAGCGAGCTGTGTATGTAAAGCAGGCGGAGGGAAAAACCCCGGGTGGATTCATTAGTCACAGACACGAGGCTGATGTGCGCAGGCAGTTTCCAGTGAGGAAAGATGCTCTTTCAAAGGATTTCCTTACAACTCATTTCCTGCTCATCCAAGGCACACGAAGCACGTCCGTGGTCGTGCCGCTGCAAGATGCAACGCTTGAGGCTGGGCTGATGCTCTGGGAAACAAGTGATAGGTGTCAGGCTGATGTCCTGGGTTCAGCAGTAGCAGTCGTTTCTCTCCTTCTCAGTGGCTGGTGCAATGCTGTGGTTTTGACTTTCGGCCTGGGAACAGCGCTGAGAACACCGATGGTTTCAGTTGCTGCTCAGTAATGTTCACTCTGACCAAGGACTTTGTGAGTCTCATGCTCTGCCAGGGAGGAGGGGAAGCAGGGACAGGACACCTGACCCAAACTAGCCAAAGAGGTATTGCATACCACAGCACGTCATGGCCAGGATGTAGAACTGGGGGCAGTTACCCGGCAGGGTTAGATCGGTCGGGCTGGGTATCGGTTGGTGGGTGGTGAGCGGTTGCGTTCTCTCCCCTTGTTATTTCCCTTATCATTATTATTATTGGTGGCAGCAGCAGTGATTTGTGTTATACCTTAGTTACTGGACTGCTCTTATCTCAACTCGTGGGGTTTACAGTCCTCCGATTCTCCTCCCTATCCCTCTGGTAGCCAGGATTAGGGGTGCTGCATGGTTCTGAGTTACCAGCTGGGCTTAAACCACGACAGTTCTTTGTGGCGCCCAACGTGGGGCACGAAGGGTTGAGATAACGACTGATCTTTGGGTCTTGTCTAGGGTTAGATGACGATATAGGAGGGCCAAGAGGTTTTCCCCAAGGCTGGACAGTTACGAGAGGCAGCATGGGCAGGCATCTACGCCAGTGGGCCCCTGCAGCGCTTGGGAACTTCACCACGGAACAAGTGCAAACCCCAGAAAAATTAGTGAAACCCTTAAATGAGGTGTGTGTTGTCATCCTGGTGATTAAATTAAATTAATATGGTTACATTTTACATATATTAGATTTATATAAATCCATACAATTAATTAATAATTAAATTAAAATGTAAATTAAATTAAACGAGAGATAGTTCATGCAGCAGCATGAAGACAGTTGGGTGGAAGAGTCTCCTTGGGAGGGTGAGCATCCCAGCGCCACGGTTGCCATGGCCATGACGGAATCCGCCGGGATTCTATCCTTTATGAGCTGGTGGGAGACATTGTTCTCTTGGCCAATGGGAGGGCTCGGAACTGCCCCTCATTTGCATCCTCACTGGTATAAAAAGGGGAGCTCGGGGGGGTTCTGGGGGCTCAAAGGGTCTGGGCAGTGCAGGGCCAAGGCTGAGTCATCGTGTCCTTTGCCATGATGGTTGTTAAGGCGACAAAGAGGAGAACCCACAAGAAAAGCAGGTTCCAGAAGAAAAGGAGGCTCCAGCACAGGAGCAGACACAGGAGCCGCGGCAGGAAACCTGTGGGCAAGAAGAGGAAGCCTTCGGACCAGGGGCAGCATCAGCCCACGAAGAGGAGGAGAAGAGCTTCCAAACGCTCCTTCCTCTTCGACGCCAAGAAGCTCAAGGGGGCCAAGAGGTCCGGACGGTTCCTCTCCCGCGAGGCCAAGGGGCTCATGATCGCCTTCATGGAGGACATCTACAAGCAAGTGTCGAGAGAGGCCGAGCGGCTGCGGAGGGAGAGCCGCAAGGCCGTGGTCAGCCCCATGCACGTTCAAGCTGCCCTGCAGACCCTGGTGCCCACGGGGAGGTGGAAGCAGGCGGCCTTCAGAACCAGGCACTGCAAAAAGGCTCCTTCACCCCAAGGGAGGGGATTTAAAGCCCCTCAGTTGCTGAGGGCCTCAGCAATGCACCACGAGGAGGGAGTCTGACCAACTAAAGCGTCAACGTGGCACGGCAATAAAGTCCCAAAAGCAGCTTCTGGTGGTGCCACGGGTTTCTTTGGCAGGGAGGGATGATGTGGGGCTGGGTTGTGGCTCGGTGTTTCATTAGTGAGCATCTGGAAGTGGGTTTTGCCTTGATATGGGCTCCCAGGGCCCCCTTGCTGCGAGTAGATGGTTTGATATATTGAATCTATGTGTTTTGACTGCCAGCAGATGATGCAGGGGGAAAAGACCCCCTGGTCAAAATTGCCCAAGGATAGTGATGGTGACGGCCAGATGTGCTAAACCCATCCCTCACCAAGGCATTGCGAAGCAGTGGCCCTTTAAAAGAGCAGCCTGTGCAGCAAGGGTGCCAATGGCTTTTAGAATAACGGAGTTTGCCGTCACTGTGTGCGCTTTAAGGGCTGGATTTGCTGTGAAAGAGCCTATTATTGGTGTCAGCAGAAGAGAGGGGAGGAAAATGTTGGGGGGGGGGATATTTTGTTGAAGGGGGAAAAGAAGTTTCCCTGACCGGGAATCGAACCCGGGCCGCGGCGGTGAGAGCGCCGAATCCTAACCACTAGACCACCAGGGAGGCGCTGGCAGTGATTTGCCGCCATTGCTGCCTGCAGTGGATGAATAGGAGCGATGGGCACAGGAGCGAGCATTTGGGGTAAAAAAGCGGAGATTCGGCGTTTTCCCTGCGGGGAGGGGGGCAAATTATTCCAATAGGTTATACAAAGTTTATTTTTCAGCAGAAAAACATGTGTCAGAAGTGGGATTTGAACCCACGCCTCCATTCGGAGACCAGAATTCCCAGGGTAGGGAAAGCAGAGCCTTGAGTCTGGCGCCTTAGACCACTCGGCCATCCTGACACTGTCCGAAGTGCTTGTCCCCCTCCTCACCCTTCCACCTCCCACCCTTCCTTGTCTGCTTTGCACCACCCTTAATTTGCAGGAAGTTTGGGGTTTTTGCAGCAATTACCCTGTTTTCCACAGCCTCTGGTGCCCCCTCGGGATAAAACCAGGATGTGGGTTTTGGGAAGATCTTCCTCACACTGATCATCGAGCGAGTGCAATAAGGGACCGAGGAAGACCAACAAATCAAGTTGTTTCTCCGCGAGGAAACGCAGAAGGACACGTGGGTTTGGGGGTAATTTGGGGGACCTTCCCTGCGGTTCAGTCACAGCAAACGTGGATGCTCTCTTGGCGTAATTCCACGTTCTCCAGGCAGAATTCCCTATGCAAATTGTGGATGAGGTTGAGCTACGTCACAAAGGCTCTGCTGCAGTTGGCCCACCCTGGCCTCCTCTTCTGAGCCTATGTAAGCGACCTGGTGGGACCCATCCAGAGGAGACCCCGGGAAACACGGGAAAACCTTGAGGAGGATGCGGAGGAAGCTCAGAGTCCGGCGGACGAAGCCCGTGCTGAAGTGGGGAAAGGCTCCGGCTCGCGCCCGGCGGTGGGAAGCAGCTCCCAAGGCATTAAACGCCTGGTTCAGGAAGGGATCCTGCCGCTGGTGCATCTCCACGCTGCTGCCCCAGCAGTGTCGGTGGAGGCCGAGAGGCTGCTCAAGGCCTTTTGCAAGGGGCCTTTGCCTTTCGCCTCCTCCACCTCCAGCAGATCCTGGCCCCTCGCCATCCCTCGTCTGCCTTTTTGCCTGGGAGAAGGAGAAGAGAGGGGTTGTGGGGATGGGTTTGGCGTGTTCTAATGGTCAAGGAGGTGGGAGATGGGTGGGTGCTGCGCCGAAGCTCTCGTCATGGTGCCTGGGCTGGCATCAGGGCTTCACTGGCGTGGTGCAGGAGGGAGCTGCAGGAATGGGATAACCCCCAGCGAGGGCATCCGGGAGCAGCTCAGGTCTCCCCATGCTCCGGTTGCTCAGCGTCCTCCTTCGCGGAGGCAGGGGTTAAACCCCGTGCGTTAGGATTTAGGGGTAATTCCCCATCCTTGTGCTCTTTCCAAAGCAAATGAAAATTATTCCTTCCCCTTTACTCCGGCCTTTCCCAGCCAGGGAGGGATTAAAGCACCTCCAAACCCCCCCTGCCCCTACCAACCATAAGGATGGTTTCCAAGCGCTGGGAATTCCTCGGGGGCGGAAACCCAGGCTCCTCGCTCATCCCTGTCTGCTTGCAGAGCTGCGTTCTCCTTGGCTTTCACAGTCTCCTTCTTAGGCAGCCAGGAGGGATAACTCAGGAAGTGGGAATTCTCCCCCCCCCCTTCCCACCTACAAGCGAGTTTGTGCTTCCCCTGGATGCAACACTCAAAGAATCCCTCTTTCCGCTGCCGGGATCCTTTGGGAAGGATTCAGCCAAGGCTGGAGCAGCCCAAGCTGCATGGGGATGCTGCGATGGGGCAGGAGGGATGCGGGAAGCGGGGCTCGGGTACCTCTAGAGGGCTCTGGGTGAGCGCTGCCTCCCAGGAGCGTCTCCTCTCTGCCGGATACCGGCTTGGGCTTCCGGAGCAAATCCATGCCCGGCGGCGCTTCCATTGTGTCGGGAGGCGGGGAGAGCCTCGGGGTGCTCAGCGGGCGGCTCCGCGCATCCCCATCTCCTCTGGGCCGCGGAGCGGGGAGGATCGCGGCTCCCTGCGGAAGCAGCGCCGGGCCGCAGACGGCGAGTGCGGCGCCGGGATTGCAGGTAACGCGGAGGGGAGCCCGCCCATGGGAGAGCTCTGCCCCTCGTGGGAGCCTGCGGGGGGTTCCCAGCGGGAGGAAGGGATAAGGGAGAGGACGGGGGATAAGGAGGACGTGGCCGGGGCTCCGCAGGAATGGGGCACCGGTGCCCCCCCCCCCCCCCCAAAAGGGAGGGTGATCCCCGGTGAGCTGGGATGCAGAGGGAGAAAGGCAGAGATGGGGATGGGGTCTGCTGGGGAAATAGGGACCCTCCTGGCCCCAGGCTGCTGCTGGATGAAGGGAGCAGGCCCCAACATGTCTCATGGGACCCCATGGAAAGCGTCCAGAGCCAGGCAAGAGGAGGGGAACCTCCTTCGTTTCAAGGGGTTTCGCTTGCCCGCAGGGGGTTTTGGGGATCCCTGAGTGAGGAACGGACGGAGAAACCCTCCTGGTGCCCACCATGGAGCCGTGGGTGCTGCTGAACCCGCGGCAGAAGGCGCTGTACCGGGATGTACTGCATGAGAGCTACGAGACGCTGATGTCCCTCGGTGAGCAAACACAAGCATCCCCTTCCCTTCCTCAGCATCCCCCCTTTTCCCTTCTTTTCCCTGTTTCTGGCGAGGAAGCAAAGGGCTCACAAGTGAGGGAAGATGAATCCAGGCAGGTTTCCAGGGAGATATCTCCAAACCCTGTCCTGAATTTAAAGGAAAATGCCATTGATCTCCCTGCATTTCTGCTTCATTGGGAATATGGGCAACGGGATGCGCTCAGCATCGCTGTGCCCCCCCCGGTCCAAACCAGGCCCTGGGGGACCAAGTGAGGCGGAATCCTGTTCCTCCTCCACTGATTTCAATGCCGCCTCCGGCTCTGATTGAGACCGTGCTCTGCCCTCCTCCTTTTCCCATTTCCCAGCAGCACAGGGGCTGGTGAGTGGGAAAGCAGCGGAGGAAGGACCAGGAGCGGGGAGCCGTGGGGAGCCGGACCCAAGCCCCGACAGCGAGCCAAGCCCCGGCTCCAACCGGCGCAAAGCGAAGCGCCCGGACAAAGCGGAGCCTCCCGGTGCCGCCAGGACCCCCGGAGCTTCCCGTGCCAAATCCCTCCGCGGGGCAGCCCCGGCGCGGGAGCGCCCATTCGGCTGCGCTGATTGCGGCAAGAGCTTCCCGTGGGCCTCGCACTTGGAGCGGCACCGGCGGGTGCACACGGGCGAGCGCCCCTTCGGCTGCCCCGAGTGCGGCGAGACCTACAGCCAGAGCTCGCACCTCCTGCAGCACCGCCGCACGCACGCCAGCGACCGGCCCCACAAGTGCGGCGAGTGCGGGAAGCGCTTCGCCGGCGCGGCCGAGCTGGCGGCGCACAGCCGGGGCCACGCCGCCGCCAAGCCCCATAAGTGCGGCGACTGCGGGAAGGGCTTCGTCTGGGCCTCCCACCTCGCCCGGCACCGGCGCGTGCACACCGGGGAGAAGCCGTTCCGCTGCGCCGAGTGCGGGGAAGCCTTCAGCCAGGGCTCGCACCTCGCCAAGCACCGCCGCAGCCACACGGGCGAGCGGCCCCATCGCTGCCCGGCGTGCGGCAAAGCCTTCTGCCAGAGCTCGGACCTGGCGCGGCACCACCGCAGCCACCTGGGGAAGAAAGCGCTGCGCTGCGGGGACTGCGGGAAGCTGTTCCGGGCCGGCCCGGCGCTGGCGCGGCACCAGCGGTGCCACCGGCGGGAGCAGTCGCATCGCTGCGCCGACTGCGGGAAGGGCTTCGTGTGGGCATCGCACCTGGCGCGGCACCGGCGCGTGCACACCGGCGAGCGGCCCTTCCCGTGCGGCAGCTGCGGGGAGCGCTTTGCCCAGAAAGCCCATCTCCTGCAGCACCGCAAGACGCACTCCCCCGACCGGCCCTACAAGTGCGGGCACTGCGGGAAGCGCTTCGGGGAGGCCCCCCCGTTCCTGGCGCACCAGCGGGGCCACGCGGCGCGCAAGAGCTTCACGTGCGGCGAGTGCGGGAAGGGCTTCGCTTGGGCTTCCCACCTGGAGCGGCACCGGCGCGTCCACACCGGCGAGAAGCCCTACGAGTGCCCCGAGTGCGGGGAGGGCTTCAGCCAGAGCTCGCACCTCAGCAAGCACCGCCGCAGCCACCGCCCCAAGGCGCCGTGCCCCCTCGGCAGGACGCGGATGCAGGGGGAGAAGGCGCGGGATGCCGAGGGAGGATGCGGCCGTGGGGAGCCCTGAAGGACGCGGACCCGATGGATGCCGATCCCGAGGGAAAACGCAGCCTTGGGGGGCAAAGCAAAGGGGCTGGAGGGTGACACCGGGGGGGTGACGGGGGCTGTGAGGCATCGGGGAGGGGTTGATCCTGATGGGGGGACGGCGGCTGCGTCCCAATGGACCTCACCGGGGAGAAGGAGGCTCCAGAAAGGGATGGGGGGAACCCGTGGCTGGTTCTTGTGCCGAAATACGGTGGCGTTTGTGCCGGTTCCTCGCTGCCAGCAGGAGGGAGAAGGGGATGTGTTGCACCCATGGAGAGGACCCGATGCTGCAAGCGCTGGCGCGGGGTGAGGAATAAACCGGGAGCTGCCTGTGTCTGTTCTTGTGCCCCAATCCCAGTCTCCGTCGCTTTTCCTGGTGGGAAACCCCGCGAGCATCCTCCCCCTCTCCCAAGACAACCACGCTGAGACGGGTGAAGGGGGTTTTGGCTGAGCTACCTTCTACTTTATTACCCGCTATCCCGAGCCGAGGGATCCCAGCGCTCCGCGTTCCCAGCTCCATGCATCCCAAACGGCGTCCAGGGGGTCGCAGGGAGGGAACAGCAGAGCTGGTGACAGCCGCAGGTCCCTGTGGCCCTTGTCTGAGCCGTCCGGCCCCGAAAGCCACCAGCGGAAGGGTGATGTTCCCCCTCCCAAGCACCGAGGATGAGGACGGTTACAGGGAGACGCGGTCTCCCCATCACCCTCAATTACCCCCCAGCCCTCCCCAAATCCCGTCCCTCCTCTCCTGGTCTGCCCCCAAAGCCCCTCTGCTGATCGCTTCACCCCATGCCCCCTCCCCACCGCGGCCGCGGGGCATCCCCAAAGGCTCTGAGCACCCCCGTGGCCCCATCTCAGGAGCTGGGGGGGGCAGGCAGGGAAGCCCAATTCTCCTGGGGGGCAGAGGCATCACTTTGCCTGGTGGCCCCCTCACCACCTCTCCACGCTGCCCACCCCCGGGGGGACGAGGAGGAGGAGGAGGAGGAAGGCTCCGGGTGCTGCTGGACCGCGGCGCTGGGCTCCTCGGCCCAAAGCTCCGGAGGGGTCGGGGTCCCCCCTTGCCTTTCCCCTCCCCACCACGCCGCTGACAGCAGGGACACGGGGCTGTGCCGGTGCCGCTGGGCCGGCAGCGCTGCGCCGAGCCCGAAGGCTTTGCCGCGCTCCGCGTGGGCTCGCTGGTGCCGGTTGCGGTGGGAGCTGCGCCCGAAGCACTTCCCGCAGTGGGCGCAGGAGAACGGCTTCTCCCCGGTGTGGCTGAGGCGGTGCCGGTCGTAGTGCGAGCTCCAGGCGAAGCCCTTGCCGCACACGCCGCACTGATAGGGCTTCTCGCCGCGGTGCAGCCGCCGGTGCCGCTCGAGGCCGGGCACGGTGCCGAAGCCTTTGCCGCACTCGGGGCAGGCGTGGGGCCGGCCGGGCTGGGCGCCGTGCGTGCGCCGGTGCGCCAGCAAGGTGGAGCTGACGGCGAAGCTCTTGCCGCAGTCGCCGCAGCGGTAGGGCCGCTCGCCCGTGTGCACGCGCCGGTGCCGCTCCAAGTGCGAGCTGACGGCGAAGGCCCGGCCGCACTCGCCGCAGCGGAACGGCTTCTCCCCGGTGTGGACGCGGCGGTGGCGCTCCAAGTGCGAGACCCAGCCGAAGCGCTTCCCGCACGCCCCGCACGGGTACGGTTTGGTGCCGGCGCCCTCGGTGGCTTTGCCTGGCTGCTGGCCGTGCGTGCGCTCGTGCTTGGCCAGGGCTGAGCGCCAGCGGAAGCAGCGCTTGCAAACCGGGCACGGGTACGGCCTCTCGCCGCTATGGACGCGCCGGTGCTTGAGGAGGTTGGAGCCCTGCGAGAAGCATTTGCCGCACTGCTCGCAGCAATGGGGCCGCGGGGGGCTGCTGCTGGGCAGCGTCTGCGTGCCCTTGTGCTTGAAGCGCTGCGGGGCTGTCTGGTGGTTGAGGCGCTTGCCGCAATCAGCGCACTTCAATGGGGGCGGCGGGGGCTCTGCCGCTGCTTCCTCGCCCTCCTCCTCCTCGTCGTCCTCATCGGGGGCAGCGGCGTGGGTGCGCATGTGGCGGTCGAGGTGCGAGCTCCAGGCGAAGGCTCGCCCGCACTGCCCGCACTGGAAGGGCTTCTCGCCGGTGTGGATGCGCCGGTGCCGCTCGAGGTGCGAGCTCCAGGCGAAGGCTTTCCCGCACTGCCCGCACTCAAAGGGCTTCCCGCCCAAGTGGCTCTTCCGGTGCCGGTCGAGGGCGCCGGGGTCGGCGAAGCCGCGGCCGCACTGCGGGCACCGGTTGGGCTTGAGGCCGCCGGGAGCGTGGGTGCGCTGGTGGCTGAGCAGGGAGGAGCTGACGCTGAAGCGGCGCCCGCAGTGGGCGCAGGCGTAGGGGCGCTCGCCCGTGTGCACGCGCTGGTGGATGGTGAGGTCCGAGCGCTGGATGAAGCCCTTGCCGCAGTCGGGGCAGGCGTGCGGGCGGTCGCCGCTGTGGATCTTCTGGTGCTTCGCCAGGGCTGATTTGTGGCTGAAGCTCTTCCCGCACTCCCCGCACGTGGTGCTGGCCTGGGGGGTCGAGTCCCCCGGGCCCCCCCTGCCACCGCTCTCAGTGGGGCTCGGGGGATGCTCCTTGGGTTTCACCTCTTTGGGCTCTTCCTCGGCTTGACGGGGCTCCTGCTCCGCTCCTGCTCCGTCCTCTGTGGGGCACAGAGGGGGACAACGCAGGCGGGAGCCATCGCCTGAGGGCTTGGGGTGATGGGAAGGGGGTAGGAAAAGGGGACGCTTCCACGTGAGCGCCCGCTGGGGTCAAGGCATGACCGGAGGCTCACCTGCAGCTGGGGTGTCCCTGGGCACGTGGAGATCCAGGGCTCTCGGTTCACCCCCGTGGTCCAGGCGGGGCAGCAGATCCGGCTTGGAGAAAGGGAATTCTGGGAAAGAGAAGAGGGAATGGGCAGCATGGGGCAGGAGAGACCCATCCGCCTGATGCCGGGATGATGATCCATGCATCCATCCATCCATCCATCCATGCGTGCATCCATGCATGCATCCATGCATCCATGCATGCATCCATCTATCCATGCATCCATCCATCCATCCATCCATCAGCCATCCATCCATCCATCCATCAGCCATCCATCCATCATCCATCCATCATCCATCATCCATCCATCATCCATCATCCATCCATCATCCATCCATCCATCCATCCATCATCTATCCATCCATCCATCCATCAGCCATCCATCATCCATCCATCCATCCATCCATCATCTATCCATCCATCCATCCATCAGCCATCCATCATCCATCCATGCATCCATCCATCATCCATCCATCCATCCATGCATCCATTCATCCATCCATCCATCCATCCATCATCTATCCATCCATCCATCCATCAGCCATCCATCAGCCATCCATCCATCCATCATCCATCCATCCATCCATCCATCATCCATCCATCCATCCATCCATCAGCCATCCATCATCCATCCATCCATCATCCATCCATCCATCCATGCATCCATTCATCCATCCATCCATCCATCCATCAGCCATCCATCATCCATCCATCCATCCATCATCCATCCATCCATCCATCCATCATCCATCCATCCATCATCCATCCATCATCCATCCATCATCCATCCATCATCCATCATCCATCCATCATCCATCCATCCATCCATCATCCATCCATCCATCCATCCATCCATCATCCATCCATCCATCCATCCATCCATCATCCATCATCCATCCATCCATCATCCATCCATCCATCATCCATCCATCCATCATCCATCCATCATCCATCCATCCATCCATCCATCATCCATCCATCCATCCATCATCCATCCATCCATCCATCCATCATCCATCCATCCATCATCCATCCATCCATCCATCCCTCCCTCCCTCCCTCCCTCCCAAACCCCCCCCCGCAGGAGGAGGGATGCTCCTCACCCAGCGCCATCAGCGTGTCGTAGCTCTCCTGCATCACGTCGCGATAGAGCGCTCTCTGTCGCGGGTCCAGCAGCACGTACGGCTCCATGGCTGCGGAAGGAAAGAGATCACCCCCGTGAGCCGTGATCCCACGGGATGGATCCTTCCCGCAGAGCCCGGCCTGAGATGTGCTGGCACCAGGAATAAAAGGGTGATTCCAAGGCGATCCCTCCGGCAGGTTTTGCTCTATTCCTGCTCTTGATGGGGAAGCCCCAGCAGCACCTCACTTACTGCCATGCTGCTGACAGCATAAAGAGAGCCGGTTATCGGTAGCACCCATCCTCGCAGCACCTCCGCTCCCGGCTTCCCAAAGCCCATCCCGAATGGAACGCACCCGTTTGAACCAAGGGAGAGGGGAAGGACGGATGGGGTTTGGGGGGGTTTGGGGGTTGATTCTCCACATCCAGGCACCGAGTTTAAGCCTCCTGGCGCCGCGGAGGGGATGGGAGGCGAGAGGAAGGGAAGGACGGAGGGGAAAGCAATGGGATGTGATGGAAACGGAGCCGTTTCCCGCTCTCTTTTGGCACCCGAAGCCCCAATCACGCCGTTACCTGCGCTCTCCGGCTCGGGAGGTGCTGTCGGCAAAGCCCATAGATGCCCCCCTCCCTTTTAACCCCCCAAAACCCCCGGTTTTCTCCCCAAAACAGTGTTTGTGGGGGGATGCGAGGACCACAGGGATGCGGCGCGGTCCCGCCGCTAGGTCCGAGCAACGAGAGTTAAAAAGATGGGGAGGGGGGGAAAGGAAGGAAGCAAGGAATTAGAGGGGGGAAAAGGCAGGAGAGAGGGAGAAGGAGCTCGGCACCGGGGCCAGGGCCCTCTGGTGGCAACAGCGGCGGTGTCTGTGGGCGGAAACGGAGCCCTGCGCCTTGTAAAGCGGAAAATGCTTGTTAAAGACCTGGAAAAGGGGGAGTTTCGCCTGAAAACGGGCTAAACCGCGGTGGTTTTGGGGCTTGTGCCCCCTCGGTGCGGATGGGGATGTTATCCTTAGGGAGGGCTGCAGAGGAGCGTGGTGCCCCGCTTTGGGGCTCACGCTGGAGCTGGGTGAGCGTCCTGGGGGATGCTTTAACACGGGTGGACCGCTCCTCCCATGGCAGCGGCTGTTCCCCGCGGGAAAAGGGGCTGGGTTTGGGGGTAAAAGGAGGGTTTTCTGCCAACAGATGTCGGGGATGTCAGCACGGAGCACGTCCGAGGTGTGTTTAACGGCCCCCGGAGGGGGTTCGGGGCTCACAGGGGCCTCCCAAGTGGCCCCGTCCCACCATGGCCGCAGCGCTTCAGGGGGGTTTTTGCCCCTCGGCAGGACCCGTCTCCGTGGCAACGCCGCCTGCCTGCCCTCACCCAAGATGGACGCCAGGGCTTCACTCCCGGCGGCCATCTTGAGCAAGGCCCTGCAGGCAGCAAGGCGGAGGGGGGGGCCGCAGCCATCTTGTCCGCCCCCTTGCCTGAGGGCGGGGCCGCCATTTTGGAAGCGGGCACGGCGTCCGCCATTTTGGAGTTGTGCTCGTGTGCCCTGGCGAGGCCCCACGCGCGGCAATGGTGCCCTCAGCATCAGGGCATGGAGCAAGGCCAGAGGAGGCCGAGCAGCTCCTGTGTGCAGCCCGGCTGAGAACATTGGGGCTGGAAGAGAGAAGCTGCTTGGGGACCTCAGGGCAGCTTCAGAAGGGCTACAAGGGTGTGCAGAGGGACCTGCAGCTGGGATAGGACAAGGGGTGATGGAACTGGAGCAGGGAAGTTCAGGCTGGAGATAAGCAAGTTCTTTACCGTGAGGGCGGTCGCTGGCGTGGGTTGAATGGAGTTGAACCTGTTCAAGGCCAGGTTGGACAGGGCTTGGAGTGTGTGGTGTCCTTGCCCACGGCAGGGGTTGGAACTGGATGAGCCTTAAGTCCTTTCCAACCCAAACCACTCCATGATGGAGCCCATGCCTGTTTCCATGACAACACCATGGCTGCGCCATGCGCCCCCCCAAGCATGCGCAGTGCGCCCCCTCCTGGACAGACGCAGCCTCCCCCCTGTCCCCGCCTCGCCCCGCGCAGGCGCGGCCACGCCCCCCTCGCCCCGCGCAGGCGCGTCTCCTCTCCCGCGGCCTCAGTCGGGCCTGCGGTGCGGAGCGGAGCGGATCGGAGCCGCCCGGAGCCGGGATGGAGGCGCCGCCCGCACCCCCCAGCGTTCCCCCCGCTCCGTGCAGCGCGGCCCGGAGCCTGCAGGACGAGCTGACGTGCCCGGTGTGCCTGGAGTACTTCAACGACCCGGTGCTGGTGGCCGAGTGCGGGCACAACTTCTGCCGCGCCTGCGTGACCCAGTGCTGGGAGGACTCCGCGCGGCGGCTCTGCTGCCCGCAGTGCCGGGAGCCGGTGCCGCAGCGGCTCTTCCGCCCCAACCGCTCTCTCGGCAACATCGTCCACATCGTCCGCCAGCTCGGCTTGCCGCCCAGCCCCGCCGAGCCGCCGCCGGGGCCTCCGGCGCCCTCGCCGCCGCTGCCCGCCGCCGCTCCGCCCGGCCCGCCGGGCCCGCCGCGCTGCCCCCGCCACGGGGAGCCGCTGCGGCTGTACTGCGTGCAGGACCGCCGCGCCGTCTGCGTTGTCTGCCACCTGTCCCGCGAGCACCGGACCCACACCGTGCTGCCCGCCGAGGAGGCGGCCCATGCCCCGGAGGTCAGTGTGGGGCGGAGAGGACTGAGAGCCTCCCCCCGCTCCGGGCTGTTGGCATGCACTGGGCAGCCCTTCTGCCATGCGGGATGGCCCCTGCTCAATGGGGGATGCATAAGGGATAAGTATAAGGAGGAATCCCAGGGATAACCCCCCCCCCCACATCGCAAATGTGGGGTGCAATAACGACACCCCACGGGATGGGAGTGCACCAAGGAAGCCCCCCCCCCCCCATGGAGTGCAATGCCCTTGGGTGCAACAGGGCTCCCTGTCCTTAACAGAGGTGACCCTGCTTATCCCCCAGGGCATAAACTGCAGTAGGGATCGTCTCGATGCGTTCCCCGTGTCCGTTCGGATGTACCTGGGATGCAGGGAGGGTACAGGGGGGGTGGGGGGCAGAATGGGGGCCCCCTGTCCAAGCAAGCTGCAGGAGTGCTCTGGAATGGACATGGAGCCTGGCTCCTGGGGGTGAGGGGGGGCGTAATAAGGGCTTAAAGTGGAGCAGGACCCCCCCCGAGTAGCCCAACACGGGGCGGTTGAGCCGTGTGACGCAGAGTGAATCCGGAGCCATTCAACCAAGCGGAACCTCCATAGGGCGCAGGGGAGACCCCCCCCGGGGCGATGTGTGTGTGTGGGGGGGGGGGGGGTTCCCCTTTGGAAAGAGTCATTAATCAGTAATGAAGAGGCTAACGAAGGCGGGAGCCAAGATGCCGGCCGGGCTGTGCAGTGCGCAGCAGCGGATGGAGGAGGAGGTGGCACCAGCACAGCCGGAGCCATCCCAGTGCATCAGGGGCAGGGAGTGCGTGAGCTTCAAGCACAGCCCCTTCATTCCTGAGTAAATGGGGGACTGGGACTCATTCAGCACCTTTAGGCTGTCGAAAGCTGCTCTTTTGCTGCTGTTTCCCCCTCCTCAATCTGCTTTTATGCGGTTTTAACCTCTCCTTTTGCCTCTTCGGGAGCTGTTTGCAGCGCCCGCGTCTCCCATCGTTGCTTTATCTCTCCCATGGCACCAAGCGCTGGTTACAGACGGTAGAATCTCTGCAGCTCCGCGTTGTATTTGCACCAGATGAGCCGTTGGTTGCTGCCCAGAGCCCTGCTGCTTTCTGTGGAGCGTTGCTAAGCACCTCCCTGGCTGCCTTGGAGGCCAAAGGCTTTCAAACAAGGGCAGTTGCCAGCAGTGAGCCTGGAGGCAGCCAAACCCCCCCATCTCAGTGGGCTTCAGGCAGTCCGGGGGGGCTGGGATGTGAAGGCTCATCCCAAAAGGCAATCCCAAGGGGCAGAAAGGGCTTTTCCTGTGGGGTTTGTGCGTGCAGAGAGCTAAAATCTGGCTCTGACCTGGCCTTTTGCCTTCCTTCCTTCCCTTGGGTCTGTTCTCAGGCTGGTTTGGGGGCAGGTTTTGGCTTGCCCCAAACTAAGGCTTGAGGCTGACAGGGCAGGCGCAGCGTTCGCCTCGCCTCTCTTGGCGTTCGTGGTGGTCTCCACGTCAAAACCCCCTCAGGTTTGATGGGATTTACCCCGTTTCAGCAGCAGCAGCAGCACCGGAGGGACCCCCCCCCCATCCCATCCCTCCCCATCCCTCTGTATCCCTGATCCCAGGTAGGAGGATTCTCTTTGTCCTTCCAGGAGGTGCCCCAGGAGCACTTGAGCTCCCTGAGGAAAGGGCGTGAAGAAGCCAAAGCTGAGAGGGAGAGACAGAGCGAGGACTTGCTGGTGAGTACCCAGGGGGGTCCCTGACCCCCTGCCCGGCCATGGGGTGTCCGTCTCACTTGGGCTCCCCCTTGGGGTCTTGCAGAAGCAAACCGAAGTGGAGAGGCAGAAGATTGTGGCCGAGTGCAAAGAGCTCCGGGGCTTCCTGGAGGAGAAGGAGCAGCTCCTGTTATCCCGCCTGGAAGAGCTGGACAAAGACATCCTCAAGAGGAGGGATGAGAGCGTGTCCCGGCTCTCCGAGGAGATCGCCCAGCTCGACAAGCTGCTGGCTGAGCAGGGAGGAGAGAGCAGCCCCGGCAAGCAGCCCGGGCAGGTGAGATCCATGGGATGGCTGTGGGATGGGGATGCTGACCCCTGTACGTGGTGTCGGTGTTATTGCTGTGAGCCCTGTGTCCTCGGGGGGGTTGCAGCTTGGGGCAGTCGTGTTTTCCTTTCAAAACCACGTTGGTTTTCCCGTCCAGCCTGGAAAAGGGGGAAAAGCCCCTGATTATGCACTGGTTCTGCCACTTCCATGGGCCCGTGCTTTGGGAATGGGCTGGGAGCTGATCCTGCAGCACAGCAGTCGTGGGGCTGGTTTGGGGGAGGCTTTGAGCTGGAGCAAAGGTTTGAGCTCAGTGGTTTTCCTCTCTTTCCAGGTCGTTGCCCCATCTGGAAGCAGGTGAGAAGCTGGCGCTCACGCTGATGGTTCCAGCTCCCCCCCCCACCGTGGTTCTCACCCACACCAACCCCAAACCCAGGCTTGTGGCAGGGGTTGAGCATCTCCCAGAGGGAAACCACAGAGTAACGTGGTTGGTGAGGGCCAGAACCCCTCAGACAGGTCCCATTCTGAGCTGTGGGGCCAGGAGGACACTAATCCATCCCCAAACCTTCCCTTGCTTCCCTGCCTGTAGCTTGGGGGGTTCCGTTATTCCCCCTTGGGAACGTAACGCTGCTTGCTCGCCCCCAGCTTTGAGAGTTGGATGTTCTGCAAGCCCGAGGCTGGCTTCACCGAGCTGGAGAAGAAACTCAAGAGCTTCTCCCAGAAGAGTGCGGTGCTGAAGGAGGTCTTGCTGGAGTTCAAGGGTGAGCCCTGGGACAGGTTCCCTTCCAAAGCTGGTGCTTCCCGTGGCAACCCGGTGCTGAGTTCAGCTTCAAACGCGGCCCTGAGTTGTGCTCTTGCTTCTCCCTTGTTGGGACAGCTCCATTGGAGCAGCTGCTCGTGAAGAGTAAGAGCAGCAGCAGGTTGCCCTTGAATTCCTTGGATTCCGGAGGTATCCGTGCCCTGCCATTCCCAAGCGGTGGGGGTTGGTGGCTTGCCATGCAGCAGGGATCGAGGTGGTGTGAGTGCTGAGAAGCATCTGAACTTCTTTCTTCTCTTCCCCTCAGAGAACCTCAGGTTCGAGCTGGAGAATGACACAGGTGAGCGCATCGCCTTCCTCCTTGTCCTGAATGCAGCAGGTTGGGCTTCTCCAGGCAGGAGAGGAGGAAAAGCAGTGCTGGGGCTGCCAAGGGAAGAGGGGGAATGATCCCAGTGCTAGGAGAGGCTTGTGGGGTTCAGAGGACTCGGCAGGAGACCTTGTCCCTGCTCCTGGCTGTTGGATCCGCTCCGGGATGCACTTTGCAACCATGGTGGGTGCAGGATGGAGCCAGCTCTCAGCAGCCTCTGGTGCTGCCCTCTCACAGCCAGTTCCTGAGCATGCCCTGAGCACAAAACCAGCCCTTAAACACGAGGATGTTTGCTCATTCCAGCGCTTGGAAGCGACTGAAGAAACCTGGGATTTGGAGCAGCTTGGGTTAGGGGGAGGTGTCGCTGCCTGTGGCAGGGGTTGGAACTGGATGAGCTTTAAGGTTCCTTCCAAGCCAAACCATTCCACGATCCTATAAACTGCTATTTCATCCCAGAAATCTCTGTTCCAGAGTGAGGAGGTGCCTGGGATGGGGCGGCCTGGAGCGTTTCCAGCGGGGATCTGCCTGTTCCTCTGCTTGCGTTAGGAAGCGGAGCCTGATCCTTGGTCCTTGCAGTGCTCAGAGTTGGAGGGGACCCCCTCGTGTGGGGCAGAGACAATGAATCCCTTCGGAGAGTGAGATCCTCGGCTCGCAGGTGCTCACATCCCTGTTTCCCTCTTGCCAGGTGACCTCTCGCTGGACCCAGACACAGCCAACCCCTACCTGGTGCTGTCAGAGGACAAGAGGAGCGTGCGGCTCCGCAGCGCGCCCCAGGAGCTGCCGGCCAATCCCAAGAGATTCGATTACTCCTTCTGCGTGCTGGCAGCGGAGGGGTTCGTGGCTGGGAGGCACTACTGGGAGGTGGAGGTGGGAGATGGGGAGAGCTGGGTGCTGGGGGCAGCGCGCGAGTCCGTCCGCAGGAAGGAGAAGATCGACTTTGCTCCCGAGGAGGGGATCTGGGCGGTGGGATTGAACTGGAAAGGGAAGAACTGGGATCAGTACCAGGCTTTCACCTCCCCGGAGACGCCCCTGTCCCTGTGTGAGAGGCCCAGGAAGATCGGGGTCTACCTGGACTATGAAGGGGGGTGGGTGGCGTTCTACAACGCCGACAACATGGCTCCGATCTTCACCTTCACCGCTGCGTTCACCGAGAAGATCTTCCCCTTCTTCTGGCTCTTCTATGTGGGCTCCTCCCTCTCCCTCTGCAATTGAGCCTCCAGTTTCTTTAGCCCTCCCAAGGTGACCTGCAAGTAGGATCCTGTCCCTTTTCCCACCCTGCTTCAGGCAGAGGCCCCCCGACCTCCTCGTTGTCCCTCGTTCTGCTGTTTCCTTGTTGCTTTCCAGTTTGGGGTCTCTTGTTCACACCAAAAGCCTTCCTCTGGGGCGTCAACCGTGGAGGGTGATGGCTCAAACAGCCTCTTGGTGGGGTTATTCCCGTTGCAGAAGTAACCCCATGTGTTTCGGTTGCTGTTCTGTTTCGAGTTGGCTGCCCCATGGGAACAGGGATGTAACCAGGGACGAAAGCTCCCATTGGGGTTGCTCACATCCCGCATTGTTCCAAAGCTTTTGTGCGCCCCAGGAAGCTCCGCAAGGCTGGAAAACCAGCGTGAGGAGCAGAGGTACCATTCCCAGCCCTGGCTCTTGATGCAGTTTTGCTCTGCAGGTCACCTTTTAGCTTCCCTTTCACCTCATCCTTGCTTCCCTTTCCCCTTGGGAAAGGGCTGAGTTCATCGCCTTGCTGTTGGTAGCACCAAGAGAGCAAAACCTCATCCCTTTCCTCACGGCTTCCCCCAGTAGCACTGAGCATCCGGAGGGTTGGGAATGGAGGGAGATGGGATGAGTTTTGGGGTGTAGCTGTAGGGACGTGCACCGAAGCAGCGCTTTAGGGTTGCTTTGGGGGTAGAGCCTGATGGAATCCGGCCTGTATCCGTTGGGAAGGAGGGGGGAAGCTTGTTTTCAATGTGATCTCGTGCTTATACCCCCCCGGCCCACCCTCGTGTGCTCCACGATGCTTTCTTGTCTCTGCCCTGTCACTGTTTAGTGGGGAAATAAAAGTTGCTGTGCAAAAACTAACACCAAAATCCCTGGAATTCCCCAAACTCCTCTTTCCTGGGCTGCCCGCAGCAGGAAAAGCTGCTCTCGGGTCCTCAGCCACCCTCATAGAGGTGAATGGGGCTTGGGGACACCTCCTCTCCTTGTCCCTGTCAGCTCTTTGGGGGGCTCTGGGGAGGGTTGAAATGGGGGTGCCCCCCCGATGGGTATCACAGAGCATCCCTGGAATGCTTAGGAAGAGGTAAATGGTGGTCATAGGATACAGGGACCCATCACCACATCAGTAACACCCGTGTCCAAGGCCCAAACTGACACAGCCTCAGTCCCCTCCACCTCACTCATCAGTTTATTGTGCTGAACATGGAAAAACCTCAGGATTCGGTGTTGACCCAGCCAAAACCAGGGAAAATCTCCCTTTTCCCCCTCTTTTCCGTAGCAACTCAGCGCTGAGATGGCCTCTGCAAGTGCGGAAACCCCCTTGGACACAGACCGAGTCTTTATTGAGGATCCCGATGGGAGGGATTCAGGGTTTGGCAGAGAAGCTGGGAAGCGCCGCTCCTTCCCCACTCCTTGTACTCTTGGCACCGCTGCGGGGTCCAGCATCACCCTCATCCATCCCCTCCCATCCTCCGGTCTCAGCCCGAGGAGGAGGAGTCCTATGAGCCAGCACCCTCCATCCCCTGGCCTCGCTCTGCTCCCGCATCCTGGATCCCGATCCCTTCCCGATGCTCAGCAACAGGCAGCGGGCTCAGCTCCCGGTCCCCACCGCTCCCCAGTGTGGCCCCAGCAGCCGGCCCCTCCGTGGGTGCTGGGGCCGGCGGTGCTGGGCGCTCACCGGGGGGGTGGCTCTTGCTCTTGTGGGCCGCGACGTTGTCCCTCTTCTCGAACCTCTTGCCGCAGAGCTCGCAGGAGAACTGGTACCCGGCGGCGGCCCCGTGCTTCTTCATGTGCCAGTTGAGGGAGGCCTTCTGGCGGCACGTGAAGCCGCACACCTCGCACCTCGCGGGGGGGGCAGAGAGGCAGGAATGGGGCTCACAGGGTGCTGAGCACGAGGGGGGGACCCAGGCCCACCTCAGCTCGGCGCTGGGATTGCAAGGGGGGGCTTAGCAAAGGCACCGCGGCGCAGCACGGGTGGCTTCAGCCTCCAGGCGAGGCGGTGCAGTGCTCCTGTTAGACCCGGCTCCTTGCTCTGCTTACATCCCTGCTTCCTGCTCTGCTTAGGTCCCAGCTTACTGCTCTCCTTTAGGACCCATCTTATTGCTCTCCTTTAGGACCCATCTTATTGCTCTCCTTACATCCCGGCTTACTGCTCTCCTTTAGGACCCATCTTACTGCTCTCCTTAGGTCCCTGCTTATTGCTCTCCTTAGATCCCATCTTAGTGCTCTCCTTAAATCCCTGCTTACTGCTCTCCTTTAGGACCCATCTTATTGCTCTCCTTAAATCCTATCTTATTGCTCTCCTTAAATCCCATCTCATTGCTCTCCTTAGATCCCATCTTACTGCTCTCCTTAGATCCCAGCTTACTGCTCTCACTAAATCCCTGCTTATTGCTCTCCTTAGATCCCATCTTAGTGCTCTCCTTAGATCCCAGTTTATTGCCCTCCCTAAATCCCATCTCACTCAGCTCCCGCAAACCGAGCCCACCCTGACGCTGCTGCTCAGAGCTCAGCCAGCCCCACGGCGCAGCAACCTTGAGGCAAAGCAGTATCGAAGAGCCAGCCCTGAGGACCTGGCGCCCACGGAGCCAAGAAACTCCATTTGGGGTGAAAACCTGATGAATTAGGGCCGAAAAGGAGAAAGCACCAGGGCCTGTGCTCGCGGCACAGGTGGGACCGGTACTCACTGCAGAGGCTTCTCCCCTGTGTGGATGCGCCTGTGGATGATCAGGTTGCTGCTGGTGCGGAAGGAGCGGGCACAGAACTCGCAGATGTAATCCCTCTTGTCTGGGGGGCAGAGGAAACACGGGATCAGGAGCGGATCCAGGCTCGGGATGTGTTGGGATGTGCTTTAGGAGGGCAGCTATAGCCCCGTGGCAGGGGGGAATGTGCCCCACTCACCGCTGTGCAGCTTCTCGTGCTCCTTGAGGTGCTTCTTGAAGTTGAAGGATTTGCCACAGCTCGGCTCCGAGCACGTGAAGGTTTTCTGGTGGACGTGCTGGTACTTCTTGTGGTGCTGGTGTGCGGAGAGAAGAGAGGTCGGCGATGGGAGGATGCGCTTGGAGGGAGCCCAAAGGCTTTCACCCCCTCACGCCTGAGCTGGGACTGAAGCTGCACGCATGGGGCCACCAAAGTCCTAGGGCTCCACGGGCAACCCAGGCTGCCCCGGTCCGACCCGAAGCACCTCGGACAAGGCAAACCCTGCCCCGTGTGGGTCCCCAGCGCATCCCAGGATGCTGGGGCCGGGGGGGATGCTCGGGGGCTGCCCCAGGCCTCACGTTCAGGTACTGGCGGTTGGAGAAGATCTTGCCACAGCCCTCGAAGTCGCACAGGAGGATCTCGTGCTTGGCGGCCTTCCTATGGGATACAGGGCAGGAAAGCAGCGTCAGGGAGGATGCTCCGGTCCCCCCCGAGGTCCTCCCCACCCCGGAGCCTGGGTTCCAGCACAGGGCAGGGGATGGAGCCCCCCCGGCCCCCACGCACCGGATCCTCTTGGGGCTGATCTGCGCCACGTCCTCGTCGCTCGCCCGCGCTCGCCTCTTGCAGCTGCAATGGGAGAGAAGGGGCTTGAGTGAGGCTCTTGTCCCCCCCCAGGACTGAAACCGGCCCCTGGGCACCCTTTCCCTGCTGTTTCCTCCATCCTGGGGGTTTCCCCCCCCATCCCGGCGGGAAGCGGCGCTGACAAATGCTCCTTTGAGGCGTTAGGAATGGGAGTATGCTCTTTATTGCTCATTATAAGGCTTTCACATGGGTCTGGGCACGTCCCAGGACGCTGAGGTTGGTGTCAACCCCACACCAGCCTCATCGGAGCTATGATTTATCCACAGGGAATTCGGGGCTCCCGTCCTGGAATGAAGGAAAAGGCTGTTAAAACCAGGACTGCTTTGATGGGGAGGAGAACAAAGAGATTGCAGTGGACAGCACAGCCTCAGCACGGGGCTGGGCATCTCCGTCCACCACCTCTTCCGACACGCTTTTAGCTCAGGATGGGGTTACCTTTGGGATGAACGTGCCAAGGGCTCAGGAGAGGGCGTTTCAGCTCCCTTCTTCCAGGTCCTGCGACAAGGAAAAGGGGGGGAAATGACCCAAAGGCTGGGAAACAGCATCCCTGTAACCAAATCCAGCCTAAAGCTTAGGTGGAAGAATGCGGGAGTTGGTGTCCCGCAGCGCAGCGATGGGCAAGGGGAGGAGAAAAGCAAATCCAGCTTTACCATCGCGTTTTCCATTGCTGGGCCTGGATCTTCACTCTTCCAACAAGCAGGAGGCGCTTCCAGAGCTGGAAGGAGGCAGGAAGGGTGCTGAGCACCACAACGAAGTGGGAACCCCGTGTCCGAGGGAAAAGGCTCCCGCGTGGAGCAGCCGGTACTTACGTCTGGGCCTGCTGGTCCCGTCTCCCATGGGATACATGGAGCAGGATGAGGTGAACGTGCTCATTCCAGTGGAAAAGGGGAGTTCAACCCCCTCCTTGTTGTTACAAGATGCAGGAAGGAGCCAGCTCCTTCTGTGCCAGCCCCACATGGGCCAGCCTCTGGCTTCAGCATGGAGACCAACCTCTCCTTAAGACCCTTGTGAAGAGCCAGCAATAGCGGGATGAGCTCAGGACAGAGCTGGGAATATCGAGGCTGGGAAGGCAGGATCAAACCCAACCCTCAGTGCAAAGAGCGGTGCTGAGCAGAGGCTGCAGATGGAGATCACTGTTCCTTAGGCAACCTCACGTCCGCCCCATATCCACGAGTGAGAGCAGTGTCTGTGCTTCTCCAGGTGAGGAGGGGTGGGATGCATGGATGGATGGATGGATGGATGGATGGATGGATGGATGGATGATGGATGGATGGATGATGGATGGATGGATGATGGATGGATGGATGATGGATCGATGGATGGATGGATGGATGGATGGATGATGGATGGATGGATGGATGGATGGATGGATGGATGGATGGATGATGGATGGATGATGGATGGATGGATGGATGGATGGATGATGGATGATGGATGGATGGATGGATGGATGGATGATGGATGGATGGATGGATGGATGGATGATGGATGGATGGATGATGGATGGATGGATGGATGGATGGATGGATGATGGATGGATGGATGGATGGATGATGGATGGATGGATGATGGATGGATGATGGATGGATGATGGATGGATGGATGGATGGATGGATGGATGGATGGATGGATGATGGATGGATGGATGGATGGATGGATGGATGGATGGATGATGGATGGATGATGGATGGATGATGGATGGATGATGGATGATGGATGGATGGATGGATGGATGGATGATGGATGGATGGATGGATGGATGATGGATGGATGGATGGATAGATGGATGATGGATGGATGGATGATGGATGGATGGATGGATGGATGGATGATGGATGGATGGATGGATGGATGGATGATGGATGGATGGATGGATGATGGATGGATGGATGATGGATGGATGGATGGATGGATGGATGATGGATGGATGGATGATGGATGGATGATGGATGGATGATGGATCGATGGATGGATGATGGATGGATGGATGGATGATGGATGGATGGATGATGGATGGATGATGGATCGATGGATGGATGGATGGATGGATGATGGATGGATGGATGGATGATGGATGATGGATGGATGATGGATGGATGATGGATGGATGGATGGATGGATGGATGATGGATGGATGGATGGATGGATGGATGATGGATGGATGATGGATGGATGGATGGATGATGGATGATGGATGGATGATGGATGGATGATGGATGGATGATGGATGGATGGATGGATGGATAGATGGATGATGGATGGATGGATGGATGGATGGATGATGGATGGATGATGGATGGATGGATGGATGATGGATGATGGATGGATGATGGATGGATGATGGATGGATGATGGATGGATGGATGGATGATGGATGATGGATGGATGATGGATGGATGATGGATGGATGATGGATGGATGGATGGATGGATGGATGGATGATGGATGATGGATGGATGATGGATGGATGATGGATGGATGATGGATGGATGGATGGATGGATGGATGATGGATGATGGATGGATGGATGGATGGATAGATGGATGATGGATGGATGGATGGATGGATGATGGATGGATGGATGATGGATGATGGATGGATGATGGATGGATGATGGATGGATGGATGATGGATGGATGGATGATGGATGGATGATGGATGGATGATGGATGGATGGATGGATGGATGGATGGATGGATGATGGATGATGGATGGATGGATGGATGATGGATGGATGATGGATGGATGGATGGATGGATGGATGGATGATGGATGGATGATGGATGGATGGATGGATGGATGGATGGATGATGGATGGATGATGGATGGATGGATGGATGGATGGATGATGGATGGACGGATGATGGGTGTTTTTGTTGCTACGACCTCCAGGCAGCTCAGAAGCTTCATGGTGGTGTTTTAAGGGGTCTTTGTACCCCTCCAGGAGCACCCCTGCCCCAGCAGCACATCTCCAACCACCCAGGAGCAGCTCCACAAGACACAGTGGATGAGACGAAGGCTCATTCAACCCCTCATAATGCAGTTGCTTGGCAAGCCCCAGCACCCAACAAGCTCTGCTCTGTGATGGCAGCATCACAAGGACCAGGATTAAACCACCCTGGCACACGAGGTCTCCCAGTTTGAACCTCCAATAGCGCCGGGTTGGATGGTTCCTACCTGGCTCCTTGGCATGGGAAGCACCACCAGCACCCCCCAAACACTCATTCAATGGCCACAACGAGCTGGGTACCCCAAGACAAGCACCCAATGCCCATCCCCAGCATCCCCACCTGAACCCGGCGCCGGGACCCACCTCGCTCGTCCACTCTTCTCCTCGGATGGGCTGGAGCTGCTCAGGCTCAGCTCGTCTGGGGGCTGCTCCTCCTTGATGGGGTTCTTGGGGGCTCTGCTCTGCCTTGGTCGTCGCTGCGGCTCCGACTCACTGGGGAGAAGGGAGGATTGGGATAGGAAACACGGTTGGATGTGGTGGGATACGGATGTGGCCGGCTGTGGCAAAAACCCTCACACCAGACACAGTGAGGAGGTGCCCTCATTTGAGTGCCATAAGGACCTTGCTCCCATCTCCTCCTGCCTGCAAGGGCAGCAGGAGGGTGGCAGAGGTGCAGGGCTGGAACCTGGGATGATCCCAATCCTCAGGCTCCTTCCCAGCCGCTCCAAGGGCTCCTCACCTGTCCAGGGACGGGTGGTAGTTCTCATCACGCAGGTCATCGGTGTAGGTCAGGTCCTCGTCCTCGGTGAAGTCCTCCTCCTCCTCCTCCTCCTCTTCGTCCTGGGACTCAGGCCCCTGCTCCACCTTCTCCTCCGGGATGAGTGCACTGCAGGCACACAAGGAGCAAGGAATGGGATAGAGGGGTCCAAGCTTCTTCCCTGGGCGAAGATTCCCGTGTGCCACCGCTCACCTCCCGTCCTCCTTCCCCGTGGTCCCTGTCTCTGCTGGCACTTGGGGAGCTGCAAGGAGATGACAGGAGCAGCCAAGTGAAGCTGGGATGCTGGGAGAGGCAGAGGATGGGCAATGGATCTGGCAGCAGGGGTGGGAAGCTGGAGGTGTTGGAAAGGACCCAACCTTGAGTTTGAGAAGCTCAACCTCTTCTCAAGAGGGGAAAACCACAGGGAACACGGACACCCAAAAGCAGACTTTCCCCCTGCTTTGCCGTGGGCCTTGAGCCACCCCTGATCCCAATGGGAAGATGCTCGACGGGACGGGAGAGGGCTCCAAGAGCCGCCAATGAGGGTGGCCAAGGGGACGCGGCGCTCACCTCCGCCGCCATCGCCAGCAGCAGCTCCCGGCTCTTCCCCCTGCTCCGGGCCGGGCGCTGGAGCTTCCCCCTCTGCTCCAGGCCCCCCGTTCCCCTCGGGTCCGGGTCCAGGGACCCCCCAGGAGAAGCTGTGCCCGGCCACGCACTCCCACACCAGCGGGGCCGCGGTGCCCGGCGCCGGTGGCTTCACGTCGGGGACGAAGCCGCACTCCTGGCCGTGGCCATGGGACAGCACCACGAGGCGCTGCAGAGCTTCGGCGTGGAGGAGCCCGGGCCCCGGCTCGCCTGCGGGGCACCACAACAAGGGATGGGTGAGGAGCAGCCCCAGGTTCTCCATCACGGGGAACCATGGGGGTCGCCTCTGCCTTTTCCTGCAGGGTCTGAGGTTTTCACCCTCTGGAATACCCAAATCCGCAAAGAGTTCCCTCAAAACCAGAGCTGGGAATGCCAAGAAGGCCACCACGGCCAAAGCCAGCACCTCAATGCGACGGGAGCCTTCTCCCGCCACCATAAAGCAATTCTGGACCCCAGTTAATGGGGGGTTGAGGGGGGGAGGCACCTACCCGGGCTCCAGAGGCAGCCGTGGGAGCTGTACCTGTGGTGGGAAAAGAGGGAATGAGCGGGGTCGAAGCTTCCCGTTGCCCATCCCGAGGGATGGCGGCGCCCAGCACGGACCTGTCGAGGAGGAACTGGGCGAGCTGGGAATGGAGGGCGAAGCCGAGCTGCTCCTTGAGGCGGCACCAGCGCTCCAGGTGCCCCCCGATGCGGATCCGGCACTTGCTGCGCCGCGCATCCAGCTCCCGGCGCTTCTGGCGGCGGATGCAGTCGGGAGCGCGCTGCCGGGCAGGACGGCCCGGATCCATCGGGAGCGGCTGCGGGACACCGGGGTCAGCGGGTACGGGGATGGGACAGCTCCATGGGGGGATGCAGGGGGATGGATGGGCAGTGGGATATAGGGATGGGATAGGGGGATACAGGGTTTGGGACAGCTCCATGGAGTGATACAGGGGGATGGATGGGCAGTGGGATATGGGGATGGTCAGGGGGATATTGGGATGGGATAGAGGGTTACAGGGATGGGACAGCTCCATGGAGTGATACAGGGGGATGGATGGGCAGTGGGATATGGGGATGGTCAGGGGGATATGGGGATGGGATAGAGGGTTACAGGGATGGGACAGCTCCATGGAGTGATACAGGGGGATGGATGGGCAGTGGGATATGGGGATGGTCAGGGGGATATGGGGATGGGATAGAGGGTTACAGGGATGGGACAGCTCCATGGAGTGATACAGGGGGATGGATGGGCAGTGGGATATGGGGATGGTCAGGGGGATATGGAGATGGGATAGAGGGTTACAGGGATGGGACAGCTCCATGGAGGGATACAGGGGGATGGATGGGCAGTGGGATATAGGGATGGGATAGGGGGATATTGGGATGGGATAGAGGGATACAGGGATGGGACAGCTCCATGGAGGGATACAGGGGGATGGATGGGCAGTGGGATATGGGGATGGGATAGAGGGATACAGGGATGGGACAGCTCCATGGAGTGATACAGGGGGATGGATGGGCAGTGGGATATGGGGATGGTCAGGGGGATATGGGGATTGGATAGAGGGATACAGGGATGGGACAGCTCCATGGAGGGATACAGGGGGATGGATGGGCAGTGGGATATGGGGATGGTCAGGGGGATACGGGGATGGGATAGAGGGATACAGGAATGGGACAGCTCCATGGAGGGATGCAGGGGGATGGATGGGCAGTGGGATATGGGGATGGGATAGAGGGATACAGGGATGGGACAGCTCCATGGGGGGATGCAGAGGGATGGATGGATGGATGGATGGATGGGGGATACAGGGAGAGGACAGCGGGATACCGAGGCAGCCTGGCTCCATGGGGAGGGTCTGGGGGGGTCATGCGGGGACATGGGAAAGGACCCCCCACGACAACGCCCCCGGGCACTCTTAGCCCCGCCCACACCCCTTGGCCCCGCCTCCCTCCCCTTAGCCCCGCCTCCCTCCTTCCCGCCATTTCACCCCGCGGGCCCCCCCCAGCCCCACACGGACACCGCCTCCCCCCTCCCGCGGTCCCGTTCCCGCCGCCGGGCCTTAAAGCGGCCACCGTAGCGGGGACAACGGCGCCGGCCGGGAAGGGAAGGGAACGCGGGGCCGAGGCCCCGTCCCGCTCCCCAGGCCCCGCCGCAGCCGTGCCCGCCGCCGCCCAACCTCCTCCGCGGGGCCGCGCTCCATCGCACCCCGCGGTGGCCCCACCTCGGGGCCGTGCCCCCTTTAAGAGCCAACGACACCCCCCCCCCCCATCGCTCACGCTGCTCAGGTACCGGGACAAGATGGCGGAGGCACCGCCTCCTTCCCCGGCGCATGCGCGGTGGGGTCGGGCCGCGGCCCATCTCTGGGCCCGGTTTTGGGGTGAAATATCCCCTTTTTGGGACATTTTAGGGGTGTTTCGAGACCGCTGAGGCCCGGGTTCGGGTCCTGGTTGGGGCTTGGCTTGGGGAAGGCAGAGCCGCGGGTACCCAGAGCCCCACAGCGCTGCCCTTCAGGCGGCCCCGACCTGGCGAATAAATAACAGCAATAATGATAATGATAAATAACGATAATCATAATAAATGGTAATAACTGTTATTGTGGTTAAAGCTAAAGCCTTTAGTGCCGTGTTGAGGCTGTTGGCAATGCAGCAGCATCAATGCAACATCAGTGCTGCATCATCAATGCAGCAGCATCAATGCAGCAGCATCAATGCAGCAGCATCAATACAGCATCATTAATAGAGCATTATTAATGCAGCATCATCAATACATTATTATTGCATTATCAATACACCATTATTAACATAGTAGTATCAATACAGCATTGTCAATATATCATTATTAATACAGCCTTTATACTGCATCATCCACTGAGTTTTGTTAATGCAACACCATTAATCAGGATTAATACACCGTTATCAATACTGTATTACTTGTGCACCGTTATCAGTACACCCTTATCAATACACCATTATTAGTGTACAATTATCAATGCACAATTGTCAAGACACCATTATTAGTGCACCATTATCAATGCACTGTTATCAATACACCATTATCAATACACCATTATCAGTACACCATTATCAATACACCATTATCAATACACCATTATCAGTGCACCATTATCAATACACCATTATCAATACACCCTTATCAGTACACCATTATCAATAAACCATTATTAGTGCACCATTATCAATGCACTGTTATCAATACACCATTATCAATAAACCATTATTAGTGCACCATTATCAATACACCCTTATCAGTACACCATTATCAATAAACCATTATTAGTGCACCATTATCAATGCACCATTATCAATACACCATTATCAATAAACCATTATTAGTGCACCATTATCAATGCACCATTATCAATACACCATTATCAATGCACCATTATCAATACACCCTTATCAGTACACCATTATCAATAAACCATTATTAGTGCACCAATATCAATGCGCCATTATCAATGCACCGTTATCAATACACCATTATCAATACACCATTATCAGTGCACCATTATCAATACACCCTTATCAGTACACCATTATCAATACACCCTTATCAGTACACCATTATCAATAAACCATTATTAGTGCACCAATATCAATGCACCATTATCAATACACCATTATCAGTACACCATTATCAATAAACCATTATTAGTGCACCAATATCAATGCACCATTATCAATACACCCTTATCAGTACACCATTATCAATACACCGTTATCAATACACCATTATCAATACACCATTATCAATGCGCCATTATCAATGCACCGTTATCAATACACCATTATCAATACACCATTATCAATACACCATTATCAATACACCCTTATCAGTACACCCTTATCAGTACACCATTATCAATACACCGTTATCAATACACCATTATCAATACACCATTATCAATACACCCTTATCAGTACACCATTATCAATACACCGTTATCAATACACCATTATCAATACACCATTATCAATACACCCTTATCAGTACACCCTTATCAATGCACCATTATCAATACAATATTGTTAATGCATGAGGTGTCCACGGGATAACGATGGGCAAACTGGTGCAAGCCCAAAGGTCCATGGGGAGCCCCGAGCCCTTGCCCCGGGGGCTGCTCCAGCCATTCCCCACGTCGGGAATTGCCCCGATGCCGGCGGCTTCTCGGCCCCAGCTCATTCTTGGCCTGGGCCTTGGAATTTCCCTTCGGGAAAGGTCAGAGCCCTGTGGAATTTGGGAGAACAGCCTGCTTTTGTGGGGAAAAATGTGGCGTGGGAGCTTCCGAGCGGCAGGAATTCCATGGACACGGGAAGAGGAGAGAACGGAGCTTAGAGGGAAGAGCAGCGCTGAGGGTTTGGGGGGGATCGGGAGCCTCATAGGGACCACGGGAGCATCCCCAAGGGTGGGATGCGCTTCCATGGCAACAGGGATGGCAGGACCCGGCCGTGATGCAGGTACCCAAGCGCCATCCCCTTTCCCACAGGCTGCCGGGATGTGATGGGACACGGGGATGTGCTTTGGATGTGGCTCTTTGGGGGTGCTGGGGTGGGGATGGGGCTGAGCAGCAATGGAGCCAATGCAACCAAGCAGCAGAAAGCAGGGAAACCGGACCAGTTCTGGGTTCCTGAAGGCGGGACTGGTGCTTCGCTTCCTGCCATCAACCAGATGAAAGGGAAATGCTGCTTTCCCCTGGGATTAAGGTACCCAAAGTCATGGATTTCCTCCTGAATATCTCCACAATCAGTGACTCTTCACTTCCACAGGCGAGGACTCGGCTGCCCCAGTGATGCAGAGAGCAGGGGAGGGGACCAGTAAGCACCGGTCTTGTACTGGGGACAGTGGTTTGGGGCTTGTGGGTGGGCTTAATGCGATGGGAGCAGCTCGGAGAGCTGGGAAGGAGGATGGGAGCAAGGGCAAGGCTGTTTGCAGGGATGGAGCCCATTGCTTACGGAGGGAGGGGATGCACTGAGGTCCTTGGATGAGAGGATCCTGACCTGATCCTGACCGCCCCCCCCAAATACTTTGTGGCTGGATTTAGGGGTTGAGGCACCCCTGGGGAGCTCTGGGTGCCTTTTCCATGTGTTTTATCCCCAGGTTTCAGCCTCAAGTGCATCAAGGACAAGAAGGTTCCCATTGGGGTCACTGTGGTCGTGGCCGGGCTGCTTCTGGCCATCATCGCGCTGGCGGGTGAGTGGCGGAGGATGAGGAGGGAGGAATCCATCGCCACCGCCTCCTCCCGCGGGCAGCGCTCACGGCCGCCTCTCCCGCTCATTCCCAGTGAAGAAGTTCCCCTCCTGCCCCGCCTGCCCCGCTCCCAACCGTTCCAGCTGCCTGGGAAACGGGATCGGATACGGGCAGAGGTGCTTTTACTTCGTGGAGGACGAAGCGGAGTGGAACAGCAGCGAGAGCTTCTGCCGGTCCCTCGGAGCCCATTTGGCCGCCATCGACACGTGGGAGGAGCTGGTAAAGGGGGAATCCCTGTGGATCGGGAGCTGTTGGGAAGCACGTTTGGGAGGCAGAGCCTGACGCTGGGCTTTAACCCCTCCAGCGTTTCCTCTTGCGCTACGGGGGCTCCCTGCACTACTGGATCGGGCTCCGCAGGGAGGGATCCGCGCCGTGGACGTGGGTCAATGGGTCCCTCTTCAACAACTCGTATGTCCTGTCTCCTGCTGGAGGCCAGGGGCTGCGGTGGGGCAGGGGTGGGATGCAAGAAGACACACACACATATATATATGTGTGTGTATATATATAATATATAACGTATAATATATAATATATAATGTAAAATGTATAATATATAATGTATATAATATATAATATATATAACATACATATAACATGTATATATATAAAATATATATATTATATAATATATAATATATAATATGTATATAATACATATAACATACATATAAACATAGAATATATAACATATAATCAACACATATAACAATATAACATATAATATATAATAAATAATATATAATATATAACATATAACATGCATATAAACATATAATACATTATATATAATGCGTAGCATAACGTATAACATATAACATGTAATATATAATATATAAGATATAATTAATATATAATACATAATACATAATATATAATATATTATAGTATATATAATGTATTATTCTAAGTTTAATATATAATTATAATAATTCTGTAAATATATAGTATATCTTAGATACTTATAATACAATATAGTATAATATAATATAAGCATATCTATAAAAACGTGTATATATTGTATATATAAATATGTATATATTATATATATTTAATATATGATATATATTATATATAGGGTTTTTATATAGGGGTAGGGTTATATGTATATAAATATACATATTTATAGGGGAATTTATTTAGATACATATATAAATATGTATATATTATATGTATTTAATATATGATATATATTATATATAGGGTTTATATAGAGAGGTAGGGGTAGGGTTATATGTATATAAATATACATATTTATAGATATCTATATATATTTATATACATAATTATATATTGTATTTATCATATATACATATTTTACACGTGCATCTATAAAACATATATAATTATCTATAGATATTTATACATGCAACCCATTGAGCTCTCCCTCTGCTCCGTGGGGCAGGTTCCAAGTGCGCGGTGGGGGACAATGCGCCTTTGTCAACGGAGACGGGATCAGCAGCGACTGGTGCTCCCTGATGAAGTACTCCGTGTGCAGCCACCCCCAGGCTGGGAGCCGCAGCGATCCCGAAGGCTGGAATCTCACCTGAAAACCTGCAGCTGCTCCGCTGCTTTCGCTCCCGCCGTGGAGCAGCGAAAGGGAATTGCATGGGAGAAGATCCCGGCTTGACCAAGGAGCCCCCGAGATGTGCTCTGGGAATTGCCCGGCGCTCGGTCGTGTCCTGGTTTGCCTTGGGAGTTCTCCTCTGGTTGAAATCCCTGGGGCCCCTTCCTGGCAAATCCACAGCGCTGGAATGTGGGAACGGGGCTGATCCCTCCAGATCCGCTTCCATGAGCCCCAGCGCCATCACCCATCGCCGTGGCCTCCCGCATGGCGACGCTGTGCTTCCTAGAACAAGATTGACCCCATTCAGGGTGTTTTCGCCCCAAAACCTGAGCCCAGCTGCCACCATGGGCAGGTTCCTCCCATTTGCTTCCTGGTTTTCCAGCTGTGTTCCCAATATCTGTGTTTCTCTTCCCCACAGCCCTACATGGGAGCTACTTGGTCTAATAAATACTAGTTCTATCCAAACCTGCCTCTTCCCATTACATCGGGGTCCCATTGCCAATGGGGCATCTTCTCCCCGAAATTCCCATCCCTTTGCATTTGGATGGATAATGGGAATGACTCCATTGCCTTTCCCTTCCTTCTTGTAGTGTAGAGACCGGCCCAGACCGCTCTGATTTCAATTACACACGTTTGGGCACCAAATTTGGGCTCGTTTTGCCCCATTTTGCCTTTGTAATCCCATCTGGGGCAGCCCAGGGGGGTGTTTGGGCTGAAATGAGGACAATTCCTCCCTCTTATAGCGAAAACAAAACGTATTTATTCTGTTGTGAGCGCGTTTATAACCCATCACACACGAGGCAGCCTCAGAGTGGGGAGCAGCAAAAGGCAGAAGCACATCCTGCGCTGACAAAACCCGCTTTAACCAAGGTATGAGCTCAAAGCTGCAGGAATTGGGGGGGTTTAATTGGGGGGGCAGGAAAAGAAGCCTTTGAGGGGCTGAATTTGGGTGGAAACCCCAAGTTTTCAGCTCAAAAGAAGCTTGGGGAAGTTCCGTAAAGGAGCTTGGGATGGATTTAATGGTGGTGGCTGTCAGAGGGGATGAGCTGCACCCAAAACCCCCTGATGTAACCCTGCTGTATATAACCCGGAATGCATTCCATGGAGGTAGGACCATGAGCTGCAATGGAAACGACTCCAAGAGCTGCAATAGAAGAGCTGAGGAGCATCGAGGAGCGTTCCCGACCATCACGAACCAACCCCAGCAGCGAGTGACCCCTTGGTAGAGAGCCTGATGGTGGAGAGGAGCACGCAGAAGTAGGGGAACACCCTCTCCCCACCGAAGGAGCCCACGGGGAAGGTGAAGATGCGCTGGCGGCTGCCCACGGCGTAGAAGGAGACTTCTCCCCCCTCATAGTGCAGGTAGACCCCGATGCCCCCATTGCCCAGCGGGACGGAGGTGTTGGACGGGGCCGTGAGGGCCACGCAGAGCTCATCGTACCTCTGCAGGCCCCAGATCTGGGCGCTGGGCTTGAAGAGGACCCGGCCCTTCCTCTGCACCGACTCCAGGGCCACCCCCACGGCCCAGAACCGCCCCGTGGCCTCCAGCTCCCAGTAGTGGCGCCCGGAGGTGAAGCCCTCCTTGCCCAGCAGGCAGGGGTCGGTGTCGAAGCGGACCGGAGCGTCCGGCCGGAGGAGGCCAGGTCTACCCCAGGAGGCTGCCTTGAGGTCCTCGGACAGGATCACTTCAGGGCCCGCGGTGGCCGGGTCCAGGGTCACGTCCACTGGGGAGCAAAAGGGGAGGAATCAGAAACACCCCAGAACTCCCCTTCCATGGTTTCTGTGCGGATGGAGAAAGGTGGGAAAGTGAAGAGATGGGGTTGGGGATGGAGGATCTTTAGGCCAGGTTGGAGGTGGAGACACCAAGAGATGGGGTTGGGGATGGAGGATCTTTAGGCCAGGTTGGAGGTGGGGACACCAAGAGATGGGGTTGGGGATGGAGGATCTTTAGGCCAGGTTGGAGGTGGGGACACCAAGAGATGGGGTTGGGGATGGAGGATCTTTAGGTCGGGTTGGACGTGGGGACACCAAGAGATGGGGTTGGGGATGGAGGATCTTTAGGTCATGTTGGAGGTGGGGACACCAAGAGATGGGGTTGGGGATGGAGGATCTTTAGGTCATGTTGGAGGTGGGGACACCAAGAGATGGGGTTGGGGATGGAGCAGGTAGAAGGTGAAGCTGAAGACCCTCCAATGGAGATGCTGCCTGATGCGACCCATAAACCATCAGGAATTGGGACTTTTCTCCTCTCCATCCCCTTCCGTTACCTTCAAACTGCTTTGCTGTGTGATAGTCCAGGGCGAGATCCCACGCGCGTGGCCGTGGCTTGAGGAGGAACGACATCGCTCCCTCCACGTCCTCCCCTCCAAGAGAGAGCAGAACTCGGTTACGGTCCTGACGACGGGCCCAGCTCAGGCTTTTTGTGCCCGGAGATGGCTTCAAACACTGCATTTAACCCAAATGCTTGCAGGAAAGCGTCCGGTTTTACCCCCTGGCTGCAAAGGAGCTTTGGGAAGAGCCGGAGCCGGATTAAATCCATTAATTCCCTGGTGGGTTATCAATGTGCACAAGGGAGATAAGGGCTGGTGTCGAGGGCCGTGAAGAGTAATGGAGCCCCCAGGTGGTTGAATAAACCCTGCAGCGCTCCAAGCGAAACCGGTTCCTCCTTTTCCATGTGTTTTCCCTAGGAAAAGCAGCCGGGGGGGATGAGCAGCAGTGGGGAAATGGTGGGAAAACACCTTCCAATGAAGATAAAAGCAGGAGATTTGCTGCTTCGCACGCGAATTTCCCCATTTGGTTGGTTATGGGTAGACAGGAAGGAGAGAAAAACCACAACCACCCGCTGGAAAACACCTTCAAATCCAAAGCAAAGGTCCTGAGGGCAAAGCAAGGATAAACCCACTTCCTGCCCTCGCGGATGGGATGGGAGAGTGTTCAAAATCCCCTTTCCCACCCCAAAACGAAGCGGCAGTGCTGGGAACTGCCCCATTCGAACCTTTCGTGTTGCTTTGATGCTCCTCCGGCTGCTTTCCCACTTGGAATTCTCCCTCTTCTTGGGGTTTCCCCTCTCTTTGGCACCGGCTCCGCTCGGTCCCAGCTCTGCTTTTATCAGCCGGGGAGGGAGGAGATCCCCAATCTGCTGCCTGCAGACGTTCGGGCGCCTGCTGCCCCCTCTGATTGCGCCTTTTGGGCCCCATTTCAGGGCCATTCCCTTCGCCAGCGATGAAAGGAAGGGAACAAAACCCCAGCAGCGGCAAAAATGTGCATTATTGAATTCATTTCTACCCCCAAATCCGGCTGCAGCCGCTTGTGCGAGACAGAACCGAGCCAAGGATGGACAAGGGGTGATGAGATTAAACTGAAACAGGGGGAATTCAGGTTAGAATTCAGCCCAGAGAAGCTGTGGCTGCCCCATCCCTGGCAGTGTTCAAGGCCAGGTTGGGCACAGGGGCTTGGAGCAAGCCAAGGTGTCCCCATGGCAGGGTTTGGAGCTGGAGGAGCTTTAAGGCCCCTTCCAACGCAAGCAGCTCTATGATCCTATGGGTGCAGGATGAGGCGGCAAAGCGCGGAAATGGGATGAGCTGGAGGGGATAAAACGCGTTTAAAGCCAGCCGTGGGTGAGGGAATTTGCCTCTTCCCACCCAGGAGCCGAGCATGGGAACACCCCAGGGGCGGTTCGAGGACCAACAACCAACATCCAGCCCGAAGGAAGCCGCCTCAGTCACCTCCTGCTGCTGAAGAGGCAAAACCCCGCTCAGGACCAAGCAGCGATGGATGAGCAGCCGCTTGCTGCAGCCACGGGGCTTTTGGGGAGACCCATTGAGGTCTATGAGGTGAGATCATCCTCGCTATGGTACCCATCAGGCTCCTTATGGGAGAAGCTTGAAGTGAGTGGATTCCCGCTTTCAGGAGGTGGCTTTTTGGGGGTATTTGCTTTCTTCCCCCGTGTAATTTAGGATTTAAAGGCAGGGTTATACAAACGAGCTTCACGTTATGGTTTTATTGGGGGGGGGGTGCATCCAGGAGAGGCTCCAGGCTCACCTGCGAGCTCTAAGGAAGGTGTTAGCCGAGTTTCTGGACTGGAGAATGAGTGAAGAGAAGCAGCGCACAGATTACCTGGTGAGGGGCCCCTCCTTGATCCAGCAGCCAAATGGGTCCTTGGGTAGGTTCCCCCTCCCCGAAACACGTGGGATCGTCTCCGTGCTGCTTCCCAGCGCCTTGGAAAGGCCCGGATCCGGTTGGAGCCGTTGGCACGGATCTGGGCAGGTTTGGTGAGCGCTGCCTCCATGCGCAGCTGCTTTAAATCGCTTCATTTTCATGGGGACAGATCAAGTCCTAAAGGGACGTTCATTAAAGTGGGATTAACCCCCCCCCCCCCCCACTTCCGAGGGGTTTTAGACTTCCAGACTTCCCAGGTTGGTTTTGGACTGGAAGTGGCAGCAGCGAAGGGAAAAAGAGAAGGAAAAGCATTGGATTCAATGGTTATTTACCCCCTGGTTATTACTCAACCACATCCCTGTCCCAGCCCCAGCCAGAGCACGTTATCCTTTAGCTTGAAAGGGACAAATTCAGGTCCTGGGGGGGGGGGTGGGGGTGTGTTCAAAGGGGGATTTTGGTGTCCCCGCTCGGAGGCGAGGAGCGAGGCCGAGCGGGGCCGCATCGGGGCCGAGTTCAAGCGGCTGCGGCGGCTGCTGGCGGAGAAGGAGCGCGCGGCACTGGCCCGGCTGGCGGAGCTCGACGCCGCCTTCGAAGCTGCTCAGGAGGAGAAGTCTTCGCGGGTGGCTGAGGGCATCGCGCGCCTCCATGGGCTCATCGGGCAGCTGGAGGCCAAGCGCCTGCCCCAGGTAAGGCCCTGAGCGAGCCAAAAGCACCCCCCAAAGCAGTGGCTGGGGTGTACGGAGGGGGGGGTCCTCAATGCCCTTTTGTCTCCCTTTTAGGATATCGGGAGCATCCTAAGCAGGTACGTGGCACCTTCCCCACGCCCTTGTGACCCTGTTGAACATCCAGCTCCATCGTGCCTCTTCCCAGCTGGAGCGAAATGAAGCTCCTTCAGCTCCCATCTGGGCTCCCCGCTGAGCTGGAGAAGAGCCTGAGCTCCTGCCGGCACCAGCGGGATGCCCTCCAGGAGGCCCTGAAGGAGCTCAGAGGTATTTGGGGGGAGAATTCAGTTCTTTGGGGGTAATTTAGAGATATTGGGGGAGAAATTCTGAGCTATTTTGGCATTTCAGGAGGAAAACGAGGTAGCTTAAGGGGAGGCAGCAGCAGGCCCAGGCCCACGCTCACCTCCCCACCTGCCTGCCTTCTTCCAGACACGGGGAGGCCCGAACCAAAGCCAGGACCTGGGAACTTCCCAAGCAGAGAGAAAAAGGGTGAAGTGACCCTTTACGTCCCTTTCTTCCTGCCCCTACAACGGCCTCACGCTCCCACTGACCCACCCGGCTTTCCCTGCAGCAAAAGCAACTGCGGAACCCAGCTGGGCTCCTCTCCCGCAGCTCTTAGCGGACAGAAAGAGCGTGCGGTGGGATGAAGAGGAGCAGGAAGCGGGAGGGGAGCCCCAGCGGCTTTATACCTGAGCTGCTCAGGTCGTGCAGCAGCAGCTGGAAGATGCGGCTGCCCCACCGCTTTGCCTGGAGCCCGGGTTTGCGGCGCTGCAAAGCCGCCGCTCGCCACGACAGCAATAAAACGACCGATACCAGCGTGCGTGGTGTAAAGTCGAAGGCGCGCATTGAAGCTGGGGCGGCCGCCGCGGCCGAGGGAAGGGCACCGGAACGCTGGTCCCTCTCCCTGGGAGGCCAGATGCGGACCTGGTTGAAAACTGCGCCACCGGGCGCGGGGGGGGGGGGGGGGGGGACGGACGCACACCCCCGCCGCGTTTGGCGGACCTGATTGGGAACCGCTCCCGCCTCCACCGCTGGGAAGGTCCGTCCCGGGTCCAGCTGCCGCTGCTCAGCTGCGGAGCGGCCCCGCGCAGTCTCCTGTCGCGCAGCGGCCGGAGCGATGGCAGCGGCCGCCCGTCCCTCGGTGCAGCTCTTTTAGGGGCAGGGGCGGCGATCACCCCTCATCACTCATCCCCTCGGTGCAGACCCCCTGCGGCTCCTCACCCGTCGCTCGGGGCAGCTCCTTTAGCGGTGCGGAACAGTCGCCCCCGGGGCAGCCCACCCTTCCCCCTGCGCGCCTTTCCACCTCGCCTGCCCCTCGGTGCAGCCCTTTTAGCGGTGCGGGGCAGCAGCCACCCCTGCCGCAGCCCTTCCACCGCCGCCCCGCCTGTCCCTCGGTGCAGCTCTTTTAGCGACAAGGGGCGGCGATCACCTTCATCACCCACCCCTCGGTGCACAACCCCTGCTGCGCCCCGCCTGTCCCTCGGTGCAGCTCTTTTAGCGGTGCGGGGCAGCAGTCAGCACCGGGGCAGCCCACCCTTCCCTCGGTGCGCCCTTCAACACCGCCTCGTTCTGCCAGTGCCTCGGTGCAGCTCTTCTAATGACACGAGGCAGCAGCTTCCCTCCGGCGCAGCCCTTTCACTGGCGCCGTGCCCGGCCCACGGCGGCGTTCTCTTAGGGGGCACCGGTGACCAGCTCCTCCGCTGAACCCCGAGGTGGCTCTTAAAAGAGCCTTTGGGTTCAACATTTATTGCTTCATGCATCGTACTAACAAGTCACCCGCAGCCTCCGGACCCCCGGCCGCTCCCTGCATCGTAGCCTCGGCTACCTCCACGCCCCCGGCCGCCGCCGCCGCCGCCGCCTCCTCCGCTCCCTCGGCCGCGTCCTCTGCTCTGTTCTCTGCTGCGGGCACCGCCTTCGCCCTTCCCCGCGGTCTAGACGGCTTCTTCAGCCGCTGAGCGGTGGCTTTAACAGCGCGCCCGCGCCTCTTCGTCTTCCTGGACCGCCGCCGTCGCCGCGCTCCACCGGCCGCCCTCCCGCGCCGCGTGTTTGTCTCGAGCTGCTGCTTACCTATAGGGCTGATGCGGAACGAACCAGCGGCGCCGCTGCCTGTCACCCGCTCCAGGAGCCCCTTGTTGACCAAAGAGTTGAGCGCCGCCTTCAGGCGACCGCTATTCCGTCGCACGTCGTAGCCCTCGGCCGCAAGCGCCTTCTTAATGACAGCTAGCGAACTACCTCGACGGCCCGGCGACAAACAGACGGCGCGGACAATGAGATCCGACAGCGACAGCCGCCCGCGCTTCGGCGGCAGCGACAGCGGCACGCTCGGGGTGGATGCCCGCGACGTGACTTTCCTCCGTGGCATGGCCGGGCCGCCGGCTTCGAGGCGCCGCTGCTCCCGCTCCGCTCCGCGCTGCTCCTGCTCGCCCGGCCGCCGCTCCCCGACTGCGAAACAGCGCCGCTCGGTGGCCCCTTATATAGCCCTGAGCCGGACGCAAACGAATCAACCTCCGCGCGCCTCTGCACCCCCCCCACCTTCCTCCGGCTTCAAAATGAGGCTTTTCCCCTCAAAAAGACCTGCCCCCCCGAGCTGGGTTCACTCACCGCCCCCCCCCGGTGTTCTTTGTGTTCCCTCGGCCAAACCCTAGAGAAACCATGTCAAAAAAAGCCGCCAAAAATGCTAAAAATAACCCCAGAAAGCTAAGCAGGCGCAACGAGCGCTGGCACCAAGGTTCTGCAGCTCTAAAATCTGTTTATAAGCAAAAGATAAAAGTTCAACAGGGTACGAGCAGTGTTTTGCTTCGATGTTTATGTGTACAGATACAAATAAAATAAAATAAAATAAAACCAAACAGCAAAAACTGTCAATTTCTGGAAAAATATTCGTATTTAGCACAGCCTTGGTTTCGCCAGCTGCTGTCTCTTGCAGAGCTGAAACCTCTTGCAGGTTAAGATCCTCCTTGGAAACGGCCTAAAACACCTAAGGATTAATTCATCTTGAAATGCTCTGTTCTGCTAATTAAAATCCCATTATTGCAGATACATCACAGACAAAAAAAACCCACACTTTTGAATAAACGGTTTCAGGTTTTTTTGTTGCCCGAGAGCTGCTACTGGAAATTAAACTTCGGATTTACTTTGTTCTGATTTCTCCTGGCTCGTCCTGTCCCGTTGCATCGCGCTTTGCTCCACCACACTCCGTAGAGCCCCGCATGGGTGTGAATAGAGGGAGTGGGATCACGAATGCCGCCTCCTATTGGCCGTCGGACGCACTGAGGCTTCTTATTGGCTGGCATGTATCAACCAATCAGAATGGATCTTTCCGATCCGCTCTCCCCACCCCTTTACATAGGGGCGAGTCTATGCCTGTTAAGGGGGGTTTATCAGTGAGAGCATGGCCCAGAAAACTGGGGGGAACCTCCCCTAAAAGAGTTAAAAGAGCTCAATTTGAGGAATTAAAATGGCTTTGCTGCTGCTGGTTGACGCCTTGTAGGAAGGGTTTGCCAGCAGAGAAGTTTCTGCTTAGGATTTGGAGAGAATTTAGGGGATAAAACCACTTCTTGTGCCTCCAGGGAGCATTCACGCTGGGGCCTCCCAGTGGTTTTGCAATCGCTGCCAGGATGTGAGCAGGGAGAGAGGCCATGGGCGGGATTTCATCCGCTATTTCGCCACCTAGAAATGCATCGAAAGGGAAATAAACAAACAACCCAGCATCTTGACACAACAGGAAGTCGTTCCTATGGTTAAACCACATAATAAAGCACTGTTATCAGGCAGCGCAGGCAGGACCAGGCAGGCCTCCGCCTCCTACAGCCCAAATCGCTCCGTCTTTGCTGCAGCATTTGCCTCCCTGTCCTCAGAGACTTGTAACATCAGCCTAAGGAAGAAGAGAAACCACCAGGAAAAGCAGCAGGGAGGATGGCTGCTTTCATCTCCAGGGCCCTAATTTTAAACAAGGCCCCTGACAAACCCACAGATCACCACTAAACCCAAATTATAGCCCAGCTCGGTGTGTAATTAGTTGTTTCTCCACTCGGTAAAGTAGGTCATAGGTGATATTGTCCTCAAAAGACAAGAGCTGGTTATGGCACAAGGTTTGGCAACACTTACGTGACATCGAGGAAAAATCAAAACGCCTCTTTCGCAGTGTCCTGCTGCAACGAACAAGCTTCCAACACTCTGTTCCATCCACTTTTCACCTGAAAAGCTTTATGATAATCTAGTTTGAAAGTCCATGCAAAAATATAAAGCTTAAACAACAAAAAAATCGGCTTTCTATGTAGCTCAGCAGGCCCAGAGCTGACTCTCCACTGCTAGGCAGGAGGGGAATGAGCTTATTTTCAAGTGAAGACATCTCACCAGACTCACGCCAGCAGTTTGTATGGCAGATCGTTGATCATGGAGGGCACACAGCCCCCGTTCCTCTAGCAGAGCCTCCACAGCAGCCCCATCCACAAACCCCAAAGCCCTTTGGGATGGCAGATAAACCTTGCACCACCCTGCGAAAAGAGGCCTCAGGGAACAGCTTAAGGTGTTTTCTCCATGAGTGACGGACCCTTTCCCACAACAACAGACCTCAGGAGGGAAGCAGATGCATTTTGGGGCTGGAGAAGGAGCGTTTTCGGTACACTTTCTTAACCCCAGCCTCCTGCCTCGCCTGCTCCATCCCGCCCTCACCGCTCCCGCCAGCCCTAGAACCCCGCCGCCGTAAGCCTCGGCACTCTCTGATTGGCTCCTTGCCCTGCCACCGCGGCTTCCCATTGGCTGCTCCTCCCCGCGCAGCCCCCTCCCGACAGCCTGCCTCGTGGGGCGGACCTGAGTGAGGACTGCGCACACCCACCCCCACCACCCCCAACCCCGCGCCAACTTCGCGGGTTAATAATGGGCGGGTATTCAGAAAAACACTTTTATACGCTGAAGACTCCAATTTGGGTGTATTTTGCCCCAAAATACAGTCCCAGTGCGGACCGGGCAGGGTTTTTGGGAAGCTTGTCCCATTTTGAGCATTGTCCCTGAAGAAGCAGCTCTGGAAAATGGGGATTTTCCACCTCAAAATAGTACCTATCTGGAGCAGAAACCCCTGCACTGGGGAGGGACTGGTTAATGTCAGAGGGGTCCCATGCTGCTGCATCAAGGGGAAAGTGCTGATAATACCTCAAAATCCCACTTTGTCCCCCTTTTAAGTGAAAACAGGCTCTATTCAGCACCAGCAGGGGAGGTGGGGAGGAAACCGCTTCCAAAATATCCCTAAAACCACCCACATTTAACCCGAATCCTGCCGGAGGGTAGCATAAATCCTTCCCAGTGTCACCAGTTTGCCCAGACTCCCATAGATCTCCACAGACACCCCCCCTATAGATCTGTGTAGACCCACGCAGGTCAGTTTATGGTCTGTAGCACCAAGAGCATAAAGCTGAATATATGAACAAAGCCCTGTAAGCGCAACAGAGGACCCGAGTGGTGCTGATGAAAGCACCAGCAAAAGAAACTGACTTTTGGGGGGAGGTTTAGGGGTTTTTTGCCGTTTATTCTGCAAAATCATTCCTCCACTCGCCCCAAATCCTGTCCCGACTCCTCCCCTCTAAATCCGCACCGCAAAACCCCCCCAAAACAATGGGAAATGGGGGGAAATCCCAACCCCCCTGGAACAAAACCACACCGAGCAGCGCAATTCCCGCTAACTCCAGCTGGGATCGTATCCCGTCCAGTCCGAGGGGGGCGCCAGGTAAACGCGCCGTCCCCTATAGACGAAGCTGACGATGCCGCGGTAGCCGGCGCGGGGGACGCCGGACTTGAGGTCGTCCATCAGCCCCAAAGCTTTGGCGAAGGCCTTGAAGGAGTCACGGCCGCTGTATTGGAGGCGGACAGTGCCCAGCTCCCGGCGCCGGTTCCCCTGGAGCTCTTCCACCCTCACCTCCGGAGCGGAGTAAACCTTAGGGAGGAAGGAACGTTCGTACTCGTCCTTTTTGAGGTAAGAAAGATCCAGTTGGGTAAAAGGCACGAAACGGTCATTGAGTTTGATGAATTTTAAATACTGGTCGAAGAACTGCCCGTGGCTGACGCCTTTGCGGCCGAACGTCATCGTACGGGACACCTCGGGCCGGACGCAGGAGCGATCCCGGCGCTGCTCCGGCTGCCGCATCCAATCGTCCCAGAAAGCTCGCGGCCATTTGGGTTCGAGTTCATCCCAAAGCTCGGCTAAAAGCAACCACCCAAGGCCAGGAAAGAAATCAGTCCTGTAAAGCAGCTCAGCCTGCGCCACATCCACCATTTGCTCCTTCCCGTTGTCGTTCCAAGCGGACACGCACCAGAGGCTGCGGTCGGCCAGGAGCAGCGGGAATGCCGCTTGGAAATACTCAAAGAAATCGGGAGCAACTTCCAAGTCATCCTCCACCACGATGGCAGCGCGGTACCGGAACGTGCGGAAAACCTGCCCCAAAGCCCAGCGGTAATGCCGGGCGATTTTGTAGTATCCTTGGAATTTCCTATGCTCCGCTGGCACCGGGATGTCGCTGAGGTCCGGCTGCCGGATATGAGCCACGGCATCCCCATAGGAAGCGATGACCCGGGCGGTCTCGGCGTGGCCGCAGTCCTGGCTCACGATGACGGGGAATTGCTGCGCCGAGGGCCGGTACCGCAGGAGCTTATCGAGGCAGCGGCGCACGGTGCTGCGGTCGCAGGCCAGCACCAGCACGGGCAGCACGGTGCTGCCAGGCTCGGTGGCGCGCGGTGGGTCCGGGGACGGCGGTGGAGGTGGCGGCGGAGGGGGCGGTTTGGGGGTGCCGCGGTGGTGCCGCCGGCTCCAGAGCCCGCTGTAGCGGTGGATCTGGTGCAGGAGCTGCTTCTGCCGCTCCAGCTCGGCTTCGGCGTCCTGGGCCAAGCGGATCACTTGGGCCGTGAGGAGGTCGCCGTCGGGAGGCGAGGCCGGGCGGCTCCAGAGGAAGAGGAGGAGGAGGCCGTTCCAGGCAATGAAGAGCGCCGCCCCCCACAGCACCAAGCTGCTCTTCTTCAGCATCCTTCAGCGCTCACTCCCATGCCATGGACCTGGGACCGCACCAAGAGAGAGGGTTCGGGGGCCTCCTTTCGCCCCTCCAAACAGGCACAGCCCCCTCCGCGTCGGGAGAGGAAGTGAAACAACGCGGCCATGGAGCCTCCCACCAGAAACGTGGCACCGAAAAGTGGGATAAAGGGGGGGGAAACGGCAAATGAGGAACCCTAAACCCCAAACCTCCGCGCGGGGAGCGGGGGGCAGAGTCCATTCCCGTTAAACATTAACCCCAAGGTCGGTTCCAGGGAGGATTTGGCACCGGTAAGGGTCCGGGGGGGGGGGGGGGAGTTTCCGCTTGAGAAATAGAAGGAAAACTTCAATTTGAGTGCTAAAATCCTCTGTTTTCAGCGAGTTTTTGCTCCCCCCAAGCCCCGTTTGACTCCTACCGGCAACGGGAAGATGTCAGCGAGGGCAGGAAGTGGGAGGGAAAGGGGGGTTTAAGGGGAAAAAGAAGGAAAACCATAAGGAAAAGGGGAATAGAAGCACCAGGGAGAATAAAGAGAGGGGAAGGCAGCGATTGGCGAAGCGCAGGGGGAGCAGCTCAAGGGTTAACGGCGCCGCCGGCCACGTTGGCGGGCGGAAAAGGGGAATTAAAAGGAAAGAAAACACCCGGAAAAGGGGGATTGAAATGGAAAAAAGGGGGGAAAAGAGGGAAAATCAAGAGTTTGGAGTGGTAAAAGGGGGGGGTGAGGCCAAAGGCAACAGGAAGGGAAGGGGAAAAGGGGAAAGCGGCGGTAACGCGGAAAGCGACCGGTTCAGATCCCCCTTCCCGGCCCCAAAAGAGCCACGGCAGCCCGGAAAAGCAGCTGGAGAGAAGGAAAAGAAGGGAAAAAAGGTGGGAAAAGGGGAATTTAGGGGGGTTTGAGCTCCTCAATGAGTGCTCCGCGGGGGGGAGGCGCTGGGTTAAGCCATACCTGGGGCCGAAAGGCTGGGGGCAGCCGGTGGCTTGGCTCAGAATGAGGGGTTCTGCCTCGGAATGGGGCTGGCTTGGCTCAAAAAGGAGGCGGTTTTGACCCCAAACAAGGGGGTTTTGGCCCCAAAACAAGGGGGGTTTGGCCCAAAACAGGGGGGTTTTGGCCCCAAAGGCAGACGGAGCCGCACCGTGCCCGGGTGCCGAGGCCGGAGCAGGCAGCCAGGCGCTGAGTAAGCACAGCTGGGATTTCCCCAGCCCTCGGCTTCGCTCCGGGCCTCCCAGCTCTGATCCCATTGAACCCTTTCAGCACCCCCAAACTCCCCCCCCCGAATCCAGGCTGGGGCTGGCGTTTTCCACCTTCTTTGATGCTTCAAGGTGAAACCCCCCCCAGATCCAGGCATTCCTCAAGGATTTGGGGGGGGTTCGGCTCCTTTTCCTCATCACGGCAGCCCCCAGAGACCCCAAACCAGCAGATGCGGGGTAACCCCCCCCGGTTTCATTCCATCCCCTTTAAATTACTCCTTAAATCCCCTTTTTAACTAATCCAGGCTCTTTTTGCACCCTGGGGGAAGCGGCTCCGGCCTCAGCATCCCCAAACCCACCCATAAAGGACCAAGGAACCGAGTTTTTGGGACACACACACCCCCCCCCCTTTGATTTTTCCCCTTTTCCCACCTTTTTGGCCTCATTTTGGCGACGCCAAAATCAACCACGGCGCTCAACGGGAACAAACCCTCCCCCCGGGCCAAAGGAAGCGCTTTTCCCATGGGATTTGCCGCCGAGCATCACCCCCGCGCTTCAATCTTCCCACAAATCCACGTTTCCCCCCTTTTCCGGGGGGGATTTTAAGCCTTTTCCAATGGGAATTCGCCGGGAAAAGCATCTCCCTCCTTCCCGCCGGGGGTTACCTGCTTGTGCCGTCGCTCCAGGGGGAGGGGGGTCGCTGGGGTTCCCCCCTCCCCCTCCTTTTCCAGAGCCACCTGAGAATCCCTTGGGAATGGGGGGCTCAAGTCGCTGCTTCCCTCCCGCCGGAGCTTCCACACGGTGCGGGGCGGGGGGGGGGGGGGGTTCGGTCAGGCCATGGCGGGGGCTGTGTCCGTCTGTCCGGCCGCTGCCTCCGGGCTCAGCATCCTCCAACCCCCAGCCATGGTCCTTGACGGGGGGGGGGGTCTCCAATGAGCTCTTCAATGGAGAGGAAATGGTTAAAATGCCCCAATTCCCCCTTTAATGAGCACAAATCCCCCCCCCAAAGAGCCTCCTCATGGATGCTCCTGCCCCGAATCCCGCAGGAAGAGGAATTCCTGTAGGGAAAGGGGAGAGAGCCTCCTCCTTGCCCCATAGGGGAGCCCTATAGGGACAGGGAATCACCGCCCCAACCCCTATAGGGCACAGGGACCCCCCCCCAAGCCCCTCCCGCCGCCCCATAGGGGACACCGAGGCCCTCCCAGCCCCATAGGCCCCAATGGCGCCTCATGGGGCCCCCCCCCCCAACCCGGTACCAGCGGCACCTCCCGGCAGCACCCGCCACTTCCGGCCCGCCGCAGCGGAAGCGACGCCATGGCAACGGCGAGACCACGCCCCCCGCGTCGGGCCCTTTTATGGCAGGCCACGCCCGCCGCGGGGGCTAAGCCGCGCTCCGATTGGCGGAGCGGGCGTCAGGCCACGCCCCTTCGTCGGTTGAACACGCCCCCCAGCTTTCCGCGTCAGTCAAGACGCGCGCTGCGAGGAGGAAGTGACGTCGGAAGGGGGCGGGGCCGGAGGGGCGCGCGTTCGGGACTGTCTGGGCGCCGTGGAGGGGTTCGACTTGTCTGCTCTGGGGGGCTATGGGGGGGTGAAGGGGGCAATGGGGGGGCACCGGGCAATAAGGGGGTGCTGCGTGATACTGACCCCCCCTTTTCCTCTCCCGCATTCCCAGCCATGGAGCTCCCCTCTTCCTGCTTCCAATCCTGCCTGGATTTCTGCCCCGAGTGCGGCTCCGTCCTGCCCCGGCCGGGCCCCCAGAGCAGCGTCCGCTGCCCCCGCTGCAGCTTCGCCCTCGACACCGCCGGTCAGTGGGGACACGATGAGGGAAGGGGGGGGGGCACACACACCGGGACGTGACCCCCCCCGTCTCCTTTGCCCCATAGACTTTGAGGGGAAAACGATCCGCAGCACCATCGAGTTCAACCGGTTGGAGCCGGCGGGGAGGGGGCAGGATCCTGCTCCCCACTTCCAGGGACCCCTGGTCAGTGGCTATTGGTGGGGGGGGGAACACCCCATTGGGAGGGACCCCCGCTGTCTATAGCGCCCCCATTGGGGGGGGGGGTAATAACCCCATGTCCTGGGGGGGGGTCCCCCGCAGGTTGAGCGGCGCTGCCCCCGCTGCGGGCACGAGGGGATGTCCTACCGCACCCGGCAGATGCGCTCGGCCGATGAGGGCCAGACCGTGTTCTATACGTGCCCCCATTGCAGGTGAGGGACCCCCCCCCCTTGTCTTCCATATGGAGCCCCCTCTTTTCCCCTCTCTGACCCCCCCCCATAACCGCCCCTTCTTCTCCCCACAGGTTCCAGGAGAAGGAGGATTCCTGATGGGGTGTTCCTGCCCCCCCCCCCCCCGGGGGTGTTTGTGCCTTCTCCCATGTGGTCAATAAACCCCTCCAGGGTGTTCATTCAGGGGGTGTCTCACTTAAAACTGCCCCCCCGGCCCCTGTTTACCCTCCCTGACCCCCCCCAACTCTTCCCTCACCACTTACTTGCCTCCCCCAGCCCCTATTTGCCCCCCCAACGCCCTGAATTGCCCCCTTAGGCCTTCTCTACCCCCCCGAATTGCCCCCTCAGCCTCCATCTGCACCCCGTAGCACCTCAATTGCCCCCTTAGCCTCTATCTACCCCCACAAACTGCCCCTACTTGCCCCCCAGCCCCTAAATTGCTCTCTTGTGCTCTATTTCCCCCTTTAAGCTGCCTGTATTTGCCCCCTTAGCCTCTCTCTACCCCCACAAACTGCTCCTATTTGCCCCCCAGCTCCTAATTTACCCCCTCAGTCTCTAACTACCCTCCTTAAGCCGCTCCTATTTGCCCCATCCTCTTATGGGGGGGGGGGGGGCCGGACCGCACTGCGCATGCGCGCTGCGCCACCGTCGTACGGCGGAAGTGAGCCCGTCGCGGGGGACCGCATTACACGTGGGACCCACCGGAAGTTCCCGACCAACCAGCCGGAAGTGGGGGTGTCGGTGGGCGCTGCACCGGGGCGGCGGCGAGAGCGGTCCGGCCCGGCCTTTCCCGGTGCTCCGCGCCCGTTCGGGGGCCTCGGTGGCGGCCGGGACCCCCCCCCCTCCCCGGGCCGTTAACACCAACCCAGGACCATGGCGGAGGCGGCGGACACCGGCAGCTGCGGCACCGCCACCGTCACCGAGACCGGTGCCGCGGAGCCGGTGAGCGCCGGGGGCTGTCGGTACCGGGAAAGGCCTATAGATACTGAAGGGGGGCTATAGGTATACCGGTGGGGGGGGTATAGATACTAAGGGGGTGTATAGGTGTGGGCGTATAGGTACTGAAGGGGGGCTGTAATTGGAGGGGGGCCGTGTCTATACCTGCCAATATAGAAGGGAACGTTTAGATAGTGTGGGGGGGGGGGTTTAGATACCCAGAACAGGCTATAGGTACCCGGGGGGGGGGTATAGACCTAAAGGGGGACATATAGATAGTGAAGGGGGGTGTCAGATTCCCGGGGGGGCTATAGATAAGAGGGGGATGTATATATAGTGAAGAGGGGGTGTAGATACCCAGGGGAGGAGCTATAGATAATACGTGCCTGTATCTATATGTCCCTGGAGCAGTATAGATTGGGGGGGGGGGCTGTAGATAGTGTCTATGTGCTTATCTATACACACCAGGAGCATATGGATGGGGGGGGGGGGCTGTAAGTATATGGAAAGGGCTATAAGCTCCGGGGGTGTATAAATACCATGGGGGGGGGAGGGATATAAATACCCATGGGGGGGGTATAGATCCTATGGGGGGGTAAATAGCTGGGAAAAAGGGGTCTAAATACCCCCAAGGAGCCATAAATGCGCTATAACGGAGGGGGGGTACAGAGCATGGGGGGTGACAGTGACCCCCATGTGTCGTCCCCCCCCCCCCCCCGCAGGAGAACCGCAGCCTGACCCTGAAGCTGCGCAAGCGGAAGCCGGACAAGAAGGTCGAGTGGTCCAGTGACACCGTGGACAACGAGCACCTGGGCCGCCGCTCCTCCAAGTGTGAGTGGGGACCCCCCCCCCCCGACCCTGGACACTGTGGGGGACCCCCCCCTGACACCCCCTTTTTGTGTGTACCCCCCCCCCCCCCATTGCACCTCAGGCTGCTGCATCTATGAGAAGCCGCGAGCGTTTGGGGAGAGCTCGACCGAGAGCGAGGAGGAGGAGGAAGAGGAGGAGGAAGCAGCGGGGGGGGCGGCCAGGGGGGGGCACGATGGTTGTGGCCACCTCCACTGCATCAGGGGACACAAACGGCGGCAGAGGCAGCGCAGGGCGGACACGGGGGGGCCCCAAGCGCAGCCCCCGGGGCCCCCGACCCCTATGGAGCACTGAGGAGTCCCCTATGGAGGCTCCTGGATAACCCCCCCCCCATATCAAATACTGGACTGGACCCCCCCCCCCAGCATCACATCAGGGGTTGACCCCCCCAAAATCAATGCCTGACCCCCCCTAATCAATGCCTGAGCCCCCCCCTCCCCAAACCACCATTGCCTGAACCCCCCCATCACTGCCTGAGCCCCCCCCCAGTCAACACTGCCACCCCCCACATGCACCCCACTGTTTGGGGGGGGGGGCGTTTTGGGGTGCTCCCCCCCCAACATGGCCCCTGTGGGCATTAAAGGTGGCACCGCTGTGATGGCTGCTGTGGCGCTCGGTGAGGGGGGGGGGGCACGGTGTTTATTGGGGTGTCAATGGGGGGGGGACACGTCTTGGGGGGGTCCCCCCACCCTCAGGTGGCTCCTTAGGGGGTGGGGGGCCAGGGGGGGCGGCGTCGGCTCGGAGCTGGGCCCCCAGGCTGTGGGGAGAAGGGAATGGGGGGGGGGGTTAATGACAGGGATAAAGCGGGGGGGGGGGGAGGGCACCTTTGGGGTGCCACCGGACACGGGAGTGTCCCCATGGGAGGGAGCAGGAGCCACCAAAACAAGCGATGTCACCCCCCAGCAATGTCACCCGACCGGCTGGGCCTGGCACGGGGCTCCCGCAGCCGGAGCGTCCCCCGCCCGCGGCACCGCACGTGAGGGACGGGGCACGGGGTCATGGCCCCCCCCTGCACCCCAGCGTCACCCACATCCTCCCTGCACCCCAATGTCACCCACAGCGCATCCATATCCCCCCTTGCACCCCAATGTCACCCACAGCGCATCCATATCCCCCCTTGCACCCCAATGTCACCCACAGCGCATCCATATCCCCCCATGCACCCCAATGTCACCCACATCCTCCCTGCACCCCAATGTCACCCACAGCACATCCACATCCCCCTTGCACCCCAATGTCACCCACAGCGCATCCATATCCCCCCTTGCACCCCAATGTCACCCACAGCGCATCCATATCCCCCCATGCACCCCAATGTCACCCACATCCTCCCTGCACCCCAATGTCACCCACAGCACATCCACATCCCCTCTGCACCCCAATGTCACCCACATCCCCCCCACACCCCAATGTCACCCACATCCCCCCCTTGCACCCCAATGTCACCCACAGCACATCCACATCCCCCCTGCACCCCAATGTCACCCACATCCCCCCCGCACCCCAATGTCACCCACATCCCCCCCTTGCACCCCAATGTCACCCACAGCACACCCACATTCCCCCCCCCCCCAGCACCCACTTAGACATTAGGGTCCCCCAATTCCCCTTCACCCCCCAGTCACTGCCTGGGTACCTGCGTCCCCTTAAGTCCCCCCATTCCCTCCAGGCACCCCCATACCCCCCCACTTCCAGCCCCCCAAGCCCCCCCTTAACCCATGGGTCCCCCAAAGTCACTTCCAGCTCCCCCTTAACCCATGGGTCCCCCAAAGTCACTTCCAGCCCCCCCTTAACCCATGGGTCCCCCAAAGTCACTTCCAGCCCCCCCTTAACCCATGGGTCCCCCAAAGTCACTTCCAGCCCCCCCTTAACCCATGGCTCCCCCAAAGTCACTTCCAGCTCCCCCTTAACCCATGGGTCCCCCACTTTCCCCACAGCCCCCAATTCCCCCCCGGGCACTGAGTCCCGGTCCCTCACCTGCGGCGCTGCGGGCGCCGGGGGGCGGCGGGGGTGCCCCGGGCCAGGCGCTGGGCGATGCGGGTCTCCACGGCCAAGGCCACGGCGGTGCGGAGCCGGTGCGGGGCAGCGGCGCGGTGACACCGGGGGCAGCTGACGGCAGCGGGGGGAGCCGAGGCCCCGGCCGGGCGGAGGCAGCGGCGGCAGCAGCTGTGGTTGCAGGGCAGCAGCACCGGGTCCCGCAGCGGCTGCCCGCAGGCCGGGCACAGCGTGTCCCGGGCCAGCCGTGCCAGCGGGCCCCGCTCCGGCGGCGGCACCGAGGGGGCCATGGAGGCGTGTGCGGGAGAGGGGAGGTGTGAGCGGGGAGGGAGGGACGGGGCGGGGATGGAGGTGGGAGGGACGAGGGAAGGCGGGGATGGAGGTGGGACATGGACACGGACACAGAGGGATGGAGGTGGAGGAGAGGCCGGGGGTGATGTGGGCAGACAGAAGGGTACGGATGGAGAGGGGGAGACGCAAGGGACGTGGATGGAGATGGGAGGATGTAGGGACGCAGCTCTGCCACACGCCTGCCTCCCCCCTGCCGCCACAGGCCGCCGGGGGCTGCCCCAGCCGAATCCAGGCTGGTGCGGGTGGGATAGAGCCAAATCCCAGCAGGAGGGATCGCTGCATCCCAGACCTTGAAGAGCCAAATGCCGGTGGTGCTGGATCAGTGCTTCCCGGTGGTGCCAGATGTCACAGAGCTAAACGCCAGTCCTGATGGATCACCAGATCCCGGTGGTGCCAGATGTCACAGAGCCAAACGCCAGTCCTGATGGATCACCAGATCCCGGTGGTGCCAGATGCCAGAGCCAAACGCCAGTCCTGATGGATCACCAGATCCCAGTGGTGCCAGATGTCACAGAGCCAAACGCCAGTCCTGATGGATCACCAGATCCCGGTGGTGCCAGATGCCAGAGCCAAACGCCAGTCCTGATGGATCACCAGATCCCAGTGGTGCCAGATGTCACAGAGCCAAACGCCAGTCCTGATGGATCACCAGATCCCGGTGGTGCCAGATGCCAGAGCCAAACACCAGTCCTGATGGATCACCAGATCCCAGTGGTGCCAGATGCCAGAGCCAAATGCCAGTCTTGATGGATCACCAGATCCCGGTGGTGCCAGATGCCACAGCCAAACGCCAGTCCTGATGGATCACCAGATCCCGGTGGTGCCAGATGCCAGAGCCAAACGCCAGTCCTGATGGATCACCAGATCCCGGTGGTGCCAGATGCCAGAGCCAAACGCCAGTCCTGATGGATCACCAGATCCCGGTGGTGCCAGATGCCAGAGCCAAACGCCAGTCCTGATGGATCACCAGATCCCGGTGGTGCCAGATGCCAGAGCCAAACGCCAGTCCTGATGGATCACCAGATCCCGGTGGTGCCAGATGCCACTAGTGCTGGACCACTGCATCCCAGCAGCACCAGCCCTCAGAGCGCCGCAGATCCCGGTTGTGCCAGACCTTGGAGAGCCGAATCGCAGCGGAAGCTCCTCACCACCCCGGAGCTGCCCGGGCAGCGCTGTCCCCGTCATTCCCAGTCCGTGGGCGAGCGGATGACGAGCGGAGCCGCGTTCTTCCTGCCGGCGCGGATGCCGGGATAGAAGAGGGGCCAGACCTTCTCGGTGAAGGTGGCCGTGAAGGTGTAGATGTGCGAGCGATCGGTCACGTTGTAGAAGGCCACTTTCCCAGCCTCGTAGTCCAGGAAGACCCCAACGCGTTTCGGCTTCACCCGCACCGTCAGCGGCGTGAAGGGGGTGGTGGTGGCCGCGTACTTGTCCCCATTCCAAAGCCGGACGCGCCAGTATCCCGCCTCCGGCAAAGGGGTCAATTCCCCTTTCCTGCTCACCGAGTCCTTGCACACTCCCAAAGCCCAATGGGTTTTATCCCCGACTTCCACTTCCCAGTAGTGCCTGCCGGAGGTGAAGCCCTGCGCCGCCAGCACGCAGGGATAGATGGTGAAGCGCCGCGGGGAATCGGGCACGTCCCGCGGGCCCACTTCCACAAAGCGGACGCTTTTCCGGTCCTCGGATAACACCAGGTTGGGATGAGCCGTGTCGGGATCCAGCGTCACCTCCCCTGCGTGGCGAAGGGCGGGTTGAGGAGGGGAGGGATGAGGATAAAGGGGGATCAGGGATGGATGGGAGGGAGGGATGGAGGGAGGGATGGAGGGAGGGACGGATGATGGATGGATGATGGATGGAGGGATGGATGATGGATGGAGGGAGGGATGGAGGGAGGGAGGGAGGGACGGATGATGGATGGATGATGGATGGATGATGGATGGAGGGATGGAGGGATGGATGGAGGGATGGATGGAGGGAGGGATGGAGGGAGGGATGGAGGGAGGGAGGGAGGGATGGATGGATGGATGGAGGGAGGGAGGGATGGAGGGAGGGAGGGAGGGAGGGATGGATGGATGGATGGAGGGAGGGATGGATGGATGGATGGAGGGAGGGAGGGATGGATGGATGATGGATGGAGAGAGGGATGGATGGATGGAGGGAGGGATGGATGGAGGGAGGGATGGATGGATGGATGGAGGGAGGGAGGGAGGGAGGGATGGAGGGAGGGAGGGATGGATGGATGGATGGATGGATGGATGGAGGGAGGGAGGGATGGATGGAGGGAGGGAGGGAGGGATGGATGGATGATGGATGGAGGGAGGGATGGAGGGAGGGAGGGACGGACGGATGATGGATGGATGATGGATGGAGGGATGGAGGGAGGGATGGAGGGATGGAGGGAGGGAGGGAGGGAGGGACGGATGATGGATGGATGATGGATGGAGAGAGGGATGGAGGGAGGGAGGGATGATGGATGGATGGATGGAGGGAGGGATGGATGGATGGAGGGAGGGATGGATGGATGGAGGGAGGGATGGATGGATGGAGGGAGGGATGATGGATGGATGGATGGAGGGAGGGATGATGGATGGATGGATGGAGGGAGGGATGGAGGCAGGGATGGTGGGGGCCTCACCGAGGAGGTGCCGCGTGAGCTTGCGCAGGGTGAAGTACTGCCGTGGGAAGCTGCCAAAGTTCTTCTCCAGCTCGATGGGAATGGAAACGGGATCGTCCACGGGAGCCGCCGCTGCCTCGCACCTGGGGGGAGGTGGGAGGCGCCGGCTGCCCAAAACACCCCAAAACCCCGCTTTTCTGCCCCAAAGCGGAGGCCTGCATCGTTCGTACCTCGCCAGAGTGTCCTTGATGTCCTAAACAGAAAAAAGAGGGGGGAAAAGGAGGGTTATGTGGGATAGATCCCACCACATCCATGCTCTAGGAATCCTATCCCTGGCCATGATGCCAGTCCTGATGCTGACCCCATTCCTGCTGCCCATTCCCATCCCCAATGCCAATTCCCTCCCCAGCGCTCCCAACCCTGTCATCAAACCCAAGCCCATCCCCTGGGATCCTGTCCCTAAACCCAATCCATCCCTACACCAAATCCCATCCCTGGAGACTCTCCTGTCCCCAGCAATCAATCCCACCCCCCTTGGGGTGATCCCATCCCCAAACCTGATCCCATCCTTAGGAATCCCATTCCCAAACTCAACCCCACCCCCCTTGGGGTGATCCCATCCCCAAACCTGATCCCATCCTTAGGAATCCCATTCCCAAACTCAACCCTACCCCCCTTGGGGTGATCCCATCCCCAAACCTGATCCTATCCTTAGGAATCCCATTCCCAAAATCAACCCTACCCCCCTTGGGGTGATCCCATCCCCAAACCTGATCCCATCCTTAGGAATCCCATTCTCAAACTCAACCCTACCCCCATGGGTGATCCCATCCTTAGGAATCCCATTCCCAAAATCAACCCTACCCCCTTGGGGTGATCCCATCCCCAAACCTGATCCTATCCTTAGGAATCCCATTCCCAAACTCAACCCTACCCCCCTTGGGGTGATCCCATCCCCAAACCTGATCCTATCCTTAGGAATCCCATTCCCAAACTCAACCCTCCCCCCATGGGTGATCCCATCCCCAAAACTAACCCCATCCGCCAGGCTCCCGTCCCCAAACCCAATCCCATCCCTAGGAATCCCATCCCCACAATCAATCCTACCCCTTTTAGTGAGTCCCCCCCCAATCCCAATCCCATCCACAGGGATCCCCAACCCATTCCAGCGCCGACCCCATCCCTCACCCCAATCCATCCCCATTCCCTGCTCACCCGGAGCATCTCGGCTCCCGGCTGCAGGCATTTCTCCTGGAGCTGGGATACGAGGGCGGCGAGGCCGCGGCGCTGCTCTTCCAGGCGCTCCAGGTTGGCCTGGAGCCGCTCCAGGATCTCCCGCTCCTCATCCTCCAGGCGCCGCAGGAGCAGCCGCTCCTCCTGCGCCAGCAGCGCCCGCAGCTCCTCGAACTCCTGCGCGATGCGGTCCCGCCGCCCGGACACCAGCCTCTGGGATAACGGGATCAGCACCGGGAGCAGCGGGAGCCGGTTCCCGAGGGGGTCCCGACACCGGCAGGCACCCACCTTCAGCTCGGCCGGCTTCTGCTCCTCGCGCGCGCGGCAGCCGCTCAGCGCTTCCAGCCTCTGCTCCAGCGGCTCCAGGCAGCGCCGCAGCTTCTCCTGCCCAGGGAGAGAGGTGGGATAGGGTGGGATCCTTCTGCTCCGAAGCCCTTCTCCATCCCTGTATCCTTCCCTTGTGCTCAAGTCCCTGCTCTGTTTCTGGGGCCTTTCTCCATCCCTGAAGCCCTTCTCTACTGGGACAATGGAATCAGGAGGCAGCCGGGTCCCAAATCTCCTCCAGGAAGGGGATTCGGGGCTCAATGCCATCAGGAGGGGCTGGAGAATGAAACGGGCATGAGCAGCATCCCAAAACTGCTCCAGAAACAGCCTCAGGGTGGGAATTTGGGGCTGGAAACAGGGATTGGGATAAAGTGGAACCCAAAACCCCTTCAGAAACAGCCTCAGGGAGGGAATTTGGGGCTGGAAACAGGGATTGGGATAAAGTGGAACTCGAAACCCTTCCAGAAACAGCCTCAGGGAGGGAATTTGGGGCTGGAAATTGGGATTGGGATAAAGTGGAACCCAAATCCCTTCCAGAAACAGCCTGAGGGAGAGAATTCGGGGCTGGAAACAGGGATTGGGATAAAGTGGAACCCAAAACCCCTCCAGAAACAGCCTCAGGGAGGGAATTTGGGGCTGGAAACTGGAATTGGGATAAAGTGAAACCCAAACCCCTTCCAGAAACAGCCACAGGAAGGGAATTTGGGGCTGGAAACAGGGATTGGGATAAAGTGGAACCCAAACACCTTCCAGAAACAGCCTCAGGGAGGGAATTTGGGGCTGGAAATTGGGATTGGGATAAAGTGGAACCCAAACACCTTCCAGAAACAGCCTCAGGGAGGGAATCTGGGGCTGGAAACAGGGATTGGGATAAAGTGGAACCCAAAACCCCTCCAGAAACAGCCTCAGGGAGGGAATTTGGGGCTGGAAACTGGAATTGGGATAAAGTGAAACCCAAACCCCTTCCAGAAACAGCCACAGGAAGGGAATTTGGGGCTGGAAACAGGGATTGGGATAAAGTGGATCCCAAAACCCCTCCAGAAACAGCCGCAGGGAGGGAATTTGGGGCCGGAAACAGAGATTGGGATAAAGTGGAACCCAAAACCCCTCCATAAACAGCCTCAGGGAGGGAATTTAGGGCTGGAAACAGGGATTGGGATAAAGTGGAACCCAAAACCCCTCCATAAACAGCCTCAGGGAGGGAATTTGGGGCTGGAAACAGGGATTGGGATAAAGTAGAACTCGAAACTCCTCCATAAACAGCCTCAGGGAGGGAATTTCGGGCTGAAAACAGAGATTGGGATAAAGTAGAACTTGAAACCCCTCCATAAACAGCCTCAGGGAGGGAATTTAGGGCTGGAAACAGAGATTGGGATAAAGTAGAACTTGAAACCCCTCCATAAACAGCCTCAGGGAGGGAATTTGGGGCTGGAAACAGGGATTGGGATAAAGTAGAACTCGAAACCCCTCCATAAACAGCCTCAGGGAGGGAATTTAGGGCTGAAAACAGGGATTGGGATAAAGTAGAACTTGAAACCCCTCCATAAACAGCCTCAGGGAGGGAATTTAGGGCTGGAAACAGAGATTGGGATAAAGTAGAACTTGAAACCCCTCCATAAACAGCCTCAGGGAGGGAATTTCGGGCTGAAAACAGAGATTGGGATAAAGTAGAACTCGAAACCCCTCCATAAACAGCCTCAGGGAGGGAATTTAGGGCTGGAAACAGGGATTGGGATAAAGTGGAACCCAAAACCCCTCCATAAACAGCCTCAGGGAGGGAATTTGGGGTTGGAAACAGGGATTGGGATAAAGTGGAACCCAAAACCCCTCCATAAACAGCCTCAGGGAGGGAATTTAGGGCTGGAAACAGAGATTGGGATAAAGTAGAACTTGAAACCCCTCCATAAACAGCCTCAGGGAGGGAATTTCGGGCTGAAAACAGAGATTGGGATAAAGTAGAACTCGAAACCCCTCCGTAAACAGCCTCAGGGAGGGAATTTAGGGCTGGAAACAGAGATTGGGATAAAGTAGAACTTGAAACCCCTCCATAAACAGCCTCAGGGAGGGAATTTCGGGCTGAAAACAGAGATTGGGATAAAGTAGAACTCGAAACCCCTCCATAAACAGCCTCAGGGAGGGAATTTAGGGCTGGAAACAGGGATTGGGATAAAGTGGAACCCAAAACCCCTCCATAAACAGCCTCAGGGAGGGAATTTGGGGTTGGAAACAGGGATTGGGATAAAGTGGAACCCAAAACCCCTCCATAAACAGCCTCAGGGAGGGAATTTGGGGTTGGAAACAGGGATTGGGATAAAGTGGAACCCAAAACCCCTCCATAAACAGCCTCAGGGAGGCAATCTGGGGCTGGAACCCCCCCCCGTCCCTCATCACCTTGTACTCCGTGGCGGCCGCCTCGAGGGGCACGAGGACGTGGGCCCGGTGCGCGTGGGAGATCTGGCAGAGGAGGCAGACGGGGGCTTGGTCGTCGCGGCAGAAGCGCGCCAGGGCCTGGCCGTGGGTCTGGCAGCGGGAGGCGTGGGGCGCCTTGCGCTTGGCGGCGCGGAGCTGGCGGGCCGCCTCCACCAGGTTGCCGAGCTGGCGGTTGGGGCGGAGCGCGCGGCGCCGGGAGGTCTTGCGGCAGACGGGGCAGGGGAAGTCGCGCGCCCGCTCTGCCCACCAGCGCTCGATGCAGGCGCGGCAGAAGTTGTGGCCGCACTCGAGGAGGACGGGGTCGCGCAGGTACTCGAGGCACACGGAGCAGCTGGCTTCCACGCGGAGCGTGTCCAGGGGGTCGCAGGAGGACATGGCGGGGAAAGGCGGTCAAGGCAAGAGAGGAACAGGGGTCAGTTTGGGCAAGGAGGGGACGGCGTCTTCATGGCGGCTTCCTGGGGGGAAAAAAGGGGGGATTCGGTTAAAGGGGGCACGTGGGGGCGGGAAGGGATGGGGAGCACATAGGGGAGCCTCTGTAGGGGGTCCCTAGGGTGGTCCTATAGAGGAGGTCGCTGTAGGGAAGGGCCCTATAAGGGATTCCGCCCGTCCCTTATGGGGGTTTCTATAGGGAGCTCTCATAGGAAAATGCTAAGAGGTACCTATAGGGATGGGTCACTATGGGGGTGGCCCTATAGAGGAGGTCGCTATAGGGAAGGGCCCTATAAGAGACTCCCTCCATCCCTTATAGGGGTTCTTATAGGCAGTTCTCATAGGAAAACACTAAGAGATACCTATAGGGATGGGTCACTATGGGGGTGGCCCTATAGAGGAGGTCGCTATAGGGAAGGGCCCTATAAGAGACTCCCCCCATCCCTTATGGGGGTTTCTATAGGGAGCTCTCATAGGAAAACGCTGTCTAAGAGATACCTATAGGGATGGGTTGCTATGGGGGTGTCCCTATAGACAAGGAGCCCTAAAGTGAATCCTCTTTAGGGAAAGACCATATCTGGGTTCCTATAGGGGAGTCCCTATAAGAAAGGAGTCCTCAGAGGGGGCACCCCACAGGGAGAAGCTGTTCTGGGGTCCCTAAAGGGGGTCCTCGCAGCAGGTGCCTATAGTAAGGTCCCTATCGAGAGCTCGCTATAGGGGGCTCCTATAGCAGGTCCCTATTGGGGTCCTTATAGCAGGTACCTATAGCAAGGTCCCTATGACGGGGTCGCTATAGCGGGCTCCTATAGCAGGTCCCTATTGGGGTCCTTATAGCAGGTACCTATAGCAAGGTCCCTATGACGGGGTCGCTATAGGGGGCTCCTATAGCAGGTCCCTATTGGGGTCCTTATAGCAGGTACTTATAGCAAGGTCCCTATGGCGGGGTCGCCATAGGGGGCTCCTATAGCAGGTCCCTATTGGGGTCCTTATAGCAGGTACCTATAGCAAGGTCCCTATGACGGGGTCGCTATAGGGGGCTCCTATAGCAGGTCCCTATTGGGGTCCTTATAGCAGGTACCTATAGCAAGGTCCCTATGACGGGGTCGCTATAGGGGGCTCCTATAGCAGGTCCCTATTGGGGTCCTTATAGCAGGTACCTATAGCAAGGTCCCTGTGGCGGGGTCGCTATAGAGGACTCCTATAGCAGGTCCTTATAGGGGTTCCCTATAGGGGTCCCGACACCGGGTCCCGGCCCCCCCCAGCCCCCACTCACCGCCGCTCCCCGCCACGCCAGGCCCAGCGCCGGAAGTGACGATTTCTCCCAGCGCCGGAAGCGACGCCCCTCCCTCCCTCAGCAGAGCGGGGCGTGGAAGTCCCGCCCCCTTCTCGAAGCCAGCCAATGGGAAGCGCCGTCCCCCCCCCCACCAAGGGGGGGCGAAGCCAATGGGGGAGCGCGATGGCGGCGGCGGTGAAGGACCGCGAGGTGCTGCAGCGGCTCAGCTTCCTGTTCCAGGTGGGAATGGCGCCGAGAGGGGCCCTATGGGGTGCTCTATGGGGCACAAGAGGGGTCCCTATGGGGCAGCAGCACAGGGGGCCGTAGCCCTGTTTCCCCCCCCCAGGCCGCGCACTGGGTGTTCCCGCACAGCCCTGCGCTCGCCCGCTTCTACTGCAGCATCCAGCGGGGGACCGCTCGCCGCCTCGTCCTGCGCCTGTGAGGAACGGGACAGGGGTTGGGGTTTGGCGGGGGGTGCAGGGGACCCATAGCAGGGACCCTGAGCCCCACATCACCACCACCCCGCAGGGCCCCCTCGGTGAAGCGCGCCGTGTGCCGCCGCTGCTGCTCCCTGCTGCTGCCCGGCGCTGGGGGCTGCCTGCGCCTGCGAGGTGGGTCCGGGGGCCGGGGGGGGGGGGACGTGGATGGGAATGGGGGGACCTGGACCCCCCCCACCTTCCCTCTCCGGATCCATCCCGCAGGCCGCGGGCAGCCCCGCACCGTGCTACGGTGCCGGAGCTGCGGCCGCCACCGGCGCTACCTCTGCGCGGAGCCCCGCCCCCTGGAGCAGGCCACGCCCCCAGGTCCGTGAGGGGTGGAGGCACGGGTGAGGGGCGGGGTTAAACCCATATAAGGGAAGGTGTGGGAGGGGCTAACAGCTGCTGTCACATCCCAGGAGGCCCCCAAGAGTAAACCCTACCTGGCAACAGCGCGGCGCCGGGAGCACGGATTGGTCCCTGCCTCCCCCAGTGACCAATCAGGAAACACCAGTTGCAGAAATAAACCTCCCTTTATTCCACATATGGTATCAGCATCACAGCACGGGGCGGGGCTAACACTCATCCTCTCCCAGCAGAGCAAAGGGATTGGCCGCGGTGCTGGCGGGAGGCGTGGCCTCCCCAGGCTCCGCCCCCTCCTCACTGTCACACTCCTCCTCCGAGCTTGAGCCCTCCTCAGGGGGGGCCGAGCCCTGGACCCCCGGGTCCCCCCGCTCCTGCAGTGCCGCCAGCGCCGCCGTCTCGGGGTGCTGCTCCCACACGTCTGGGGGGGACACAAAGACCGTGATTGGGCCCCGCAGCCACAAAACACCCCCCAAAACCTGATTCCAGGCCCCTCATTGGCTGAGATCCCCCCCCCCCCCAACCCCAGAAGCAGCCACGTGGGTTTTGGGGGACACTCACCCTTCTGGGCAGCGTAGCCAGGGGGTCGCAGGCAGAGCCGGAGTCGCCCCTCGGCCGCCAGCCTTAGGATGCTGTTGGCTGCCCGGTACACGTCGTTCCGAGCTGCTTTTGCTGTCTTATAACCTCGTTTCTCTGCCCATGCTGAGAGAGGACCACAAAAAACACTCGTTAATAACAAGAAATAAGCCTGGTTTTTACTTCATTCTCCCCCAAAATCACCGACCTTCACAGATGTCCCAGGCTGTCCAGCCTCCTGCAGAACTAGGGGGCCGCAACTGGAGGAGAGGTGGCAGTGGGAGGCGAGAGGCCAAGTACCCCACAGCCGAGTAGGGCTCCTGCAGCTGGGAGATGGGGTAGACACCAGCCAGCACCTTGGGGGCAACACACCAACGGCTTAACTTGGTGGTGGTGGCGGGGGAATCGAGTGTGAGGGGTGGGGAATGGGGCTGGGACCCACCTGCAGAGCCGGGGGGGCCCGGGAGGGGAAGACGAGGCCGGGGCAGTCGCAGAGGCGGACGCGGGGGGTGAGGAAATGGGTCTGGAAGTAGCGGGTGCGCCCGGGCGCCCGGGAGACGCTGACGGCGCTGCGGCCCACCAGGGCGTTCAGCACCGACGACTTCCCTGCGTTGGGCAGCCCTGCAGGGAGCGGGGATCAGGATTAGTGCCCCCAGCCCATTCACTGCCATCAACCCCCCTGCAGCAGGCGGCACCCGTTGCGAGCATGCTGAAGGAAGCCACGCCCCCTCCGCATGAGGCCCCGCCCCCTGGCTGAACACCACCCTCCCATTGGCCCATCTCCATTAAGCCCCGCCCCTCACCGACACAGCCCAGGGTGAGGACGCCATGGCGGTAGCGCTCCCACTGCCGAGGGGCCACCATGGCTCCGTCCTCGTCGCCGTCCTCCTCCTCTTCCTCCCCGCCATCTCCCACCTCTCCCTGCTGCTCTTCCTCCTCCTCCTCTTCCCCTCGTGCTGCCGCCGCTTCCGCCCGGTCCAGCCGCGCTCGCCAGCTACTCAGGTCCACTGCAAAGCAATGGGGGGCATTGGAGAGACACCCGAGGGGGACATAGCAAAACCCCGATCAGCACCCGTAGGACACAAGGAACCCCTTCCCCAACACCAAATGGGGGCCCAGGTGCACGCACCCCTTGCTGGCTGCACCCATGGGTGGCCCGCTCACCTTCTCCCCCCACGATGCTCTCACAGGCCTCCAGCAGCTGCCGGGGTCCCACAGCCCGGCTCCAGCCTCCTCCCCTCCTCTGCCTCCGCTGCAGCCCTTTAGGGGGTGAAGGCAGACAAGGGGGTGTGAGGACACCCTGGGCCAGCCCCTGTCACCCCCCACCCAAGCAAGCACTGGGTCCCTACCGGGCGCGGGGCCCCGTCGGGGGGCGGAGGTGAAGGGGACGACGCGGGCGGTGGGGAAGCGGCGGCGCAGGAGGTGGCTCCAGGCGGTGGCCACGGCGGGGGACGTGAGGTCCACTTTGTTGAGGATGAGGATGAGCCCCTTGCCCAGCTCCCGGGTGACGTGGGTGGCCAGCGCGGGGGGCACGTTCAGGGCCTGCCACGGGGAGGGGTTGGGGGGGGGGGGAACGCAGCGGTACTGAACTGCGGCCTGCATATAGGGGTGCCCCCATCCCACACGTGGGGGGCCCCCCCGTACTCACCGGGTGCCGGGCGTCAGTGATGAGCAGGATGACGTCGGACATCTCCAGCACCCGCCACAGCTGCCGCCATGTCTGAAGAGGGAAACACGGTGACGCCATCGCCCTTAACACCCCCTCTGTGCCCCCCCCCCCAGCACCCATGGGTGCCCCGCTCACCTCCAGGTTGTGCTCAAAGGGGGCCACGTCCCCTCCATCCTCTTCACCCTCGGGGCCCCCCTCCTCGCTCTGGTTCTCCTGCAGGGCCCTCAGGAAGGCCCCGAAAGCCGCTTCCTCCCGTGCCCGCAGCTCCTCGGGGCTCATGGCGAAGCTCCAGGGCGGCCGCCGGGGGAAATCCAGGCCTGGCACCGGGAAACCTGGGTCCCACCGGCTCCTCCGGGTGTTTTCTCCCCCCCCCAGGCCGCTTCTCCTCGCCCCTAAACACCCCCACCCTCCTCGCCCACCCTCTCTCGGGCCCAGAGCCCCTCACCGGGCCCGTAGATAGCGTCAGGGTCCAGCTCCAGGGCGCTCTCGGGCAGCAGCTCCAGCACCTCCTCCTGCGCCCGCCGCCGGCGCCGCGCCAAGGCCTCGGCCCGCGGCCCCCCCAGCTGCAGCCGGAACCGGCCGGGGTCATGGCGGCGGGGAGGGGGAACCGGATCCCCCGCTTCAGCAGCGGCCGCATCGTTACCGCGCTCCCGGCTCCCGCTGCGGCTGCCCGGGCCCGAGCCCGGTAGGGCGGGGGTATCTGGGCACAGAGAACCGCGGTCAGGGCAGGCCCGGCCCCGCTCATCCCCGCCCCAGGCCCCGTTCTCCCCCCCGGGCCCCGCTCACCGCCCCGCCTCCGTTCCCGCCGGTCGCGGAGCTGCTGCTTCTTCCTCTTGGCGCTGAACGGCCGCTTGCGGGGCATGATGGGACGTGACGTAAAGGGGCGGGGCCTGCTTCAGCCAATCACAGCGGAGAGAAGCGAAACGGTGACAGCCAATGGGAGGAGATGTCCACCACCACTGAGGCCCGGTGGGGAAGGGGGAGCCAATGGGAGGACGAGTTAGCGCGGCGAACCAATCAGATACAGAATAACGAGGTTAGTGGGCGGGACTTTGCGTCCAGCGAGCCAATCGGAAGCGGCTCCATCCGGGGCCGGCGCGGCGGCGCTCTAGGCGGAGTGTCTGTGGCCGCGCAGGCGCAGTGCGCGGCGCCCGGCCATGCCGAAGGGAGCGCGGCCGGCGGCGGCCAAGCAGGAGGAATGGCGAGGGGACGGCGAGGGCCCGGGTGAGGGCCGGGACCGGGACCGGGACCGGGACCGGGACCGGGACCGGAGGGGAGGGCACAGGGACCCCGTGGAGCTGCGGGAGGGGCGGGTCTGGGGGGGGGCCGGAGGGGGAGTTGAGGCCTTGGGGGGGGTGGGATTAACCCTTTGAGGGGGGATATCCGTTTGGAATGGGGGTAATTCCCACTTGGAATATGGGATTAACCCCTTGGGGGGGATTTAATGCTTGGAAGGGGGGAATCAAGCCCTTAGGGGGTCCCGGCTGCGCTGTTGGGATGGTGGGAAGGGGACACTCGGGTCCCCTGGGAGCTGTAGCCCATGGGGGGCAGCCCTAGGGGTGGCTCTGGGTGCCTGAGCCCCTCTTTGTCCTTTCCTTCCTTTTTTGTTCCCCTTTTCCTTCCCCTTCTCTTCGCTCTTCTTTCCCTTCCCTTTTCCTTCCCTTTTCTTTCCCTTTTTCTTGCCTTTTGCTTCCCCTTCCCTTCCCCTTTCTTTTCCCTTCTCTTCCCTTTCTCTTTCCTTTCCCTTCCCATTTCCTTCCCCTTTTACTTCCATTTCCCTTTTCCTTCTCTTCCTTTTCCTTTCCCTTCCCTTTCCCTTTGCTTTCCCTTCCCCTTCTCTTCTCTTCCTCTTCTCTTCCCCTTCTCTTCCCATTCCCTTCCCCTTTTACTTCCCTTTCTGTTCCGTTCGCCTTCTCTTCCCTTTCCCTTCTCCTCCCTTCACCTTCTCTTCCCTTCTCCTTCTCTTCCCTTTTCCTTCTCTTTCTTTCTCCTTCTTCTCCCTTCTCCTTCTCTTCTATTCTCCTTCCCCTTCCCCTTCCCTTCCCCTTCCCTTTCCCCCCCCAGACCAGCCGGTGAAGAAGGGCAGGAAGGACCGGCGCGGCAAGAAGTCGGTGAGCACCGGACCCCCCCCCGCTCCATCCCCTCTGCCCCCTGCACCGGCCCCCCCCAACCCTTCCCTTTGCCCCCCCAGTTCTTCGAGGAGCTGGTGGAGGAGGAGAAAGCGGCACCCACTGAGCCCCCCCCGGCCCCGGACAAGGAGGCACCGTCCCAACAGGTTCTATAATGCCAAGGGGTGGCGGTGACTGAGCCCTAATGAACGGGGTGGGGATGGGGGTAATTAAAGGGGGGTTAATGAGGGGTTGGTCCCCGTCCCCCCCGCCCTTATCCCAGGCTTCCCGGAGGAAAAAGGAGCGGAGGAAAGAGCGGCGCCGGCCGGGAGCGGAGCCGGAGCCCGAGGAGTTGGAGCTGAGCCGGCGCCTGCAGGAGCTGGCGGCTGCTGACAGCGAGGAGGAGGAGGAAGGTGAGGCCCGGCTCTGGGGCAGCCCCGTTCCCAGGGACATCCCATTGGGAAGCGCTGGGCCGGGAGCTCCGTGATCCCTCGTTGATTCCATCCCCTTCGTCTCCCTCCGACAGCTCCGGCGCCCAGGAAAGGGGGGAGGAGGAGGAAGGTGAGCGCATGGAAGTGGGACAATGAGGGCAAGGCGCTGAAGGTTGATGGGAGAGGGGGAGAAATTGGGAGCCTTTGGAATGTTGGGAAGGGGAAGGAAACGCTTTGGGATCCCATCACCCCCCCCCCCAGGGCGGCAACGTCTTTGCGGCGCTGAATCAAGAGCAGAGCGAGGAGGAAGAGGAGGAGGAGGAGGAGAAGAGGAAGGAGGAGGCGGCGCCACGGCCTGGCAAGGGCAAAAGCCACAAGGTTGGGGGGGAACGGGGCTGCCCCTGGGGCTCCCCAAAGCCTGGGTCCTGCGTATCCCTGATTCCCACTTCCGGTGCCTCCGGCAGGAGGAAGAGGAAGGGGAGAAGAAGAGGAAGAGCCGGAAGAATGAGAAGACCAAGAGCAAGCGGCAGGTGAAGGACGCGGTGGGGAGGGGGCACCCCATTGGGGGGGGGGGGTCCCCACACTTTGGCCTCTCAACCCCTGTTATCCCTGCAGGGAAAAGCCCCCAGTGAGGATGAGGCCGAAGGCTCCGATGAGGAGTCGAGGCCCAAAGGCAGGAAGGTGAGGGGGGGGGTCCCTCTTCTGGCGGGGAGATAAGGGGCCACATCCCCTTTACATTGTGTCCTGTCCCCCCCCCTCAGAACAAGGTCCCAGCCCTGCGGGATGAGGATGAGGAAGATGAAGCCGGAGAGCCCCGCAAGGGCAATGAACCCGTGAGTGCTTTGGGACGAGGGGAAGAGGGGGGGGAGCGCCCCTGGATGCTGTGGGGCTGATGTGGGGCTGGGGGCGGGGGGTGTCCCCTGCTGCAGCCCGAGGAGGAGGAGGAGGAGGGGAGGAAGGCCGAGCCCGACGCCCGCGTTAGCAAGAAGGAGAAGAAGAAGATGAAGAAGCAGGTAAAGGGGGCGGGGCCTGGGTGCCAAAGGGGCGTGGCTACATGGGGAGGGGGCGTGGCTTAACGTTGGCCACGCCCCCTTTCCAATTTCCCCCCCCCCCCCCCCAAAAGATGGAGTACGAGCGCCAGGTCGCCACCATCAAGGCAGCGGCAGCCGCGGGCGAGGAGGACTTCTCCGTGTCCCAAGCCGAGCTCTCCTCACGCCAGGCCATGCTGGAGAACGCCTCCGACATCAAGGTGGGCCCCAAAACCGCCCTGAATCACCCCAAAAGCCGCTCAGGTGGTGCCGGCCACCCCCTTCCATGAGGTGGTGCGTCCCGTGTGTCGTTTCTCCCCCCCCCCGTGCTGAAGAAGTGGTAGCGTCCGTCTCAGGGCGGGCTGCGCCATTGCCATGGGAAATGGGGGGGGGTGGAAGGGGCTATTGACGTGGGGAAGGGGGGGCCCGGGATGTGGCATTGGGAATGGGGGGAACCGGGTGAAACCATTATATAGGGGGAAAAGGGGGGGGTCGGGGTTGATACAGTGGGAAGATGAAGTTGGATGACACAAATATATAGGGAAAAGAGTGTCTGGACCATCCCATTGCACTGGGGAAGGGGTGGGGGGCCTGGAATCTTGTTTTCTGCCGGGGAAAAGAAGCATTTGGGCCATACCATTGCACTGGGAAAGGGGGGTGCTGGGCTGGGGGGGGTCAGAGGTCTGATATCCCCCCCCCCGTCCATCCCTCCCTATCCCAGCTGGAGAAGTTCAGCATCTCGGCCCATGGCAAGGAGCTTTACGTCAACGCCGACCTCTACATCGTGGCCGGGCGCCGCTACGGCCTCGTGGGACCCAACGGGTGGGTGCCCCCCACCTTTGGGTGCGCTTTAAGGGGGGGGGAGGCGGTGTTATGGGGGTCGAGAGCAGCCTCGAAGCCCTGCTTTGCCGCCAGCAAAGGGAAGACGACGCTGCTGAAGCACATCGCGAACCGGGCGCTGAGCATCCCCCCCAACATCGACGTGCTGCTCTGCGAGCAAGGTGGGTCCGGGGGTCCCTGCTTCCCTGGGCACCCCCAAAACACCCCTAAAGCACCCCAAAAAACACCTGGAAAACCACCCTAAAACACTCGGAAAACAATCCCAAAACACCCCCTAGAACACCCCAAAACCACCCTAAAACCACCCCCAAAACAGCCCCAAAGCACCCCAAAAGAATCTCTAAAACACCCCCTAAAGCACCCCCAACCCCCCCCAAAACTAAGCCCAAAACAACCCCAAACACCTCCCAAAACACCCCCAAAAAGGCCCCAAAACCAGCCCCAAAACCACCCCAACAGAACCTCCAAAATACCCTGAAACCACCCCAGAACACCCCCTAAAACAACCCCAAACACTTCCCAAAACACCCCCAAAAGAGCCCCAAAACACCCCCAAAACCACCCCTAAACCACCCCAAAACACCCCCAAAGCCCCCCCAAAACAACCCCAAACACCTCCCAAAACACCCCCCAAACCTCCCCAGAACACCCCCCAAAACACCCCTAATGCACCCCAAAACCACCCCAAAGCACCCCCAAAAACACCCCAAAAGAACCTCCAAAACACCCCGAAACCACCCCAGAACGCGCTCTAAAACACCCCAAATGCACCCCCAGAACACACTGTAAAACACCCCTAATGCACCCCCAAAACACCCCATAAACACCCCCAAACCACCCAAAACACCTCTTAAAACACCCCAACAGGACCTCCAAAACACCCGGAAACCACCCTAGAACACCCTCTAAAACACCCCAAATGCACCCCTAAAACACCCCCAAACCACCCCAAACTCACCCAAAACACCTCCCAAAACACCCCCAAAACAGCCCCCAACCACCCCTAAACCCCCCCAAACCCCCCAATCGCCCCTTGCTGCCCGCAGAGGTGGTGGCCGACGAGACCCCGGCGGTGCAGGCGGTGCTCAGGGCCGACACCAAACGGCTCCGGCTGCTGGACGAGGAGAAGCGGCTGCAGGCGCTGCTGGAGCGCGGCGAGGACGCGGCCGCCGAGCGCCTGGAGAAGGTACCGGGGACCCCCCCGCTTTGGGGACCACGCTGGGGACCCCCCCCTTGCCCCATTGATGCTGACCCCGATGCAGGTGTACGAGGAGCTGAGGGCCATCGGTGCGGCCGCCGCCGAGGCCAAGGCTCGGCGCATCCTGGCCGGGCTGGGCTTCAACCCCGAGATGCAGAACAGAGCCACCAGGAAGTTCTCCGGGGGGTGGCGGATGAGGGTGTCCCTGGCCCGGTGAGTGACGGGAGGGGACACTGGGGACGCGGGGGGCCACACACATGAACCCCATCGATGGCGGTGGTGTCCCCTTAGGGCTTTGTTCATGGAGCCGACGCTGCTGATGCTCGATGAGCCCACCAACCACCTGGACCTCAACGCTGTCATCTGGCTCAATAAGTGAGAACGGAGGGGCAAAAAGGGGGCACGCGCAATGAGGGGGTGCCCACAGCATCCCCCCCTCTGTGTCTGTGTGTGTGTCCCCCTCTTCGTCCCAGTTACCTGCAGACCTGGAAGAAGACGCTGCTGGTGGTGTCCCACGACCAGGGCTTCCTCGACGACGTCTGCACCGACATCATCCACCTCGATGCCCAGCGCCTCTTCTACTACCGGGGCAACTACAGTGCGTTGGGGGGGGGGGGGGGGCATTGGGGCAATTAAAGGGGGGTAATTACCCTTGTAACCCCCCCCCGCAGTGACCTTCAAGAAGATGTACCAGCAGAAGCAGAAGGAGCTGCTCAAGCAGTTCGAGAAGCAGGAGAAGAAGCTGCGGGACCTCAAAGCCGGGGGCAAGTCCACCAAGCAGGCGGTGAGTGAGGGGCAGCTCCCGCTGGGATCCCGTCCCTTCGGGATGCGCTCCCTGAGCCCGCTGCCGCGGGGCTTGCTCGAAGCAGGCGACGAGGGGGGACCAGGGGGCCCCGTTCCTACGTGGAGAGGGATCCTGAGAAGGGATTTGCTGATGGATCCATGGATTCCCAATGGGATCCATCCCCCCCTCTCCCCGGGTTCCTCCTTAGGAGAAGCAGACCAAGGAGGCCCTGACGCGGAAGCAGCAGAAGTGCCGGCGCCGGACGGCGGACGAGGAAGCGGCCGAAGCCCCGGAGCTGCTCAAGAGGCCCCGGGAATACACCGTGCGCTTCACCTTCCCCAACCCACCCCCCCTGAGCCCCCCCATCCTCGGCCTCCACGGTACCAGCACTCGGGGGGGGGGGGGGGGGGGGGCGCAAAGGGAGCGGGGTTATGGGGTCTTTGGGGGGGGTCAGGACCCCATCCCCTCGTCTCCCCCCCATCTCCAGGCGTTGACTTTGGCTACGAGGGGCAGGAGCTGCTGTTCCGCAACCTGGACTTCGGCATTGACATGGACTCGCGGGGTGAGCCCCTACATAAACACTCCAGGACAACAAAGGGGGCCCTGCAAGAACCCAGCTCATCCGGACCCCCCCCCCCACCTTTTTCTCTATATATTCCTCCCCCCCCCCCCCAGTTTGCATCGTGGGGCCCAATGGCGTGGGGAAGAGCACGCTGCTGCAGCTGCTGACCGGGCAGCTCACCCCGGTACGGACCCCCCCCTTAAAGTGATGGGGGCACCCCCATAAGGAAGGGTTTGGGAGGGTGTCCCCCCCATTATAACAATGGTATTGTCCTGCAGACACGGGGGCAGATGCGGAGGAACCACCGACTTGTGAGTGCTGGGGGTGGGGAGGCGTGGCCTGCGCAGGGATTGGCTGACGCGGCTTGGGGGCGTGTCCTGACGGTGTGCCCGCCTCCTGGCCGCAGAAAGTGGGGTTCTTCAACCAGCAAGCGGCCGAGCAGCTGCGGCTGGAGGAGACGGCGGCCGAGTACCTGCAGCGCGGCTTCAACCTCCCGCACCAGGACGCCCGCAAGTGCTTGGGGCGCTTCGGGCTGGAGGGCCACGCACACACGCTGCAGATCGCCAAGCTGTCCGGTGCGGGGCGTCAATGGGAGGGTGGGAAAGGAGGTGTGGCTTCCTAGGGCGCGGGAGCCAATAGGCGGTGGGCGAAGGGGAGGCTGAGCCAATGGGAGCCGAGCGGCTAAAGCCCCGCCCCCCTCGCGGCAGGCGGGCAGAAGGCGCGCGTGGTGTTCGCGGAGCTGGCGTGCCGCGAGCCGGACGTCCTCATCCTGGTGAGCGCGGGAAAAGGGGGCGGAGCCATGGGGAAGGGGGGGCGTGGCCAAGCGCTGAGGCCCCGCCCCTTTTCCCCCCACGGCAGGACGAACCCACCAACAACCTGGACATCGAGTCCATTGATGCGTTGGCCGATGCCATCAATGAGTACAAAGGAGGTGCGATGGGGGAAACGGGGGGGGGGGGGGAAATGACGTCATTGCCACCCCATGACGTCATCGCGACCCCCCCCCCCGTGACGTCACCCCGTAGCCGTCATCGTGGTGAGCCACGACGCGCGGCTGATCACGGAGACGAGCTGCCAGCTGTGGGTGGTGGAGGAGCAGGGCCTCAGCCAGATCGATGGCGACTTCGAGGACTACAAACGGGAGGTGCTGGAGGCGCTGGGAGAGGTCATGATCCACCGGCCCCGGGAGTGAGGATGTGGGGCTGGAATGGGGGGGGGGAGGGGGGGGATGTGGGGCAGGGGTAACGCTGCCCCCCCCCCACCCCCCCCACCCCCGGAATAAAGAGATGTGGGGCAAAGTGGCTGCGCAGTGATTGCGGGGGGCGTCAGTAGGCTCCAGAGTGAAGCAATGGGGTCAGTGACCCCGCAATGGCTCCGTTGTGCCCCCTAAGTGGCCCTATTGTGCTCCCTTCATAGGGGCCATTGTGCCCCCCAAGTGACCTCTGAGTGTCCCCATTGTGCCCCCCAAGTGGCCCTATTGTGATCCCTCAATAGGCTCCACTGTGCCCCGAATGTGCCCCCTTAATATAGGGCCCATTGTGCCCCCCAAGTGGCCCTATTGTAACCCCTTGATAGGCTGCACTGTGCCCCCCAAGTGCCCCAAATGTGTCCCTTTAATATAGGGCCCATTGTGCCCCCCAAAGTGGCCCTATTGTAACCCCTTGATAGGCTCCACTGTGCCCCCCAAGTGTCCCTATTGTGTCTCCTTAATATAGGGTCCATTGTGCCCCCCAAGTAGCCCCATTGTAACCCCTTGATAGGCTCCACTGTGCCCCCCAAAGTGCCCCAAATGTGCCCCCCAAGTAGCCCCATTGTGACCCCTCGATAGGCTCCACTGTGCCCCCCAAGTGCCCCGAATGTGTCCCCTTAATATAGGGCCCATTGTGCCCCCCAAGTGGCCCCATTGTGATCCCTTGATAGGCTCCACTGTGCCCCCCAAGTGTCCCTATTGTGTCTCCTTAATATAGGGTCCATTGTGCCCCCCAAGTAGCCCCATTGTAACCCCTTGATAGGCTCCACTGTGCCCCCCAAAGTGCCCCAAATGTGCCCCCCAAGTAGCCCCATTGTGATCCCTCAATAGGCTCCACTGTGCCCCCCAAGTGCCCCGAATGTGTCCCCTTAATATAGGGCCCATTGTGCCCCCCAAGTGGCCCCATTGTGATCCCTTGATAGGCTCCACTGTGCCCCCCAAGTGCCCCCCCCGTGCCCCCCACGTGCCCCCGTGACCAGGCGCGCGGCCCCGCCCCTTTTTCCACCATCGGTTTTATTCTTCATGTACAAAATATACAAAAGGGGGGAGGGGCCCCGCGCCGCCCCTCCCCCACCCAATGTTTTCACAGAAAACAGCTTCCGGCGCAGCCCCTCCCCCACCTCCTTCACCCCTCCCCCACCAGCGGCGCAGCCCCTCCCCCAGTCGGTGGCGGCACAAAGTGGGGGGGGGGGGGAGGGGGGGGTCGTTGTGCCCCACCCCCCCTCCATGGGGTATTTACACCATGGGGGGGGGGGATTTAGTGTATGGGGGTAGGGAGACCCACAGAAAGGGGGTGTAAATGTGGGGGGGGGCCAGCCCCCCTGTAGGGAAGGATTTACACCCCCCCACTGCGGGTAGATGTGCCCCATAAGTGGGGGGTTGTGCCCCCTAAGTTGGTGTTGACACGCCACGAGTGGGTGCTTGCACCCCTGGGGGGGGGGGGGGCGTTAAAATCCGTGCCCCATAAGTGGGTGTTTAAGCCTCAGAGGTGGGGATCTCTGCCCCATAAGTGGGGGTTTAGACCCTGGGGAGGGGTGTTTTCCCCCCATAAGTGGATAGTTCTGCCCCACAAGTGGGTGTTTAGACCCTGGGGAGGGGTGTTTTCCCCCATAAGTGGATAGTTCTGCCCCATAAGTGGGGGCTTAGACCCTGGGGAGGGGTGTTTTCCCCCTATAAGTGGATAGTTCTGCCTCATAAGTGGGTGTTTAGACCCTGGGAGGGGTGTTTTCCCCCTATAAGTGGATAGTTCTGCCCCATAGGTGGGTATTTACAACCCAAAATGGGTATTTCTGCCCCCTAAGTGGGTTTGAACACCCCATAGAAGGGTATTTACACCCTGAAGGGGGGTCCCTCTGCCCCACAGGCGAGTATTTACACCCCTTGAAGGGGGGATAGAGACCATGACAAGGGCATTTCCGCCCCATAGCTGGGTGCTTACACCCCATAGGTGCCCATTTCCACTCGGAGGAGGGTTCTTTCTGCCCCCTAAGCGGGTATTTACACCCGGGGGGGGGGGGGGAACTCTGCCCCATAAGTATTAACACCCCATAGGTGGGTATTAACACCCCTTAGTGGCGTATTAACACCCCAAGGGGGTCACCCAGCCCCACAGACGGGCACTAACACCCCATAAGTGGGTATTAACACCCCAAGGGGGTCACCCAGCCCCACAGACGGGCACTAACACCCCATAAGTGGGTATTAACACCCCAAGGGGGTCACCCAGCCCCACAGACGGGCACTAACACCCCATAAGTGGGTATTAACACCCCAAGGGGGTCACCCAGCCCCACAGACGGGCACTAACACCCCATAAGTGGGTATTAACACCCTAAGGGGGTCACCCAGCCCCACAGACGGGCACCAACACCCCATAAGCGGCCATTAACACCCATAGCTCCCCCTTTCCCCCCCCTCGGAGGCCGTGCCTACCCCATAGGTGCTCATTACCCCTTGGAGGGGATGGGGGGGGGGGGGGGGGGCATCACAAGAGGCCTCATAGAAGCCATAAACGTGGTGGCTGCGGCGCAAGGAGGAGGAGGAGGAAGGGCCCTGGGGGGGCTATGGGGCGCTATAGGGCGCTATGGGGCGCTATGGGGCGGGGTGGTAGAAGGCACACTTGTTCTCGTACCTGCAGCTGCCCTTGAGCAGGAAGTGGCGGCAGACGGCGCGGCTGGACCGGGCTGCGTGAGACAAGAAGGGGGGCACGGGGGGGGGGCATCAGGCACCGGCCCCACAGCGGCCCCGGCCCCACGGCGGCGCTGGAAAAGGTGGGGTGGGGGGTACAGGGGTGTGGGGCAGCAATGGGGGAAGGCGGTGGGGGCGCGGGCCTATAGATACAGATCGGCGCCCTATGGAATGGTGATGCTGAGGCCTCTATGGGGTGGCTGGGAGCCCCATAGAGGGGGAGGGGAGCTGCGGTGGCCCATATGGGGCTGACGCGCTATGGGGTGGTTGGGAGCACCATAGGGCTCTTGTCTCTGCCCTATAGGTTGGTGCTGGGGGTGGCTGGGAGCACTGTAGTGCTCCTATCCCGGCCCTATAGCCCAATGCTGGAGCTGCGCCCGCTATGGGGTAGCTGTAGAGCCCCCCAAGGGGCCCTATAGCGTGGTGGTGCTGTGTTCTCTATGGGGCAGATGTGAGCCCCACAGCGCCCTGATCTCTGCCCTATAGCCTGGTGGTGCCGCGTTCTCTATGGGGTAGATATGAGCCCCACAAAGCCCTGATCCCTGCCCTACAGCCTGGTGGTGCCGTGTTCTCTATGGGGCGGATGTGAGCCCCACAGCGCCCTGATCCCTGCCCTATAACCTGCTGCTGGACCTGCTGCGCCTCCCCTATGGGGTGGCTGTAGGCCCCACAGTACCCTTAATCCCTGCCCTATAGCCTGACGGTGCTGAAAGCCCAATGGGGCTGACCCACTGCGGGGCACACGCTGAGCCCCAAAGCACCCCTCTCTCTGCCCCATAGACTGCCAATGGCGCTGTGCTGGTCCCTGTGCACCGCTATGGGGCAGCCCCATAGATCCTGCCCCTCTTACAGCCAGGTTTAACTCCCAGCATGCCCTGCGGCGCTATGGGGCAGAGACTTTGGGGGGGGGGGGGTCTCCCCTCTCTTTCTGCCCCCCCCCTCTCCCTGCCCTAGAGCCCCATTGGGGGCCGGCGCCAATCGGGGCCCCTGCCCCACGGCCCGGGGGGCTCGAGGGGGTGATGGGGAGGGGGGGGCTCCCCCCCCCGCCACCGGGGCAGGAACGGGGGGGGCGGGGGGGGCGGGGGGGGAGGGGGCACCCACAGGCCCCTCCCAGCCAGGGCCGGGGCCGGGCCCCCCCCATAACCAAGCCCCCCCCCCGCCCCCCCCCCCCGCATTTACCTCCGGCGTGGCCGCGGGGGTGCTCTCCGGGGTGGGCTCTGCCGTGCTCGCCGGGGGGGCCCCCCCTTGCGCCCCCACTCGGGGGGGGGCCCCCGTTGCGGCCCCCCCCTCCCCCCCCCCCTCCTCCTCGGCACCGGTACGGGGGGGGCGGGGGGGGCTCGGCCCCGCTGCGCCCACGGGGGCGGTGGAAGGGGCCCCCTCCCCCCCCCCCGCGCATGCCCCCCGCCCCTCCCCCCCCACCGCCGTGGGGGCCCCCTCCCCCGCCTCGCAGCGCCCCTCCCCCCCCTCCCCCCGCTTCGGGGGGGTCCCAGAAGTCGCCGCCGCGTTGAGGAGGGGGGGGGGGAGGGGGCGGCCCCAGCAACCGGGGGCCACCCCCGGGCATCCCCCCCCCGCCAGGGCCTGGGGGCAGCCCCGGGCCCCCCCCCCCGCCGCCGCCGCCGCCGTGGGGTCCTGCAGGGAGAGAGAGGAGAGAGGAGGGTGAGGGAGGGGGGGGTTTATGGGGTGCCCCCCCCCCCAAATGTGTTATGGGATCGTCCATCCCCCCCCCCCCCCATTGTTCCCTATGGGGGCACTTACCAGGCATGGGCCCCCCCGGGGGGAAGTGCTGCATGGCCTTGGGGCCGGGTGGGAAGCCATTGGCCATGGGGCCGGGGCCCAGCAAACCGTGGGGCACTGGAGGGGGGGAGAGAAAGGAAAGGGGGGTGTTAGGAGTGGGGGACCCCAAACCAACTCAATGGGCCTTAAGGGGCCCCCCCATAAGTTGGGGATAAAGGTGGTGCCTCCCCCCCCCCCATCTCCATGTATTAAATAGGGATCCCCCCTGCATTGTCACCCGAAAGGGTATGGGGTGCACAGCAGCATCCAGCGTCCCCATCATGGCCCTAAGGCAAAGGCATTCCCATATCCCTCCTGGAATAGGACACAGGGTCCCCATTGTGTCCCCATCCCAAAGGCATCCCAATGTCCACGCTGCCATAGGTGTCAGCATTCCCAACACATTCCCATTGTGTCCCTAAGCCAAAGGCATCCCAATGTCCACCCTGCCATAGGTGTCAGTGTTCCCAACACATCCCCATTGTGTCCCTAAGCCAAAGGCATCCCAATGTCCACGCTGCCAAAGGTGTCAGCATTCCCAACACATCCCCATTGTGTCCCAATCCCAAAGGCATCCCAATGTCCACGCTGCCAAAGGTGTCAGTGTTCCCAACACATCCCCATTGTGTCCCTAAGCCAAAAGCATCCCTGTATCCCTGCTAGGACAGGGACCAGTGTCCCCATTGTGTCCCCATCCCAAAGGCATCCCAATGTCCACGCTGCCATAGGTGTCAGCATTCCCAACACATCCCCATTGTGTCCCTAAGCCAAAGGCATCCCAATGTCCACGCTGCCAAAGGTGTCAGCATTCCCAACACATCCCCATTGTGTCCCTAAGCCAAAAGCATCCCTGTATCCCTGCTAGGACAGGGACCAGTGTCCCCATTGTGTCCCCATCCCAAAGGCATCCCAATGTCCACCCTGCCATAGGTGTCAGTGTTCCCAACACATCCCCATTGTGTCCCCATCCCAAAGGCATCCCAATGTCCACCCTGCCATAGGTGTCAGTGTTCCCAACACATCCCCATTGTGTCCCCATCCCAAAGGCATCCCAATGTCCACGCTGCCATAGATGTCAGTGTTCCCAACACATCCCCATTGTGTCCCCATCCCAAAGGCATCCCAATGTCCACCCTGCCATAGGTGTCAGTGTTCCCAACACATCCCCATTGTGTCCCCATCCCAAAGGCATCCCAATGTCCACACTGCCATAGGTGTCAGCATTCCCAACACATCCCCATTGTGTCCCTAAGCCAAAAGCATCCCTGTATCCCTGCTAGGACAGGGACCAGTGTCCCCATTGTGTCCCCATCCCAAAGGCATCCCAATGTCCACGCTGCCATAGGTGTCAGTGTTCCCAACACATCCCCATTGTGTCCCCATCCCAAAGGCATCCCAAAGTCCACCCTGCCATAGGTGTCAGTGTTCCCAACACATCCCCATTGTGTCCCCATCCCAAAGGCATCCCAAAGTCCACCCTGCCATAGGTGTTAGTGTTCCCAACACATCCCCATTGTGTCCCCATCCCAAAGGCATCCCAATGTCCACACTGCCATAGGTGTCAGCATTCCCAACACATCCCCATTGTGTCCCCATCCCAAAGGCATCCCAATGTCCACCCTGCCATAGGTGTCAGCATTCCCAACACATCCCCACTGTGTCCCCATCCCAAAGGCATCCCAATGTCCACCCTGCCATAGGTGTCAGCATTCCCAACACATCCCCATTGTGTCCCCATCCCAAAGGCATCCCAATGTCCACCCTGCCATAGGTGTCAGCATTCCCAACACATCCCCATTGTGTCCCAATCCCAAAGGCATCCCAATGTCCACGCTGCCAAAGGTGTCAGCATTCCCAACACATCCCCATTGTGTCCCTAAGCCAAAAGCATCCCTGTATCCCTGCTGCGACAGGGACCAGTGTCCCCATTGTGTCCCCATCCCAAAGGCATCCCAATGTCCACGCTGCCAAAGGTGTCAGCATTCCCAACACATCCCCATTGTGTCCCTAAGCCAAAAGCATCCCTGTATCCCTGCTGCGACAGGGACCAGTGTCCCCATTGTGTCCCAATCCCAAAGGCATCCCAATGTCCACGCTGCCAAAGGTGTCAGCATTCCCAACACATCCCCATTGTGTCCCTAAGCCAAAAGCATCCCTGTATCCCTGCTGCGACAGGGACCAGTGTCCCCATTGTGTCCCCATCCCAAAGGCATCCCAATGTCCACTCTGCCATAGGTGTCAGTATTCCCAACACATCCCCATTGTGTCCCCATCCCAAAGGCATCCCAATGTCCACGCTGCCAAAGGTGTCAGTGTTCCCAACACATCCCCTTGTGTCCCCATCCCAAAGGCATCCCAATGGCCATGCCGGGGCACTGTCCCCATCACGTCCACCATCTCCCTCACCCCCCCCCAAGCATTCCCGATGTTCCCAACGTTCCCGCTCACCTCCGCCAGGCCCCGGCGCCTGCAGGTTTCCCAGGAGATGCTTGATCTTGTCCGAGTAATCCGGTTGCTTGAGCAGCTCCTCGGCCTTGTGGGTGCTGGGACCCCCCTGGGGACAAACACACACGGAGAGAGGCTCAATGCGGGGTTCCCCCATGTCCCGCATCCCTGGATCCCTATGGAATGGGGTGCGGATACCATGATGGAGCTCAGGATCTCCTGCATGTTGATGCCTGCGCCTGGGGCCGGGCCCTGAGGGCTCTTCCCGGCTCCGACGCTTCCCATCAGGTTGGCCAGGACGGGCGGGAGCTTGGCGCCGGCCTCCGGAGACGGGGAGGCTGCTCCCGGGTCCAATCCATCGGGATAAGGCCCTTCCTCGCTGGAGCAGTCCTGGGGAGGGGGAAGGAGAGGTGGGAATGGTGGGAATAGGGGCGGGGGTGGAGGGGAGGCTGGGGTTTGGTTGGAGCTGGGCTTACCTCATCCAAAGGGATCAGCTTGGGAGGAAGCGGCTCGTAGGATTCGGGATCGGGCTCGTGGGGGCTGTCGGGAACGCTGGGGAGGAAAAGGGGTTGGGGGATCATTGGGATCCGCTGGGAGCAGGACACCCAACGGCCTCCCCCCAACCCTAAAGCCTCAAATCCCAAAGGCTTTGGATCCGCAGGGATCCCAGGGCCACCCAGCTCTGGATCCACCAGGATCTGAGCCCCGTGCAGCAGAGCAGGGAGATGCCTCCGTGTGCCCAATCCCAACGCTGCCGAGGGGATCCAGAGGCTGCGGCTTGATCCTAAGGGATCCCAGCTCCATCACCCACCTCATCTCCACACTGGGGAAGAACAACCCCCCCGGCGTTGGGAATGAGACCCGGATCCCTGACCCACGGGATCCACTCACCTCTCCTTGGACAGGAAGAGCTCCTGCAGGATCCCCTTCTCCCTCTCGGCCTGGGTGAAGCGCTCCCGGCTCCCGCTGCCCGGCACCACGAGGGGAGCCGGGAGCTCCAGGAGCTTGGGATACATCCAGGGCACCTTCTCCTCCATGGCATCGTGGCTCAGGCGCCGCGCCGTCTCAAAGGCCTGCCGGTCCTTCAGCATCTCCCGCTTGGCCGCTTCGCCAAAGTCCTTGATCTTGTTCACGTTCACTATCCCGGGAATGGGAACGTCACCTTGGGAACAGGCTGGGGATAGCCCCGCATGCACAGGGAAGGGCCAGGACCCACCTCGCTCCGTCTCATCCAGCTCGAAGTAGAAGTATTCCCGGAGTTTGCCTTCCTCCGGCCAGCTCACCGTCTTCTTCTTGCGGCCCTTCTTGGTGAGCTGCCCGCTTTCCAGAGGGTTTTCCATGCTTTTGGAATCACCACTCGCCTCTGAGGAGCCTGCGGGGGGAACCAGGAAGGGCTCAGCACCCTCTTCACCCCCCTCATCCCATGGTTTTCCCGCTCCATCATCCCCACTCACCGGTCTCCATCGGCTCCGGCACTTCCACAGCCGGGACCGGCGTTCCAGGGCGATCCGTGTCCATGGGCTCCGAGGCCATGGTGGGCTCCGGGGATGAGGGTTTGGTGGAGGTGGCTTCAGGAGCCGCCTTCCCCTCGAAGGGGCTGGGCTGTGGGGAAAGAGCAGGATAAGGAAAAGGCCCCGATATCCCAAGAAAAACCCCAGTTATCCCAGGAAAAGCCTCCCGTTATCCAGGGAATCTCCCCCTCACCTTGGCGGCGGTGGGGGACAAAACCTTCTTCTTCTTCTTGATCTTGATGCCGGGGATGGGAGCGGAGTTGAGGGCGTCAAGGAAGCCCAGGCCCTCCATGGCTGTGGGGACAAGGGAAGGCGGTGTCACCCCAAAGCTGGTGTGTCCCCCCCCCCTCGCACCCAGCACCCATGGGTGGCCCCCACCCAGCACCCAGGGGAGCTGGGGGTCGCCCACACTCACGCTGGGGGGGGATGATCTTGACTTTGATCTCCTTGGTGGCGTTGGGGGCCGTGTTCAGGGGCTTGTACTTCTTCTCTGCAGGAGGAGCGTCACCGGAGGTCGAGGAGAGGCTGGAGGGGAGCAGGGAAGGGGTGAGGGCAGGGCACGGACCCCAAAGGCAGCCATGGGCATCCTAAATCCAGCCCTGAGCACCCTGAAACCAGCCCTGAGCACCCTAAAACCAGCCCTGAGCACCCTAAAACCAGCCCTGAGCACCCTAAACCGGCCCTGAGCACCCTAAACCGGCCCTGGGCACCCTAAAACCAGTCCTGGGCACCCTAAAACCAGCTCCGAGCACCCTAAAACTAGCTCTGAGCACCCAAAATCAGCCCTGAGCACCCAAAATCAGCCCTGAGCACCCAAAATCAGCCCTGAGCACCCAAAATCAGCCCTGAGCACCCAAAATCCAGCCCTGAGCACCCCGAAATCAGCCCTGAGCACCCTAAAACCAGCCCTGAGCACCCTAAGCCAGCTCTGAGCACCCTGAAACCAGTCCTGAGCACCCTAAACCGGCCCTGGGCACCCTAAGCCAGCTCTGAGCACCCTGAAACCAGTCCTGAGCACCCTAAACCGGCCCTGGGCACCCTGAAACCAGTCCTGGGCACCCTGAAACCAGCTCCGAGCACTCTAAAACTAGCTCCGAGCACCCAAAACCAGCCCTGAGCACCCCGAAATCAGCCCTGAGCACCCCGAAATCAGCCCTGAGCATCCTAAACCAGCTCTGAGCACCCTAAAACCAGCCCTGAGCACCCAAACCCCACCACGTGGCCTCCCAAAAGCCACCCCAAAGCCCCCCCCCCACACTCACTTTTGCCTCTTGATGGGCATTGGCTTCAGGTTGTATTTATCAGTGCTGGCAGCAGAGTTCATCTTCTTCAAGGGCACTAACGAAGGCGTCTCCATCTCCAGGCCTGTGGGGATGGGATCAGCGTCAGTGGGGATGTCACAAAGGGGGGCACAACCCCCCAAATTCCCCTTCAAACCCCCCCAAGAGGCCGCAATTCCCATGGGAATTACCAGTGGAGCGGAACTTGGCGTGGCTGGGCGCTGTGGTCCGCAGGGATTTGGGTTTCTCCCGCTTCTTCTCCGGCATCTCCTCGCTTTTCGCCTCCGCTTTGGCCTCTTGGGGCTTCTCCTGGGCAGGGGTTTTGCTTTTGCTTTCCTCTTTCCGCTTCTTTTTATCCCGTTCTGGAGTAAATCCAATGGGAAAGGGTGAGATGGAGGATTTGGAATGGGGGGGGGGGGGGGGGGTAGGGAAGGGAAGGGGGTGCTGGGGGGGGCTTACCACTAGGCTGGGTGCTGCTCTGGGACCGGATGACACCCATCCAGTCACTGACCAGGATGGAGGCGAGGCGGCGCAGCTCTGTGGGGATAGGTGAGGGGGTTAAAGGGGGGTAAACGGGGGTGGAAGGGGGTAAATGGGGGTTGAAGGGGGGTAAATGGGGGTTGAAGGGGGGTAAATGGGGGTTGAAGGGGGTGCTCACCTTCATCATCGCTTGACTTGCTGAGCTGCTTCACCAGCTTGGCTGTGTTGTTCTGCAAGCGGAGATGGGGGTGAGCGAGAGAGCTGGGGCCAAAGGGACTCAAAAGGACCCCAAAAGGCACCAAAAGGGATTCGAAGGGACCCAAAAGGCACCCAGGGATCATAAAGCCACGCTGGGGTGGTAAAAAGGCGCCCAAAGGGATCCGAAAGGCGCCCAAAGGGATCCGAAAGGCGCTCAAAGGGATCCGAAAGGCGCCCAAAGGCACCCACCAAAAGGGATCCAGAAGGCACCAAAGGGCACGCAAAGGGACCCAAAGGGCACCCAAAGGGACCCAAAGGGCACCCAAAGGGGGCCCAAAAAGGGATCCAAAAGGCACCCAAAAAGGGATCCAAAAGGCACCCAAAGGGATCCAAAAGGCACCCAAAGGGATCCAAAAGGCACCCAAAGGGACCCAAAAGGCACCCAAAGGGACCCAGAAGGTACCCAAAGGGATCCAAAAGGCACCCAAAGGGACCCAAAAGGCACCCAAAGGGACCCAAAAGGCACCCAAAGGGACCCAAGAGCCCCCTGACCTGTTTGAGGTGGTCCACAGTGAGAGGCAGGTGCTGCAGGGTGAGCAGGATCTGCTGCAGGAAGGGGACGTTGTTGGAGGCTTTGGAGCTGGTGAGCCAGGTATTGAGCAGCTTGTACCCCCCAATGCGGATGAACCTGCGGGAAAAGGGGGAAAATCCTTCAGGATCCAGGCAGGAAAGGGCTGTCCTGAGCCCTCGGATGCACTCCCATTGCTCTTACTTGGCCAGGATGTCCTGGGCGCGGGTCTGCAGCAGGATGTTCAGGTAGATGCAGCGGCTCACCAGCTTCTGCGAGTCCTTCATCAGGCTGGGGAGCAAAGAGGGGTCAGCCCCACACCAGTGACAGTGACACGGGGGGGGTCACGGACATGGGGGGGGGGGGAACTCACTTGAAGATCTTGGTGATGCCCTCCATGCTCTTGACCTCGCCATCGCGGCCCAGGAAGCAATCCAAGCCCTTGAGGAGCTCCTTGGGGTCGATGGGGCCCGAGCCCATGGCAGGAGAGCCCTGGAGAGGGGGGGAACAAGAGGAGAGGGTGGGTTAAGACAGCAGTGACCCGACCCCCCCGTTAACCCCTATCCATCCCCCCCACTTCCAACACTGGGATAACACCAAAGAAGGGGGAATGAGCCCCAAAACGGGGCTGCCATAAGCAGTGGGGGGTCATCCCCCATGGAGACGACAGCGGCCCCCATTTACAGCATTGCCACCCTAAAGGATGGCATCAGGTCAGTACCAGGGGATGGACACCCCCACCAAGCTCGTTATGGGGGGGGGGGGGGGGCAGCACCCCCAGGTTTAATCAGGGGTCATTAACGGTCGGTGCTTAATGAGGGGGGACAACACAAGGCCACGGACGCAACGGGGGGAGGCAGCGGCGCCGGCGCAAGACTTGGGGGTGTCGTCGTCCCCCCCCATTGCATCACCACCATCACCTCCTTCATGACTCAGGCCTCTAATGACTGACTCCTCCACCTATTAATGACCAAGGCACTAATTAGCACCCCCCCCACACCCTGGTAATGACCCAGCCATGGGGTTTGGGGGGGGCGTCGGGATGGAGTCATCCCATTGACATCAAGCAGCTGCTTAATGAGAAGCTGCTCTGGATTCATTAAGCCTGGCTTAGTTAATGAGGGCAGAGGTGGAGCTGGCCTGGATTGGGGGGGGGGGGCACACGTGGAGCCCCATTTAATCCTTAAGGAAGGAGCTGGGGCTTCCTTAGCCCGGGCTGGTGAAAGGATACAGCAGCAGAGCCCCCCTCTTTGGGGGGGTATTTTGGGGGCTGCTGAGCCAGGTACAGGCTGAGCCTCTGAAAAGACACAAGAGCAGGTTAAATGGAGCACGAACCCCCCCAAAATACCCCCCCCTACCCCCCCATCACTTTTAATTGGGGGCAATTCATTAACCCCAAAGGCTGCTTGAAGCACCAAAGGCCTTCGTAACCTTTGACCTCCCCATGAAAGGAGCCAAACCATGGTGGGGAGGGGGGGACACACACATAGGACATGGGAGGTCCCAAAGGACAAGGGGGGGCCCAGCCACGGCTTTGTGCTGACCCCTTAAGGCTTTGGGGGGGTCACACAGCAGCAAACACCGACCCCACAGCCCCCAGCATGGGGTGAAAAGGACGCCAACACACACTGAGCCCCCCCCAAGGGGGGTAAATCACCCCCCCCCGGAGGGGTGGGAGGGCAAATCCCACCCCCAAAGTGGAGGGGGGGGGGGCACCACGGCCTGGTCCAGCTCTTATCAGCAACATCCCCCCCCCCCATTGCCATCACCAAGGGTTTGGGGGGCAAAACCCCCATTTCTCAGAAGGGGGAGGTTGTGCATGAGTGGGGGGGGGGGGGCAGCCAGCTGTGCCCCCCCCCCAAAGGGTAATGCTATCACTGGAGAGCACATTGGGTATGAAAGGGCTGTACCCCCGGGCTCAATTTGGGGGGAAACTGCCCCAAAACGTTGCATTTTGTGACTCAAAATGTCAAATTTGAAGGGAATTTTCTCTGGTTTTAACCAAAAAGCTTCAGATTCGGGTGCGTGGTTGGTTGGGGCAGGGAGGGGAGGGCTGAACCCAGCTCCGGAGCCAGCGCAGCAGCCGCATGCACCGCAATAGGGCCCAAAAGGAGCGATTTGGGGGGGCGGGGGGGGCTTATTCCCAATTAAAGCCTGGATTCAAAGATGAAGCCGGTGAAATGGAATCGGGACCAAAAAGAGGGATTTTGGTTGCTTACCCGCTTGGTGCTGCTCTTCCCCTGCCTTTTGGCTGTTCCTAAAGCCCGCAGCACCTCCACGCTGCCAAGGGGGCAAGGTCATGGGAAACGGGCTAAAAGTGAGGAGTTTTGGGGTGCGCCCCCCCAAAAAGGGCTCTTTTTTGGGGGGGGTCAAGCCCAGTGATAGCATTTCCCTGTCACGATAAAGGCAAGGTTATCAGTTGCTCGCCAACGCTGTTTCCCCCCCACCTTCCAAGCAACACACACAGAGAGAACGACCCCAAACGCCCCAAATGCCCCCCCAAATCCCATGGGGAGGCCTCGGAACCAACAGGAAAAGGGGGATTATCAAGAAATCAATGGCAAATCCTGCTTTTTTGAAGGAGAAAAAGGGGGGGGGGGGGGTTTGGCACAACCTCCAAGAGAAGCAGCGCCCACAAGGTCCTACTGTGTGCGGCACCAGAGTCCTGCGGATGAAAGCTGGGGGGGGGGTGTTAAAGCAGGATTTAAGGGACTGGGATTGGGATAAATGAAAGGAAAAGGGGGGGGAATGAAGGGAAAAGGAAGAATAAGGAAGGGGGGGGTGAAGGTCTGGGGGGGCCCTGGCCGGCGGCGCGGTGGGAGTGGTTTGGGTGGTTGCATCAGCCAGGGCCAGCGGCAAGGCCCCGGCGCCATCTTAGGACCCAAAAGCAACCAAAATGGGGGGGCTTTGGGGAAAAGGGGGGGGATGGGGGGGGGGGAAACACACATTAACAGCAATAGCCCGACCCCCCCCCCATTGCCCACACCGCCGCCGCCAAGTCAACCATAGCACCCGCCGTATTCATTAGAGATTGGGGTTCCCCCCCCCCTCAAAAAAGACTGGCGTTAAATGGGGGTTCAGAGCCCCCCCCCCCGGACCTGTAATGGAATAAATCGCTATGAAATGAATCAATAAAGGGGGGGGGGGGGAAAGGAGCAAAGGAGTTAAAGGCAAAGACAAAGAGCGGGCAGCAGCCGCGCCATCTTAGCCCTCACCCGGCGCTGCCTTTATGGAAGGGGGGGGGGTTGGATTTAAGGGTGTTTTTTAAGCAACCTCGTTCTTTTTTGCTTGAAAAAAGCAGGATTTTGGGTCCGGCTACACCTGCCTGAGCTTTATTGCTACATCGCACCCTCCCCCCCCGGCACCATTTAACCACGTTTTAACCATTTCCAACCCCCCCCCCGCCCCGCACCGCGCGCTCTCCCCTTTCTCTCTGCGCAAAACCAATCCTAAAATGGCACCTAAAAAACACAAAGAAATAAGAAAATAAATCAATTTTTGAGCATCACCGCTCCCCCCCCACCCCCACCCCCCCCCCCGGCAATCTTTATGTACAGATTGCTCGAGCCCCATAAAGAAACCCCTTTTTGGGGGGCATTCGGAGCAATTTGGGGGGGGGGGGGGTTTGGGGTCGATTCAAGGGACCCGGTAAGCCCGCATCGGTTGAACCTCTTTGGCCAAGCGTCCTCCAACACTATCCTCCCGTTCTTTATGCTCTTTTTGGGGTGGTTTGGGGGGGTTTTGGGGGTCTATTTGCAAGGGAGGGGGTTGAGCTGGTTGGAAATTCAACACTTACTATCCAATTATTTTGCTCGCCGACAGCGCTTCAAGGTTTGGATTTAGGCATTGGTGGGGTGCTCAGAGCCAAAAAAGAGCAGCTTGGGGCTGGGTCATGGCTTGGAAAAAAGGCAGCTTTGGGGCTGCAGCTGAACGAGGGGGGTTTGGGGGGGGGGTTTTTTTCCCTACGAGGGTGGTTTTTGTCGCGTTAAATGGTGGCAAAAAGGAGCAGGATCAAAAAGCTTGCGAAAAAATAGGAAAAATCAGGGAGTTTTGGCTCTTTCCCTTTAGGCTTTTTGGAATGGGAAAGGGGGGAAAGAAGAGGGGAGGTATGTTTTTAAGTGGCAGTTTCCTTCAGGTTTGCAACGGCTTCCCAAGGGCGGTCCAAAGGACGGAGGCTGCGATGGCGGCTCTTCCACGGCACCGGGCGGGAAGTTGGGAAGGGGGAAAGGGAAAGGGGAAGCGAGCTTTTTCCTCCCCTTTTTTTGTTGGTTTTTTTTTTGTTGTTGTTGTTGTTGTTGTATTTTAGAGATTTATATATTTTGTTTTTGTTTGTTCGCTTTTTTTGTTTGTTTTGTGTTTGTTTTGTTTTGTTTTCTCGTGGTAAAGGCGCCGGCGTCTCTCCAGAGCAACCGAACCTGGAGCGGGGAAAGGAGAAACAAAAAAACAACAGGAGAAAAGGGGGTGGGTGGGTGGGGGGGCACAATAAATAAAAAAATAATGGAAAAAAATTAGAAGCAAAGAAGAAAAGACACGAAATGATTAGCACTCGTTATCCCCGGTTAAAGCTTTAAGGGGGGGGGGAAGGATTAAAAAAGCCGAAGAAAATCGCCCTTTGAAGGGGGGGGGGGTTGGATTTACCTCAGCGCTGAGGGAAGCTGAGGGCGCCCCCGGCTGCCCCCCCCGCGGCGGGGCATGGGGAAAGTGGGGGGAACAGCCATGTTCTCAATGCGAAGGGGCAATGGCGATACAAAAGGTCCCCGCCAACCCACAGCGCCCACCCCTTAGGGGCCCCCCGCCTGCCGCAAGTCTCTACTTACCTCCACCCAGCCCTCAGAATGGCGGCGAGCAACGCGGGCGGCGGCTTTTATAGCGGGACACGCCCACCACGCGCTGCCGCGCCTGCGCCGGAGCCTCCGCGCTGCCCACCCCGCCGGGCTGCGCATGCGCGGTGGCCGCGCGCTAGTGCGTCCTGCCAGCCCCCACCCCAACCGTGTGGCGCAGTTTTAATTCAAGCGGCGGGCACCGCGCATGCGCGGAGCGCTCACGCGGGGGGGGTGGAGCCGTACGACAAGATGGCGGCGCCCCGCCCTTGCCCCACCCGGGGTAGGCCGGGCCTAGCGGTGAATGGGCGGCAAGATGGCGCTGCCCAGGGGGACGGCGCTGCTGCGGGCGGCCGGCGCCGGCCTGCGGGCATTGGGGCGGCCGCTGTGGGCTCGGGTGAGGCGGGGAGCGAGGAGGGAAAGGGAGGGAATGGGGGGGGGGAGGAACCGGGCAGCGATCGGAACGGAACGGAGCGGGGCGGGCCACGGTAGCGTGCCACGTGCGGGCGGGCAGGTCACGGGAGCGGGGATGTGACGTCACGGGGAACGTCACCGCTAGCGCCGGCCTCGCCTTTCCTGGCGGTGTGACGTCAGAGCGGCTCCCGTCAGATCACGGGGGCGGGAGGAGCCATCGGGCCGTGACGTCACCGCCGTGACGTCACCGCCGTGACGTCACACACACCCCCCCCGCAGGACACCCCCCGCCTCTGCAGCACCCAGGAAGCAGAGAAACCCCCCCCGAGCCCCTACGAGGAGCGGCCCTGGGAGTACCTGGAGAGCGAAGGTAACGGGGGGGGGCATCCCCAAACACCCCCCAAAACCCCCTAAAACCACCCCAAAACCACCCCAAAACCCCCTAAAACCATCCCTCCCCCCCCCCCCGCAGAGTACCGCACCACCTATGGCGACCGACCCGTCTGGTTTGGCTATCGCCGCAACCACAAAGGAGCCATCCCCCCCCAGCGCACCCGCAAGGCCTGTCTGGTGAGGGAAAGGGGGGGGATATGGGGCAGGGGGGTGATGTGGGGCAGGGGGGGACATGTGGGGCAGGGGGGTCCCCTCTGACCATACCCCCCCCCTCTGCAGCGCAAGGGGAAGCCGGTGGGGAACCCCTGCCCCATCTGCCGGGACCGCAACCTCCATGTGGATTATCGGGTAAGGGGGGGGGTCCTTTTCCTCCCCTTTTCCTTCCCTTTTCCTTCCCTTTTCCTCCCCTTTTCCTCCCCTTTTCCTTCCCTTTTCCCCCCCTTTTCCTCCTTTTCCTCCCCTTTTCCTTCCCTTTTCCTCCCCTTTTCCTCCCCTTTTCCTTCCCTTTTCCTTCCCTTTTCCCCCCCTTTTCCTCCTTTTCCTCCCCTTTTCCTTCCCTTTTCCCCCTTTTCCACCTTTTCCTCCCCTTTTCCTCCCCTTTTCCTCCCCTTTTCCTCCCCTTTTCCTCCCCTTTTCCACCTTTTCCTTCCCTTTTCCCCCTTTTCCTCTTTTCCTCCCCTTTTCCACCTTTCCTTTCCCTTTTCCCCCTTTTCCTCTCCTTTTCCTCTCCTTTTCCTCCCCTTTTCCTCCCCTTTTCCTCCCCTTTTCCCCCTTTTCCTCCCCTTTTCCCCCTTTTCCTCCCCTTTTCCCCCTTTTCCTCCCCTTTTCCTCCCCTTTTCCTCCCCTTTTCCTCCCCTTTTCCTCCCCTTTTCCTCCCCTTTTCCCTCTTTTCCTTCCCTTTTCCCCCTTTTCCTCCACTTTTCCTCCCCTTTTCCACCTTTCCTTTCCCTTTTCCCCCTTTTCCCCCTTTTCCTTCCCTTTTCCCCCTTTTCCTCCGCTTTTCCTCCCCTTTTCCTCCCCTTTTCCTCCTCTCCCTCCCCACAGAACGTGAAGCTCCTGGACCAGTTCATCTGCCCGCACTCAGGCATCGTCTTCCACCCCACACGCACAGGTAGGGGGCACCCATGGGTGCTATCATGATGCTTACATGTGTTAGTGACACCCATAGGTGCTATAGTGACACCCATTGATGCTATATAGACACCCATAGGTGCTATAGTGACACTAATTGATGCTATAGTGGCACCCATAGGTACTAGACAGGTATCTATGTGTTATAGTGACACCCATGGGTGCTATGATGACACATATATGTATTATAGTGGGACTCTTAGGCGCTATAACAACATCCATAGGTGCTATAGCAACACCCATGGGTCCTATAGTGACCCCCATAGGTGCTATAGTGACACTCATTGGTGCTATAGTGACACCCGTAGGTGCTATAATGGCACTCATGGGTGCTATAGTGACACCTGTATATGTTATAGAGGCACCTTTGGGCGCTATAGCAACACCCATAGGTGTTGTAGTGACCCCCATAGGTGCTATAGTAACACCCATAGGCACTACAGTAACACCCATAGGCGCTATAGTGGCACCCATAGGCACTATAGTGACCCCCATAGGCACTATAGTAGCACCCATAGGCACTATAGTAGCACCCATGGGTGCCGTATTGATCCCCATAGGTGCTATAGTGGCACCCATAGGCGCTATAGTGACCCCCATGGGTGCTATAGCGTCACCCATGGGTGCTACATTGGCACCCATAGCTGCTATAGCTATAGTAACACCTATAGGCTCTATAGTAACACCCATAGGCACTATAGTGACCCCCATGGGTGCCATAGTGACCCCCATAGGTGCCATAGTGGCACCCATAGGTGCTATAGCTATAGTAACACCCATAGGCACTATAGTGGCACCCATAGGCGCTATAGTGACCCCCATGGGTGCCATATTGATCCCCATAGGTGCTACATTGGCACCCATATGTGCTATAGCTATAATAACACCTATAGGCGCTATAGTAACAGCTATAAGCACTATAGTGGCACCCATAGGTGCTATAGTTATAGTAACACCCATAGGTGCTATAGTGACCCCCATAGGTGCCATAGTGACCCCCATGGGTGCTACATTGGCACCCATAGATGCTATAGCTATAGTAACACCTATAGGCGCTATAATAACACCCATAGACACTATAGTGGCACCCATAGGCGCTACAGCGACCCCATGGGTGCCATAGCATCACCCATGGGTGCCATGGCGGTGCCCGTCTCTCCTCCCCGCCGCAGGGGTCTGCATGAAGCAGCACAAGCTCCTCTCCAAGGCCATCGCGCAGGCCCAGGACCACGGTGAGCCCCAAGGATGGGTGCTGGGGGGGGGGGGTGCTCAGCACCCATGGGTGCCCCCAGCCCCTCACCCCATTGCAGGCCTGCTCTGGCTGCAGGTGCCCTTCGTGCCCACACCCCGAGGGGACTTCTCCACCCGGCACCCGGCCGTGGGCAGGACCCCCCCGGCGCCCGGCCTGTCCCCTGCCCGGCCCTGGTACCCCTGGTACGAATGGCAGCCGCCCCCCCCCGCCGCCGTCGCTCGCGTCCGCCGCATGTACCGGGAGTACCTGAAGGAAGGAGCGGCCCCGGGCACCCCCGCGGCCCCGGCCGAGGGGCAATAAAAGCGGTTTTACCCCCCCGCCATGTCCCGGCGTCGTCTTCTTCCCCTCGGGGAAACTGAGGCACGGCGCGGACAAAATGGCGGCCGGCGCCACAAAATGGCGGCCCGCGTGTGTGTGTGGAAGGGGGATATATCCCGTCATGCTTTGCTGCGGAGCGGGAGGGTGGGGCCTGTTGCTAGGGGAGGGCAAAGCGGAGGCAGCGATTGGCTGCGCGGTTGCTAGGGGGGCGTGGCTTGCAGCAGTTGGGCTTGGCGGTTGCTGTGGCGGGGCCGGGCCGGGCCCGGCGGGTGAAGGAGGCGGCGGCGAGGCCCGGCCCGGGCCCGGCGAGCGGCGGCGGCGGCCATGGAGTTCCCGTTCGACCTCGCCCCGGTGCTGGGTGACCGGTTCTGCGTGGTGGACCAGCACCTGCGGCCCGCGGGGCGGCGCGGGCCCGCCCATCGGTAACGGCACCGCGGGCCGCGGGCATGCTGGGATACAAGGGGGCAGCGCGGGGCATGCTGGGATAGCGGCGGACCTGTGGTGAGGAGGTGATGGGGGGCTGATGAGAGGGGCTCGGGGTGACCGTGCCCCCCCCCCTCCCCCGGTGTCCCCCCATGGAGCAGAGGGGACCTGGAGCAGCAGCTGAGGACGGTCATTGATGAGCTGGGCAAGGCCTCGGCCAAGGTGGGGCGATGGGGGACAACGGGGGGCTATGGGGGACAATGGGAGGTGATAGGAGAACAATAAGGGGGTGATGGGGGCCTATAGGGGGCAATAGGGGGGTGATGGGCAGCAATGAGGCAATGGGAAGTGAATGGGGGACAATAAGAGACTGATGGGGGGCTATAGGAGACAATGGAGGGGTGATGGGGGGCTATAGGAGACAATGGGGGGGTGATGGGGGGCTATAGGAGACAATGGGGGGGTGATGGGGGGCTATAGGGGACAATGGGGGGGTGATGGGGGCCTATAGGGGACAATGGGGGGGTGATGGGGGGCTATAGGGGACAATGGGGGGGTGATGGGGGGCTATAGGGGACAATGGGGGGGTGATGGGGGGCTATAGGAGACAATGGGGAGGTGATGAGGGGCTATAGGGGACAATGGGGGGGTGATGGGGGCCTATAGGGGACAATGGGGGGGTGATGGGGGGCTATAGGAGACAATGGGGGGGTGATGGGGGGCTATAGGAGACAATGGGGGGGTGATGGGGGGCTATAGGAGACAATGGGGAGGTGATGAGGGGCTATAGGGGACAATGGGGGGGTGATGGGGGCCTATAGGGGACAATGGGGGGGTGATGGGGGGCTATAGGAGACAATGGGGGGGTGATGGGGGGCTATAGGAGACAATGGGAGGGTGATGGGGGGCTATAGGGGACAATGGGGGGGTGATGGGGGGCTATAGGGGACAATGGGGGGGTGATGGGGGGCTATAGGGGACAATGGGGGGGTGATGAGAGGTGATGGGGGCTATGGGGAGGCGATGGAAGGCAATAGGGATCAATTGGGGGTTGATGGGGGACAACAGGAGGTGATGGGGGGCAATGGGGGGGTTATAGAGAGCAATGGGGGTCAGTGGGGGGGTGATGGGGGACAGTGGGGGGGTGATGGGGGGTAACAGCTCTGCCCCCCCAGGCCCAGGGCCTCCCGTCCCCCGTCACCAGCGCCAGCCGCATGGAGACCAACCGGCACGTGCTGTACATCCTGCGGGACACCGAGGGCCGGGGGTGAGCCTCTGCCCCCAATTGACACCCCCATAGCCCCCATTGACACCCCCCATAGCCCCCATTGGCACCCCCATAGCCCCCATTGACACCCCCCATAGCCCCCATTGACATCCCCCATAGCCCCCATTGGCACCCCCCATAACCCCCATTGGCACCCCCATAGCCCCCATTGACACCCCCCATAACCCCCATTGACACCCCCCATAGCCCCCATTGACACCCCCCATAACCCCCATTGACACCCCCATAGCCCCCATTGACACCCCCATAGCCCTCATTGACACCCCCCATAGCCCCCATTGACACCCCCCATAGCCCCCATTGACACCCCCATAACCCCCATTGACACCCCCCATAGCCCCCATTGACACCCCCCATAGCCCCCATTGACATCCCCCATAACCCCCATTGGCACCCCCATAGCCCCCATTGACACCCCCATAGCCCCCATTGACACCCCCCATAGCCCCCATTGACACCCCCCATAGCCCCCATTGACATCCCCCATAACCCCCATTGGCACCCCCATAGCCCCCATTGACACCCCCCCATAACCCCCATTGACACCCCCCATAGCCCCCATTGACACCCCCCATAACCCCCATTGACACCCCCATAGCCCCCATTGACACCCCCATAGCCCTCATTGACACCCCCCATAGCCCCCATTGACACCCCCCATAGCCCCCATTGACACCCCCATAACCCCCATTGACATCCCCCATAGCCCCCATTGACACCCCCCATAGCCCCCATTGACACCCCCCATAACCCCCATTGACACCCCCCATAGCCCCCGTTGACACCCCCCATAACCCCCATTGACACCCCCCATAGCCCCCATTGACACCCCCATAACCCCCATTGACACCCCCCATAACCCCCATTGACACCCCCTATAACCCCCATTGACACCCCCCATAGCCCCCATTGACACCCCCCATAGCCCCCATTGACACCCCCCATAACCCCCATTGACATCCCCCATAACCCCCATTGACACCCCCCATAGCCCCCATTGACACCCCCCGTAACCCCCATTGACACCCCCCGTAACCCCCATTGACACCCCCATAACCCCCATTGACACCCCCATAGCCCCCATTGACACCCCCCATAGCCCCCATTGCCACCCCCCATAACTGCCATTGACACCCCCCATAGCCCCCATTGACACCCCCATAACCCCCATTGACACCCCCCATAACCCCCATTGACACCCCCATAACCCCCATTGACACCCCCAGTAACCCCCATTGACACCCCCCATAACCCCCATTGACACCCCCATAGCCCCCATTGACACCCCCCATAGCCCCCATTGACACCCCCCATAACCCCCATTGACACCCCCCATAACCCCCATTGACACCCCCCATAACCGCCATTGCCACCCCCATAACCCCCATTGACACCCCCCATAGCCCCCATTGCCACCCCCCATAGCCCCCATTGCCACCCCCCATAGCCCCCATTGCCACCCCCCATAACCCCCATTGACACCCCCCATAGCCCCCATTGACCCCCCCCATAATCCACATTGACACCCCCATAACCATTGATGACCCCCATTCATGCTCCCCATAACCCCCCATTGACGTCTCCCATAATCCACTATAGACCCCCCATAACCCCCATAGACCCCCATAACCCCCCATTGACACCCCCATAGCCCCCATTGATGACCCCCATTGACATCCTCATAACCCCTCATTGATGCCCCCCATAGCCCCCATAGACACCCCCATAATCCACTATAGAATCACCATAACCCCCTATAGACCCCCCCCATAAACCCCCCCATAACCCCCATTGACACCCCATAGACACCCTCATAATCCACTATAGAACCACCATAGCCTCCCATAGCCCCCCCCATTGACACCCCCATAGACCCCCCCCCATAACCCCCCATTGCCCCCCAGGGCCCCCAAGGGTGCTGTCATCGGCTTCCTCAAGGTTGGCTACAAGAAGCTCTTCCTGCTGGTGAGTGCTTGGGGGTCACTCGGGGGGGGGGGTTGGGCCAGCACCCCATACCCCCCCTTAGCAACCATTGGGGGCCCCCCCTCTTTGCGCCCCCCCCAGGACCGCTCCGGTGCCCACATCGAAGCGGAGCCCCTGTGTGTGCTGGATTTCTACGTCCATGAATCCCTGCAGCGCCATGGCTACGGCCGGGAGCTCTTCCATCACATGCTGCAGGTACCGGGGGGGGGGGGGCACAACAGAGGGGTACCCCCCCCCCCAATCCATTGGGGAACCCCCCCTTAATGCCTTCACCGCCCCATAGAGCGAGCGGGTAGAGCCCTGGCGCTTGGCTGTGGACAGACCCTCGGGGAAGCTCCTGGCCTTCCTGCACAAGCACTATGGGCTGGAGGATGCCATCCCCCAGGTGAGGGATATAGGGCGCAACACCAAGGTCCTATGGGGTGCCCCATAGAAACGCAGTGGGGGGCTCAATCACCCCCATAATTACCCCATGGCGGGGGCAGAACCTCCCCGAACCCCCCCATCTCCCTTGTTACAGGTGAACAACTTCGTCATCTTCGAAGGCTTCTTCTCCAACCGCCCCGGTGAGTGATGGGGGGGGGCCATAGGGGGCCATTGGGGGTCACTGCCCCCACTCTAACCCCGCTCCCAACAGCCCCCCCCCCCCGCCGCCCGCCCCCCAAGCGCCCCGAGGAGCAGATCAAGCCCTATTCCCTATCGGAGCGTGACTGTAAGTGATCAATGGGGCCGGAGGGGAAGGGGGAAACTGAGGCACGGAGGGGGGGGCGGAGCTTCCTGCCCCCCCTCCCCTCCCCTCAACCAATCCCATCCAGTCCTGCGGGAGGAGGCGGAGCCTCCGTGGCCCTTCAACCTCAGCCCGGCCCGCGCGGGGGGGTCCCCGGTGCGCGGCAGCCTCCGGCCCTTCCTGCTCCGCCGGGACCTGGAGGGGGGCACGGACCCCGTGCCCCCCCCCCGCCGCTCCAGGTGGGTCCCTCCGGCTCCGCGCGCCTTTTTCCCAACTTGGCGGGGTTTTGCCTCAATTTTCACCCCCTTTTCCTCTCTCTTTTGCGCTCTTTTCTACCCCACCTTCCCCCCCATCCCCTTCCCCTGCAGCTCGCTCGGGCGCGTCGGCCGCTGAGCCCCACGGCAGCTCCCACACCCCCCCCCCCCCCCCCACGGCAGGGCCCTGGGGGGGGCTCGTGTCTGCTGGGGGATGTGGGGTGCCCCATAGCCCCTATGGGTGCCCGTTTCTTCCCCCGCGGCTCCAGTGGGGGCCCTGTCCCTGCCCTACGGTGTCTTTGTCCTGCCCCATAGGCCCCCGGGGGTGCCTGGTTCTGCCCCATAGGTGCCTGTCCCCACGCCACAGCCCCTGCAAGTGCCCGTCCCAGCCCCACAGCCCCACTGGGGGGGTCCCAATTCGTGCCCCGCAGCCACCACGGGTGCCTGGCCCTGCCCCACTGCCACGGGGGGGTGCGGGTTTCTGCCCCATGTAAGCCCCCATGGGTGCCCGTCCTCACCCCATAGGTCCAATGGGGACCCGGTCCTGCCCTATGGGTGCCTGTCCCTGCCCCACACCCGCCGTGGGTCCCACAGCCCCTCCCCCCGCCCCATTTTGGTTACGTTTCAATAAAAACGGTGAATTGAAGCTTTGGGTCTCGTGTTGTGGCTGGCGGTGACGTCATCGCGGGGGCGTGGCCTCGCTGGGCCCCGGCGCGCCTCTCCGTTCAGCCACGCCCCCCTCGCGGGAGAGCCCCGTTCCTATTGGCCGGGCGGGGCGCTGGCTCCGCCCCCTGAGGGGAATGAATGGGCAGCGACGGCGGGAAAGCGGCCGGCGCGCGTCGAGGACGCGCATGCGCAGAGCGCTCCCTCCCGGTCACCTTCCCCGGCGCTCTCCGTCCCTGCGCGCACGCGCGCCCCCCTCCGTCCTCCTCCCGCGCCTGCGCGCTGTGGGCGGAGCCCGCGTCGCGCCGCTCATGCGCAGTGCGAGCGCCGGCCGGAGGCGCAGGGGGGGGCTCCGCCATGTACCGGCAGGGCCGGGCCGCAGCCGCCGCTGCCGCCGCCGCTCGGCTCCGCCCCGCGGCCCCGCTCCGGGCCTGGCCCCCGCCTGAGCGCCCCGCGCATGCGCCGCTGCCCCCGCGCCGCCGGTACCGAGCGCGCCCGCAGGTGAGGGCCGCGGGGAGAGCGGGCGGGGCCATGCTAAGCAGTGCGGCGGGGCTGGGAGGGGCTATGCAAATGAGGGCCGGGCGGGGTGTGGCTACACAAATGAGCTGTGCCAATAGGAATGGGTTCTCCTGCGTGGAGGCGGGGCTATGCAAATGAGATGTATCTATAGGGATGGCGTCTACTGCATGGAGGCATGGCTATGCAAATGAGCTGTACCAATAGGAATGGGTCCTGCTGTTTGGAGGTGTGGCTATGCAAATGGGCTGTGTGTATAGGGATGGGGTCTACTTCATGGAGGCACGGCTATGCAAATGAGCTGCATCTATAGGGAGGGGCCCTGTAGGTTGGAGGTGTGGCTATGCAAATGAGCTGTACCAATAGGAATGGGTCCTGCTGTTTGGAGGCGTGGCTATGCAAATGAACTGTATGTATACGGATGGAGTCTACTGCATAGAGGCATGGCTATGCAAATGAGCTGTACCAATAGGAATGGTTCCAGCTGTTTGGAGGCGAGGCTATGCAAATGAGCTGTATTGGGGTGGGTCCTGCAGTTTGGAGGCGTGGCTATGCAAATGAGCTGTATCTATAGGGGTGGGTCCTGCAGTTTGGAGGCATGGCTATGCAACCCAGCCAATGTGTCAATGGGAGCAGGTTCTACCGTTGGGAGGCGTGGTTATGCAAATGACCCGTGCAACACGAATCGGTTCAGCCGGTCGGAGGCGCGGCTATGCAAATGAGCGGGGGGGCGTGGCTACGCAAATGGCAGCGTCGGTATTTGCATCCGGTGGGCGTGGCTACGTCTCCCCGGCGTGCGCCGCCTCCACCCCCGTGCGGCCCCCGCAGGACCTGGCGCCCCCCGGTGGCCGCGTCCCGGCCCTGCCGCCGCCGCTGTCGCTGTCGCCGCCGGAGGGGCTCGGCGGCGCCTTCACCACGGTGGACGGGCGGCGGGAGGACGACATCGCGGTGCGGGACGGGCCCGGCGCCGCCGTCCTCCTCCTGCTGCTGCGGGGCCCGGCCCTGCCGCTGCTGGGCCCCGCCGGGCCCGCTCCCCCCCACCGCCAGCCCCCGTCTATGGAGGAGCACTTGGCCGTCATGCACCAGAAGCTGCAGCACGAGGTGATGGCGATGGGGGGCAATGGGGGGGGTCACAACCACCTCCACTCATCCCCATTGCTCTGAGCCCCACGCACCCCTCACGGGGTCCCTGCCCTATGGGGGGGGGGGGGGGTTCTCCTTCCCCCCACCCCTGACCCCCCCTTTCCCCCCTCCCCAGCTCCCCAATTTCTTCCTCAAGATCCCCGACTACGGCCTCTACTCCCACGACGTGGAGTTCATCAACCACCTCCTGCACCTGCACACGCGGTGAGTGCCCCCCGCCCCATAGCACCCAATGGGGCGGGTGTCCCCCCATGGGGACACTGTGTGACCCCCGTGTGTCGTGTCCCCCCCCCCCCCATACCCCTGCAGGGGCCGGCCCATGTACCAGGTGGCCGTGGCGCTGTGCCGGGCGCTGGCCTGGGGCTACTTCGCCAGCCTGAGGCTGGAGGTGCTGGCGCTCACCCGGCACCCCGAGGACTGGAGCATCCGGGCCCGCTGGCGCCTCACGGGGCTGCCGCTGCACCTCTGCGTGCTGCGCTTCTACCGGCGGGACAAGGCCGCCCTCCTGCGGTCAGTGACGGGCATTGCACCCATTGACACTTACCATGGTACCCATTGACACCCATTGGTACTCATTGGTACCCACTGACACCCCCTGATACACATTGATACCCATTGACACCCATTGGTACCCATTACATCCCCTGACACCCCCTGATACCCATTGATACCCATTGACACCCCCTGACACCCATTAATACCAATTGACACCCATTGATACCCATTGACACCCATTGATACCCATTGACACCCATTGGTACCCACTGACACCCCCTCATACCCATTGACACCCATTGGTACCCACTGACACCCCCTGATACCCATTGACACCCATTGACTCCCACTAGTACCCACTGACACCCATCGGTACCCATCGGTACCCATTGACACCCATTGGTACCCACTGACACCCCGTGATACCCATTGACACCCACTGGTACCCATTACACCCCCTGACACCCACTGATACCCATTGACACCCGTTGGTACCCATTGGTACCCATTACACCCCCCTGACACCCACTGATGATATTGATACCCATTGACACCCATTGGTACCCATTACACCCCCTGACACCCATTGATACCCATTGACACCCATTGACCCCCATTAACACCCACTGGTACCCATTGACACCTGTGTCATCCCTGCACCTGTGTGTGCTGCACCTATTGGCATGACAAGGCCGCCCTCCTGTGGTCAGTGATGGACATTGCACCCATTGATACCCACTGACACCCATTGCTACCCATTACACCCCCTGATACACATTGGTACCCATTGACACCCATTACATCCCCTGACACCCATTGATACCCATTGACACCCACTGACACCCAGCCATCCCCCTGCCACCCCCATCACCCCTTGGCCATCCCGTTACCATCTGCCACCCCTCCATCACCCCCTGTCCCTTCTCTCCCCATGGCACAAGAGGTTGGGTCCCCTCTGTCCCCATCACCCCGACTCCCCTTTGTCACCGTAACCCTGTGTCCCTGTCCTTCCATAGGGTGGGATGCCAGCCCCATAGCCCTCTTACCCCGGGGATCAGGGCTCATTCCAGCCCCACATCCCCAATGTCCCCCTGCCTCCATCCCCCCCCAGGTCCTACGACGCCTTCTCCACCTTCTTCCTCAACTCGCAGGGGCTCATCCGCTGCCACCGCGTGGACAAGGTAGGACCGGGTCCGTGCCCCCCTCCTTCCCCCCCCCTACGTCCCCATTGTCCCTGACTCTGTCCCCGCAGCTGATGCCCGCCCCGACGCCGCTGGCCCAGGACAAGAAGCTGCTGGTGGCCGCCGCCGTGGCCGCGCTCTCGGCGCCGGTGACGCCGACGGGGCCCCCCCTGCACCTCGCCATGAAGCCCTCGGCCACCCCGGGGGACCCCTGAACACCCCCCCCCCCCCATTGTCCCCTTAACTTAATGTACAGAATAAACACCATGGACGGAGCCGTGCCCCATGGGTCTCTATTGGGCCCCCCCCCCCCCACTTCCATGGTCCCCAATGGGCTCAGCCCAGCTCCTCCCGGCTCTTCCCGACCTTCTTGGGCATCTTGCGGGCGCTGCCGTCCTCCAGCTCCTTGGCCTGGTAGTAATGGGGGGCCACCTCCAGCAGCCACGCGCTGTCGATCTCGATCACCTTGGGGACAACGGGGACATCGTGGGGGCACGCGGGGGCTCTCACAGCGCCCTCAGCCCATGGGGACGTGGAGGGGGGCTGCTCCCGTTGCTCTCGGAGCCCATGGAGGCTCCTTGTCCCGTCCCATCACGGTGACATCCTTTGGGGTCCCCTTCTGCCCCCTTCCCGCTGGGGACAGTGGTGGCCACGTCCCCTCATAGCCATGTCCCAACCCCCGGGAGCCGGGGGGGGGACGTGCCCATGGCCATGGTGGTGTCGCTGTCCCAGTGTCCCCATGGCCCCAGCAGTGTCCCCACGGTGCTGTCCCTGTCCCCATGCCCATGGTGCTGTCCCCATCCCACTGTCCCCATGCCCATGATGCTGTCCCCACCCCACTGTCCCCATGCCCATGATGCTGTCCCCATCCCAGTATCCCCATCCCCATGGCGCTGTCCCCATCCCAGTGTCCCCATGCCCATGATGCTGTCCCCATCCCAGTATCCCCATCCCCATGATGCTGTCCCCACCCCACTGTCCCCATGCCCATGATGCTGTCCCCATCCCACTGTCCCCATCCCCATGATGCTGTCCCCATCCCACTGTCCCCATGCCCATGGTGCTGTCCCCATCCCAGCGTCCCCATCCCCATGATGCTGTCCCCATGCCCATGGTGCTGTCCCCATCCCAGTGTCCCCATCCCCATGATGCTGTCCCCATCCCCATGATGCTGTCCCCATCCCACTGTCCCCATCCCCATGATGCTGTCCCCATCCCACTGTCCCCATGCCCATGGTGCTGTCCCCATCCCAGCGTCCCCATCCCCATGATGCTGTCCCCATGCCCATGGCGCTGTCCCCATCCCAGTGTCCCCGTGCCCATGGTGCTGTCCCCATCCCAGTGTCCCCGTGCCCATGGTGCTGTCCCCATCCCAGTGTCCCCGTGCCCATGGCGCTGTCCCCATCCCAGTGTCCCCGTGCCCATGGTGCTGTCCCCATCCCAGTGTCCCCGTGCCCCACCTGCCGCATGAACTCCTTGGTGGTGCAGACGAGCTCGTGGTAGAGCACCCAGCGGGGCTGCTCCTCGAAGAGGGCGCTGTTGGGGTGGATGAACACCGCGTGCTGGTGCTTCACCGTGCGGTACCCGCCCCGCGTCAGCCGCGCCGTGTGGTAGAAGAACCCGGCCGTGATGGCCTGGAGCAGGGGGGAACAACGGGGTCAGTGATGGGGATGGACACACGCACACAAAGAGGGGGGGTTCCAATGGGGCTGGAGGGCGGGGGGAAGGCGGGACCTTGCGGACGGGGCCGTAGTCGGGGCCGCAGGAGGCCGGGGTGATCTCCACGCGCTCCATGAGGCCCTCGAGCTGGTCCCGCACGTCCCGGGCCCGGCGCAGGGAGCGCGCCTGCACGAAGTGCTCGTAGCACCACTGCAGGGAGTGCCCGCTCGCCACCCACTGCCCATGGAGGGCACGGGGGGACAGGGGGGACAAGGAGGGACAGTGGGAGACAATGGGGACAAGAGGAACGAGGGGGGACAAGGGGGATAAGGAGGGACAAGGGGGACAAGGGGGAAAGGTGGACAATGGGGACAAGGGGGAAAGGGGGACAATGGGGACAAGGGGGATAAGGAGGGACAAGGGGGACAAGGGGGATAAGGAAGGACAAGGGGGACAAGGGGGAAAGGGGGACAATGGGGCCAAGGGGGAAAGGGGGACAATGGGGACAAGGGGGAAAGGGGGACAATGGGGACAAGGGGGACAGTGGGGACACGGGAGGACAAGGGGGATAAGGAAGGACAAGGGGGACAAGGGGGAAAGGTGGACAATGGGGACAAGGGGGACAATGGGGACAAGGGAGGACAAGGGGGATAAGGAAGGACAAGGGGGACAAGGGGGAAAGGGGGACAATGGGGGACAATGGGGATAAGGGGGGACAAGGGGGACAAGGGGGATAAGGGGGGACAATGGGGACAAGGGGGAAAGGGGGACAATGGGGGACAATGGGGATAAGGGGGGACAATGTGGACAAGGGGGAAAGGAGGACAATGGGGGACAATGGGGATAAGGGGGGACAATGTGGACAAGGGGGAAAGGGGGACAATGGGGATAAGGTGGGACAAGGGGGACAATGGGGATAAGGGGGACAAGGGGGATAAGGTGGGACAATGAGGACAATGGGGACAAGGGGGATAAGGAGGGACAAGGGGGACAATGGGGATAAGGGGGACAAGGAGGGACACAGTCAGGCCAGGCTGTACCCCCCATATTCCCCCTGCCTGGTCCACTGTATCCCACATCCCATGTATCCCACATCCCACATCCCATACAGCTCGTATCCCATATCCCTGCCTGCTTGTAGACATCGAGCAGTACAAGGTGGTTGCCACCAAGCACATGGAAGCCCCAGCATGTGCTGTCCCCATACCCCATGTCCCATACCCCATCTCCCATATATTCCACATCCCATCTCCCATATCTCACATCCCATACCCCATATCCCATCTCCCATACATCTCATATCCCATACACCACATCCCACCTCCTATATCCCATACCCCACAACCCATACCTCATATCCTATATCCCATACCCCATATCCCATATATCCCACATTCCATATATCCCACATCCCATACCCCATATCCCATATCCCATATATCCCACACCTCCTATATCCCACATCCCATATCCCATATATCCTACATCCCACACCCCATATCCCATGTATCCCACATCCCATACCCCATATCCCATATATCCCACATTCCATACCCCATATACCCCACATCCCATCTCCCATATCCCACATCCCATACCCTATATCCCATACCCCATACATCCCACATCCCATACCCCATATCCCATATATCCCATATCCCATATATCCTACATCCCGTATCCCATACATCCCACATCCCATACCCCATATCCCATATATCCCATATCCCATATATCCTACATCCCGTATCCCATACATCCCACATCCCATACCCCATATCCCATATATCCCACCCACCCCATCCATCCCCTCCCTCCCATACCCCACACCCGTCCATCCCCTCCGCCCTGCCGCTCGCAGCCGGCTCCCTGCCTGGTTGTAGACGTTGAGCAGGACGAGGTGGTCCCCTCCGGGCAGGTGGAAGCCGCGGCGGGCGCTGTCCGCGTGCAGGACCTTGTCCTTGGGCCGGTAGAACACGGCGTTGTTGACCGAGAGCATGGCGGCCACCGTCAGCACCTCCTCCGTGCAGCCGTACCTGCGGGGCACCCATAGGGAGCCATGGGGGAGCCATGGGGAGCCATGGGGGGGTGTCCATAGGGAACCATGGGGGGGTGTCCATAGGGAGCCATGGGGGAGCCATGGGGAGCCATGGGGGAGCCATAGGGAACCATGGGGGAGCCATGGGGGAGCCATGGGGGAGCCATAGGGAACCATGGGGGAGCCATAGGGAGCCATGGGGGATCCATGGGGAGCCACGGGGGGATCCATAGGGAACCATGGGGGGGTGTCCAGAGGGAACCATGGGGGGGTCCATGGGGAGCCATGGGGGAGCCATAGGGAACCATGGGGGAGCCATGGGGAGCCATGGGGGGGTGTCCATAGGGAACCATGGGGGGGTGTCCATAGGGAGCCATGGGGGAGCCATGGAGAGCCACGGGGGAGCCATAGGGAACCATGGGGGAGCCATGGGGGAGCCATGGGAGAGCCATGGGGGAGCCATAGGGGAGCCATAGGGAACCATGGGGGAGCCATAGGGAGCCATGGGGAGCCATGGGGGAGCCATGGGGGAGCCATAGGGAACCATGGGGGGGTGTCCAGAGGGAACCATGGGGGGGTCCATGGGGAGCCATGGGGGAGCCATAGGGAACCATGGGGGAGCCATGGGGAGCCATGGGGGAGCCATAGGGAACCATGGGGGAGCCATGGGGAGCCATGGGGGAGCCATAGGGAACCATGGGGGAGCCATGGGGAGCCATGGGGGAGCCATAGGGAACCATGGGGGAGCCATAGGGAGCCATGGGGGGAAACCATAGGGAGCCATGGGGGAGCCATAGGGAGCCATGGGGGAGCCATAGGGAACCATGGGGGGAAACCATAGGGAGCCATGGGGGAGCCATAGGGAGCCATGGGGGAGCCATAGGGAACCATGGGGGGGTCCATGGGGAACCATGGGGGATCCATAGGGAGCCATGGGGGAGCCATAGGGAACCATGGGGGGGTCCATGGGGAACCATGGGGGATCCATAGGGAGCCATGGGGGAGCCATAGGGAGCCATGGGGGAGCCATGGGGAACCATGGCGGGGGATCTATAGGGAACCATGGGGGATCCATAGGGAACCATGGAGGGGATCCATAGGGAACCATGGGGGGGGATCCATAGGGAACCATGGGGACACAATGGGGGCACCCATAGGACACCCAAGGGACACGATGGGGGCACCCATAGGACATCCAAGGTGCACACTGGGGGCACCCATAGGACACCCAAGGCGCACACTGGGGGCACCCATAGGACACCCAAGGGACACACTGGGGGCACCCATAGGACACCCAAGGGGCACACTGGGGGCACCCATAGGACACCCAAGGGACACACTGGGGGCACCCATAGGACACCCAAGGGGCACACTGGGGGCACCCATAGGACACCCAAGGGACACAGTGGGGGCACCCATAGGACACCCAAGGGACACACTGGGGGCACCCATAGGACACCCAAGGGGCACACTGGGGGCACCCATAGGACACCCAAGGGGCACACTGGGGGCACCCATAGGACACCCATGGGGTACTCACTGCTCAGAGGCCAGGATCATCTTGGCCAGCATGGGCTCCACCGGCAGCTCCGCCATGCGCCGGCCCAGCTGGGGACAGCCCAGGGGCCACCAGTAAGCTCCAGTGACCGCCCCCAGTGCTCCCAGTACCCACCAGTGACCCCCCCCAGTGCTCCCAGTACCGTGGTGAGCTCGCCCATGTGGTTGAGGGCGCCCAGGGCATAGAGCTGCTCCAGCGCCAGCACCAGCGTCTCGTGGGGCGGCGGGTCCAGGAAGTCAAAGTGGATGAGGTCATTGATGCCTGCGGGAGGGGGCGTCACCAAGGGACCCCCATAGAGACCCCCATAGGATGCCCCATAGGGACCCCCCCATAAGGACCCCCCATAGGGACCCCCATAGGATGCCCCATAGGACCCCCCATAGGATCCCCCCTTAGGACTCCCCTTAGGACCCCCCGTAGGGACCCCCATAGGATGCTCCATAGGGACCCCGATAGTACACCCCATAGGACACCCCTTAGGACCCCCCACAGGGACCCCTATAGGACCCCTCATTAGGATTCCCCATAGGGACCCCCATAGGACTCCCCATAGGACCCCCCACAAGACCCCCATAGGGATCCCCATAGAGACCCCCATAGTACGCCCCACAGAACCCCCCTTAGGATGCCCCATAGCGACCCCCATAGGACCGCCCATAGAGACCCCCATAGCGACCCCATAGGACCGCCCATAGAGACCCCCATAGCGACCCCCATAGGACCGCCCATAGAGACCCCCATAGGGACCCCTATAGGACCCCCCATAGAGACCCCCATAGTACGCCCCATAGAGACCCCCATAGGGACCCCTATAGGACCGCCCATAGAGACCCCCATAGTACGCCCCATAGAGACCCCCATAGGGACCCCTATAGGACCTCCCATAGAGACCCCCATAGTACGCCGCATAGAGACCCCCATAGGGACCCCTATAGGACCTCCCATAGAGACCCCCATAGTACGCCCCATAGAGACCCCCATAGGGACCCCCATAGTACGCCCCATAGAGACCCCCATAGTACGCCCCATAGAGACCCCCATAGGGACCCCCATAGTACGCCCCATAGAGACCCCCATAGTACGCCCCATAGAGACCCCCATAGTACGCCCCATAGAACCCCCCTTAGGATGCCCCATAGGGACCCCCCATAGGGCCCCCCCCCCAGGCCCCCACCGAGGCTCTTGAGGAGCAGGACGAGGGAGCCCAGGTCCGCGCGCTGGATCTCGGGCACCGGCGTCTCCTCGAGCTCGTGCTGGAAGGCCCAGGCCGTGTAGAGCCGGAAGCACTTGCCCGGAGCCACGCGCCCGGCCCGGCCCGCGCGCTGGTTGGCTGAGGCCTGGGGGGGGCAGCGGCGTCACAAAGGGGGTACCCCAAAGGGGATGGGGATGGGGGGACAGGGAGGTACCCCAGGGATGGGGGGAGAAGGGATGGGGGGGGTAAGGGATGGAGGGGAGAAGGGATGGAGGGGAGAAGGGATGGAGGGGAGAAGGGATGGGGGGGAGAAGGGATGGGGGGGGTAAGGGATGGAGGGGAGAAGGGATGGAGGGGAGAAGGGATGGAGGGGGTAAGGGATGGAGGGGAGAAGGGATGGAGGGGAGAAGGGATGGAGGGGAGAAGGGATGGAGGGGAGAAGGGATGGGGGTGTAAGGGATGGAGGGGAGAAGGGATGGAGGGGAGAAGGGATGGAGGGGAGAAGGGATGGAGGGGAGAAGGGATGGGGGGGGTAAGGGATGGAGGGGAGAAGGGATGGAGGGGAGAAGGGATGGAGGGGAGAAGGGATGGGGGGGGTAAGGGATGGAGGGGAGAAGGGATGGAGGGGAGAAGGGATGGAGGGGAGAAGGGATGGAGGGGAGAAGGGATGGAGGGGGTAAGGGATGGAGGGGATAAGGGATGGAGGGGGTAAGGGATGGAGGGGAGAAGGGATGGAGGGGAGAAGGGATGGAGGGGGTAAGGGATGGAGGGGAGAAGGGATGGAGGGGAGAAGGGATGGAGGGGAGAAGGGATGGAGGGGAGAAGGGATGGAGGGGGGTAAAGGAAGGTGTGGAGAAGGGATGGGGGGGTAAGGGATGGAGGGGAGAAGGGATGGGGGGAGAAGGGATGGGGGGGATAAGGGATGGAGGGGATAAGGGATGGTGGGGATAAGGGATGGACGGACACAGAGACATAGGGACATGGGGACACAGGGACATGGGGACCTACGAACATGGAGACTCAGTGACATGAGGATACAGGGATACGGGGATGTAGGGACATGGGGACCAGAAGACCCAGGGACATGGGACATAGGGACACAGGCACATGGAGATGCAGTGACATGGGAACACAGGGACATGGGGATGTGGGGACGTGGGGACAAGGGGTGATGGGGAGGTGATGGGGGTGACACAAGGGGTGATGGGGAGGTGATGGGGGTGACACAAGGGGTGATGGGGAGGTGATGGGGGTGTCACAAAGGGGTGATGGGGAGGTGATGGGGGTGACACAAGGGGTGATGGGGAGGTGATGGGGGTGACACAAGGGGTGATGGGGAGGTGATGGGGGTGACACAAGGGGTGATGGGGAGGTGATGGGGGTGACAGGGCCCCACGCACCCGGGAGCAGGGGGTCACCACGAGGGACTCCATGCCGGTGCGGGCGCTGTAGCTCTTCTGCTTGCAGAAGCCGGGGTCCAGGACGTAGACGATGCCGTCGATGGTCACCGACGTCTCCGCGATGTTGGTGGCCACCACCACCTACGGAGGGGAGGGGGGAATGGGACATGGAGGCTCCTCCCCCTTGGCCCGCACCCCATTAAGCTCTGCTCCCTTAGACCCCCATTAATCCCTCCCCTTAGACTCCACCCCCTTTAACGCCACTCCATTAAGCCCCTCCCCTTTAGCCACACCTCATTAAGCCCCTCCCCTTTACCCCACCCATTAAGCCCCTCAACTTTACCCCCATTAAGCCCCTCCCCTTTAACCCCATCCCATTAAGCTCCTCCCCTTTGCCCCCATTAAGCCCCTCCCCTTTACCCCATTAAGGCCCTCCTCTTTACCCCCACCCCATTAAGCCCCTCCCCTTTACCCCATTAAGCCCCTCCCCTTTAACCCCATTGAGCCCCTCCCCTTTACCCCACCCCATTAAGCCCCTCCCCTTTACCCCATTAAGGCCCTCCCCTTTACCCCATCCCATTAAGCCCCTCCCCTTTACCCCACCCCATTAAGCCCCTCCCCCTTTAACCCCATTGAGCCCCTCCCCTTTATCCCACCCCATTAAGCCCCTCCCCTTTACCCCATTAAGCCCCTCCCCTTTACTCCCACCCATTAAGCCCCTCCCCTTTACCCCCACCCATTAAGCCCCTCCCCTTTACCCCCGCCCTCTCCCCATTGGCTCCTGCCCTTGGCCCCTCCCCTCTCTTAAAGGGCCGGCACCTTGCGTGCGCCGGGCGGGGTGGGCTGGAAGATGCGGGCCTGCATGTCCGAGGGCAGGTTGGCGTAGATGGGCAGCACCAGCAGCTCGGGCAGGCGCGAGCCCAGGCGCCGGCACCGCTCCTGCAGCAGCTCCACGCACGCCTCGATCTCCTCCTGCGGGCACAGCGGACATGGAGCATCCATCGGGATGCAACGGGGTGGGGGGGACGCGTCCATAGGGATTGGGGCCCGCACCTGGCCGGTGAGGAAGACGAGGATGTCGCCGGGGGGCTGGGTGACGTGGATCTGCAGCACCGACACCACGCACGCCTCCAGGTAATCGGCCTCGGGCGCCTGCCAAGGGGCCGTGGGGAGACGGCGGCGTCAGCGGCCCGTGCGGCCTGTGCGTCCGGTGCAACGACAGACCCATATCCCATATCCCATATCCCATACCCCATACCCATCCCATAACCATCCATACCCCATATCCCATATCCCATACCCCATATCCCATACCCCATACCCCATATCCCATATCCCATACCCCATACCCCATATCCCATACCCCATACCCCATATCCCATACCCCATTAACCATCGAACCCCATACCCCATACCCATATCCATATCCCATTCCCCATACCCCATCATCCCATACTCCCATACCATCCATATCCCCATACCCCATACCCCATATCCATACCCCATATCCCATACCCCATATCCCATACCCCATACCCCATACCCCATAACCCATATCCCATATCCCATACCCCATACCCAATATCCCATACCCCATACCCCATATCCCATATCCCATACCCCAATACCCCATACCCCATATCCCATACCCCATATCATCCCATACCCCATATCCCATATCCACATCCCATATCCCATATCCACATCCCATATCCCATACCATATACCCCATATCCACATCCCATATCCCATGTTCCACATCTCATATCCCTATCCCATATCCATACCCCATATCCCATATCCATACCCCACATCCCATATCCACATCCCACATCCCATACCCCATATCTATATCCCACATCCCATATCCACATCCCATATCCCATGTTCCACATCCCATATCCCTATCCCATATCCCATATGCACATCCCATATCCATATCCCATACCCCATATTCCATATACCATACCCCATATCCCACACCCCATAGCCCACATCCCACATCCCATGTCCCACACCCCATATCCACATCCCACATCCCATACGCCAAATCCATATCCCCCATCCCATATCCCACCTGCCATATCCACATTCCACATCCCATACCCCACATCCCACATCAACATCCCACATCCCATATCCACATCCCATATCCCACATCCCATATCCCACATCTACATCCCACATCCCATATCCATATCCCACACCCCATATCCCACATCCCACATCCCATATCCCACATCCCACATCCCATATCCACATCCCATATCCCACATCCCATATCCCACATCTACATCCCACATCCCATATCCATATCCCACACCCCATATCCCACATCCCATATCCCATATCCACATCCCATACCCCATGTTCCACATCCCATATCCCGTATCCATATCCCACGTCCCATATCCCTATCCCATATCCCATATGCACATCCTATATCCATATCCCATATCCCATACCCCATACCCCGTATCCCACATCCCATACCCCATATCCCACACCCCATATCCATATTGCACATCCCATATCCCACATCCCATACCCCATACCCCATATCCCACATCCATATCCATTATCCCATATCCCATCCCATCCCCGTTACCCCACACCCCCTCTCCCACCTTGGTGTAGTAGATGTCGACGGGGAAGCGGCGCCCGGGGATGCGGAACACGGGCGCGTCGTCGAAGAAGGCGGCGAAGCGGCGCGTGTCCAGCGTGGCCGAGGCCACCAGCACCTTGAGCTGGGGCCGGAAGCGCGCGATGTCCTTGAGCAGCCCGAAGAGCACGTCCGTGTGCAGCGTGCGCTCGTGCGCCTCGTCCACCATCAGCACGCTGCCGGACGGGGGCAGGCAGGGCACGGGCAGGGGACAGGCATGAGGACATGCAGGGGACACACATAAGGACATGGGGACAGGCAGGGGACACACATAAGGACATGGGGACAGGCAGGGGACACACATGAGGATGTAGGGACAGGCAGGGGACACACATAAGGACATGGGGACAGGCAGGGGACACACATGAGGATGTAGGGACAGGCAGGGGACAGGCAGGGGACACACATGAGGACAGGGGGACAGGCAGGGGACATGCACGAGGACATCGGGACAGGCAGGGGACAGGCAGGGGACATGCAGGGGACACACATAAGGACATGGGGACAGGCGGGGACATGCAGGGGACACACATAAGGACATGGGGACATGCATGGCACACGCATGAGGACGTGGGGACAGGCAGGGGACACACATGAGGACATAGGGACACACATGAGGATGTGGGGACAGGCAGCGCACACACATGAGGACATGGGGACAAGTGTAGGACACACATAAGGACATAGGGACAGGTGGGGGACATGCATGAGGATGTAGGGACAGGCAGGGGACAGGCATGAGGACATGGGGACAGGCAGGGGACAGGAAGGGGACAAGCACGAGGACATGGGGACAGGCAGGGGACACACATGAAGATGTGGGGACAGGCAGGGAACAGGCAGGGGACACACATGAGGACGTGAGAACATGCATGGGGTCAGGCAGGGCACACATAAGGACATGGGGCCAAGCAGAGGGGCATGGGGACAGGCATGGGACACACATGAGGCCATGGGGACGGCGACGGTGCCACCAAACCCATACGAGTCAGCCCAAGCAGAGCACTGGGAACCCCCCCCCCAGTGTCCCCAGGGTCCCCCCCGGTGTCCCCATGGGCACCTGTAGGAGGCGAGGTCGGGCTCGGTGAGGAATTCCCGCAGGAGCATCCCGTCCGTCATGTACTTGAGCACGGTGCGCTCCGACGTGCAGTCCCTCGAAGCGGATGCTGTACCCGACCTGGGGCAGGACCCGCAGATGAAGCCACATCCCCATGGCCCACATCCCATGTCCTGCATCCCATACCCCATATCCCATATCCTGCATCCTATATCCCATATCCCATATCCAACATCCCATATCCCATATCCTGCATCCTATATCCCATATCCCACATCCCATACCCCATATCCCATATCCAACATCCCACATCCCATACCCCATATCCCATATCCCATAGCCCATACCCCATATCCCACACCCCATATCCCACACCCCATTCCCATATCCCATATCCCACATCCCACATCCCATATCCCATATCCTACATCCCACACCCCATATCCCATATCCCATACCCCATATCCCACACCCCATTCCCATATCCCATATCGCACACCCCACATCCCATATCCCACATCCCACACCCCATATCCCATATCCCATACCCCATATCCCACACCCCATTCCCATATCCCATATCGCACACCCCACATCCCATATCCCATATCCCACATCCCATACCGCATATCCTGCATCCCATATCCCATACCCCATAATCCACATCCTATATCCTGCATCCCATACCCCATACCCCATACCCCATATCCCATATCCCATACCCCATATCCCACATCCCATACCCCATATCCCACATCCCATACCGCATATCCTGCATCCCATATCCCATACCCCATAATCCACATCCTATATCCTGCATCTCATACCCCATACCCCATACCCCATACCCCACACCCCATATCCCACATCCCATATCCCACATCCCATACCCCACATCCCATACCCCACATCCCACATCCCATACCCCGCACCCCGCACCCCTCTCACCTCATTGCCCAGCTTGGTGCCCATCTCCACGGCCACCCGCGCCGCCACGCTCATGGCAGCCACTCGCCGCGGCTGCGTGATGCCGATCTTCAACCCCTGCCGCGTGTAACCCTGGCCAACATTGGGGGGGGGGTTCCCCACAGTCAAAACAGGGGGGGGGCGGACCCCAAACCTTCCCCTCCCCATTGCCCCCCCCCATCGCCCCCCAACCTCCTCGTGCAGGTACTGCGGGATCTGCGTGGTCTTCCCGGAGCCCGTCTCGCCCTCGATGACCAGGACCTGGTGCTGGGCGATGGCGGCCACCAGCTCGGCGCGGTACGGGAAGATGGGCAGGCTGCGGCGCTGCTCCTGCACCGACTGCCGCCGCCGCTCCGCCTCGCACGCGCCCGCGCCGGCCTCCTGCCCACGGCACCCAGCGTCGCCTTGGGGCGCCCACGGCATCCCCATGGCCCACATCACCCTCGGGCACCCTTTAGCTCCCTGGAGTCATTCGTTACCCCCCCAAACCCACCCCTTACCCCCCAAATCCATCCCTTACCCCCCAAACCCATCCCTTACCCCCCAAACCCACCCCTTACCCCCCAAATCCATCCCTTACCCCCCAAACCCATCCCTTACCCCCCAAACCCACCCCTTACCCCCCAAATCCATCCCTTACCCCCCAAACCCATCCCTTACCCCCCCAACCCCATTCTTTACCCCCCAAATCCATTCTTTACCCCCCCTAAATCCATCTCTTACCCCCAAATCCATCCCTTACCCCCCAACCCCATCCCTTACCCCCCCAAACCCATCCCTTCCCCCCCAAACCCATCCCTTACCCCCCCAAATCCATCCCTTCCCCCCCAAATCCATCCCTTACCCCCCAAACCCATCCCTTACCCCCCCAAACCCATCCCTTCCCCCCCAAATCCATCCCTTACCCCCCAAACCCATCCCTTACCCCCCCAAACCCATCCCTTCCCCCCCAAACCCATCCCTTACCCCCCCAAATCCATCCCTTACCCCCCCAAATCCATCCCTTCCCCCCAACCCCATCCCTTACCCCCCCAAATCCATCCCTTACCCCCCCAAATCCATCCCTTACCCCCCAAATCCATCCCTTACCCCCCCAAATCCATCCCTTCCCCCCCAAACCCATCCCTTACCCCCCCAAATCCATCCCTTACCCCCCCAAATCCATCCCTTCCCCCCCAAATCCATCCCTTCCCCCCCAACCCCATCCCTTACCCCCCCAAATCCATCCCTTACCCCCCCAAATCTTTACCCCCCAAAAGCCATTCTTTACCCCCCCAAATCCATCCCTTACCCCCCAAAAGCCATTCTTTACGCCCCTAAATCCATCCCTTACCCCCCAAAAGCCATTCTTTACACCCCTAAATCCATCCTTTACCCCCCAAGTCCATTCTTTACCCCCCAAACCCATCCCTTACCCCCCCAAACCCATCCTTTACCCCCCCCAAACACATCCTTTACCCCCCCAAATCCATTCTTTACCCCCCAAATCCATCCCTTACCCCCCCAAACCCATCCCTTACCCCCCCCAAACCCATCCTTTACCCCCCCAAATCCATTCTTTACCCCCAAATCCATTCTTTACCCCCCCAAATCCATCCCTTACCCCCCCAAACCATCCTTTACCCCCCCAAACCCATCCTTTACCCCCCCAAATCCATTCTTTACCCCCCAAATCCATTCTTTACCCCCCCAAACCCATCCCTTCCCCCCCCCCCGCCCCGTTTCCCCGGCCCGCGGGCACCTCCTGCAGTTCGCAGCCCTGCAGCTGGGCGGCGCTCACGAACTGGACCATGTGCTCCTCCTCCAGCAGCACCTCGTAGTGGGGCTGCGGCCGGCGGCGGGCGGCGTCGCGGGCCCCGAAGCGCAGCGCGGCCGCTTCCAGGCGCTCCTCCTCCCAGCGCCGCTGCTCGTCCCGGGGCGCCGCGGGGTCCTCGGGCCCGGCCTCCGCCTCCTCCGGCTCCAGGACCTGCGGCCGGGCACGGGGAAAGGAAGGGGGAAAGGGGGGAAAGGGGCCGGTGAGTGATGGGGGGGGCGAAGGGATGGGGTTGGGGGGTAAAGGATGGGGTTGGGGGGTAAAGGATGGGTTTGGGGGGGTAAAGAATGGATTTCGGGGGGTAAAGAATGGATTTGGGGGGTAATGGATGGGGTTGGGGGGTAAGGGATGGATTTGGGGGGGTAAAGAATGGATTTGGGGGGGTAAAGAATGGATTTGGGGGGGTAAAGAATGGATTTGGGGGGTAATGGATGGGGTTGGGGGGTAAGGGATGGATTTGAGGGGTAATGGATGGATTTGGGGGGGTAAAGAATGGGATTTGGGGGGGTAAAGAATGGATTTGGGGCGTAAAGAATGGATTTGGGGGGGTAAGGGATGGGGTTGGGGGGGTAAGGGATGGATTTGGGGGGTAAGGGATGGATTTGGGGGGGTAAAGAATGGATTTGGGGGGGTAAAGAATGGATTTGGGGGGTAATGGATGGGGTTGGGGGGTAAGGGATGGGGTTGGGGGGGTAAAGAATGGATTTGGGGGGTAATGGATGGGGTTGGGGGGGTAAGGGATGGTTTGGGGGGGTAAGGGATGGATTTGGGGGGGTAAAGAATGGATTTGGGGGGGTAAAGAATGGGATTTGGGGGGTAATGGATGGGGTTGGGGGGTAAGGGATGGATTTGAGGGGTAATGGATGGATTTGGGGGGGTAAAGAATGGATTTGGGGGGGTAAAGGAATGGATTTGGGGCGTAAAGAATGGATTTGGGGGGGGTAAGGGATGGGGTTGGGGGGGTAAGGGATGGATTTGGGGGGTAAGGGATGGATTTGGGGGGGTTAAAGAATGGATTTGGGGGGGTAAAGAATGGATTTGGGGGGTAATGGATGGGGTTGGGGGGTAAGGGATGGATTTGGGGGGTAATGGATGGATTTGGGGGGGTAAAGAATGGATTTGGGGGGGTAAAGAATGGATTTGGGGGGGTAAAGAATGGATTTGGGGGGGTAAGGGATGGGGTTGGGGGGGTAAGGGATGGGGTTGGGGGGTAAGGGATGGGGTTGGGGGGTAAGGGATGGGGTTGGGGGGGTAAAGAATGGATTTGGGGGGGTAAAGAATGGATTTGGGGGGGTAAAGAATGGATTTGGGGGGGTAAGGGATGGGGTTGGGGGGGTAAGGGATGGATTTGGGGGGTAAGGGATGGATTTGGGGGGGTAAAGAATGGATTTGGGGGGTAATGGATGGGGTTGGGGGGTAAGGGATGGATTTGGGGGGTAATGGATGGATTTGGGGGGGTAAAGAATGGATTTGGGGGGGTAAAGAATGGATTTGGGGGGGTAAGGGATGGGGTTGGGGGGGTAAGGGATGGATTTGGGGGGTAAGGGATGGGTTTGGGGGGGTAAAGAATGGATTTGGGGGGGTAATGGATGGATTTGGGGGGGTAAAGAATGGATTTGGGGGGGTAAAGAATGGATTTGGGGGGGTAAGGGATGGGGTTGGGGGGGTAAGGGATGGGGTTGGGGGGTAAAGAATGGATTTGGGGGGTAAGGGATGGGTTTAGGGGGGTAAGGGATGGGGTTGGGGGGTAAAAAATGGATTTGGGGGGTAAGGGATGGATTTGGGGGGGTAAAGAATGGATTTGGGGGGGTAAGGGATGGGGTTGGGGGGGTAAGGGATGGGGTTGGGGGGTAAAGAATGGATTTGGGGGGTAATGGATGGATTTGGGGGGTAAAGAATGGATTTGGGGGGGTAAGGGATGGGGTTGGGGGGTAAGGGATGGGGTTGGGGGGGTAATGGATGGATTTGGGGGGTAAAGAATGGATTTGGGGGGGTAAGGGATGGATTTGGGGGGGTAAAGAATGGATTTGGGGGGGTAAGGGATGGGGTTGGGGGGTAAGGGATGGGGTTGGGGGTGATAATGAATGGACTGGAGGGGGCTAATGAATGGATTTGGGGGCTGGAGGGGGTCCCAAGGGTGATGGGGGGGATAATGAATGGATTTGGGGGCTGGAGGGGGTCTCAAGTCTGATGGGGAGGATCCTAGAGCAAGGGAGGAAGGATCTGGGATACTTGGAAGCGCTGGGAGGGATCCTGAAGGGCAACAGGAGGGATTTGGGCTGCTTGAGAGAGCCTTGAAGGCCATAGGAAGGATCCAGGAGAAACAGAAGTGTTTGTGGTGGGAAGGGATGGGAAGGGATAGGAAGGGATGGGGGGATCCCAGCGGGACATGGGAAGGGTTTGGAGCACCGGGAAGTGATGGGAAGTGATGGGAAGCGATGGGAAGCGATGGGGGGGATCCCAGCGGGACATGGGAAGGGTTTGGAGCACCAGGAAGTGATGGGAAGTGATGGGAAGCAATGGGGGGGATCCCAGCGGGACATGGGAAGGGTTTGGAGCACCGGGAAGTGATGGGAAGTGATGGGAAGCGATGGGAACTGACGGGAACTGATGGGAAGCGATGGGGGGGATCCCAGCAGGACCCGGGCAGGGTTTGGAGCAGCGGGAAGCGATGGGAACTGATGGGAAGTGATGGGAAGCGATGGGAACTGATGGGAACTGATGGGAAGCGATGGGGGGGATCCCAGCAGGACCCGGGCAGGGTTTGGAGCAGCGGGAAGCGATGGGAACTGATGGGAAGTGATGGGAAGCGATGGGAACTGATGGGAAGCGATGGGGGGGATCCCAGCAGGACCCGGGCAGGGTTTGGAGCAGCGGGAAGCGATGGGAACTGATGGGAAGTGATGGGAAGCGATGGGAACTGATGGGAACTGATGGGAAGCGATGGGGGGGATCCCAGCAGGACCCGGGCAGGGTTTGGAGCAGCGGGAAGCGATGGGAACTGATGGGAAGCGATGGGAGGTGATGGGGGGGATCCCAGCGGGAGCCGGGCAGGGTTTGGAGCCCCGGGCAGCCCCGGGCCCGGACCTTTCCGCGCCGCTCCTCGGGGATCCGGTAGCGGCGGCTCTTCTCGAGGCGCTCCCGTTCCCCCGCCTGCTTGTACTCGCGGGCCAGGTCCCGCAGGCGGCGCTTGTAGCGGAGGCGGCGCCGCTCCGGGCCCGAGAGCGCCTCCTCCCCGAAGAGCTCCTCCTCGTCCGCAATCTCCGCCTCCAGCTCCTCCAGCTTGTCCCGCTCCCGCTTGGCCAGGTATTCCCGGCGGGAGCGCTTCCGTAGCTCCGGCACCTGCGGCGGCACCGAGCGGGATGCAGCGGGATGCAGCGGGATGCAGCGGGGCTGGTCAAGCAAAACGGGGCTCACCAGCGTTTTCTGATCCTCTTCGGCTACTTTGAGGCGCTTCTGGGCTTCTTCGTAGGCCTGAGGGGGGAAAGGAGAGGAAGAAGGGGGGGAATGGGGGGGATAAGGGGGGGAAATGGGGGGATAAGGGGGGAAATGGGAAGGAAGAAGGGAGGTAAGAGAGAAGAATAAGGAAGGGAAAAGGGAAGAATAAGGGAGGGGAAAAGGAGGAATAAAGGGGGGAAATAGGAAGAATGAGGAGGCGGAAAGGGAAGGAATAAGGGGGGGGAATAAGGGGGGAAATGGGGGGAATAAGGGGGGAATAAGAGGGGAAATGGGAATAAGGGGGGGAAAGGGGGGAATAACGGGGGAAATGGGGGAAATAAGGGGGGGAAATGGGGGGAATAAGGGGGGAAACGGGGGGAATAAGGGGGGGGAAATGGGGGGAATAAGGGGGGGAAAGGGGGGGAAGAGAGCAATAAGGGAGGAATAAGGGTGAAAATGGGGAGAATAAAGGGGGGAAAAGGGAGGAATAAGGGGGGAAAAAGGAAAGGAAGAAGGGAGGGAAGAGGAGGAATAAGGGGGAGAAATGGGGGGGAATAAGGGAGGAGATCCCAAAGCACCCCCCACTCCCAGCCAATTCCATCCAGGAATCCCAAATGCTGTCCAGGGATTCCAAGTGGCAGGGACCTCCTCATCCCATCCGGAGACATCAGTTCCTATCGGACCCCACCGAGGAACCCAGGCCACGGACACACCCCCCCCCCACCCCCCCCACCCCATTCCCAGCCGTGCCCCTCACCTTGGCGTCAGGGCGGGTGACGACGGTGCGGGAGCGATCCCGGCGCCGCAGGCGCTCGGCGAAGGCGTCGCGTTCCTCCAGATCCCGGAGCCGTTCCCGCTCCGACGCTTCCCATTCCGCTTCCGGCTCCTCGGCGGGGTCCGGAGCCCTTTGGGGGGGGGGGGGGGTGGGTGTCCGACAGGGGTTGGATGCGATCCTCAAGACGGGAACCCCCCAGATCCCAAGGGATGATCCGCGTCCAAAGGGATCCTAACGCTCCATAGGGAGAGCTTGGATACTGGGGTGGGGGGACCCCCAAATCCCGGGGTACTCACGGTGTGGGGGGCGATGGCGAGGGGCTGGAGGCCTCGGGGGACTCGGAGCGTCGCCGCCGGAGGTGGTGGCGGTGGTGGCGGGAAGCGCTGGGGGCGGAGCCATGGGAAGGGGCGTGGCCAGGCGCAGGCCCCGCCCCTTCGTCGTCGCTCTCCACCAATCGGTAGCCTTGGCTGCGGCGCTGCAGCTCCAGCGCCGCCCGCTCGGCCGCGCGGCCCGGGGGCTCCGGCCGCGCCTCCCGGGGCACCTGGGGGCGTGGCCAGGCTCAGGACACGCCCCCCTCCGCCTCTGGCCCCGCCCACGATCGCCTTAAATGGCTTGCAAGCCGCGCTCCCCACCACCACCCCGCATGCTCCGCCCACCCCCGGCGCCCGAGCCCAGAAGCTCCGCCCCTTTCCCCTCGGCCCCGCCTACCTTCCCCCACAGCTCCCGCGCGAAGGCCTGCACCCGCGGCTCCTCCACTCGCAGCGCCTCCGTGTCCCGCAGCCGCTCCAGCAGCTCCTCCGCGCTGCGGCTCCTCCGCGCCAGCGCCACCAGGAAGGCGGGGACGTGGCGGCCGCTGAGCCCCAGCAGCTCCTGCAGCTCCCCGGACACCCAGCGCTCCAAGGCCGCATCCGCCATCGCTGCCGGCCCCGCTTCCGCTCTCCCCCCTCAGGGCGGAAGCAGCCAATCAGCGCGCTCCGCGCATGCGCGCCGCCCGCCCTACCGTAATACCGCGCACAGCAGCGCCGCGCAAACAACAGGCGCCGCTTTATTACCCCCTCCCCGCCCCACGGGGGTAGTTGGGGTCCCGCTGCTGTCCGTTTCCCCCCCCCCCGCCCCCAACCCCGTCCCAGGTGTCACAAGAGCCACGGTTGAGCGTTTATTGCCGCGTACAGCACCGCGGGGTAAGAACAGGGAGACAAAGGCTTCGTTGCCACGGCAACCGGAGCAAGCCGCAGGCTCCGTTGCCATAGCAACGGGAGCAGGCCTTTGTGTGTGTCCCCCATCACGTTGCCATGGTTCCCCCCCCCCCCCCCCCGGTATCAAACTGGGGCAGCTCCAGTTGGCCCAATACTGACAAAGCTTAGAAAAGACCGTAATTAAGCTAAAAAACACGCATTAAGAATAATTGCCCCCCCCCCCCGCTATAAAAGCTACAAAATGAGAGCTTGGACCCCCCCCATGAGGTCCTTGTGCCCCCCTCCCCCCGGGTCTATGGGGGTCCATGGGGGTCCTGCCCCGCAGGGAGGTCCCACAGGTCCGTGGTGGTGGTAATGGAGGGGGGGTCCCAAGGTGGCTCCATCGTCACCCCCCCCCGGAGCCGTGGGGCAGAGGCTGGGGTTACCGGCGGCAGGATTCATCTGGGGGGGAGGACACGGGGATGGGACCCCCAGCACCCCCCCCGTGGCCATAGAACCCCATTACCCCCTTTAACCCCCCATTACCCCTCCATTGCCCCCCATAAGCCCCTCCATTCCCCCCCATGACACCCCCCATAGCCATAGACCCCCATTACCCCCCCATTACCCCCCATGGCCATAGACCCCCCATTACCCCCCCATGACCCCCCCCATGGCCATAGACCCCCATTACCCCCCCATTACCCCCCCCATGGCCATAGACACCCATTACCCCCCCATTACCCCCCCATGGCCATAGACCCCCATTACCCCCTTTAACCCCCATTACCCCCCCATTGCGCCCCATGAGCCTCTCCATTCCCCCCCCCCAGGACCCCCATTACCCCCTTTAACCCCCCATTACCCCCTCCATTACACCCCCATGGCCATAGACCCCCATTGCCCCCCATTGTCCCCCCCATGTCTCACCCACGAGCAGGGCTCGTGCCCGCAGCCCCCCCGGCCCCCCCCGCACATGGGGGGGCTCCTCCTCCTCCTCTTCCTCGTCGGGGGCAGGCCCGGGGGGGGCCGGGGGCTCCTCGGGGGGGCCCCAGGCCGCCAGCAGCGCCCCCTCCGACGGGTAAGAGAAGGTGCGCTCCAGGTCCCGCTCGCTGAACCAGATCTTCAGCTGCGGCAAGGGGGGAACGGGGTAATGGGGCAATGGGGGCAATGGGGCAATGGGGCAATGGGGCAATGGGGGCAATGGGGGAATGGGGGCAATGTGGGGCAATGGGGGAATGGGGTCAATGGGGGCAATGGGGGAATGGGGGCAATGGGGGAATGGGGGGAATGGGGGGCAATGGGGGGCATGGGGGAATGGGGGGAATGGGGTAATGAGGGCAATGGGGGCAATGGGGGAATGGGGGCAATGGGGGGCATGGGGGCAATGGGGGAATGGGGGCAATGGGGGAATGGGGGGAATGGGGGGACAATGGGGGGATAATGAGGGGCATCATAGGGACACCATATGGACATCATAAGGACATCGTAAGGACACCATAGGGACACCACAGGGACACCATAAGGACACCATAGGGACACCACAGGGACACCATAAGGACACCATAGGGACACCATAAGGACACCATAAGGACACCATAGGGACACCATAGGGACACCATGAGGACACCATAGGGACACCATGAGGACACCATGAGGACACCATAGAGACACCATAAGGACACCATAGGGACACCACAGGGACACCATAAGGACGCCATAGGGACACCACAGGGACTCCATAAGGACACCATAGGGACACCATGAGGACACCATAGGGACACCATGAGGACACCATGAGGACACCATAGGGACACCATAGGGACACCATAGGGACACCATGAGGACACCATAGGGACACCATGAGGACACCATGAGGACATCATAGGGACACCATAGGGACACCATAAGGACACCATGAGGACACCATAGGGACACCATGAGGACATCATAGGGACACCATAGGGACAGCCTGGCCCCGGGCCCCCCCAGCCGTTCCCATGGTGATTAATCCCCTCTGCGCTTAAGCATCATTAATGGGAGGCTCTTAATGAAGGGGGGAGGTCATGTGACCGGGGGGGGGCAGGGGAGGGGCTGCCCCTCCCCCATAGAGCCACTTCCTGCCCATCCCCCCCCCCCCCCAGTTCCTGTTTTTGGGGTGCTGCTGGGGGGGGGGCAGGAAGTGGGGCAGGAAGTGGGGCTGGGGGTGTTGGGGGGCAGGAACAAGGGTTGGGGACCCCGGGAAGGGGCAGGGATGGGGACATGGGGATGGGGATGGGGACATGGGGATGGGGAGATGGGGATGGGGACAGGGACATGGGGATGGGGAGATGGGGATGGGGACAGGGACATGGGGATGGGGTTGGGGACATGGGGATGGGGATGGGGATATGGGGATGGGGACATGGGGATGGGGACGGGGACATGGGGATGGGGACATGGGGATGGGGATGGGGATATGGGGATGGGGACGGGGACATGGGGATGGGGATGGGGATATGGGAATGGGAACAGGGACATGGGGATGGGGACATGGGGATGGGGACAGGGACATGGAGATGGGGACATGGGGATGGGGACATGCAGCTGTGGACCAGGGATGGGGACAGGAAGGTCCAGGAGGGGACAAGGATGGCGCCAGGGCAGAGGTGACACTGAGGGGCTGGAGGGACCTCACCAGGAGCCATGGGGCGGCCATGGGGCCACAAAGGGGGCACGGATGGGGCCACCAAGGGGCCATGGGGCTGGGGGGGGCTCCTACCTTCTTGCGGTGGGGGTGGCTCTTGGCCAGGCAGGAGCGCGGCAGCGCCAGGTACCCGCCGATGACCTGGATCTCCTCTGCCGTCGGGTAGCGCTTCTTGGGGGGGGGCAGCGGCTCCGGTGCCGGTGCCGGGCCGGGGGGGGCCGGCTCCGGTGGCCCGGTGCCGGTGGCCCCGCGGCGGGGGCGCACGGTGATGGTGTTGCCGCTGCGGCGCTCCAGGGCCGGGTGGGCCGGGGGGGGGGGGCCATGGCGGGGGCCCCCGCGCATGGCGGCGCCCGGCTCCTCCCCAGCCGCAGCCGGGGGTGACGGCGGCAGCACCGAGCACGTGGTGGGGCCCTTGGGTGGCACCGGGGCTTTGGGTGGAACCAGGGCCTTGGGTGGCACCGGGTCCTTTGGTGGCACCGGGTCTTTAGTGGTAACCAGGTCCTTTGGTGGCACCGGGTCCTTTGGTGGCACCAGGTCTTTAGTGGTAACCAGGTCCTTTGGTGGCACCGGGTCCTTTGGTGGCACCAGGTCTTTAGTGGTAACCAGGTCCTTTGGTGGCACCGGGTCCTTTGGTGGCACCAGCACCTTGGGTGGCACCAGGTCTTTGGGTGGCACCAGCACCTTGGGTGGCACCAGGTCCCTTGGTGTCACCGGGTCCTTTGGTGTCACCAGCGCCTTGGGTGGCACCATGTCTTTGGGTGGCACCATGTCTTTAGTGGTAACCAAGTCTTTTGGTGCCACCAGGTCCTTTGGTGTCACCAGCACCTTGGGTGTCACCGGGTCTTTGGGTGCCACCGGGTCTTTTGGTGTCACCAGCACCTTCGGTGTCACCGGGTCCTTTGGTGTCCCCATGTCTTTAGTGGTAACCAGGTCTTTTGGTGCCACCGGGTCCCTTGGTGCCACCAGCTCTTTGGTTGCCCCCACACCGACGCCCCCCCCCTTCCCCTTCCCCTCCCTACACCCCTCCATGCTCCCCTTGCCCGTGCCCCTCTTCTCCTCCTCCAGCTCCTTGCCTGCCCCCCCCCCATCGCCCAGGCCCCCCCCATGGCCCTTGCCTGCCCTATGGCTCTCAGCCCCCCCCTTGCCCTCCGCTGGCCCCGGGCTGGTGGCCCCCCCCCGGCCCTTCGTGGTCCTGCAGCCCTCAATGGCGCCCTGCACCCCCGCTGCTCCCTGAGCATCCCCAGGCACCCCCTGCCCCTCGGCTGCCCCACGGGGCCCCTCGCACCCCTCTGCCCGCTCCGTGTCCCCCCGGTCCCGCTCCCGCTCGGGGCTCAGGGACCGGGCAGGGGCGAAGCGGGAGCGGAGGCGCCGGACGCGGCCGCGCGGGGGCTCCGGGTCCCCGCCGCTCTCCAGCGCCTCCGCGCTGCGGCTCAGCCCCGGCGCGGCGGGGACCGGCCCGGCCCCGGTGTTACCGGATGCCCCGGGGCTGCCGCCGGCCTTAGCGCGGCGCCGCTCCAGCAGCTCCCGTTTCCAAAGGGGAAGCTGCGCAGCCCGGTCCCGCTGCTCCCGCTCCCGCCGCAGGGAGGCCTCCTCCTCCCGCCGCCGCCGCTCCAGGAGCTGCAGCTTCCAGCCCGGCACCGCCATGGCCTGCGGGGACAGGGAGGGATGGGGATGGGGCAGGGACATGGATCCGGGATGGGGATGGGGATGGGACATGGATCCGGGATGGAGGGGTGGAGGGGTGGGGATGATGGAGCTGGAACAGGGAGGTGATGGGTTGGGATGGGGATGATGGAGGAACAAGGATGGGGATGAAGAGGAACCAAGGATGGGGATGAAGAGGAACCAAGGATGGGGATGATGGAGGAAACAAGGATGGGGATGATGGAGGAACCAAGGATGGGATTGAGGGCCCAAGGATGGGGATGATGGAGGAACAAGGATGGGGATGATGGAGGAACAAGGATGGGGATGATGGAGGAAACAAGGATGGGGACGATGGAGGAACCAAGGATGGGGATGAAGAGGAACCAAGGATGGGGATGATGGAGGAACCAAGGATGGGGATGATAGAGGAACAAGGATGGGGATGATGGAGGAACAAGGATGGGGATGAAGAGGAACCAAGGATGGGGATGAGGAGGAACCAAGGATGGGGATGAGGAGGAACAAGGATGGGGATGAAGAGGAACCAAGGATGGGGATGAGGAGGAACCAAGGATGGGGATGATGGAGGAAGCAAGGATGGGGATGAAGAGGAAGCAAGGATGGGGATGATGGAGGAACCAAGGATGGGAATGAGGGCCCAAGGATGAGGATCATGGAGGAACAAGGATGGGGATGATGGAGCGGGGATGGGGACCAGAGCCACTCGGGCCACCATGGAAGGGGGGGTGATGCTGATGGGATGAGGAGGGGACACCTGGCGACACCGGGACGGGCCTTGTCCCCCCATCACAGCTCCCAGTGGTGGCATCCTAAGGGGGGGACACTCGGGATTGGGTGCCAGGATTTAGGGGGGGCCCAGGAGATTGGGGGGGGTCTCAGGATAAAGGGGGGACCCCCAAACTTTCAGGGGGGTCCATGCTATGGGGTGGGGTTCACGCTATGGAAGGGTCCATGCTATGGGGGCTCCATGCTATGGGGTGGGGTCCATGCTATGAGATTGGGTCCACGCTATGGGATGGGGTCCACGCTATGGGGTGGGCTCCATGCTATGGGGGGGTCCATGCTATGGGATGGGGTCCACATTATGGGATGGGGTCCCTGCTATAAGGAAGTCCATGCTATGGGATGGGGTCCACACTATGGGATGGGGTCCACGCTATGGGGTGGGCTCCATGCTATGGGGGGGTCCATGCTATGGGATGGGGTCCACGCTATGGGATGGGGTCCACGCTATGGGATGGGGTCCATGCTATGGAGGGGTCCATGCTATGGAGGGGTCCATGCTATGGGATGGGGTCCACGCTATAGGATGGGGTCCACGCTATGGGATGGGGTCCATGCTATGGGGGTGTTCCTGCTATAAGGAGGTCCATGCTATGGGGTGGGGTCCCTGATATGGGGTGGACTCCATTCAATGGGGGGGTCCATGCTATGAGATTGGGTCCACGCTATGGGATGGGATCCATGCTATGGGGTGGGCTCCGTGCCATAGGGAGGTCCATGCTATGGTGGGGTCCATGGTATAAGGAGGTCCATGCTATGGGGTGGACTCCACGCTACGGGGGGGGGTCCATGCTATGCGATGGGGTCTCTGCTTATGGGGGTTTCATGCTATGGGGTGGACTCCATGCCATGGGGTGGGGTTCGTGCTATGGGGTGGGCTCCCTGCCATAGGGAGGTCCCTGCTATGGGGTGAGGTCTCTGCTATGGGGGGGGGTCCCTGCCATGGGGGGGTCCCTGCTCTGGGGGCTCCATGCCCCCCCTGTGCCCGTTCTCTCTATGGGGTGTCTCCATCTTCCGGCCCCCCCCTCGGACCCGCGCAAGCCCGGGGGGGGGGCCCCATTGGCGCTGCCTTTGTCGCGGAAGGGCGGATGCGAACGGAGCTTGGGGGGGGGGGGGGGGAATCCCGTCCCTTCCCTTCCTCCCCCCCCCCATCGGAGCGCAATGGGAGGGTCCGGGGGGTCCCCGTGTACTCACCCCGGGAGCGGAGCGGGACCCGGCGGCCGGGCCGGACCAAGCGGATGCGGGGGGGGGGGGGGGGGGGGGGGGGAGAGGGAGGGAAGGAGGAGGGGGGGGGGAATGAAAAGCGGCTTTTCCCGCGGGGGGGGGAGGGGTGGGGAGGTGGGGGAGGGGCGCGATGACTCGCAGGAACCCGGGCCGAGTTCCCCCCCCCCCCGGCTTTGTTCTAATGGAGGGACCCAAGCTAAGGAGGGGGGGCGCAAAGAGGAGCCCCGGGACCCCCCCCCCCGGTGCAGGGGGAGGGGGTGGGGGGGGGGGTCTTTGTGTGGGGAAGGAGGGGGGGGTGGGTGTAAAGGAGGGAGGGGGGCGGGGCCTATGCGGGGGGCGGGGCTTGTTTGGGAAGGGGCGGGGCGAGGCCCATGGGGTGTTATTGTAGGGTCGCGGGTGCAGCGACACCGCGCGGTGACGTCGGGTTCCCCCCCCCCCCCGATCCCAGGGATCCACCGCATCCCATCGCCTCGGTTTGGGGGTCCCCGTTGATCCCCCCCCCCCCCAACATCATCTCCATGGATTCTTCCTGTTAGGGACCAATCCCCATCATCCCACCCAGATCTCTGCTCCTTGGGACCCCTTAGATCCAGCCGGATCCCCCCCCGGCCCCAGTCAATCCCTGTCCTTGGAATCTCCCCTATTCCCAGTATCCCCCCATTAAAGGGACCCCTTCAATCCATCTGGATCCCCCCCAGAACCCCCTGCACCCCCCAATCCCCATCATCCCCCCCCATCCCAGCTCCTTGGGACCCCTTAAATCCATTTGGATCCCCCCATTCCATGCCCCCCCCCCCGGGGTCAGGGCTGGGTCCGAGCTCACTTAGGCCCCGCCCACCCCTAATCGGTGCCTTCCGGTGGGGGGTGGGGAGGGGGGGGCCCCACCCTGACCTTTGTGACCCCGCCCTGACCTTTGTGACCTTGCCAAGGGGACCCGCGTCCGGGCGCACCCACCCCGCCCGAGTCCCGGTGCCGCCCTGACCCCGATCCGCACCCATAGGGACCTACATAGGGAACCCCATAGGGACCCTCCATAGGGACCTACATAGGGAACCCCATAGGGACCCTCCATAGGGAGCTACATAGGGAACCCCATAGGGACCCTCCATAGGGAGCTACATAGGGAACCCCATAGGGACCCTCCATAGGGAGCTACATAGGGAACCCCATAGGGACCCTCCATAGGGAGCTACATAGGGAACCCCATAGGGACCCTCCATAGGGACCTACATAGGGAACCCCATAGGGACCCTCCATAGGGAACCCCATAGGGACCCTCCATAGGGACCTACATAGGGAACCCCATAGGGACCCTCCATAGGGACCTACATAGGGAACCCCATAGGGACCCTCCATAGGGACCTACATAGGGAACCCCATAGGGACCCTCCATAGGGACCTACATAGGGAACCCCATAGGGACCCCAATAGGGACCTACATAGGGAACCCATAGGGACCCCAATAGGGAGCTACATAGGGAACCCCATAGGGACCCCATAGGGACCTACATAGGGAACCCCATAGGGACCCCAATAGGGAGCTACATAGGGAACCCCATAGGGACCCCAATAGGGAGCTACATAGGGAACCCCATAGGGACCCCAATAGGGAGCTACATAGGGAACCCCATAGGGACCCCAATAGGGAGCTACATAGGGAACCCCATAGGGACCCCATAGGGAGCTACATAGGGAACCCCATAGGGACCCCAATAGGGAGCTACATAGGGAACCCCATAGGGACCTACACAGGGAACCCCATAGGGACCCCAATAGGGACCTACATAGGGACCCCATAGGGACCCCATAGGGAGCTACATAGGGAACCCCATAGGGACCCCATAGGGACCTACATAGGGAACCCCATAGGGACCCCATAGGGAGCTACATAGGGAACCCCACAGGGACCCTCCATAGGGACCTACATAGGGACCCCATAGGGACCTACATAGGGAACCCCATAGGGACCCTCCATAGGGACCTACATAGGGAACCCCATAGGGACCCCATAGGGACCTACACAGGGAACCCCGTAGGGACCCCATAGGGACCCTCCATAGGGACCTACATAGGGAACCCCATAGGGACCCCATAGGGACCTACACAGGGAACCCCGTAGGGACCCCATAGGGACCTACACAGGGAACCCCATAGGGACCCTCCATAGGAACCTACATAGGGAACCCCATAGGGACCCTCCATAGGGACCTACATAGGGACCTCCATAGGGACCTACATAGGGAACCCTATAGGGACCCCAATGGGCACCTACATAGGGACCCCCATAGGGACCCTCCATAGCGACCTACATAGGGAACCCCATAGGGACCCTCCATAGTGACCCCCATAGGGACTCCCATAGTGACTTCAATAGGAACCCCTATAGGAACCCCATAGTGACGCCAATAGTGACCCCCATAGTGACCCGATAGGGACCCCTATAGGAACCCCATAGTGACCCCGATAGTGACCCCCATAGTGCCCCAATAGGGACCCCTATAGGAACCCCATAGTGACCCCCATGGTGACCTCCATAGTGACCCCTATAGTGACCTCATAGTGACCCTTATACTGACCCTAGAGTGACCCCCATAGTGACCCCCATAGTGTGACCCCCATAGTGACCCCCATAGTGCCCCCATAGGGACCCCTATAGGAACCCTTATAGTGATCCCTATAGTGATCCACATAGTGACCCCTATACTGACCATATAGTGACCCCCATAGTGCCCCAATAGGGACCTCTATGGGAACCCCACAGTGGCCCCCATAGTGGCCCCATAGCGACCCCTATACTGACCCTATAGTGACCCCCATAGTGACCCCTATAGGAACTCCATAGTGACCCCATAGGGACCCCTATAGTGACCCCCATAGTGACCCCTATAGGAACTCCATAGTGCCTCCATAGTGACCCTCATAGTGCCCCCATAGTGACCCCCATAGTGACCCCCATAGTGACCCCCATAGTGCCCCCATAGTGACCCCTATAGGAACCCCATAGTGCCCCTATAGTGACCCCTATAGGAACCCCATAGTGACCCCCATAGTGACCCCCATAGTGACCCCTATAGGAACCCCATAGTGACCCCCATAGTGACCCCTATAGGAACCCCATAGGGACCCCTATAGTGACCCTCATAGTGCCCCCATAGTGACCCCCATAGTGACCCCTATAGGAACCCCATAGTGACCCCCATAGTGACCCCTATAGGAACCCCATAGTGCCTCCATAGTGACCCTCATAGTGCCCCCATAGTGACCCCCATAGTGACCCCTATAGGAACCCCATAGTGACCCCCATAGTGACCCCTATAGGAACCCCATAGTGACCCCCATAGTGACCCCCATAGTGACCCCCATAGTGACCCCTATAGGAACCCCATAGTGCCTCCATAGTGACCCCCATAGTGACCCCCATAGTGACCCCCATAGGTCCCCATTGCGGCCGCTCCCCGCCGTGACTCAGAGCTTGGCCGCGGGTGGGGCCCGGCCCCAGCCCCTCCCCGGGGCCCTGCCCCGGCCCGGCCCCATTTAAGGCCGCTCCCGGGGTCCCGGCGCCGTCCCCGCTGGCTCCGATGGTTCCGGCCATGGCCCGGCCCCGGCTGCTGCTGCCGGCGCTCGGCGTCCTCCTGCTCTGCCTCGGCCCGGAGGGTGAGCGGGGAGGGGATGGGAGAGACTGGGATGGGATGGGAGGGATGGGATAGAGAGGGATGGGATGGGGGGAATGGGATGGGATAGAGAGGGATGGGATGGGAGGGATGGGATAGAGAGGGATGGGATGGGGGGAATGGGATGGGATAGAGAGGGATGGGATGGGAGGGATGGGATAGAGAGGGATGGGATGGGGGGAATGGGATGGGATAGAGAGGGATGGGATGGAGGGAATGGGATGGGATAGAGAGGGATGGGATGGGAGGGATGGGATAGAGAGGGATGGGATGGGGGGAATGGGATGGGATAGAGAGGGATGGGATGGAGGGAATGGGATGGGATAGAGAGGGATGGGATAGAGAGGGATGGGATGGGGGTAATGGGATGGGATAGAGAGGGATGGGATAGAGAGGGATGGGATAGAAAGGGATGGGATGGGGGGAATGGGATGGGATAGAGAGGGATGGGATGGGAGGGATGGGATAGAGAGGGATGGGATGGGAGGGAATGGGATGGATTGGGATAGAATGGGATGGAGTGGGGATGAGGACTGGGATGGGATGGACTGGGGGGGAATGGGATGGGGATTGGGATAGAGTGGGATAGACTGGGATGGACTGGGATAGAGTGGGGTAGAATGGGATGGGGACTGGGATGGAAACTGGGATAGATTGAGGTGGAATGGGATAGAGTGGGATAGAATGGGATGGACTGGGGGAAATGGGATGGACTGGGATGGAGGGGGATGGGGACCGGGAAAGGCCGGGATGGGCTGGGGCTGAGGCTCCGCCTTGTCCCAGGCGCCTCCGCCCGCTGCGAATCCGGATCCCGCCTGGAGCCGCTGATGGCCGGGGTGGATCCCTGCAAGGATCCCATGGGATTCCTCAGCCCCCAGCTGGGAGGATCCTATGGGGGCAATTCGGGATCCTATGGAGGTGATTCAGGATCCTATGGAGGCGGATCCGGTGTATCCCAAGGAGGCGGAAGCTCTTCAGGATCCTACGGGAACAAGCCAGGATCCCACGGGAGCAGACCGGGATCCTATGGACTTGGGTCTTCTGGGAGTGGATCGGGATCAGGGAGACCCGGCTCCTATGGGGGATCCAGTGGGGGATCCTATGGAAGTGGGTCCGGATCGGGAAGACCTGGATCCCAGGGGGGAAGCGGATCTGGATCGGGAAGACCTGGATCTCATGGGGGCAGTGGGTCCGGATCGGGAAGACCTGGATCCCAGGGGGGAAGCGGATCTGGATCGGGAAGACCTGGATCTCATGGGGGCAGTGGGTCCGGATCGGGAAGACCTGGATCCCAGGGGGGAAGCGGATCTGGATCGGGAAGACCTGGATCTCATGGGGGCAGTGGGTCCGGATCGGGAAGACCTGGATCCCAGGGGGGAAGCGGATCTGGATCAGGCAGACCTGGATCCCATGGGGGCAGTGGATCCGGATCGGGAAGACCTGGATCCCAGGGAGGGATTGGATCTGGATCAGGCAGACCCGGATCCCAAGGAGGCAGTGGATCGGGATCCTATGGAGGAGGATCGGGATCCTATGGGGGTGGATCGGGATCCTATGGGGGTGGATCGGGATCAGGGAGACCTGGATCCCAAGGAAGCAGCGGATCGGGATCCTATGGAGGAGGATCGGGATCCTATGGGGGATCACAGGGAGGATCCAGTTCAGGCTCAGGCAGACCCGGATCCCAAGGAAGCAGCGGATCGGGATCCTATGGGAGCGGATCCGGCTCCTATGGGGGGGAATCAAGCTCCTATGGGGACAGCTCAGGATCCTATGGGCTCCCGGAGTCCTATGGGGATGATTCAGGATCCTATGGGGGCTCATACCAAGGGGGTGGATCCAGCTCCTATGGGAGCGGATCAGGATCCCAAGGGGCTGGATCAGGCTCCTCCGGCAGACCAGGATCCTATGGGGGCTCATTGGGATCGGGATCCCATGGGACTGGATCAAGCTCCTATGGGGGCCCATCGGGATCCCATGGGGGTGGATCAGGCTCCTATGGGAGCGACTCCGGCTCCTATGGAAGTGACTCCGGCTCCTATGGGAGTGATTCAATATCCTATGGGGATGGATCCGGCTCCTATGGGGGAGGATCCGGACCAAGCTCCTATGGGGGTGGATCCGGATCGGGTTCCTATGGGGGTGGATCCGGACCTAGCTCCTATGGGGGTGGATCGGGACCGAGCTCCTATGGGGGTGGATCCGGACCTAGCTCCTATGGGGGTGGATCCGGACCGAGCTCCTATGGGGGTGGATCGGGACCGAGCTCCTATGGGGGTGGATCGGGACCGAGTTCCTATGGGGGTGGATCCGGACCGAGTTCCTATGGGGGTGGATCGGGACCGAGCTCCTATGGGGGTGGATTGGGACCGAGTTCCTATGGGGGAGGATCCGGATCGGGCTCCTATGGGGGTGGATCCGGACCGAGTTCCTATGGGGGTGGATCCGGACCGAGTTCCTATGGGGGGGGATCGGGATCTGGCTCCTATGGGGGTGGATCCGAACCGAGCTCCTATGGGGGGGGATCGGGATCTGGCTCCTATGGGGGTGGATCCGGACCGAGCTCCTATGGGGGGGGATCGGGATCGGGCTCCTATGGGGGTGGATCCGGATTGGGCTCTTATGGGGGTGGATCCGGATCGGGCTCCTATGGGGGTGAATCCGGATCGGGTTCCTATGGGGGGGGATCCGGATCGGGCTCCTATGGGGGAGGATCCAGACCGAGCTCCTATGGGGGCAGCCTCCGGCCCGGGTACAAGAATCCCGGGATCCCGTTCATCCCGGGGCTGCGCGATCCCGCCCGCATCGGGGGCCACATCCCCATCCGCAGGGAGCATCCGTCGGGATCCGCTGGCGGTGCCAGGGCGGGATCCGGGCCGGGATCGGGCTGCGGGGATTGCGCCGCGTAGGGGGGGGGGGGGGGGAGGCGGAGCCCGCATCCCTTGGGATGGATCCCAATAAACGCGTTCCTGGCAGCACCCGGCTCGTCCCTGCCCCGCAGCGGGCACCAACCGGATGGAGCGGTGGGGCCGGGATGCGCCCGTGGGTGGGAATGGGGACAATGGGGATGGACAATGGGAGATCCATGGGATGGGGATGGGGACATCGGGAATGAGGTGGGATGGGGACACCCAGAGATGGGAATGGGGACAATGGGGACATGGGATGGGGATGGGAACATCAGGGATGGGATTGGATGGGGACACCCAGAAGGATGGGAATGGGGACAATGGGGACAATGGGATATCCATGGGATGGGGTTGGGAACATCAGGAATGGGATGGGATGGGGACACCCAGAAGGATGGGAATGGGGACAATGGGGACAATGGGATATCCATGGGATGGGGATGGGGACATCGGGAATGAGGTGGGATGGGGACACCCAGAGATGGGAATGGGGACAATGGGGACATGGGATGGGGATGGGAACATCAGGGATGGGATTGGATGGGGACACCCAGAAGGATGGGAATGGGGACAATGGGGACAATGGGATATCCATGGGATGGGGATGGGAACATCAGGAATGGGATGGGAATGGGGACAGTGGGGACATGGGATATCCTTGGGATGGGGATGGGAACATCAGGAATGGGGACAATGGGACATGGAGAATGGGACATCCATGGGATGGGATGGGGAACATTAGGAATGATGTGGGATGGGGACACCCAGAGGGATGGGAATGGGGACAATGGGGACAGGGGACACCCATGGGATGGGGATGGGAACATCAGGGATGGGATGGGGACAGTGGAGACATGGGAGATGAGCCAAGGGCACCCATGGGAAGGGTGGCACTTGGGGACCACTCTGACCCCATTAGGACCAGTCTGGCCCCATTAGGACCACTCTGACCTCATTAGGACCAGTCTGGCCCCATTAGGACCAGTCTGGCCCCATTAGGACCACTCTGACCCCATTAGGACCAGTCTGGCCCCATTAGGACCACTCTGACCCCATTAGGACCAGTCTGGCCCCATTAGGCCCCCTCTGACCCCATTAGGCCCACTCTGACCCCATTAGGACCAGTCTGGCCCCATTAGGACCACTCTGACCCCATTAGGACCACTCTGACCCCATTAGGACCAGTCTGACCCCATTAGGACCAGTCTGGCCCCATTAGGACCAGTCTGACCCCATTAGGACCAGTCTGGCCCCATTAGGCCCCCTCTGACCCCATTAGGCCCACTCTGACCCCATTAGGCCCACTCTGACCCCATTAGGACCACTCTGACCCCATTAGGACCAGTCTGGCCCCATTAGGACCACTCTGACCCCATTAGGACCAGTCTGACCCCATTAGGACCAGTCTGACCCCATTAGGCCCACTCTGACCCCATTAGGACCAGTCTGACCCCATTAGGACCAGTCTGGCCCCATTAGGCCCCCTCTGACCCCATTAGGCCCACTCTGACCCCATTAGGACCAGTCTGGCCCCATTAGGACCACTCTGACCCCATTAGGACCACTCTGACCCCATTAGGACCAGTCTGGCCCCATTAGGACCACTCTGACCCCATTAGGACCAGTCTGACCCCATTAGGACCACTCTGACCTCATTAGGACCAGTCTGGCCCCATTAGGACCACTCTGACCCCATTAGGACCACTCTGACCCCATTAGGACCAGTCTGACCCCATTAGGACCACTCTGACCCCATTAGGACCAGTCTGGCCCCATTAGGACCAGTCTGGCCCCATTAGGACCAGTCTGACCCCATTAGGACCACTCTGACCCCATTAGGACCAGTCTGGCCCCATACCATCAGTGCCCGTCCCGGTTCCCCACCCTCCGTAGGTGGCCACAGCCTTGGGTTGGGTTGGAATCAGTGGTGGGAGGATCCCAGCCCATAAAACCGGCGCTCCCGGCGCTCCCGGTGCTCCCGGCCCCACAAGCAGCACCCATGGGTGCCCTCCGGACCCTCGGGCTCCTGCTCGCCCTGCTCGGTCGGTGCCCAACACGTGGCTCCTTCCCGGGGGTGGAGCTATGGGGCTATGGGGTTATGGGAGGATATGGGGGGCTATGGGCCTATGGGGTTATGGGGCTATAGGGGCTATGGGGCTATGGGGGACTATGGAGCTATGGGGGGTTATGTGGCTATAGGGGGTTATGGGGGCTACGGGCTGCTATGTGGCTATGTGGGCTATGGGGGTTATGGGGGCTATGGGAGGTTATGGGGCTATGTGGGCTATGGGGGGTTATGGGGCTATGGGGGGCTATGGGGCTATGGGGGGTTATGGGGCTATGGGGGCTATGGAGGGTTATGGGGCTATGGGGAGCTATGGGGCTATGAGGGTTATGGGGGGCTATGGGGGTTATGGGGCTATGGGGGCTATGGGGGGCTATGGGGGGCTATGGGAGGTTATGGGGGCTATGGGAGGCTATGGGGGCTATGGGGCTATGGGGGCTATGGGGGGCTATGGGAGTTTATGGGGCTATGGAGGGTTATGGGGGCTATAGGGGGCTATGAGTGGTTATGGGAGGCTATGTGGCTATGAGGGCTATGGGGGCCATGGGGGGCTATGGGAGGCTATGTGGCTATGGGGGCTATGGGGGCTATGGGGGCCATGGGGGCCATGGGGCTATGGGGAGGATGCGGGTCCCCATCGCAATGGGGAGCCGCGCTCCCCACCAGCGCCCCCTGGTGTCCGCAGGCGCCGCCCGCAGCCTCCCGGTGCCCGCCACGGTCCCGCTCCCGTCCACGGCTCCGGTGCCCGTGAGCGCCCCCAACACGCGGCCCCCCCCCACCGCGGCCCCGGCTCCGGGCCCCGGCCCCACGGGGCCCCCGGAACGGGCTGGGGAGGAGCTGGAACCGGAGCTGCGGGACCTGCTGGGGCCCCCCCCGCTCCCCAACGTGCCCCTGCCCGCGCCCCACAGCCTGACCCACACCTTGGCCCATAGCGCGCCCCATAACCTCACCCACAACCTGCCCCACAGCCGGCCCCGGAACCTGACCTCCTCCTGGGCTTAAAGCGGAGCCCAGGTCCCCTTTGGGGGCTGTTGGGTCCTTGGGATCGGCGGCGGAGGGATCCAGGCGCCACCAACACCGAACCCCCCCCGTGTCCCCAACACAAAGCACACCCGGTTTCTATAGGCGCAGGTCTATAGGGGGGGTCTATAGGGGCATGTCTATATAGGAGTCAGGTTTATAAGGGTTAGGTCTATAGGGACAGGTCTATATAGGGGTCAGGTTTATAAGGGTTAGGTCTATAGGGACAGGTCTATATAGGGGTCAGGTTTATAAGGGTTAGGTCTATAGGGACAGGTCTATATAGGAGTCAGGTTTATAAGGGTTAGGTCTATAGGGACAGGTCTATATAGGAGTCAGGTTTATAAGGGTTAGGTCTATAGGGGCAGGTCTATATAGGGGTCAGGTTTATAAGGGTTAGGTCTATAGGGACAGGTCTATATAGGGGTCAGGTTTATAAGGGTTAGGTCTATAGGGACAGGTCTATATAGGAGTCAGGTTTATAAGGGTTAGGTCTATAGGGACAGGTCTATATAGGGGTCAGGTTTATAAGGATTAGGTCTATAGGGGCAGGTTTTATAGGGTCAGGTCTATAGGGGCAGGACTATATAGGGGTCAGGTCTATAAGGATTAGGTCTATAGGGGCAGGTTTTATAGGGTCAGGTCTATAGGAGCAGTTTCTATAGGCTCATGTCTATAGAGGAGTCTACAGCGGCAGGTCTGTAGGGGCAGGTTTATAAGGGCTGGCTCTCTAGGGGCAGGTCTATAGGGGGCAAGTCTATAGGGTCAGCTCTATATAGGGGACAGGTTAATAGGGGTTAGGTCTATGGGGCAGCTCTATGGGGCAGCTCTATGGGGCAGCTCTATGGGGCAGCTCTATCTCTAGGGCCGGGCGGTGCCGGGAGGGGCTCTGACTCACGGGCAGCTGCTGCCACGTCCCACCCCGACCTTCCAGCCCGGCCGGTTCCAGCCCTGCCCGTGCCCATAAGAGCTCCCATTGCTCCCATTGATCCCATTGCTCCCATTGCTCCCATTGATCCCATTGCTCCCACTGCTCCCACTGATCCCATTGATCCCACTGATCCCATTGATCCCATTGATCCCACTGATCCCGGCGCTCCCATTGATCCCGGTGTTCCCGGTGCTGCTTCGGAGCTGCTGCCATAGACACCAGGTACCGGGGGGGGGGAGCCCTGCGGGATGGGGGGGGAAAGGATGGGTCCCGGACCCCCATAACTGGGGTCAATGGGGGGGTGGCTCTTTATACTGGGGGTCAATGGGGGGGGATCCCCGTAACTGGGTCAATGGGGGGGGGGATCCCCATAACTGGGCTCAATGGGGGGGGGGATCCCCGTAACTGGCGTCAATGGGGGGGGATCCCCATAACTGAGATCAATGGGGGGGATCCCCATAACTGGGGTCAATGGGGGGGGATCCCCATAACTGGGCTCAATGGGGGGGGTGGCTCTTTACACTGGGGGTCAATGGGGGGGGATCCCCATAACTGGGCTCAATGGGGGGGATCCCTATAACTGCGCTCAATGGGGGGGGGATCCCCATAACTGGGCTCAATGGGGAGGGGATCCCCATAACTGGTCTCAATGGGGGGGGGATCCCCATAACTGGGCTCAATGGGGAGGGGATCCCCATAACTGGGCTCAATGGGGGGGGGGATCCCCATAACTGGGCTCAATGGGGGGGGGGATCCCCATAACTGGTCTCAATGGGGGGGGGATCCCCATAACTGAGGTCAAAGGGGGGGTGGCTCTTTATACTGGGGGTTAATGGGGAGGGATCCCCATAACTGGCATCAATGGGGGGTGGGATCCCCATAACTGGTCTCAAGGGGGGGGGGGATCCCCATAACTGGTCTCAAGGGGGGGGGGGATCCCCATAACTGGTCTCAATGGGGAGGGGATCCCCATAACTGGGCTCAATGGGGGGGGGGATCCCCATAACTGGTCTCAATGGGGGGGGGATCCCCATAACTGGTCTCAATGGGGAGGGGATCCCCATAACTGGGCTCAATGGGGGGGGGGATCCCCATAACTGGTCTCAATGGGGGGGGATCCCCATAACTGGTCTCAAGGGGGGGGGGATCCCCATAACTGGGCTCAATGGGGGGGGGGATCCCCATAACTGGTCTCAATGGGGAGGGGATCCCCATAACTGGGCTCAATGGGGGGGGGGATCCCCATAACTGGTCTCAATGGGGGGGGGATCCCCATAACTGGTCTCAATGGGGGGGGGATCCCCATAACCTCTCTCTGCCCCCCCAGCATGGCCGAACGCTGCCCTCCAGCGCCCCCCCAGCTGCAGCCGCACGAGGCCGGGCCCCCCCCCAGGCCTCAGGGCCCCCCCCGGCCCGATGCCCCCGAGCCCCCCGTGCCCCTGGTCCCGGTGGCGCCGTGGCCCCCCCTTCCCGAGTGGGGGGGGGACGGGGGCAGGGACAGGGCAGCCCCGGGCCATGGGGGGGGCCCAAGGGGCAGCTCCTGAGCCGGGGCAGCCCCATTGACCCCATGGATGCCCCCCATTAAAGGCTCCTCAAACCCCACTCTTGGTCTCTCGGATGTCTCCGTGCCAGGGGTAAGGATGGGGGTGATGCTGCTTCCGTCTTTAATGGGGAGATGGGATGGGGACATGGGGACATGGGGACACAGGATCAATAGGGGCACAGGGGGACAGCTCTACGCCACCTCCTGCAGCTCCTCCGAGTGTCCCCAACCTGAAGGGACACAGCGAGGGACGAAGTTGGACACTGGGGTTGTGCCCCCATGTCCCCCACATTTCATATCCCACATCCCATATCCAATACCATACCCCATATCCCATTCCCCATATCCCCATAGCCCATAGCCCATATCCCATACCCCATATCCCATACCCCATATCCCATACCCCATACCCCATATCCCATACCCCATATCCCATACCCCATAGCCCATAGCCCATTCCCCATACCTTATATCCCATATCCCCATTCCCCATACCCCATATCCCATACCCCATACCCCATATCCCATACCCCATATCCCATTCCCCATACCTTATATCCCATATCCCCATTCCCCATACCCCATATCCCATACCCCATACCCCATATCCCATACCCCATATCCCATACCCCATTCCCCATACCCCATATCCCATACCCCATATCCCATACCCCATATCCCATATCCCATACCCCATATTCCATACCCCATATCCCATACCCCATACCCCATATCCCATACCCCATATCCCATTCCCCATACCCCATATCCCATATCCCATACCCCATATCCCATACCCCATACCCCATATCCCATACCCCATTCCCCATACCCCATATCCCATACCCCATACCCCATATCCCATACCCCACATCCCACATCCCATATCCCATACCCCATATCCCATACCCCATACCCCATACCCCATATCCCATACCCCATACCCCATACCCCATACCCCATATCCCATACCCCATACCCCATATCCCATACCCCATATCCCATACCCCATACCCCATATCCCATACCCCATACCCCATACCCCATATCCCATACCCCATATCCCATACCCCATACCCCATATCCCATATCCCATACCCCATATCCCATACCCCATATCCCATATCCCATACCCCATACCCCATACCCCATACCCCATACCCCATACCCCATATCCCATATCCCATATCCCATACCCCATACCCCATACCCCATACCCCATATCCCATATCCCATATCCCATACCCCATATCCCATATCCCATACCCCACATCCCGGTACCTCGGCTCCCGCTGTCCTCAGTGTCCCTGGACCTGTCCTGGCTCCCGGTGTCCCCAGGCTCCGGTGGCATCGCCCTGATCCCGCTCAGATTCCTGCTCTCGCTCGAGCTCCGCGGCCCCCCCCGGGCCTGGGGACCTCGGAATGGCCCTTGGGGACGTTCCCTTTGTCCCGGTGTCCATGGCCCTTGTGCTTGAATCCGTGTCCCTTGTCCCTGCCGATGTGGTCCCAGTGCCCGGAGCCGCGTTCCTGGTGCTTGGGCTGGTTCCGCTTGTCCCCATGTCCATGGCCCTGGTACCTGCATCCATTCCCCTTGTCCCTGTGTCCGTGGCCCTGCTCCTTGGGGACGTTCCCCTTGTCCCTGTGTCCGTGTTCCTTGTCCCTGCATCTGTTCCGCTTGTCCCTGTGTCCATGCCCCTGGTCCCTGTATCCATGTCCTTTGTCCCTGTGTCCCTGTCCCTGCTCCCTGTATCCCTGCCCCTGGTCCCTGCATCCATTCCCCTTGTCCCTGCATCCATTCTCCTTGTCCCTGTATCCCTGCCCCTGGTCCCTGCATCCGTTCCCCTGCTCCCTGTATCCATGTCCCTTGTCCCTGTATCCCTGTCCCTTGTCCCTGTATCCATTCCCGTTGTCCCTGTATCCCTGGCCCTGGTTCCTGCATCCGTTCCCCTGCTCCCTGTATCCCTGTCCCTGCTCCCTGCATCCGTTCTCCTTGTCCCTGTATCCATTCCCGTTGTCCCTGTATCCCTGTCCCTTGTCCCTGCATCCGTTCCCCTTGTCCCTGCATCTGTTCCCCTGCTCCCTGTATCCATGTCCCTTGTCCCTGTATCCCTGTCCCTTGTCCCTGTATCCATTCCCGTTGTCCCTGTATCCCTGGCCCTGGTTCCTGCATCCGTTCCCCTGCTCCCTGTATCCCTGTCCCTGCTCCCTGCATCCGTTCTCCTTGTCCCTGTATCCATTCCCGTTGTCCCTGTATCCCTGTCCCTTGTCCCTGCATCCGTTCCCCTTGTCCCTGTATCCCTGTCCCTTGTCCCTGTATCCACGTCCCCGGTGCCCGCAGCCCTTGCCGGGGGGGTCCCGCGGAGCCGGTGCCGGGCGCTGTTGCCGCCGCTGTCCCCAAGGGGGCGCCCGGGAGCAGGTTCAGGAGCCGCAGCAGCGAGGCCAGGGCCTGGCCCCAGGGATGGGGCGGGGCAGGGACCGGTAACGCGGGGCCTGCGGGGGGGGGGGAGCGGTCCCTGTGAGACCGCTTCGGGTCCCATTGGGTCCCCTTGAGTCCCATTGGGTCCCTTTGGATCCCATTTGGGTCCCTTGGGGTCCTCTTTGGGTCCCATTGAGTCCCTTCGGGTCCCATTGGGTCCATTTGGATCCCCTTGAGTTCCTTTGGGTCCCATTTGGTCCCCTTTGGGATCTCCTTGAATCCCATTGCGTCCCTTTGAGTCCCCTTCAGGTCCCATTGGATCCCCTTTGGGTCCCATTGGGTCCGTTTGGATCCCCTTGAGTCCCCTTGGGTCCCATTGAGTCCCTTTGGGTCCCATTTGGTCCCCTTTGGGATCTCCTTGAATCCCATTGCGTCCCTTTGAGTCCCCTTCAGGTCCCATTGGATCCCCTTTGGGTCCCATTGGGTCCGTTTGGATCCCCTTGAGTCCCCTTGGGTCCCATTGAGTCCCTTTGGGTCCCATTTGGTCCCCTTTGGGTCTCCTTGAACCCCATTGCGTCCCTTTGAGTCCCCTTCAGGTCCCATTGGATCCCGTTTGGGTCCCATTGAGTCCCTTTGGGTCCCATTTGGTCCCCTTGAGTCCCATTGGGTCCCATTGAGTCCCTTTGGGTCCCATTTGGTCCCCTTTGGGTCTCCTTGAACCCCATTGCGTCCCTTTGAGTCCCCTTCAGGTCCCATTGGATCCCGTTTGGGTCCCATTGAGTCCCTTTGGGTCCCATTTGGTCCCCTTGAGTCCCATTGGGTCCCATTGAGTCCCTTTGGGTCCCATTTGGTCCCCTTTGGGTCTCCTTGAACCCCATTGCGTCCCTTTGAGTCCCCTTCAGGTCCCATTGGATCCCGTTTGGGTCCCATTGAGTCCCTTTGGGTCCCATTTGGTCCCCTTGAGTCCCATTGGGTCCCATTGAGTCCCTTTGGGTCCCATTTGGTCCCCTTTGGGTCTCCTTGAACCCCATTGCATCCCTTTGAGTCCCCTTCAGGTCCCATTGGATCCCTTTTGGGTCCCCTTGAGTCCCTTTGGGTCCCATTCTGTCCCCTCCATCCCTTCACAACCCCCATGTCCCATCCCCATCCCTGTATCCCATGTCCCCAATGTCCCCCCGCATCCCTTCGCCCCCATTATCCCCATGTCCCCCATGTCCCCCCCGTACCCCCCTGTCCCCTCACCCCCCATCAGCAGCAGCGTCCCCATGGCCACCACGAGCGTCCTCGTCACCCCCATGCCTCTGCCGGACACCCCCCATGGCCTCGTCCCCTCTTTATAGGGCCAGGGCCAGCCCCTGGGAGGGGACCCGGGGACAATGGTCCCCAATGCCCCCCCCCCCCATTGGCCCCAATGGCCCCGTCGTGTCCCGTCCCCCCCCCGCACCCTCATTGTGGGCCGCTCCCAGCGGCGCCCCCCCGCGGACAATGGCGCCATTGTCCGGCCCCAGCGCTGGGGCAAGCCCGGGCTCGCCGCGGGCGCTACCAAGTGGGACACGGGTGTGGGGGTGTGTGTGATTTATTGTTGCGGGGGGGGGGAGACACGACACACACAACCCCCCCCCCTTTTCGTCCTGCTCATGGGAAGGATTCGCCGACGGGCGCGGAGCTGATGAGGAAGACCCGGACGTAATGCGCGGCCTGCGGGGGGGGGGGGCAATGGAAGAGTTGGGGGGGGACACCCCCCCCCCGGGCTGGGGGCACAATGGAACAGCCCCTCCCCGGGCCTCCCATTGGGAACACAAAGGTTGGGGATCCATTGGGGACCCCCCCCCCCGACCCCAAGTTGATGGGGACCCATTGGGGGTTATGAATGGGACCCCCCCCCCCCCCAGGATTTAGGGACCCCCCCCCCATAAGTGGGGCCCCCCCCGCACCGCAAAGACCCCTGCGAGCAGCAGCAGGGCCAGGAGGAGGCAGACGAGGGCCAAGAACACGAGGGGGCAGCCGGGGGAGGGCGTCTGCGCCTGGGGGGGGCCTGGGGGGGGATACGGGAGGGGGCGCGGTCAGCGCCAGACCACGCCCCCTCCCCTTAGCCCCGCCCCCTTCCCCCCCCTTTACCTGGGGCGTCGACTCTGGGGGCCTCGGAGGTGATGTCATCGGTGACGTCATCGTCCCGGCAGGCGGACTCTTTGGGGATGGGGTCCCCCGGTCTGGTGTCGCCCGTGACGTCACCGGTGACGTCATCCTCGGGGCTGACGTCGCCCCCGGCGCTGTCACCTGGGTTGGTGCCCCGGGTGACGTCACCTGTGACGTCACCCTCAGGAGTGACGTCATGACCAGCACTGCCGCTGGCCACGGGGGAAGTGACGTCATCCTCAGGCATGACATCATCAGTGATGTCATCCCAAGCAGACGGAGCGCGCTCATTGGCGCAGATAATGTCACCAGTGAGGTCACCATCTCCTGGCAAGGAGGAAGTGACATCATCAGTGGCGATGACGTCATCAGCGGCGATGACGCCATCAGCAGGGGCGTCCCTAGGCACAAAACCCGCCATGTCCTCCTCTGCAGTGACGTCAGCGATGACATCATCAGCGCTGGTATCCCTGGAGAGGGCGGTAGGGTCGTCTGCGGCGATGACGTCACCAGTGACGTCACCCCTGTGCGTGACGTCACCAAAGGCGAGCTCCTCCCTGTTGTGACCGGCGACGTCCCCACCGACGACGTCACCCGTGAGGTCACCCCCAGGAAGGCAGGAAGTGACGTCACTCTGGGCGATGATGCCGCCCACGAGGGGCTCCTCAGGGGCAGTGACATCACCCTCAGCCGTGACGTCACCCCCGATGACATCATCGGCGATGACGTCATCGTCGGGATCGACCTGGTCCTCCGGGGGGGGGGCCACCACCGTGATGGTGATGCCGCCCGCCACGCACGTGCCCCCAAGGGTGCCCCTCCAGCCTGTGATGTCATCGCTGACGTCATCGCCGACGTCATCACCAGCCCCACAGGCAGGGACATCCCCAACGCCCCCCACTGCTGGGAGGTCCCCAATGGCCCCGTCCACAGTGTCCGGAGCATCCCTGTCCCCAATGGCCTTCGGGGCCACCACAGCCCCATTGTCCCCAATGTCCTTTGGGGCCACCACAGCCCCATTGTCCCCAATGTCCCCATTGTCCTTTGAGGTCACCATGTCCCCATTGTCCCCAATGGCCTTTGTGGCCATCACATCTTCACTGTCCCCATTGTCCCCAATGGCCTTTGGGGTCACCACAGCCCCATTGTCCCCAATGGCCTTTGGGGCCACCACATTCCCACTGTCCCCAATGGCCTTTGGGGTCACCACATTCCCACTGTCCCCAATGGCCTTTGGGGTCACCCCATCCCCATTGTCCCCAATGGCCTTTGGGGTCACCACAGCCCCACTGTCCCCAGTGGCCTTTGGGGTCACCACGTCCCCACTGTCCCCAATGGCCTTTGGGGTCACCCCATCCCCACTGTCCCCAATGGCCTTTGGGGTCACCCCATCCCCATTGTCCCCAATGGCCTTTGGGGTCACCACATTCCCACTGTCCCCAATGGCCTTTGGGGTCACCACAGCCCCATTGTCCCCAATGGCCTTTGGGGTCACCACATTCCCACTGTCCCCAATGGCCTTTGAGGTCACCACGTCCCCACTGTCCCCAATGGCCTTTGGGGTCACCCCATCCCCACTGTCCCCAATGGCCTTTGGGGTCACCCCATCCCCATTGTCCCCAATGGCCTTTGGGGTCACCACAGCCCCACTGTCCCCAGTGGCCTTCGGGGCCACCACATCCCCATTGTCCCCAATGGCCTTTGGGGTCACCACGTCCCCACTGTCCCCAATGGCCTTTGGGGTCACCACGTCCCCACTGTCCCCAATGGCCTTTGAGGTCACCACAGCCCCACTGTCCCCAATGGCCTTTGGGGTCACCACAGCCCCACTGTCCCCAATGGCCTTCGGGGTCACCACGTCCCCAATGTCCCCAATTGCCTTTGGGGTCACCACGTCCCCAATGTCCCCATTGTCCTCAATGTCCTTTGGGGTCACCATGTCCCCATTGCCCCCAATGTCCCCCTTGTCCCCAGTGTCCTTTGGGACCACCACTTCCCCCTTGTCCCCAATGGCCTTTGGGGTCACCACATCCCCATTGTCCCCAATGTCCTGTGGGACCATCATGTCCCCATTGTCCCCAGTGGCCTTTGGGGCCACCACATCCCCATTGTCCCCAGTGGCCTTTGGGGCCACCACAGCCCCATTGTCCCCAGTGTCCCCAACATCCCCATTGTCCCCAGTGTCCTTTGGGACCATCATGTCCCCATTGTCCCCAGCGTCCCCATTGTCCCCAATGCCCTTTAGAACCACCACATCCCCAACGTCCCCAACGTCCCCATTGTCCCCAATGCCCTTTGGAACCACCACATCCCCAACATCCCCAACGTCCCCATTGTCCCCAATGCCCTTTGGAACCACCACATCCCCAACGTCCCCAACGTCCCCATTGTCCCCAATGTCCTTTGGGGCCATCACGTCCCCATTGTCCCCAATGTCCTGTGGGACCATCACGTCCCCATTGTCCCCAATGCACTTTGGAACCACCACATCCCCATTGTCCCCAATGTCCTTTGGGACCATCACATCCCCATTGTCCCCATCATCCTCATCCGGCGGCGCCGCGGTGACCGTGATGGTGATGCCACTGGTCCAGGGGGTGACGGTGACAATGGGGACATCCATGGGGGTGGCCATCACCTCTGTGGGGAGGCGACAACGGGGGGCAGCATCGGGGCACCCCTCGGCCATGACCTGGTGGTGGTGGTGGGGAACCAAAGGGGACAGGGACATCACTGGGAGTGACACCAAGGACATGGGGGGGGACAGAGGGGGACACGGAGGGGGGGGGAATGGGGGAGCCCAAATAGGGACCAGGGAGGGGGGGGTTCCAATACCTGAGGCAGGAGCAGGCGTCGCTGGCCCCGATGTCCCCACACGGCAGCGGCAGCTCCTGGATCCCAATGGAATGGGAATGGGGGGGGGGGGGATGGAGGAGGAGCCTGGCCCCCCCCCCCCCCGCCCCACATTGGTGTGGGCTGAGCCTGGGACACTCGTGATGGGTCCCGGGGGGGGGGGAAGAATGAGGCCAAAGAGCGCTGAAAGGGGGGGGTTTATTGGGTCTTGGGGTGTGAGGGGGGGTCCGAGGGGGGGTCCAAGGGGGGGTCCGAGGGGGGGTCCATGGGCTCCAGGGCCTCCAGTGCTTGCTGCAGGCGGGCGAGCTCGGAGCGGAGGATGGCGACCTGGGATGGGGGGGGCCACGTTAATGATGGCAGCGTTAATGAGCACACACACACCCCCCCCCGTGTTAATGAGGTTAATGAGGTTAAGGAGCCCTCCGGGCCCTGCAGGGTTCTGGGGGGCAATGGGGTGCATTGGGGGTACAACTGGGGGGCAATGGGGATACAATTGGATGTGATGGGATGCAATGGGGGGTAGTGGGGGTACAGTGGGGGGTAATGGGGGTACAATGGAGGGCAGTGGGGTGCAATGGAGTCAATGGGGTAGAATGGGGGTGCAGTGGGGTGCAGTGGTGTACAATGGGGGTCTATAGAGCACAATGAAGTCAATAGGGGTCAATGGGGTACAATGGGGGCACAGTGGGGGTCAATGGGATACAACAGGGTTCAATAGGGTAGAATGGGGGTCAATGGGGTTCAATGGGGGTACAGTGGGGGTCAATGGGGGTAAATGGGATACGAGGGGGGTCAATAGAGTACAATGGAGATCAATGGGATACAATGGGGGTGCAATGGGGGTCAATGGGGTTCCATGGGGGCCAATGGTGTTCAATGGGGGTCAATGGGGTTCCATGGAGGTCAATGGGGTTCCATGGGGGTCAATGGGGTTCCACGGGGGTCAATGGGGTCAATGGGGTTCCACGGGGGTCAATGGGGTTCAATGGTGTTCAATGGGGGTCAATGGGGTTCCATGGAGGTCAATGGGGTTCCATGGGGGTCAATGGGGTTCCACGGGGGTCAATGGGGTTCAATGGTGTTCAATGGGGATTAATGGGGTTCCATGGGGGTCAATGGGGTTCCATGGGGGTCAATGGGGGTCAATGGGGTTCCATGGGGGTCAATGGGGTTCCATGGGGGTCAATGGGGGTCAATGGGGTTCCATGGGGGTCAATGGGGTTCCATGGGGCCGTACCTGGTGCTGGGCGCTGGGCTCCGGGGCCCCCCCCAGCCTCTGGAGGCGCCGCTGGAGGCCGAGGCTGCGGCTGCGGAGCTGGGCCCGGGCGGCCGCCGGCTCCACCAGGCCCTGGAGAAAGGGGGGTGGTGGGGGGGGTCCCCAGGTCCTCCAGCGTCCCACAATGCCCTGGGACGCCCCCTCAGGACCCCCAGTATCCCACAATGCCCCGGGGTGCACTCACCTGCAGGCAGAGGAACACGTGGGTGCTGGGGCCCGCGGGCGCCTTCACCCAGCCCGGGCCCGGCTCTGGCTCCGCCCCCAGGGGGAGGAGCTTCAGCGGCCCCGCCTGCGCCAGCCTCCGGAGGGTGGGGCCCAGCGGCTCCAGCCAATCGCGTGCCTCCGCCGGGCACTGCACCGCCACTGCGCAAAGGATGCTGGGATAGCGGCGCTGCCCCGCGGCCCACCCAACATGGCTGCCTCCAGTGGGGGCGTGGGGGGTGGAAACATGGCCGCCTCCACACGCCCCGGAGCATGCTGGGATTGCTGGGCTGTGGTGGCCTCCAGTGGGGGCTGCCATCTTAGGGCATGGGGGCAGCCAAGTGCATGCTGGGACATGTAGTCCCATCAAGCTGTCAGCCATGTTTGATGCCCCAGAGCATACTGGGAGTTGTAGTTTCCGACCCCTTAAAGGGTATAAGCCATCTCGGCTACCCAAAGGCATGCTGGGACTTGTAGTCCTGTAGAGGTTTCAGCCATATTGGCTGCCCCAGGGCATGCTGGGACATGTAGTCCCATATGACTGTCAGCCATCTTGGCTACCCAAAGGCATGCTGGGACTTGTAGTCTTGTAGGGCTGTCAGCCATATTGGCAGCCCCAGGGCATGCTGGGACTGCCAGTACTCACCGGGGGGCCGGGCTGGGCCCAGGCGGAAGGTGTCCCGCAGCGCCCGCAGCGCCCGCACCACCTCCAGCATGGCCCCCACCTCCTGCTCCACAGTGGGGCAGTGCCAGTGTGCCTGGGGGGGGGACAGACAATGGGGTCAATGGGGGCGTTAATGGGATGTCAATAGGGTGTTAACGGGGGTCGTCAATGGGGGGTTTAATGGGGTGTCAATCAGACGTCAATGGGGCATCAATGGGATGTCATCAGGGCATCAATGGGACATTATTGAGGTGTCAATGGGCTGTCAATGAGGTGTTCATGGGATGTCAGTGGGGTGTTAATGAGACGCCAATGGGGTGTCAATGGGATGTCAATAGGGCATCAATGGGGAGTTATTGGGGTGTCAATGAGATGTCAGTGGGGCATCAATGGGGAGGTACAGAGATGTCAAAGGGGTGTCAATGGGGCATCAATGGGGAGTTATTGAGGTGTCAATGGGGTGTCTATAGAGCATTAATGAGACATCAATGAGGTCAATGGGGTGTCTATAGGTCGTTAATGAGATGTCAATGGGGCATCAATGAGACGTCAATGGGGCATCAATGAGACGTCAATGGGGCATCAATGGGGTGTCTATAGGGTGTTCATGAGACATCAATGGGGTCTCAACAGGGGTCTCAATGGCACTCACCAGGCTGGAGGCATCGGGGAAGGGCGCGAGGGTGATGCTGGGGGGCACTGGGGGGGCGCGGGGTAGCCGCTGCCACAGCTCCTCGCTCAGGAAGGGGGCGAAGGGGGCCAGGAGCCGCAGCCCCACATCCACGCAGCAGAGCAGGGTCTGGCGCGTGTCCGGGGCCGTCACCGGGTCCTGCAGCAGCCCCTTGGCAGCCTCCTATGGGGAGAAGGAGGCATCAATGGATTCAATGCTATCAATGGAAGGAGTAGGATGGACCCATCAATGGGTTCAATGCTATCAGTAGGTTCAATGCCATCAATGGGTTCAACGCCATAAATGGCAGGTTCAGGACCCATCAATGGATTCAATGCCCTCAATGGCAGGGGCAGGATGGACCCATCAATGGGTTCAACGCCATCAATGGCAGGTTCAGGACCCATCAATGGGTTCAACGCCCTCAATGGCAGGTTCAGGACCCATCAATGGGTTCAACGCCCTCAATGGCAGGTTCAGGACCCATCAATGGGCTCAACGCCCTCAATGGCAGGTTCAGGACCCATCAATGGGTTCAACGCCCTCAATGGCAGGTTCAGGACCCATCAATGGGTTCAACGCCCTCAATGGCAGGTTCAGGACCCATCAATGGGTTCAACGCCCTCAATGGCAGGTTCAGGACCCATCAATGGGTTCAACGCCCTCAATGGCAGGTTCAGGACCCATCAATGGGTTCAACGCCCTCAATGGCAGGTTCAGGACCCATCAATGGGTTCAACGCCATCAATGGCAGGTTCAGGACCCATCAACGCACCAGGAAGACGTCGCAGAAGCTCCGTGTCCAGAAGTGCTGGACAGCGCCGAGGGCTCCGTGCGGCTCCAGCGCCTCCATGTGCCGGGCACAGGCTCCCACCGCCTGCAGCAGCCGCCCCAGCACCCAGCGCCCCATGGCCACACGGGGGCAGCACTGGGGCGAGGGCACAGGGATGAGGAAGGGGAGGCAAAGGGTGATGCTTCGGATGCCGCTCCCCTTGCACCTCCAAAACCCCCCCTTTTATCCCCAAACCCCTCCTTTTAAACCCCCCCAAACCCCCCCTTTACCCCCCCAACCCCCTCTTCCACCCACAAAGCCCTATTTAACCCCCCCAGAACCCCACCGGTACCTCCTCGGGGCGCTGTGGGGCGCAGTGGGGCCCCAGCGCCTGCAGCACGAACCTGACCCCGTGCCAGACCTTGTTGCAGAAGCGCCTGTGGGTCAGGGCTGTCCCCACGGCCACCCGGATGCTGTCCCCTATGGGGTGCGGGGGGGGGGAGGAATGGGGATGCTCAATGGAGACCAGGGATGGGGGACACTCAATGGGGAGCGGGGGCACACGCAGGGTCCTAGTGCCCCCCCGCCGGCTCTCACCGTGCACGTTGTGGGAGCACAGGAACATGCGCAGGGCATCGGCGCCGCACTCGGGGATGCCCTGGGGGAACTGGAGCCGCTGCAATGGATAAGGGGGGGGGGTCAGGAAAAGGAGGGGATATGGGGGGGTAAAGGGGGTGCTATGGGGCAGGGAAGGGCCCACCTGGCCCTCTGTGGCCACTCGGAGCTCGTGGGGGTCCAGGATCTTGGTGTGGAGCCTCTGCTGCAGGTCCTGCAATAGGAGAGACCCTGCAGTGAACACCAACCCCATTGGGAGACCCTACAGGAAACAGAAGCCCCGATAATCCTATTTGCTATTGTAGGATTTTATATGTATCTCACATACATACATAGAAGTGTTTCATTATAGGGTCTCCCATGTGTTATTATAGGGGCTCCCATGTGTTATTATAGGGGCTCCCATGTGTTATTATAGGGGCTCCCATGTGTTATTATAGGGGCTCCCGTGTGTTCCTATAGGGGCTCCCGTGTGTTCCTATAGGGGCTCCCATGTGTTATTATAGGGGCTCCCATGTGTTCCTATAGGGGCTCCCATGTGTTCCTATGGGGGCTCCCGTGTGTTATTATAGGGGCTCCCATGTGTTACTATAGGGGCTCCCATGTGTTACTATAGGGGTTCCCATGTGTTACTATAGGGGCTCCCATGTGTTCCTATAGGGGCTCCCATGTGTTCCTATAGGGGCTCCCGTGTGTTCCTATGGGGGCTCCCGTGTGTTATTATAGGGGCTCCCGTGTGTTACTATAGGGGCTCCCGTGTGTTCCTATGGGGGCTCCCGTGTGTTCCTATGGGGGCTCCCGTGTGTTCCTATGGGGGCTCCCGTGTGTTCCTATAGGGGCTCCCGTGTGTTCCTATAGGGGCTCCCGTGTGTTCCTATAGGGGCTCCCATGTGTTCCTATAGGGGCTCCCATGTGTTCCTATAGGAGCTCCCATGTGTTATTATAGGGGCTCCCATGTGTTCCTATAGGGGCTCCCATGTGTTCCTATAGGGGCTCCCATGTGTTCCTATAGGGTCCCGTACCTGCAGCGAGGCGCCAGCGATGACATCCCGGGGGTCGATGACGTTCCCAAGGGATTTGCTCATCTTGCGCCCGTAGGAATCACGCACCAGCGAGTGCAGCAGGACCTGGGGGGGGGGACACAGGGACAGGGGAGCCATTCCAAAGAGCAGGAATAGGAGACACTTGGGAACATCCCCGGATGGGGATGGGAACCCCATGGGCAGGGGCTGAAGGGGCACTGGGGTCCATAGGGACACAAAAGGGGGACATAGGGGTCCATAGGGACACAAAAGGGGGACATAGGGGTCCATAGGGACACACAGGGGGGACATAGGGGTCCATAGGGACACACAGGGGGACATTGGAGTCCATAGGGATACACAGGGGGGATATAGGGGTCCATAGGGATACACAGGGGGGACATTGGGGTCTATGGGGCACCCAGAGGGGACATTGGGGTCTATGGGGACACACGGGGGGACACTGGGGTCTATGGGGGCACACAGGGGAGACATTGGGGTCCATGGGGACACACAGGGGGGACATTGGGGTCTACAGGGACACACGGGGGGACATTGGGGTCTATAGGGACACACATTGGGGTCCATAGGGACACATGGAGGGGACATTGGGGTCCATAGGGACACATAGGGGTCCATGGGGGGGACATTGTGGTCCATAGGGGCATTCATTGGGGTCCATAGGGACACATGGGGGGGACATTGGGGTCTATGGGGACACACAGGGGGGACATTGGGGTCTATAGGGACACACATTGGGGTCCATAGGGACACACAGGGGGACATTGTGGTCCATAGGGACACACATTGGGGTCCATAGGGACACACATTGGGGTCCATAGGGACATATGGGGGGGACATTGGGGACTATGGGGACACATAGGGGGGACACTGGGGTCTATGGGGACACATGGGGGGACACTGGGGTCTATGGGGTGGTACCTGGGAGAAGGGCAGGCGCCCGGTGAGCTGCAGGCCCAGCATGGCCATCCGGGCCACCCAGAAGAAGAGGAGGTCGCTGCCGGTCTCCAGCACGGCCGTGGGGTAGAAGCGCTGCAGGTCGGGGGTCTGGGGGCACAGGAGGGTCCCGTGGGTCCCTTTGTGACCCCTTTGTGTCCCCCTTTGTGTCCCCCTCGTGCCCCTCTTTGTGCCCCCTTTGTGTCCCCCTCGTGCCCCTCTTTGTGCCCCCTTTGTGTCCCCCTCGTGCCCCTCTTTGTGCCCCCTTTGTGTCCCCCTCGTGCCCCTCTTTGTGCCCCCTTTATGTCCCCCTCGTGCCCCTCTTTGTGCCCCCTTTATGTCCCCCTCGTGCCCCTTTGTGCCCCCTTTATGTCCCCCTCGTGCCCCTCTTTGTGCCCCCTTTGCGTCCCCCTCGTGCCCCTCTTTGTGCCCCCTTTATGTCCCCCTCGTGCCCCTCTTTGTGCCCCCTTTGCGTCCCCCTCGTGCCCCTCTTTGTGCCCCCTTTGCGTCCCCCTCGTGCCCCTCTTTGTGCCCCCTTTATGTCCCCCTCGTGCCCCTCTTTGTGCCCCCTTTGCGTCCCCCTTTGTATCCCCTTTGTGTCCCCTTCGTGCCCCCTTTGTGTCCCCCTTTGTATCCCCTTTGTGCCCCCCTTTGTGTCCCCTTCGTGCCCCCTTTGTGTCCCCTTTGTGTCCCCTTTGTGCCCTCCTTTGTATCCCCTTTGTGCCCGCCTTTGTGACCCCCTTTGCGTCCCCTTTGTGACCCCCTTTGCATCCCCTTTGTGCCCCCTTTTTGCTCCCTTCGTGCCCCCCTTTGTGTCCCCTTTTTGCCCCCTTTGTGTCCCCTTCGTGCCCCCCTTTGCATCCCCTTTGTGCCCCCCCCATTCACCTCTTGGGGCCAGCCCAGTGCAGCAAAGGGGAAGAGCGCGGAGGAGAACCACGTGTCCAGGACATCGGGGTCTGGGGGGGACCCCAAAAGGCGTCAGAAGGGAGGGGGTTGGGGTAAAAAGGAGGGTTTTGGGGTCCAATTTTGGGGTGACAAAGGGGGGTTTCAGGGTCCAATTTTGGGGTGACAAAGGGGGGTTTCAGGGTCCAATTTTGGGGTGACAAAGGGGGGTTTCGGGGTCCAGTTTTGCGTTAAAAAGGGGGGTTTCGGGGTCCAATTTTGGGTTAAAAAGGGGGGTTTCGGGGTCCAATTTTGGGGTGACAAAGGGGGGTTTTGGGGTCCAATTTTGGGTTAAAAAGGGGAGTTTCAGGGTCCAATTTTGGGGTGACAAAGGGGTGTTTCTGGGTCCAATTTTGGGTTAAAAAGGGGGGTTTTGGGGTCCAATTTTGGGTTAAAAAGGGGAGTTTCAGGGTCCAATTTTGGGGTGACAAAGGGGTGTTTCTGGGTCCAATTTTGGGTTAAAAAGGGGGGTTTCGGGGTCCAATTTTGGGTTAAAAAGGGGGGTTTTGGGGTCCAATTTTGGGGTGACAAAGGGGTGTTTCGGGGTCCAATTTTGGGTTAAAAAGGGGGGTTTTGGGGTCCAATTTTGGGGTGACAAAGGGGTGTTTCGGGGTCCAATTTTGGGTTAAAAAGGGGGGTTTCGTGGTCCAATGTTGGGGTGACAAAGGGGTGTTTCGGGGTCCAATTTTGGGTTAAAAAGGGGGGTTTCGGGGTCCAATTTTGGGGTTAAAAAGGGGGGTTTTGGGGTCCAATTTTGGGTTAAAAAGGGGTGTTTCGGGGTCCAATGTTGGGGTGACAAAGGGGGGTTTCGGGGCGCTCTGACCTTGCTGCAGGTGCAGCCCCTCGGGGGGGCAGCGCAGGAGCCGGGCAGCGGCCGCTCGGGCTTGGGCCTCGCTGCGTGCAACGACCCAGAGGCCACCAGGGGGCGCCGGGGGGGGCCCCTGCACTCGGAAGGCCGGGACGCGGTGACCCCACCAGAGCTGCCGGGAGAGGCACCAGTCCCTGGGGGGGGCAGAGGGGGCCCCATGGACATGGGGGTAATGGGGGGTATGGGGGTATGGGGTAGGGGGTATATGGAGTATAGGGGGTATGGGGTATAGGGGGTATGGGGGGTATGGGGTATGGGGGGTATGGGGGGTATGGGGAGTATGGGGTATGGGGGGTATGGGGAGTATGGGGTATATGGGGTATGGGGGGTATGGGGGGTATGGGGGGTATGGGGGGTATGGGGGGTATGGGGGGTATGGGGTATGGGGTATGGGGTATATGGGGTATGGGGTATATGGGGTATGGGGGGTATGGGGGGTATGGGGGGTATGGGGGGTATGGGGAGTATGGGGTATGGGGGGTATGGGAGGTATGGGGGGTATGGGGGGTATGGGGGGTATGGGGGGTATGGGGGGTATGGGGGGTATGGGGGGTATGGGGGGTATGGGGGGTATGGGGGGTATGGGGGGTATGGGGTATAGGGGGTATGGGGTGTATGGGGTATCAGATATGCAATATGGGGGTATGGGATATGGGGGTATGGGGTATGGGGGTATGGGGTATGGGGGTATGGGGTATGGGGGTATGGGGTATGGGGGTATGGGGTATAGAAATATGAAGTTATGGGGTATGGGGATATGAGGGTATGGGGTATGGGGATATGGGGTATAGGGATATGGAGTAGGGGGTATGCAGATATGGGGTAGAGGGATATGAAGTATGGGATATGGGATATAGGGTATGGGGATGCTTTTCCTTACCCCACATTATCCATCCAGGTTTTCCAGTTCTTCTCATGGAATTTGGGAATGAGTTGGAGCTGTCCGGATGTCACCGCCTGGGGAAGGGGGATGAGCAGAGGGGGGTCATGCAGGCAGGGTTTCGGGGTATCCCCCCCATGTCCCCATATCCCCATGTCCCTGTCACCTCCCGGGCGCGCGCTGCCATCTCCTGGCACCGCAGGAACCATTGGCTCTTCAGCAGGTACTCAACGACGTCCCCAGAGCGGCTGCGGGGACACCAGGGTCACCTCAGGGAGGTCCTGTGGCCACAGAGGGGGACAGGGATGGGGATGGAATGGGGCTGGGATGGGGTGGGGATGGGATGGGGATGGGGTGGGGATGGGGTGCGGATGGGGTGCGGATGGGGTGCGGATGGGGTGCGGATGGGGTGGGGTGTGGATGGGGATGGAGGTACCTGCACATAGGCAGGGTCATGGCATGGTCCTGGGTACCACGGTGCAGCCCCAGCTCGGCCAGGGCGGCCACAACCTTGTCCCGTGCCTCGAAGCGATGGACGCCCTGGGGACAGACATGGGGACACACATGGGGATGGACACAGGGACAGACATGGGGATGGACATAGGGACAGACATGGGGACATGGGGAAGGACATAGGGACAGACATGGGGACGGGGTATGGAGATAGGGACACACATGGGGACAGGGGATGGACAAAGGGACACACATGGGGATGGAGATAGGGACACACATGGGGATGGAGATAGGGACACACATGGGGATGGAGATAGGGACACACATGGGGATGGAGATAGGGACACATGGGGATGGACATAGGGACACACATGGGGACATGGGGATGGAGATAGGGACACACATGGGGATGGACATAGGGACACACATGGGGACAGGGGGATGGACATAGGGACACACATGGGGACACGGGCATGGACATAGGGACACACATGGGGACAGGGGCATGGACATAGGGACACACAGGGGGACGAGCAGTACCTGGAGCCACCCCCCGCCCGGGGGGCACATGGTGCCATCGTCCCCGATGACAGAGAGCAGGGGCAGCCCCTGGGCCCGGGCCAGCACCAGGTCCCGGGGACTGTGCGCCGGGGTCACCTTCACTGCGCCTGTTGGGGGGGGGACACCCCATTGACAGCCCTGAGACCATTGAGACCCCCCCCCTCCCAGCCCGGATCCCAGTCCTAGCCCCATACTGGTCCCAGTACCGGTGCCTCGGGTGGGCTCCACGGACGGGTCGGTGACGATGGGCAGGAGCCGCCCCGTGAACGGGTGCCGGACCCGGCGGCCGTGGAGGTGCTGGGGAAACGGGCGGAATCACGGCGTGCCCGCCGCGCACTGTCCCTTTAAGAGCATCGGGCCCCCACTTCTCCGCAAGCCCCGCCTACTTCCCCTTATATGGACGCGTCCATTCCTAAGACGGAAGGCGCCAAAGCAGCTCAACAGCCAATGGCTGCGAGGCCCGTGCCGCTGAAGCCACGCCCCCCCTTCCCCAAGCCCCGCCCCTCACCGTGTACCGCGGGTCCTGGGGGTGCACGGCCACGGCCACGTCCCCCAGCATCGTCTCCGGGCGCGTCGTGGCCACCGGTAGCTCCAGGCCTGAACGCGCCAAGGACATGGGATGCACACACGTGTCAGAGCATGACGGGGCAGCCCACGGGTGAAGGGGGCACGGGGGGGGGTCACTCACCGTCCCCCCCCTCCACGGGGTAAGCGAAGGTGATGAGGAGGCCGAAGGTGATGGGATGGGGGCAGCCGGGGACACGGAGCGCGGTGGGGCCCGTCAGGGAGCGGGGCTCCACCTGCAGGGAGATGGGGGGGCTGGGACATCATGGGGACCCCCCCGAGGAGGCTTTGGGGGTGCTTTGGGGCCGCACTTGCCTCCACATCGGCCAGCGCGGAGCGCAGGGCACAGGACCAAGTGATGAGGCGCTGGTCGCGATGGATCAACCCGGCCTCATGCAGACGCACGAAGGCTTCGGTCACTGCCTGTGAGAAGGCCTGTGGGGATGGGGACACATTGGGGACACGATGGGGATGCATTGGGGACACGACGGGGATGCATTGGGGACACGATGGGGATGCACTGGGGACACGATGGGGATGCACTGGGGACACGATGGGGATGCATTGGGGACATGATTGGGATGCATTGGGGACACAACAGGGACACGATGGGGACGCATAGGGGACACAATGGGGACACACTAGGGACACAACGGGGACATGATGGGGATGCATTGGGGACACAACGGGGACACGATGGGGATGCATTGGGGACACAACGGGGACACGATGGGGATGCATTGGGGACATGATGGGGACACATTGGGGACACTAAGGGGATGCATTGGGGACACTAAGGGGACGCATTGGGGACACTAAGGGGACACAACGGGGACACGATGGGGATGCATTGGGGACATGATGGGGACACATTGGGGACACTAAGGGGATGCATTGGGGACACTAAGGGGACACAACGGGGACATGATGAGGATGCATTGGGGACACATTGGGGACATGATGAGGACACATTGGGGACACAATGGGGACATACTGAGAACACATTGGGGACACAATGGGGATACATTGGGGATGCATTGGGGACACAACAGGGACATGATGGGCATGCATTGGGGACACTATGGGGACACATTGGGGACACTACGGGGATGCACTGGGGACACAATGGGGGTTCCCAACGTACCGGGTCCATGGTGAAAGCGCAGCGGCTCCAGTCCAGCGATGCCCCCAGCGCCCGAAGCTGCTGTAGGATCTCATCCCCATGCCTGGACCAAGCAGGATGGGGGGGGACAGGACAATGTCACCTCATACACCCCATTGTCACCCCCCCCCCATGTCCCCATTGTCCCCCTCACCGTTGTTTCCAGGCCCAAACCTCTTCCAGAAACTGGGAACGGGTCAAATCCTGGCGCCGTAAGCGCCGGTGCTGCCACAACCAGCGCTCCACCACTGCCTGGGGACACCATTGGGGACAATGGGGAGGCTGTTTGGGACACTGGGGACAATGGGGTGGGGGGGGTCTCACCTGGGTGGCAATGCCAGCATGGTCAGTACCTGGCACCCAGAGCACGGTCCAGCCCTGCATCCTCCGCCTGAAACAGCACCGCCAGCACCCATGGGTGCCCCCAGGCCCCCCTTGCCCCAACACACCCCTTATGGGCACCCCCCAGGCTCCCATCCCCACTGACCAGCGCACAAGGGCGTCCTGCAGAGCCACCGTCAGCGCATGGCCGAGGTGCAGGGACCCGGTGACGTTGGGGGGGGGCAGCACCAGGCTCAGGACACGGCCCCCCGCTGGCGTCTATTGGGGGGGGGGGGAAGAACATGGGGTGAGACCGGGCACAGCTCAGTACAGGAATGGGCTGAGACCGGGCACAGCTCAGTTCAGGAATGGGCTGAGGCTGGGCACAGGAATGGGCTGAGACCAGGCACAGCTCAGTGCAGGAATGGGCTGAGACCGGGCACAGGAATGGGCTGAGACCGGGCACAGCTCAGTGCAGGAATGGGCTGAGGCCGGGCACAGCTGAGTTCAGGAATGGGCTGAGACCGGGCACAGCTGAGTTCAGGAATGGGCTGAGGCCGGGCACAGCTAAGTTCAGGAATGGGCTGAGGCCGGGCACAGCTAAGTTCAGGAATGGGCTGAGACCGGGCACAGCTCAGTGCAGGAATGGGCTGAGACCGGGCACAGCTCAGTACAGGAATGGGCTGAGGCCGGGCACAGCTCAGTACAGGAATGCATTAAATCCCCATAGGGTTGCATTTACTCCCCCCCCCCCCCGGGGTGCCTCTGCCCCACTCACCGTGGCCGGGGGGGTGAAGAAGCCCTGCTGCTCCCACCAGCTGTACCAGGCGGCCTCCACGTAGTGGGGGCTGTAAGAGGGGGGCAGCGGCACCCCCGTGGCTGTACCCCAAAGGTGTCACCAGGGGGCAGTGCCGCAGCACCCCCATCACCCATAGCCCCCCCATGCTGCCCCCTCCGTACCCTTCTTGCCATCGGCTTCCAGGGGGTGCTCGTACTCCACGATGCTTTTGGGGGTCCAGCCTTTGGGGGGGGCTGTCGGCACCTGCCAGACCAGTATAAACCAGTATAGACCCATAGAAACCAGTATAAACCCCTATGGTATTACCAGTGCAACAGCATGATCAGTATAAACCAATACAAACCATTATAGACCAATATAGCCCCATTAAAACCAGTATAAACCAGTGCAAACCACTATAGTATTACCGGTACAACAGTATAACTACTATGTACCCATAAAAACCACTACAAACCACTACAAACCACTATAGAAAACCAGTACAAACCACTACAGAGCTACAATACAACGATCAGTATAGACCACTGCAAACCAGTATAGATCAATATAGACCCATAGAAACCAGTATAAACCAGTGCAAACCACGATAGTATTAACAGTACAATAGTACAACCACTATGTACCCATAGAAACCAGTAAAAACCAGTACAAACCGCTATAGAACTACAATACTATAAGCAGTATAAAGCACTGCAAACCAGTATAGACCAATATAAACCCATCGAAACCAGTATAAACCAGTACAAACCACTATAGTATAACCACTACAATAGCATAACCACTATGTACCCGTAGAAACCAGTAAAAACCAGTACAAACCCCTATAGAACTACAATACTATAATCAGTATAAACTACTGCAAACCAGTATACATCAATATACCCCCATGGAAACCAGTATAAACCAGTACAAACCAGTACAGCATTACCAGTACAGCAGTATAACCACTATAGACCAGTAAAAACCAGTACAGACCCCTACAGAATCACAACAGTATAACCCGTATAGACCAATACAAACCAGTATAGACCAATACAAACCAATATAGACCAATACATCCCCATTAAAACCAGTACAAACCAATCCAAACCACACACCCCAGTGCCCCCCCCCCAGCTCACCCCAATGCTTCCCGTGTCCCCCAGCCCCGTACCTGCCCCCCGGCTCCCCCCGCGGCCGCTCTCTGCCTCCTCTCCCGCTGCCGCCTCTCCTTGTGCTCGCGGTCTCGGAGCCGGCTCCGCTCGGGGGAGCCCCGGGGGGGTCCCGCGGCCCCGGGGGGGACCCCGCAGCACCGGGCCCGGCGCCCCAGGGCCGCCCGCAGAGCGCGGGGGGCAGCGGCCAGGCCGCGGGACAGCGCCGGGGTCGCCATGGCGGGAGAGCGGGAGGGCGCTAGGACCCGGCGGGGGACGCGGAACAACCCCCTCCCCCCGCTCACGTGACACACGCGCTGCCCGCGCTTGCAACGGAGGGGGCGTGGCCGGCGGCGCGCCGCATGGCGGGAAAAGGAGGCGTGGCCTCGGTGGTGGTGGGAGAGCGGTGAGGATGGGGGGAGTTGGGGGGCAGAGATGGGGGCGATGGGGGGGACTTGGGGGCAGAGATGGGGGCAATGGGGGGGACTTGGGGGGCAGCGATGGGGGGGACTTGGGGGGCAGAGATGGGGGCAATGGGGGGGACTTGGGGGGCAGAGATGGGGGCAATGGGGGGGACTTGGGGGGTAGAGATGGGGGCAATGGGGGGGACTTGGGGGGTAGAGATGGGGGCAATGGGGGGGACTTGGGGGGCAGCGATGGGGGGGACTTGGGGGGCAGAGATGGGGGCAATGGGGGGGACTTGGGGGGCAGAGATGGGGGCAATGGGGGGGACTTGGGGGGTAGAGATGGGGGCAATGGGGGGGACTTGGGGGGCAGCGATGGGGGGGACTTGGGGGGCAGAGATGGGGGCAATGGGGGGGGTGTCACGGCCTCACCCCGCTCTCGCTCTGCTGCCGCTGACAGGAGCTGATTGACCGGGGGGGGGCGATGGAGGCCGCGGCCCCCCCCCCCCGGCTGCAACGGGGGCAGCTCCAGTGCAAGAACCTGCACGAGTTCCTGCGGGGCCTGAGCCCCCCCGTCCTGGACCGGCTCTATGGGCACCCCGCCACCTGCCTGGCCGTGTTCCGGTGACCCCCCCGTGCACCCCAATACCCCCCCCGGGGCACCCCAATATCACCCATAGGCACCCCAATAACCCTTACGGGTCCCTGATCCCCCTTGCACCCCAATACCCCCCCTGCACCCCAATATCACCCATGGGCACCCCAATACCCTTTATGGGTCCCAGGGCACCCCAATATCACCCATAGGCACCCCAATAACCCTTACGGGTCCCTGATCCCCCTTGCACCCCAATACCCCCCCTGCACCCCAATATCACCCATGGGCACCCCAATACCCTTTATGGGTCCCAGGGCACCCCAATATCACCCATAGGCACCCCAATAACCCTTACGGGTCCCTGATCCCCCCTTGCACCCCAATACCCCCCCTGCACCCCAATATCACCCATGGGCACCCCAATACCCATTATGGGTCCCAGGGCACCCCAATATCACCCATAGGCACCCCAATAACCCTTACGGGTCCCTGATCCCCACTTGCACCCCAATACCCCCCCTGCACCCCAATATCACCCATGGGCACCCTAATACCCTTTATGGGTCCCTGACCCCGCCCATGCACCCCAATAGCCCCCCAGGGCACCCAAATATCACCCATGGGAACCCCAATACCCGTTATGGGTCCCTGACTCCCCCCTTTCACCCCAATATCCCCCCCAGGGCACCCCAATTTCACCCATGGGTACCCCAATACCTGTTATGGGTCCCAGGGCACCCCAATATCACCCATGGGTACCCCAATACCCATTATGGGTCCCTGATCCCCCCCCCATACCCCCCTATCCAGGGAGCTGCCGGCGCTGGCTCAGACTGGGATACTGCGGATGCTGTTCCTGGAGCAGCCGCTGCCGCAGGCGGCCGTGGGGCTGTGGGTCAAGAAGGAGCACAGCAAGTGGGTGCTGGGGGGGTCCATAGGGGGCTATGGGGGGTATTGGGGTTGAGGGCGTCCCTTGGGTGCTGGGGGGGTCCATAGGGGGGTATTAGGGGGGTATTGGGGTTGAGGGCGTCCCTTGGGTGCTGGGGGGGTCCATAGGGGGGTATTGGGGTTGAGGGCATCCCTTGGGTGCTGGGGGGTCCATAGGGGGGTATTGGGGTTGAAGGCATCCCTTGGGTGCTGGGGGGGTCCATAGGGGGGTATTGGGGTTGAGGGGGTCCCTTGGGTGCTGGGGGGGTCCATAGGGGGGTATTGGGGTTGAGGGGGTCCCTTGGGTGCTGGGGGGGTCCATAGGGGGGTATTAGGGTTGAGGGGGTCCCTTGGGTGCTGGGGGGGTCCATAGGGGGGTATTGGGGTTGAGGGCATCCCTTGGGTGCTGGGGGGGTCTATAGGGGGGTATTAGGGTTGAGGGGGTCCCTTGGGTGCTGGGGGGGTCCATAGGGGGGTATTAGGGTTGAAGGCGTCCCTTGGGTGCTGGGGGGGTCCATAGGGGGCTATGGGGGGTATTGGGGTTGAGGGCGTCCCTTGGGTGCTGGGGGGGTCCATAGGGGGGTATTAGGGGGGTATTGGGGTTGAGGGCGTCCCTTGGGTGCTGGGGGGGTCCATAGGGGGGTATTGGGGTTGAGGGCATCCCTTGGGTGCTGGGGGGTCCATAGGGGGGTATTGGGGTTGAAGGCATCCCTTGGGTGCTGGGGGGGTCCATAGGGGGGTATTGGGGTTGAGGGGGTCCCTTGGGTGCTGGGGGGGTCCATAGGGGGGTATTGGGGTTGAGGGGGTCCCTTGGGTGCTGGGGGGGTCCATAGGGGGGTATTGGGGTTGAGGGCATCCCTTGGGTGCTGGGGGGGTCTATAGGGGGGTATTAGGGTTGAGGGGGTCCCTTGGGTGCTGGGGGGGTCCATAGGGGGGTATTAGGGTTGAAGGCGTCCCTTGGGTGCTGGGGGGGTCCATAGGGTGCTATGCGGGGTATTGGGGTTGAGGGCGTCCCTTGTGTGCTGGGGGAGTCCATAGGGGGCTATGGGGGGTATTGGGGTTGAGGGCGTCCCTTGGGTGCTGGGGGGGTCCATAGGGGGGTATGGGGGGTATTGGGGTTGAGGGGGTCCCTCCTATTACACCCCAGTTTACCCCCTTTATGCCCCCATTACCCCCCTGTGACCCCATGGCCCCCAGTCACCCTGTTACCCCCCCATTACCCTCTCTGCCCCTCATTACCCCATCACCCCAAGTTACCCCCCCATTACCCCCCTCTGCCCCCCATTACACCCCAAGTTGAAAGGGGGGGAGGTTTGGGGATGATCCATCCCCCCCATAGGGGGTAGGGGGGTGTTTGGGGGTCCCGGGGGGGGGGGGTCCCTAAGGCCTCCCCCCCCCCCAATGCATAGGGAGCAGGCGCAGAGCCGGGAGGTGCTGCTGGGGCTGCGGCTTTGGCACCCCCACACGCTGCCGGGGGGGCTGCCGGGAGTGGGGCTGCACCCCAGCTTCAGGCACAACCTGCGCCTGGCCCTGCTGGGGGGGTGAGTTATGGGGGCAATGGGGGTAATGGGGGTAATGGGGCAATGGGGGTAATGGGGCAATGGGGGTAATGGGGTAATAGAGGTAATGGGGGCAATGGGGGGAATGGGGGCAATGGGGGGAATGGGGGGAATGGGGGTGATGGAGTTATGGGGGGGTAATGAGAGCACATGGGTGTAGTGGGGGCTATGGGGGGGAATGGGTAATAATGGGGGTCACGGGGGTAATGGGGGGCAGAGGGAAGTAATGGGGGGTAAGTTGGGGTGAGGGCTAGGGGGTATAATGGGGGGTGTAATGGGGGTGGACTGGGGTATAAATGGGGGGTGTAATGGGGTGTATAATGGGGGTGTAATGGGGTATAAATGGGGTGTAATGGGGTGTAAACGGTGTAATGGGTTGTAAATGGGGGTGTAATGGGGAATGTAATATGGGTGCAATAGGGTATAATGGGTGTAAATGCGGGTGTAATGGGGTATAATGGGGCTGTATAATGGGGGGTGTAAATGTGAGTGCAATGGGGTATAATGGGTGTAAATGGGGGTGTAATGGGGTATAATGGGGGTGTAAATGTGGGTGCAATGGGGTATAATGGGTGTAAATGTGGGTGTAATGGGGTATAATGGGGGTGTATAATGGGGGTGTAAATGTGGGTGCAATGGGGTATAATGGGGGGTGTAAATGTGCAATGGGGTATAATGGGTGTAAATGCGGGTGTAATGGGGTATAATGGGTGTAAATGGGGGTGTAATGGGGTATAATGGGGGTGTAAATGTGGGTGCAATGGGGCATAATGGGGGTGTAAATGGGGGTGCAATGGGGTATAATGGGGGTGTAAATGGGGGTGCAATGGAGTATAATGGGGGGTGTAAATGGGGGTGCAATGGGGTATAATGGGGGGTGTAAATGGGGGTGCAATGGGGTATAATGGGGGTGTAAATGGGGGTGCAATGGGGTATAATGGGGGTGTAAATGGGGGTGCAATGGGGTATAATGGGGGTGTATAATGGGGGGTGTAAATGTGGGTGCAATGGGGTATAATGGGTGTAAATGGGGGTGCAATGGGGTACAGCGTGGGGGCTCTGCGTTACAATGGGGGGGTGCAGGGGCAAGGCCTGGTCGGATGACACGAGCCAGCTGGGGCCGGACCGGCACGCGCGGGATGTGCCGGCCCTGGACCGGTACGCGGAGGAGCGATGGGAGGTCAGCGAGGGGGGGGGGCCGTATCCATCAATATCCATTACACCCCCCCCCCCATACTTTGGGGGTGTCCCCGAGGTCCTGAACCCCCTCAGGACCCTTCCGGACCCCCCCTCTTTCAGGTGATCCTGCACTTCATGGTGGGGTCCCCCAGTGCTGCTGTGAGCCAGGATCTGGCCCAGCTCCTGATTCAGGCCGGGCTCATGAAGAGGTGAAAGGGGGGGGTTCTAAAGGGGTTTTGGGGGGGGTCCTAAAAGGGTTTTCGGGGGGGTCCTAAAAGGGTTTTCGGGGGGGGGTTCTAAAGGGGTTGGTGGGGTCCTAAAGGGGTTTTGGGGGGGTCCTAAAAGGGTTTTCGGGGGGGTCCTAAAAGGGTTTTTGGGGGGGTCCTAAAGGGGTTCTGGGGGGAGTTCTAAAGGGGTTGGGGGGGGTTCTAAAGGGGTTGGGGGGGGTTCTAAAGGGGTTCTGGGGGGAGTTCTAAAGCAGTTTTGGGGGGGGTCCTGAAGGTGTTTTGGGGTGCACTGATGTTGGGGTCCCCCCATAGCGATGGGGGGGATGCTCCCTGCATCACGTCGGCCGGGTTCCAGTTCCTGCTGCTGGATACCCCAGCCCAGCTCTGGTACTTCATCCTGCAGTACCTGCGGGGGGCCGAGGTGAGATGAGGCCCCCGCCACATAAAGGGGGTGCCCCCCCCCCCTTTCCCAGTGCTCCCATTGATCCCAGTTCCATCCAGGCGCGGGGCATGGACCTGGTGGAGATCCTCTCCTTCCTCTTCCAGCTCAGCTTCTCCACCCTGGGCAAGGTGAGGGGATCTTGGGGTGACCCCCCCCATCCCCATAGATACTGGGGTGACCCCCACATCCCCATAGATACTGGGGTGACCCCCCCATTCCCATAGATATTGAGGAGACCCCCTCATCCCCATAGATACTGGGGTGACCCCCCCATTCCCATAGATATTGAGGAGACCCCCTCATCCCCATAGATACTGAGGTGACCCCCCCCATCCCCATAGATACTGGGGTGACCTCCCCATTCCCATAGGGTGTTGTGGGGACACCTGCCTGGCTGGATGTGGGGGGGTAAAGGGGGAGGGTGACTTGGGGGGGGGTACTGGTGTAACTGGGGGGGTAACTGGGGGGGGGATACTGGTGTAACTGGGGGGGTACTGGTGTAACTGGGGGGGTAACTGGGGGGTGTACTGGTGTAACTGGGGGTAACTGTGGGGGGGATACTGGTGTAACTGGGGGGTACTGGTGTAACTGGGGTGCCTGTGCAGGATTACTCTGTGGAGGGCATGAGCGAGTCCCTGCTCAGCTTCCTGCAGCACCTCAGGGAGTTCGGCCTTGTCTTCCAGAGGAAGGTACCATGGGGGGGGACATGGGGTGACGCGGGGGTGACAATGGGTGCCATGGGGTGACCCGAGGCGGCTACACACAGAAGGGCACAAAACGTTCCAGGCCCCCCCTTCAGGGGCCAGCGATTGCCCTATCCTTAATGCCACCCCCTTCTTGTTCTGCCCCCTTTGTGTCCCCCCCTCATTGCCCCCCCCCCAGCGCAAGTCCCGCCGCTTCTACCCCACGCGCTTGGCCATCGCCTTGGCCTCGGGGCCGTCGGGGACCCCCCCGGAGCCCGGCGCTCGTGGTTTCATCCTGGTGGAGACCAACTACCGCATCTATGCCTACACCGGTGGGACCTATCCACAAGGCTTTGGGGGGGGGGGGGGGGGGGCTTACACCATGGGGCCCCTGTATCCCGTTGTGCCCCATCCCTGCATCCTGACCCCCATATCCCCCCCCTCTAGACTCAGAGCTCCAGGTCGCCCTCATCGCCCTCTTCTCGGAGCTCCTCTATCGCTTCCCCAACCTGGTGGTGGCCCAAGTGACCAGGGACAGTGTCCAGGCTGCCATCGCCAATGGCATCACTGCTGACCAGGTATGGGGGAGGCAGGGGCACATGTAAAGGAAGTGGTGGTTCAGGGGGTGACCGGGGGGGTCTATTGGGGTGCCCTAGGGGGGGGAATGAGGGTATTGGGGTGCCCCCATTAACCTCTCCCCCCCCCCCCCCCAGATCATCCACTTCCTGCGTACCCGAGCGCACCCCGTCATGGCCAAGCAGGTGGGTGCCTGGTCCTTGGGGGGGGGGGGTGTTATCCATAGAGCGGGGGGTCCCTGTATCCACGCTGCTGTTTCCCCCCCCCATCACACACCAGACCCCAGTGCTGCCCCCCACCATCACTGACCAGATCCGCCTGTGGGAGCTGGAGCGGGACCGGCTGCGCTTCTCCGAGGGTGAGGCACCCCCATTGTCCCCCCCAACCCAATGTCCCTAAGGGTTGGTGACACCCCCCCCCCTCTTTAAGCCCCCATTGGAAGGTGACATCCTACGGGGCGATGGGGGTGATGCTGACACCACCCCCCCCCCGTTTCCCTTTTGCTCCATCCAGGGGTGCTGTACAACCAGTTCCTGTCGCAGGTGGACTTCGAGGTGCTGCGGGACCACGCGCGGGCGCTGGGGGTGCTGGTGTTCGAGCACCCGGTCCGCCGGCTCATGGTGGTGACCCCCGGCGGGCACCCCGATGTCAAGCGCTTCTGGAAGAGGCAGAAGCACAGCTCGTAATGGGGCCCCCCACAAAGGGCCCTTGGGGTTCCCCCAAGGATGGAGTCACACCCCCCCCCCCCCCGAGAGGAAAATGGCGTTTTATGGGGAAAAGTACTTTTTTTGTTGATGAAAACGGTGGTTTTGTGAGGGTTTTTTTAATAATAAACCCGACATTTTGAGGAGGAAAAAGGAAGTTTTGAGAATAAATCTGGGTTTAGCTGAAAGTGGAGGTTTGGGTGGGAATAAAGAGAGGGTTATGATGGAAATAGGGGTTTTGGGGGGAGGAAAACGAGTTTGTAACGGGCAGAGTTGGGGAAAGGTGGATTTCTGAGGGGGTGACTTAGTTTTGAAGAGGATAAATCCAAGGATTTGATCAAAACCACGCTTTTAAGGGGCAAAACGACGCCAGGGCTGGGTTTTGCCGCTGCCTCCCGCCTTCTGTGTCTATAGCCCTGTCTGCAGGCAGCACTTTGGGTTGAAGAAAGAAAGAACGGGTGTTTTTTGGGTTGGAAAGCAGGGGTTTGAGGGAAAAGGGGTTATTCCCAAACGCATTCACTAGGACAAGGGGGGTTTAATGAGTAGAAGGGGCTGAGCTACCTGCCGTGCATCGAGACCTCCAGAGCCACCGCCGGCACCAGCACCTCTACTGACACCGCTGCTCCCGCCTCCCGCCTTATATAGCGCGGGACCGGACGCGGTCGAATCAACGCGAGGGTCTCAATCAGGTCCGACCTTCCCTGCACGCCCCAGCCCCGGGTGGTGCCGCGGGCTTCAATCAGGTCCGACCCCGCCTCGCTCCGCCTTCGCCCAGCGCCGCTGGGTCCTAAAGCCCGACCGCGGGACGCCGAAGCCCGCAATGGGTTTGGGGTGAAGGGAATTAAACCTTCTCCAGCTCCAACCCCTGCCACATTGAGCTTCTCCTCACCGGACACCCCAAGTCCTTCTCCCCAGGTCTCATCACCACTTTCTGCCCGGCAACCAGTGACACGGCGTCCATGGGGGAGGGAGGAAGCTCCTGGAAACCCCCTATGCACCATTCACACCCATTTCCCCTTTCCTAAGGACACCCAGGAGTATTCTAGAAGGCAAAGAGCAGCTTCCCAGTGACGCTCCCATTGGGATGGCTGGAGTCGAAACCCGTCCCGAAGGGGCTTGACCCATGGGTGCACACAAAGCATCCCCAGCCCCTTTGCAGGCAGCACTTTGGGTTGGAGAAAGAAATAACGGGTGTTTCGGGGTGGAAAGCAGGGCTTTGCAGCACGTTTGATGGAAAAGGGGCAATTCCCAAACGCATTTACTAGGGCAAGGGGGGGCTTAATAATCACAGCGAGTTAATTACACTAAATCAATTACAAGGGGCACTGCCACCTTCAACACAACAGAACAGCAACAAGAGCAGCACCACAACAACTACCGGCGGTGCCACCGCCTCCCGCCTTATATATGGCGGGACCGGACGCGGTCGAATCAACGCGAGGGTCTCAATCAGGTCCGACCTTCCCTGCACGCCCCAGCCTCGGGTGGTGCCGCGGGCTTCAATCAGGTCCGACCCCGCCTCGCTCCGCCTTCGCCCAGCGCCGCTGGGTCCTAAAGCCCGACCGCGGGACGCCGAAGCCCGCAATGGGTTTGGGGTGAAGGGACCTTAAAGCTCCTCCAGCTCCAACCCCTGCCACTGGACCAGGTTGCTCCAACGTGGCCTTGAAGGGAGGGAGCATCCATCCCTTCGTGGGGTTCCTTAGAGAAGAAGAAGCTGGTGGAGAACCCAGGAGCCCCCGAGCTTCACCCAGGAGCTGGGGGTAGGTCCCTGCCCCAGAGATCAACCCCGAGAGTGGCCTCGTGGTGGGATCAACCCCAACCCACTTTATTGCAGTTACCAAGCGGCGCAGGAGAGGAGCAAAGAGGAGGAGGGTGAAGGGCAGTGGGCACCATGGGGAGCTGTGGGGCAGGGCACCCCTCGCCTCCACTTGGGGGTCTGCAAAGGGAAAGGGGTGTGGAGGGGCCGGGTTTGGGGTGCTGAGGCTTCACAAGACCCCCCTGTGGTTGTGGGCGCTGTTCATCTTCATGGCCTTGATGATGAGGATGGTGCCCACCACGATGCCCACGATGCCCACGGCCAAGCCCAGGGCGCACACCAGGGTCTGGGTGGTCTCAGAGGCAGCGGGGGGCACTTTGGGTTCTGCAAAGGGGGGGGGGGGAGAAGAGAGGTGAGGACCCCCCCCATCCAACCGCCCTCGTCCTCGTCCCACTTCCTCTTCTTCCCCTTCCTCTTCCTCATCCCCATCCCACCCTCCTCTTCCTCACCCCCCCATCCAACCTTCCTCACCCCCATCCCTCCTTCTTCTCCTTCACCTTCCTCACCTTCCTATCCAACCTTCCTCTTCTTCATCCCTATCCCACCTTCCTCTTCCTCGTCTTCCTCTTCGTCATCCCAATCCCACCTTCTTCTTTACCTTCCTCTTCCTCCTCTCCATCCCACCTTCCCCTTCCTTATCCCTATCCCATCTTCCTCTTCCTCGTCTTCCTCTTTCTCACCTCCCTATCCCCCCTTCCTCTTCCTCCTCCCTATCCCCCTTCCTCTTCCTCACCTTCCTCTTCCTCATCCCCATCCCATCCTCCTCTTCCTCATCCCCATCCCACCTCCTTCTTCTTCGCCCTCCTCTTCCTCATCCCCATCCCATCCTCCTCTTCCTCACCCCCCGCCATCCAACCTCCCTCATCCCCTTTCCTCTTCCCCTTCCCACCCTCCTCTTCCTCCCTCCCCGTCCTCACCCCACTCCTTCTGGAGCCCGCCGGGGAGCCCCTCGTGCCGCACGCGGCACCCGTAGAGGTCCCCGCGCTGGGGCACGAAGGTCAGGTAGGAGAAGAGCCTGTAGGTGTTGTCCTCCCGCGGGTAGAACACGCTCTCGTAGATGCCTTCGCTCAGGGGCTGCCCGTTCCGCACCCACGACACCGACAGCACCGGCGGCCACATCCTGTCCACGACGCACACCAGCAGGTTGGGCTCCTCCAGCTCCACGCGGTGCTTGGGGAACACCAACACCTCCGGCGGCACTGGGGGGGGCAATGGGGCGGTAAGGATGGAGGTCACTCCGTTGCAGTACCCAAAGCACAGAGGGATGAAGGTGGGGGGGGGAATGGCTCTTACCGATGGTCGCCTGGGACTTGTTGGTGTTGCTGATGGAGATCTCCAGGTTCTGCTTCCCGATGGCCATGTTCTGCAGAGCTCCCTGGGCCTTGAAGCTGGCGAACTTCCCGAACTCCTCCAGGCGCCACACGGTCTCCTTGTCTTCGTGGTCCACGTGGAAGATCTCATCCCCGTCGAAGTCGAACATGAACTCGCTGTCCTGCTGCTCCTTGCTCTCGTCCCGCTGGTAGAACTCGGACTGCGTGATCGTGTTCCCCACTGCGAATAGGAACGGGGCATGGAGCATCCTGAAGGAGCATCCTGAAGGAGCATCCCCAAGGAGCATCCTCAAGGAGCATCCCCAAGGAGCATCCCCAAGGAGCGTCCTCAAGGAGCATCCCCAAGGAGCATCCTCAAGGAGCATCCCCAAGGAGCATCCCCAAGGAGCATCCCCAAGGAGCATCCCCAAGGAGCATCCCCAAGGAGCGTCCCCAAGGAGCACCTCAAGGAGCAGCTCCAAGCCACCCCCTTCCTCTTCCTCCTCCCCTAAGGCTCAATGATGGGCTCCGCGCCCCCACACGCGCTATGGGGCAGCGTGGCCCTCCCAGACCCACAGAATCGGCCGCCTCCCTGTATCCCACCACCTTCCACCCACCTTTCACTGCCGTCGCGCCCCATAGAGCCAAAGGGAGCAGGAGCAGGGCAGCGATTCCCAACCCTCCGGCCATCGCTCCCGTCTCCTGCTGCTCGAAGGGGCGATGCGGGGATGCCAGAGCTTCCCTTTCAGCCCCTGGACCAATCAGAAGCCTCCCCGCTGATGACTCAGCTGTCTCCAGGCAGAGCAGCGGCGCGGGGTTCCCTATGGAGCAGACAGCCCGACGGGCAGCACAATGGGGTCCAAACCCCGACCTGACCCCCCCAGCACCCCACGGAGGGGGGGTTTTGGGGTCCGTGACAGCGCTTTGGGGGCACCGGTACCGGGGAGCCCCAATGGTGGCCGTGGGGGTGATGGCGGCAGCCGGGGGGCGACGGCTTCAACGGGGACCAAGTGTGGACGGGAGCCCCGTCCGCTCCTGTTCTACCCAGCAACGGGTGATGCTGCCCCAGCCTCGATGCTTATTGGTTGCTCCTGGGGCTCCCAGTCCCGGCACGGGGACCCCAGTCCGTGCGATCGCGTTGCTGGGAAGGGGGAGTCCGCTGCGTGCGCGATGGGGACTAGGGGTGCGCTGGGAGCTGCTGGGACCGTGCTGGTGGCGCTGGTGGCACTGGGAGCCCCCCCGGCCCACGGCGAGGAGCTGTCGAGTGAGCGCGGAGCCATGGCGCTGGGGGGCATCGGGGTCTTTGGGGTGTCCTTGGGGTTTCGGGGGGTCTTTGTTGGGTTTTGGGGGTGTTTGGGGGGGTCTTTGTTGGGTGTTGGGGGTCTTTGTTGGGTCTTTGTTGGGTTTTGGGGGTGTTTGGGGGGGTCTTTGTTGGGTTTTTGTTGGGTTTTGGGGGTGTTTGGGGGGGTCTTTGTTGGGTTTTGGGGGTCTTTGTTGGGTCTTTTTGGTACTTCGGGGTTTGGAGGGGTCTTTTTTGGGTCTTTGAGGTTTGGTGGGGGTCTTTGTTGGGTTTTGGGGGTGTTTGGGGGGGTCTTTGTTGGGTTTTGGGGGTGTTTGGGGGGGTCTTTGTTGGGTTTTGGGGGTCTTGGGTATTTGCTGCATTTGCAGGGTCTTTGTTGGGTCTTTGTCGGGCTTTAGGGTTTGGGGGGGTCTTTGTTGGGTCTTTGTGGTTTGGGGGGTGTTTGTTGGTACTTTGGGGTTTGGTGGGGTCTTTATTGGGTCTTTGTTGGGTTTTGGGGGTGTTTGGGGGGGTCTTTGTTGGGTCTTTGTTGCATTTTCAGGGTCTTTGTTGGGCTTTAGGGTTTGGGGGGGTCTTTGGGGGGGTCTTTGTTGGGTCTCTGGGGGCTCTGTCTCCGCGTTCCCCCCTTCTCCTGGCCCCTCCTGTGGCCCCCCAGGATGTGGCGAGGGGGGAAACAGCTCCCCCTGAGCAACCACCCGGCACCAACAGGGATTTTCCAGGAGGCGTTTAAGGGTGAGTGTCACTTCCTCAATGGCACCGAGCGCGTCCGGCTTCTGGTGAGGTGGATCTACAACCGGGAGCAGTACGTGCACTTTGACAGCGACGTGGGGCACTTTGTGGGTGATAACCCCATAGGCGAGTTCCAAGCCAAGCACTTCAACAACAATGAGGAACTTTTGGAGCAGAAAAGGGCTGAGGTGGACACAGTCTGCCGGCACAACTATGGGGTGTTTACCCCTTTCACCGTAGATCGGAAAGGTGAGTCCATGGCGGAACATTGCCCTGAGGAACAGGCCCAAACCAACCGCTTGCACTGCTGGGGCTGTGGTGTGCCCATGGCTGTGGTTGGCGGTGACCACGGTGGTGGTTGGTGGTGACCATGGTGATGGTTGGTTGTGATCATGGTGGTGGTTGGTGGCTTTGCTGCCTTTGTACAACATTGGGTTGCCCCCTGTCAAGTTGATGAACACATTGGGTTGCCCATTATTTGGTTGCCCAGCGTTGGATTGGCCAACACGTTGGGTTGCCCAGCGTTGGGCTGATGAACACATTGGTCTGTACCAACATTGGGTTGACCACCATGGGGTTGATGAATGCATTGGGTTATACAACATTGGGTTGCCCGGTGTTGGGCTGATGAAAGCATTGGGTTGTACAACATTGGGTTGCCCAGCATTGGATTGGCCAACACGCTGGGTTGTCCAGTGTTGGGTTGATGAACACATTGGGTTATCCACCATTGGGTTGCCCACCATTGGGTTGCCAAATGCATTGGGCTGTACAACATTGGGATGGCCCAGTGTGGGGTTGGCCAACACATTGGGTTGCCCAGTGTTGGGCTGATGAACGCATTGGGCTGAACAACATTGGGTTGCCCAATGCATTGGGTTGTCCACCATTGGGTTGCCCAATGCATTGGGTTGCCCACCGTTGGGTTGCCCTCCATTGGGTTGCCCAATGCATTGGGTTGCCCTCCCTTGGGTTGCCCAACACATTGGGTTGTACAACATTGGGTTGCCCTCCATTGGGTTGCCCAACGCATTGAGTTGTCCACCATTGGGTTGCCCAACGCATTGGGTTGCCCTCCCTTGGGTTGCCCAACACATTGGGTTGTACAACATTGGGTTGCCCAACGCGATGGGTTGCCCTCCATTGGGTTGCCCAATGCATTGGGTTGTCCACCATTGGGTTGCCCACCATTGGGTTGCCCTCCATTGGGTTGCCCAACGCATTGGGTTGTCCAACATTGGGTTGCCCAACGCGTTGGGTTGCCCACCATTGGGTTGCCCAATGCATTGGGTTGTACAACATTGGGTTGCCCTCCATTGGGTTGCCCAATGCATTGGGTTGTCCACCATTGGGTTGCCCAATGCATTGGGTTGTACAACATTGGGTTGCCCCCCATTGGGTTGCCCAATGCATTGGGTTGTCCACCATTGGGTTGCCCAATGCATTGGGTTGCCCACCATTGGGTTGCCCTCCATTGGGTTGCCCAACGCATTGGGTTGTCCACCATTGGGTTGCCCAACGCATTGGGTTGTCCACCATTGGGTTGCCCAACGCATTGGGTTGCCCTCCCTTGGGTTGCCCAACACATTGGGTTGTACAACATTGGGTTGCCCAACGCATTGGGTTGTCCACCATTGGGTTGCCCAACGCATTGGGTTGCCCTCCATTGGGTTGCCCAACGCATTGGGTTGTACAACATTGGGTTGCCCTCCATTGGGTTGCCCAACGCATTGGGGTGTCCACCATTGGGTTGCCCAACACATTGGGTTGTACAACATTGGGTTGCCCTCCATTGGGTTGCCCAACACATTGGGTTGTACAACATTGGGTTGCCCTCCCTTGGGTTGCCCAACGCATTGGGTTGTACAACATTGGGTTGCCCACCAGTGGGTTGCCCACCGCATCGGGTGACTGCGGCGCTCTCCCCCGCAGAGCCTCCGACGGTCGAGATCTTCCCGGTGCAGTCGAGCTCGGCGCCGCAGATCAACCGCTTGGCGTGCGCCGTGAGCGACTTCTACCCGGCGCCCATCGAGGTCCGGTGGTTCAAGAACGGGCACGAGGAGGTGGAGCACGTGGTGTCCACCGACGTCATCCAGAACGGCGACTGGACCTACCAAGTGCTGGTGATGCTGGAAACCACCCCGCAGCGCGGTGACACCTACGCCTGCCAGGTGGAACACGTCAGCCTCCAGAAGCCCACCATCGTCCATTGGGGTACGGCCACCACGAACCCATCCGATACCCCTAAAATGAGGTGGGGGGAACCCCAAACTTGACCCCCTACCCCCCCCAATTTTGGTTCTTCAGAGCTGACGGACGGCACCAACGGCAAGCTGCTGACGGGGATCGGGGGCTTCGTGTTGGGGCTCATCTTCATGGTGGTGGGGCTCATCTTCTACATGCGCAAGAAGGTGAATGGGGGGCGCCTTTATGTGGGTTCTCCAGGTTTGGGGGTGCTTTGGGGTGCCCTCGTGTGACACTGACCCCATTTCTGTGTTGCAGGGCACTTACTTCCCCCCGATGCAGGTAATGTCTATGTGTGTGTGTGTGGTCCCCCCCCAACATTGGGGTCACCCCAGCCCCACACTCATCCCCCCTTTTCTCTCCCCACAGGCCAGCTCCTGAGCATCCTCCTGCCCCACAGCACACGCCACCAAGCAGCCTCTGCCCCCCAAGTGTTACCCCACGGCGACCCCCAGTGTCCCCAACATCCCCATGTTTCCCTCCCCAGCCCCACAACTGTGACCCACGGCAGCTTCAGCTCTAATAAAACAGCCCACGCTGCTCCAGCCGCCGTAGTTGGGGGGGCTGTGGGGCAGGGGGGATGACAGAGGGTGTGGGGCAGTGGCATCGCCACAGGGATGGAGCATGAGTGGAGCTCTATGGGGCAGGAAAACCCTGCTATGGGGCAGAATTCCTCCCCTCCCAGCCCCATAGAATCTACCCCACCCCCCAGCCCCACTTTGGGGGCCCCCCAAAAGGTGGGGAGAGGGGGCTCTATGGGGGGGTGCGGAAATCCCATGGGTGGGGGGGAAGGAAATGTGGGTCCCATGGTGGGGGGGGAAGGGGGTAAGGAAGAAATGGGGGGTGGGGCATGGGGGTCCCATGGGGGGAGGGGGAAGTTCCCACGGGTGGGGGAGGGGCTCCAATAATATTTTCTTTATTTACACGTGAAAGAATCCGAAGGTTCCAAACAGGCGTGGGGGGGGGGGGGGGAGGGAGGGGAGGGGGTTGTTGGGGGAGGGGCGAGAGAAAGAGAGGAGGGTGGGGGAGGGGCACGGGGAAAAAAAAAACCAAGAAACCTCAAAATCAAACAAATTCCCCCCCCCCAAGAAAAAAAAAAAATAGAAAATTATACACAAAATTTAAAAAAAACCCAAAGAAACAGCACCCACCCCTCCCCCACCCGGGACATGGGGGAGGGGGGGGAGGGGGGCAAATAAATTAACCCAAAAAAAAGAAACCAAAAAAAAAAAAACCCCCAACACCCCAAAACCCCAGCGCTGGGGGGGGGGGGGGGGGGGGAGGGGTGGAAAATGTTGGGATTTTTTTTTTTTTTTCCCTTCCCGTTTTTAAAAAGATTTTTGAATTTTTTTGGATTTTCGCACTTTTTTTTTCTTCTTAAAAACGCCCCCAATTCCCCTCCCCCCGCCCTTCCCCCCCCCAAAAAAACCCCGAAATTCATGGAAAAAAATAAAATCCAAAGAAAAACCAAACTGAAGAAAAAAAAAAACCACAATAAAATCTGTGGGGAGTGGGGTGGGGGAGGGGCCACCCCATCATGCCCCTCCCCCCCCCAACACCACCTCCCCCCCCCTTAAGTCCATGCGTGTGGGGGAGGGGCTCCCCCTTAACCCCGCCTCCTTGTGGGTGGGGGAGGGGCTGTTTGGGGGGGGGGGAGGGGCTCAGCCCGGTCCCACAGATCCATTTCTGTCCAATCCCATCGCTGGGGGGGGCGGGAAAGGGGGAGGAGGTGGGGGGGGAGGGGGAGGAGAAAAGGAAGGGAGGGGGGAAGGGTGGGGTTGTCTCCCGCTGACGTCATCGATGGCGTCATCATCGGCGTCACCCCGAGTCGGAGTCGCTGGTGTCGGAGGAGGAAGAGGAGGAGGAGGAGCTGCTCGAGTCCGAGCTGGAGCTGGAGGCGCTCAGGCGGGACACGGCCACGTGCTGGGCGGACTCGGCCTTGTCGCTGGCTATGGGGGGGGGGGAAACAGGGGGGTGAGGGCTCTGTCGCGATATGGCACGATAGAAGCCTAGAAAGCCTTCAAAAACCCTGGTAAACGGCCATAAACTGTCGCGATAGTCCCCAGTCGCGATAAGCTATCACGATAGTCCTCGATAATCTACACTAAACCCCAATAAACTCTTCCGATAGTCCACAATCACGATAAACTGTTGCGATAGTCCCCCATAATCTACAATAAACCCCAATAAACTCCTGTGACTATCTCCAATCGTGATAAACTTCGATAAACTGTCACGATAGTCCCCACTAAACTCTTGTGATAGTCCCCAATTGCGATAAACTGTGATAAACTGTCACGATAGTCCCCAATAAACTCTTGCAATAGTCACCAATCACCATAAACTGTGATAAATTATGATAGTCCCCAATAAACCCCACTAAGCTCTTGTAGTAGTTTCCAATCACAATAAACTTTGATAAACTGTCACGATAGTCCCCAATCGTGACAAACTATCACGATAGTCCCCAATAAGCTCTTGTCATAGTCCCCACTGAGTGGTAATCTTGTCCCCGATAAACTGCAGTGAACGCCAATAAAACCATTGCTATAGTCTCCAATCAACTATCGTGATAAACTGGCACGATAGTCCTTGATAAGCTGTGATAAACCCCAATACCACTATGATAGTTGTTCGGAGACTATCGCGATAAACTGTCACGACAGTCCTTGATAAGCTGTGATAAACCCCAGTAAATGGTAGTGATAGTCCCTGATCAACTGTCACGATAGCTCCCACTAAACAGCAATAAACCGTCACAATAAACCCATATAAGCCCCCATACACTACCGTGGTCATTCCCTATCGCCCGTCGTGCCGAACTGTCACGATAACCTCGATAAACTGTGCTAAACTCGCAATAGACCCCAATAAATACCCTTAGTGGGCAATAACCCGCGCTGCACTATCACGACAAGCTGGGATAACCCGCCCGTGACCTATCGCGACAGGCGCTCACCCTTCTTGGGGGGTTTCTTGGCCGAGTTGAGCTGCCCACTGACGTCCTGCAGCCGCTTCTCCAGCTCCCGCTTCTTCTCCAGTGCCAGCTCCTCTTTCGTCTTCCCCACCGGCTTCTTCAAGGCTGGGGAGGGGGACACGGGGTGTTCAAAAGGAACCCCAAAATAGCCCCAAACCACCCCAAAATCCAGCACAGCCCCAAAAACTGAGCACCCAATGGTCAACCAACACCATACCTCCCACCCCAAACAGCCAACCCCGCCGCTCAACCAATGACCAACCTTCAACCAGCCCCCAACCACCCCAAAATACCCAACCCCTCAATGACCAGCAATCAACCAATGGCCAAGAAACCAATCCAACCATCAACCACCCAATGGAAACCCCCCAACTCAACCAGCCCCCCAAGAAACAACCAATGGCCTACACCCAACCAACAGGCAACTCCTCAAACCAACAACCCAATGGCCTGCACTCAGCCAACACCCAGCCCCTCAACCCAACAGCCCAATGGCCTACACCCAACCAACCCAACACCCAACCCCTCAACACAACAGCCTACACCCAACCAATCCAACACCCAGCCCCTCAACCCAACAGCCCAATATCCTAAACCAGACCAAGCCAACACCCAATCCCTCAACCCAACGGCCTACACCAACCAACCCAACCCCTAAATCCAACAGCCCACACCCAACCAATCCTACACCCAACCCCTCAACCCAACAGCCTGCACCCAACCAACCCAACACCCAGCCCCTCAACCCAACGGCCCAATGGCCTACACCCAACCAACCCAACACCCTCAACCCAATGGTCAACCCAAGGCTGCCGTGGGGCCGTGTCTCACTTTCGCTGTAGGGCTTGCGTGGCTTCTTCCGCAGGCAGGACAGGACGTAGCGCTCCAGCTCCCGCAGCGTCGAGGGCTTGAGGGTCTCGAAGTCGATCTCTATCTCCTCCGGGTTGGAATCCCGGAGCGAGGGCTCCCGGGATTGGATGATGTGCACCACACGGCCCAGCTTCTCCCCGGGCAGCTTGTTGATGTCCAGGCTGAGCTGGCGCTTCTCATCGTACGTCATGGGTTTGCTCTCCTCCTCCTCCTCCGAGTCGTAGAGCGCTGATGGCGGCGGCGGCAGCGCCGCTTTCGCCGCCTTCTTTGAGTTCCTGATGGGAGAAACCGCTGCTTGAAACCCACTTTTCCTCCCTAAAAACGAGGGCTTTCCCACCAGAACCAAACCCATTTCTACAAAGCCCCACTCGGTTGCACATAAACCACAAATTCACCCCAAATCCACCCAAATTTTCATGCCTGAAACCCCTTCAGTATCACACAAAACCCCAAATTTGCCCCAAAATCACCAATTTTCCCGCCCGAAAAACATGTTCTCCCTCTAAAATACCCCAATTTTCCCCCGAGCCAATTCAGCAAGTCCAAATTTTTCAAAACACCCCCCAAAAGTTCCAAAATAAGCCCCCAAATCTCATTTTTCCTACCTCAAAAACCCCAATTTCCCCCCAAACCTCCCCATTTCCCCTCCACGTCCTCACCGGGTGCCGCTGCCGGCGGCTCTCCGGGCCCTGCGGAGCTGCGCCTGCCGCAGCCGCGCTTCCTCGTCTCCCCCTTTTTTGTGTTTCTCTGTTTTCTTCTTCTTCTTCTTCTCCCTCTTCCTTTTGGGTTTGGAGACGGGGCCCTGCGAGAGGGCAGCCAACTGCTCGTGGACGGCACGTAACTGCAGGGGGGATGGACACGGGGAGGGGGGGGTGAGGTGGGCACCGGCTCCGGTACGGCTCCGGCACCAGCACTGGCTCCGGTTCCTCACCTGCTCCTGCAGCTCAGCCAAGCGGTTGGCCCGTTCCTCCTCCGAGTCGGAGCTTTCCTCGCTCTCCGAGGAGCTCTCGCTGCTGCTTTCGTCGTCTTCGTCGTCCTCGTCGTCGTCTTCGTCGTCGTCCTCGTCGCTGGAGGATTCTTCCGAGGTGGATTTGGAAAGGGCACCGGGAAGCGGCGCCGACACCGAGGGTGGGCTGGCGGCCTGCGGCTCGTCTGGCATCTTGGCATAGCTGAACTCAAATACGTCCTGGGGGAGGCAGGGATGGGGGTCAGTGGGGCCGGGGTGGGCATCGGGACACCAAAGGGAAACGGGGACACCACAAGGAACCAAGGGGACACTCAAGGGCACCAAGATTGTGTCATATCCCTGGAAATAGGACCAGGAAGACACCAGGATCACACAGGACACCAAGATAAGGTTTTACTGCTTGGGACAGGACACCAGGACCCAAACATCAGTGTCTTGATCTATCCTTAGGGATGAGACATGGGAACAACAGGGATGTGACTGGACATTGGGACAAAGACATCAGGACAGGACACTAGAACAAGAACACCAGACACCAGGGTCAGACCAGACACCAAGATAGGGTCTTATCACTGGGGACAGGATATCTGGACATCAAGACTCAAGTATCATGCTCTTGCTCTATCCTCAGGAATAAGATATCACAACAACAGGGATGGGACTGGACATTGGGATAAAGACATCAGGACCAGATGCTAAAATAAGAGCACAAGACACCAGGAGACTGGGAATGAAACTGGGCACTGGTGTCTTGTCCACAGGGACCAGAGTGGGAGATCAGGACACTGGTGTCTTATCCCTGAAGATAGGACCAGGACACTGGAACCAGACTGGACAATGGGACCAGGGCACTCAAACACCCGACCCCAGCTCACCTGCAGCTTCCGTGCCATGGCCACCACGTCGTGGTCGGGTGGGTTGTACTTGTAACAGTTGGAGAACATCAACCGGACGTCAGCAGCGAACTCCTGCGCGTCGTGGTAATCCCTGTTCTCCATTTTCCGCTATGAGAGGAAAACTGTCAGTGAGAAAAACCTTAAACCTCCCCCAAAACTCCTCAAAACCACCCCAAAACCCTACCCCTGCCTTTCCCCCCAGCCCCACACCTTAATGGTGCTGAGGTCCATGGGGTGCTTGATGATCTCGTGGTAATCATGCAGCCCCAAAGCTGAGGCATCAACGGGTTTGTAGAAGGGCCAAGCGTAGGCCGCGTGCTTCTTGGAGAGCAGCTCCTTGAGGATCCCGTTGCAATATTTGAGCTGCTCCGATAATTTCCCCTTTTTGGAAGTCTGGTGCTGTTGGGAATCCGGTAAATCCTTCCGGGGGGGTTTGATGGGGCGGCCGCTCTCCCGCCGGGCCGGGATTTTGGCTGCTTTGCTTTCCAACAGCGTGGCCGAAGGCGAGGATTCGCCGCCGCTGGTGGCGATGATGGCGGTGGTGGTGGGGGTGGTGGTGTCCGCTTTCCGCTTCACGCCCTTCTTCTGCCCCCCCAAAAACACCCCAAAATAAGGCTGGGGAACAACCCCCCCTTGCAGGACCCACCAGGGGGGCACCCCCAGGGTGCCGGCTCCTACCTTCGCCACGGGTTGGGTGGGTGCTGGCGCAGCCAGGACAGGCGGAGCGGCCGAGTGCAGGGATTTGAGGAGCGGAGCGGTGATCACCGACGGATGGGGAATGTTGACGATGGTGGTTGGGATTTCGGGGCTCGGGGTGTAGACGGCGGCGTGGGACACGGAGGAGACAGCAGGGACTTGCTGAGCGGCGGTGAGGCCCGCTAGGAGGGCTGTAATAGGGTGAGGAACGCTGTTAGGAACCCCCTAAACCAGCTCCTACCACAACAGCCATCGCGGTGAGCGGTACCTGCCGCCCGCGACGCTCCCTTCTTATGGCTGTTCCTGGCCACCGGCACCACGATCTCCTGCTCTTCTGGTGGCATCTGAGCCACCTTCTGCAGGAAGATCTTCTCCAAGGTCTGGGCCATCAACACGATGTCATCCGTGGGCTGGAAGGAGAAGCCCCAAGGGACGTTAGGTTGTGCCGGGGAGGCGATGCTGGTGGCGATGGGGTGGTTCTCACCTTGTTGTAGATGTAGCAATTGGTGAACATGGTGTTGAAGTCCTGCATGCACTCGGCAGCCCCCCAGTAGTAGTTGTTCTCCAAGCGCCGCTTGATCGTCCCCATGTCCATGGGCTGCTTGATGATCTTGTGGTAATCCTAAGGGATAAAGGGACGCGGCACCGATGGTTACGGATGGGGCGGAAGCTCCGGCACCCGGCGCTGAGCTCACACACCAGCTCTCACACAGCACCCAAACGCAGGCAGGGGTGAAGGTGGGGGGGCAACAGGGGTTTGCTCCCTACCCTGAGAGTGCCACCGTCCCCCTACGTGTCCTTTGCCGGGGCGGAAAACCTACGCTATGGGGACAGCTGGATGGAGGCCGGTGTCCGGATGGGCTCGCTGATCCCGGGAAAGGAAAAGGGGAGGGGAAAAAAATCTAAGGAAGAGCAAAAAGAAAGAACCTCCATGGAAAAATTACCTCCGGGCTTTAAATCCTCGAGCGCCACAGGTGAGACACGGGGGGGCTGGCGTTTAATTTTGGGGTCACAAGATGTCTTCTACAAACTCATGGATGGGCATCTGCAAAACGCATTCAGGGCACAAGAGATTAGGTGGGAATGGGGTGGGAAAAGGGGGGGAAACGTCCGGATTTACCTCTAAGAGCGGCTGCGTGGTTGCATCCATGCTTTTTAGGAGGGATAACGGGATAAAAGGGGACACGGCAGCTGCTCGGAGGACGTCCCCAGGATCAGCCCCGACGCCTACAAGGGGCCATGGCGGGGTAGGGGAGGTGTTGGGATGGGATTTGGCGCCTGGAAAACAGGGCAAAACCTCATTGGGAACGGTTTGGGAACGCCGGCGGTGGCACTCTCAGGGTTGGGGGGGACATGAAGGGAGCCAAGAGGGAAAGGAGATGCCACGAGCGGCATCACCGTGTGCCTGACACCCCCTGCCTGCACGCGTGAGGGGCGATGGGGCCACGCATCCATCCACACACGGCTCCATGAGCCCGGACACGCTTCCGCACGCCATCCCGCCCTCCCCATCCGTCGGGCTGCGTTACCGGGAGCCCCAGCTTGACGGCGTCCACCGGTTGCCGAAAGGGCCAAGCAAACTGGTGCTTCCAGAGGGCTTTCATCACCACTTTGTGCAGGTACTGGAGCTGGTTGGTGACCCGACCGGGCTTCTTGGGGTTGGAAACCTCGGGGGGAGGTGGGTTCACCTGCGGGGACGGCAGCGCCGGCACCGAGGCCATGGTGGGGCTCTCGAAGCCCTCGTAGAGGAGGGAGGGTTTGCGGATCCGCTTCCCGGGGGTCGATTCCGTAGCCAGAGCCATGAGCCCGGCGTTGCCCTCCCCTAGAAGCCTGGGAAAGGGGAGCAGAGACAGGGTTAAACCAAACGGCTTGGCCAAAGGAGAAGAAACCACCCCAAAACCATCACCAGGAGGTTGGGTCAATGGGTTCTCAGCACCAGGCTCGGCTCCGGATGCGAATCCGGGTCCCAGGGTGGGATTTGGGGATCAACTTCCTAAGGAACAGGCAACCGGAGCCATGGGCTCGGTGCGGATCCAGCCTCACCCTCAGAAACAAAGGGCATCGGTGCCGGTGTCACCCGGTTGTGCCATTGACACCCACTTGCGCCGGTGTCACCCGGTTGTGCCGGTGTCACCGCTTCTTCCGCTTCCATTGGGATTTACCCATCGTGACAACGCCAAGAAAGCCGACTCACGGCGTGGGTTCGGTGCTGTTGTGACCACCAAGACCCCAAACCCACCCCCGAAGGGACAAGTCACAACACACAACATCTGTATCCATGCCCCATTCCCGATTGACGGGTGAAAACCCAACGGAAAAGCGGGATGAGAGGACCACAAGATCCATGGAAAAACCGAGATCCCCACGACCCCATTCAAACCAACGGCACAGCACCAACAACGCTGCCTACGGGTGCCCGTCACCCCCAGGAACACCGGGTGACAACGACCCCGTTCCCCCCCCATAGCCCCGGTACCGGTACCTACTTGCTCTGGGGGTTCACGTTCTGCAGCATCCCGGCGGCTGCGTGCGAGGCCCGCGGGCCAGGCCCTTCTTCTCCTCCTCCCGCCGCCGCCGTCTCTTCCGACGCCCCCCCCACTTTGCCCGGAGTAACGGGGGGGGGTTTCAACCGGCACCGGCCCGGTGGGGGCCTGCCCCCGTCAGCGCATCACCGGCCAACGGGGAGAGGAGGGGAGGGGGGGGACGAGCCGGGCGTCCTCTCCCCTCTCCCCCCGGGGCACGACGGGCCTCAAGCGGCGGCAGCGGCGGCTCCTCCGGTCGGGAGCATCCAGCAGCCTTCACATGAACGGGCGCGGAGAAAATGGCGGCGGGGACACGGAGAGGGAACGGCTGGAAGCGGAGCGGGGTGTGTGTGTGTGTGGGGAGGGGTCCCCTCTTCGGAGCCCCCCTGCGGGCCCCCAATCCGACGCGATGCGGTCAATATCGGCCTCGCCGCGTCGCGAAGAGCCGGCAGCGCCCGCGGGGAGCGGGGATGAGGACGGCGGCGGCGGTCCCGGAGGCGGATGACAGCGGATGGTACCGGGCGAGTCACCGGCCGGGCTCCATCTTGGCTCCCGGATGAGGAGGGGGGGGATGAGGGCGGGAGCGCGGGTTGAAGGGGAGGGCCCCTCACCGCTGGCCGCAGGCAGGGGTCGCTACGGAGGCCGGGGAGGGTCCGGCGGAGCCCTCCGGGAGCGGCGGAGGCGGGGGCTGGGCCGCCCGGCGGAGGATGGATCCGGATTGGGGCCGCCCCCCGCGCGCACCGGGCCCGACCCGCTCCCTGCTCCGTCCCAGCGAAATGGCGCCGCTCGGCCTGCCCCCGGCCGCCCTTATATAGACACGAGCCGGCCCCTCATTGGGCGGCGGCGCCGCTGACATCACCACCCCCGCCCCTCCCCGCCCCGCCGCGGCCTCATTGGGCGGAGGCGCGCCCCGCGCCGCGCCGCGATTGGGCGAGCGGCACGCCCGTCAACACCGCCGCGCCCCGCCCCTCCCGCCCTTCCGCCCGGCCACTCACCCGGCGGAGCGGGCGGTGTCGCCGCTCATTGGCCAGCGCCCGCGTCCCTCGCGACGGGATTGGCCGAGGGGTCACGAAGGGGCGGGACCGGCGGGCGGAAGCGGCCGTTGGCGGCCGTTGTCTGTGTGTGAGGGGAAGAAGCGCCGCCGCCATCTTGCGCGGCCGCGGCGGCACCGGGCGGACAATGAGCGCCGCGCTCCGGGGCAAGCCCCGGGCACCCCCGGGCACAGCGGGGACCCCCACACCCGCCCTCACCCCCTCTTGCCTGGTCCCTTGCAGCCCCGCGCGCTTCTCGCCTTCTCCCCCCCCCCCCTACGTTCCCCGGGCTCCCCTCCGCGCCCACCGGGCCCTAGGGCCGCGCAGGCAACACCGAGCCCCCGTTATGCCCCTCAGCAAGGGGACAACCCCCACGAACACGGCGCTGCTGCGGCCGCCAGCGCCGGGAAAGGGCCTCATCCGCGGGTGAGGCCGGATCCGACGGCTCCTTCCTCTTCCCCCCCTCCACCGCCTCCACCGTGAGGGGCCCACGGCGGCGCCGGGACCCCCGCAGGGGCTCGGGGGCAGCCCCGAACCCCTTCCCCCTATGGGGCAGAGCCGCTTTTCCCCCCTTGTCTCCCTCCGCGGCCTCGCAGGACACGGCTGGGTCCCTGCCCCCTCCCCCCCCCCCCCGGCCGTGACACAGCACTTGGGGCCCTGCCCGCCGCCCCCGCGCGAACACCCAAACATGGCGCTTTTCGCCCCAAAACCGCCGCCTCTCGCGTCACCGCCGCTCTCGCCGCCCATTGGCCCGCTGCGATGACGCGAGGGGGCAGGACCACCCCCCCCGTACCCCCCAATCCCCAATGAAGGGGGGGGGAGAACGAGGTCTTTCCCACACACACCCCCCATCACTCACCTGAGCCGTCCCCCTCATGGGGCCGCGGCCCCCCCCGGCCCCTCTTCTTCCCCCCCCACCCCAAAAAACCCCGTTTTGGGGCAAAAAAAGCAGCTTCAAAAGCCCCAAAACCCCCCATCCTGGGGCAAGAAAAGGGAGCCGCGCGCGACGTCACCCGCGCCCTGATTGGCTCCCCGCCGTCACGTGGCGCCCCCGCGGCTCCCACGGCCCCATTCATCACCCCCCTCCCCCCCCCATTCACCCCACGGGGGCCGTCGCGGCTCCTCAGGGTCCTAACGCCGGCCCTGCGGGAGGTGATTGGGGGGGCACCCACACACAGACAGCGATAACGGTGGTACCCGGGGGGGGGCACCCATGGGGGTCCCAAGCAGGGGGGGCACTCATGTGGGGGTTTGTATGGGGGGGGTCAGGTATGATGGGAACACCCCTAAAAGTGGGGGAAAGGGGGTTGCAGCAGCGCCCTGCAGCCACTCGGGGCGTGCGGCTCCTGGGCACGCTGCTATGGGGGTGCAGTGAGTGCAGTGCACGGTACTATAGGGGTGCAGTGGGTGCTGCTAAGGGGTGCCAAGGGATGCAGTGGTGCTGCTATGGGGGTGCAATGCATGCTGATAAAGGGGTGCAGAGCAGGTTGCTATGGGGTACAAGGGGATGCAGTGGGTGCAGCGCACGCTACTATAGGGGTGCAGTGAGTGCTGCTGAAGGGGTGCTAAGGGATGCAGTGGTGGTGCTATGGGGTTTAAGGAGGTGCAGGGGATGCAGTGGTGCTGCTATGGGGTGCAAAGAGGTGCGGGGAGTGCAGTGGTGCTGCTATGGGGGTGCAGTGCACGCTGATAAAGGGGTGCAGAGCAGGCTGCTATGGGGTACAAGGGGATGCAGTGATGCTGCTTTGGGGTACAAGGGGATGCAGTGATGCTGCTTTGGGGTACAAAAGGATGCAGTGATGCTCCTATGAGGGTGCAGTGCACGCCGATAACGGGGTGCAGTTCACGTTGCTATGGGCTACCCGGGGGTGCAGTGGATGCAGTGCACGCTGCTACAGGGGTGCAGTGGGTGCTGCTAAGGGGGTGCAGTGCATGCAGCGGGGCGTTGCAGCGAGCGCTTTGCCCCCCATAACCCCCCGCAGCATCAACGCTCAGTGTGAGGCTGTGGGGTCATAGAGCAGGGGTGCCCCCTAATTAACAGCGCTTGTTAATGAGCCGGGAGCGGGTCCGGGGTTCCCGCTGTCCCCAGCGCTGTCACAGCACCGGAGCGGCCCCGCGGGCTCTTCTCCCCAGTGACAAGTGACGCAAGCGCAGCGCCGGCCGCCTATTGGCGGAGAGGCCGGCACCCGGTAGCACCGCGGGGTCCCATAGCGATGGGTGCTGAGGCCGTGCTGGTGGCCGCGGGGTGTCTCTGGGTGGCCCTGGGGGCCGCGGGCACCGATGGTGAGAGATCGGGGGGGGGGACATCAATGCAAGGGGGTCCCCTCCTTGTCCCCATCCCTGTCCCCTTCTCCCTATAGAGCCCCAGGTCCTGTCCGAGGTCCTCTTCTGCCAACCGGATGAGCCCTTGCTGGGTCTGGCGGTGACTCTGGGCACGGAGCAGCTCTTCTGGTTCAACTTCTCGGGCTTGTCCTGGATCCAGCGCGTCCCGGAGCTGCCACCGGAGCCACCGGAGCTGGAGCCACTGGAGCTGGTCCTGAAGGATGCGGATTTCTGCCAGCATCTGCTCCTCATCCTCACCAACATCGCCAGCGGGCAACTGGCTCAGGCCAGGGGTACGGGGGGCATCATGGTTGGCGTGGTCGTGGTGATCATCGTGGTCGTTATGGTTGTGATAGGTCATCATGGTTATTGTGGTCGTGGTGGGCACCGTGATCGTGGTGATCGTCATGGTCGTTATGGTTGTGATAGGTCATCGTGGTCATTGGGGTCATGGTGGGCACCATGGTCATGGTAATTGGCGTGGGGATGGCGTCGTCATCATGGTCACAGTGGGGATGGTGTGGTGAGGTGGTCACCATGGTCATGCTGATGGTGATCATCATGGTAGTTATGGTTATGATAGGTCATCATGGTCATTGTGGTTATGGTGGGTCAAGGTGGTCATTGTGGTCACGGTGGTCAGCATGGTCGGCATGGTCATGGTGACTGTGATCACTGTGGTCGACATGGCCATGGTCATTGTGGTTATGGTGGGTCAAGGTGGTCATTGTGGTTATGGTGGTCATCATGGTCATGGTGATCATCCTGGTCATGGTGGTCATCATGATTGGCATGGTTGTGGTGACTGTAGTGATCACTGTGGTCATCATGGCCATGGTGGTCACTATGGTCATTGTGGTTACGGTGGGTCAACACGGTCATCATGGTCATGATGGTCATTGTGGTTATGGTGGGTCAACGTGTTCATCATGGCCATGGTGGTTCCTGTGGTCATGGTGGCTCTACATGGTCATCATGGTCACTGTGGTCATTGTGGTTGGCATGGTCATGGTGGTCATTGTGGGACCATGGTCGAGGGGACACTGATTTTGTCCCTGTTGCTTTTGGAGGCTGATTTTGGGCTGTGAAAGGGCCAGTTTGGGACATTTCATAGGGAGGGTTTGGAGACGTGGGACGAGGTTGCCTTGAGGTGACCCCAAACCTCCCACCCAACCCAAGTCCCCCTTTGCCCTCATCCCACCCCAGGGATCCCGGTGGCCAAACTCTTCCCATCTCAACCGCCGGCCTTGGGCAAGCCCACCACCTTGGTGTGCCTGGTGGAGAACATCTTCCCCCCCGCGGTGGACATCACCTGGAGGGTGGACGACGTCCCCGTCACCCACGGCGTCACCCACACCGACTACACCGCGACGGACATCGTCTCCTTCATCCGCTTCTCCTACCTCCAGGTGACCCCCAGCACCGGGGCCACCTACAGCTGCGTTGTCACCAGCCAGGGCCTCAACAGATCCACGGTGGCCTATTGGGGTGAGCACGGTGACAACAATGGGGGGACCGTGGGGACAACCAAGGCTCGGTTGTTCCTATCCCATTGTTGTTGTCCCCCGTTGTAGTGGCGCAGGACACGGAGGACACCACGACGTTGTGGACGGCGCTGTGCGGCGCTGCCATGGCCTTGGGCATCGCCTTGGCTCTGATGGGCATTACCATGATGGTGGTGGCATGGCGGAGCAGGACGGGAGGGTGACGGGTGTCACCTTGTGCCATCGACACAACCCTCAGTGGTGGCGGTGGTGGTGGCTCCGGTTGTCTCCATTCAGCATTAAACCCCTTTTGTCTGTGGCCCTGTTAGCCGCTGTGGTGGTGGCTTCTCCGATGGCTGATATAGGGTTGAGCTACACATACACCCCCTCAAAGATGAGGTTCCTCAGCACCGTGCTTCAGTTTCCCCATTGTGGCCATGGTGGTGGCTTCTCCAATGGCTGATACAAGGGTTCAACCCCTACAGAGTCACCCCCAGTGTCCCTGCAGGTCCTGAGTGCAGGGACGCAGCACCCACCTCATTTAGGGGTGGCCCAGGTTCATCTATTGGTGTCTGATGGGTCTTATCCTGCTCCTGGTCTCCAGCCTTGTCCTTGTCCTGCTTTTGGTCCTGGTTCTGATGTGGGTCCTGGTCCCAATTCTGGTCCTGGTCCTGGTGTCAATTCTTGTCCTGATCCCTGGTCCTGGTTCTGCTCCTGGTCCTGGTTCTGATGTGGGTCCTGGTCCCAGTTCTGGTCCTGGTCCTGGTCCCCAGCCTGGATCTGGTCCTGGTCCCAGTTCTGGTCCTGATCCCTGGTCCTGGTTCTGCTCTTGGTCCTGGTCCCGGTTCTGATGTGTGTCCTGGTCCCAGTTCTGGATCCAGCCCTTGTCCTACTCTTAGTTCTGGTCCTGGTCCCCAACCTGGATCTGGTCTCTGGTCCTGGATCTGCTCCTGGTCCGGATCCTGCTCCTGGTCCCAGTCCCAATCCCGGCCCCATTCCCCATCCCCATCCCGCTTCCTCCTTGTCCCCCCGATCTCCATCACCCCCAGTAGAGACCCCGGCTTTGGGGGGGGTCAAAGCAGGGTCCAAAGGACCGGTGCCCCCCCCCCGGTGCTGGGGACACCGCGCGTAACGCGATGTCTCTACCGTGGCTGCCGCCAGCATCTTCTGCCCTGGCAACTGATGACGCGCATCCAACGCGGGCGCTCATTGGCTGCTCCAAAGATGGGTCACTCCCCTTGCCCAGTGACCCACGGATGTGGGGCAGGGCCCGAGAGGGGGCTGAAGGCACCCGGCAGGACCCAGAGATGCTGCTGCTGGTGCTGGGGCTCGTGCTGGGGGGCCAGGGGGCAGGTGGGGGCCGGAAGAGGAGGATTTGGGGGTGATCGGCGAGGGGGGTCAGGACTATGGGACATTGGGGATGGTGGGGGGGGGCTCGGCCCTATGGGATGTTCGGGATGGTTTGGGGGGGCTCAGCCCTATGGGACATTGGGGGAGGTTTGGGGCGGGCTCGGCCCTATGGGACGTTGTGGATGGTTTGGGGGGGCTCGGCCCTATGGGACATTGGAGGCGGTTTTGGGGGGCTTGGCCCTATGGGACGTTGGGGATGGTTTGGGGGGGCTCAGCCCTATGGGACATCGGGGATGGGTTGGGGGGTTCAGCCCTGGGGGTCCCCAAGTGATGATTTCAGGGGGCTGGAGGGGTTGGGATTGATGGGGAGATGGGAATGGGGATGGATGGAGGGATAGGGATGGATGGAGATGCATTGGGATGCATGGATGGAGGGACGGGGATGCAGGGAGGTGCATTGGGATGCATGGATGGAGGTACATTGGGATGCATGGAGGTGCATTGGGATGCAGGGAGGTGCATTGGGATGCATGGATGGAGGTACATTGGGATGCATGGAGGTGCATTGGGATGCAGGGAGGTGCATTGGGATGCAGGGAGGTGCATTGGGATGCAGGGAGGTGCATTGGGATGCATGGATGGAGGTGCATTGGGATGCAGGAAGGTGCATTGGGATGCATGGATGGAGGTGCCTTGGGATGCAGGGAGGTGCATTGGGATGCATGGATGGAGGTGCATTGGGATGCAGGGAGGTGCATTGGGATGCATGGATGGAGGTGCATTGGGATGCAGGAAGGTGCATTGGGATGCATGGATGGAGGTGCCTTGGGATGCAGGGAGGTGCATTGGGATGATGGAGGTGCATTGGGATGCATGGATGGAGGTGCATTGGGATGCAGGGAGGTGCATTGGGATGCATGGATGGAGGTGCATTGGGATGCAGGGAGGTGCATTGGGATGCATGGATGGAGGTGCATTGGGATGATGGAGGTGCATTGGGATGATGGAGGTGCATTGGGATGCAGGGAGGTGCATTGGGATGATGGAGGTGCATTGGGATGCAGGGAGGTGCATTGGGATGCAGGGAGGTGCATTGGGATGCATGGATGGAGGTGCATTGGGATGATGGAGGTGCATTGGGATGATGGAGGTGCATTGGGATGCAGGGAGGTGCGTTGGGATGCAGGGAGGTGCGTTGGGATGCAGGGAGGTGCGTTGGGATGAATGGATGGAGGTGCATTGGGATGCAGGGAGGTGCATTGGGATGCAGGGAGGTGCATTGGGATGCATGGATGGAGGTGCATTGGGATGATGGAGGTGCATTGGGATGCAGGGAGGTGCATTGGGATGCAGGGAGGTGCGTTGGGATGCAGGGAGGCGCGTTGGGATGAATGGATGGAGGTGCATTGGGATGCAGGGAGGTGCATTGGGATGCAGGGAGGTGCATTGGGATGCATGGATGGAGGTGCATTGGGATGCACGCATGGAGGTGGGGGAGCTGCAGGCAGAGCTCACCCCCTGGAGCTGCCCCCGTGTCCCCTCCGCAGCCGCCTTCGTGGTGCAGCTCTGGGGTTCCTGCACTCTGGGTCCCAACGGCTCCGTCCCCAGCTTCACGCTGGGCTTCAACGGGGTCCCCCTGGTGTGTTCTGATCCCGGTGCCTCTGGCCACACCGTGCCCTGCACCGTGGGGATGCTCGCAGGCATCGCTGAGGTCGTCGCCCAGTCGCTGAGCCAGGACCTGGCCTGGATACAGAGGATGCAGCAGAGGGAGCACGCCTGTGCCCGCCTGCAGCCCCACAGCATCAGCGGCCTGGGCAGCGGTGGGTGTGGGGGGACAGGGGTGGTCAATGGGGACAGTCAATGGGGATGGTCAATGGGGATGTCAATGGCGATGTCAATGGGCGTGGTCAACAGGGATGGTCAACAGGGATGGTCAATGGGGACGGTCAGTGGGGATGGTCAATGGGAATGGTCAGTGGGGATGGTCAGTGGGGAGGGTCAGTGGGGAGGGTCAGTGGGGAGGGTCAGTGGGGATGTCAGTGGCGCTGGTCAATGGGGACATTGAATGGGAATGGTCAGTGGGGATGGTCAATGTGGAGGGTCAATGGGGAGGGTCAGTGGGGAGGGTCAGTGGGGATGTCAATGGCGCTGGTCAATGGGGACATTGAATGGGGATGGTCAGTGGGGATGGTCAATGGGGCTGGTCAATGGGGCCAGTCAATGTGGATAGTCAATGGGGATGATCAATGGGGCCGGTCAATGGGGATGGTCAATGGGTACAGTCAATGGGGATGGTCAATGGGTACAGTCAATGGGGATGGTCAATGGGGATGATCAATGGGGATGGTCAATGGGGATAGTCAATGTGGATAGTCAATGGGGATGATCAATGGGGCCGGTCAATGGGGATGGTCAATGGGGCCAGTCAATGTGGATAGTCAATGGGGATGATCAATGGGGATGGTCAATGGGGATAGTCAATGGGGATGGTCAATGGGGACGGTCAATGGGGACGGTCAATGGGGACGGTCAATGGGGCCGGTCAATGGGGATGATCAATGGGGATGGTCAATGGGGATGGTCAATGAGACCGGTCAATGGGGATGATCAATGGGGATGATCAGTGAGGATGGTCAATGAGGCCAGTCAATGGGGCAAGTCAATGGGGCTGGTCAATGTCCTCCCTTCCCCACAGCCCCCCCCCAGGTCCGCATCACCTCCTCGTCCTCCAACGACCCCTCGGTCCCGGTGCTCCTCACGTGCCACGTGTGGGGCTTCTTCCCCCCGGACATCACCGTCCTTTGGCTGCACAACGGGGACCTCGTGACCCCCGGTGACGAACCCCCCCCCGTTGTCCCCAATGGGGACCTCACCTACCAAACCCAGCTCACCCTCAGGGTGGCCCCGGCGCATGGGGACACCTTCACCTGCTCTGTGCAGCACCAGACCCTGGACCAGCCCCTCTTGGTGGATTGGGGTGAGAAGGGGGTGGCCCCCTTTTCCTTGTCACCCCAATGGGGGGGGTGACATCAGCTCACGGTGTTGTGTCCCCCCCCATCTCCAGGTCATGGGTTGTCCCCTGCGCTGCTGGTGAAGGTGGTAGCGTCCACCGTGGTGATGGTGTTGGGGATCGGGGTCTTTGCCATTGGGCTCCATTGCTACCGGGCACGGGCACCGGGTGAGACCATGGGGACAGGGATAGTGCCTTGGGGGTGACACGGACCCTCCTCACTCCCCCCCCCCCATTCACCCCCATTGCAGGTTACACCCCTCTCGAGGGTGACACCCGCCCCACAGGTAAGGCCACGTCCCCCCCCATGTCTCCATAGACCCCCCCGTTCTGCTGCCGCCCCATGTGTGTGTGTGTCCCCATTGCAGGCAGCATCTGAGGACACCCCCCCCCCAACCCTCAATGGTGACATCCGGATGGTCCCCTCCCGGCGGTACCATTCACCCCCGGGGGGGGACACACAGGCACGGTGCTGGTGGCAATAAAGATGCTCCATGGCCTTGTGGTGGTGGTGACAATGGGGGTCGGCACCGGGATGTGGGGCAGGGGGGGCACGGGCCCTGCTCTGCGCTATGGGATGGCCGGGGGGGGGTCCCCTATGTCCCCCCATGGTCCCCCCCCACGCCTCCGTTTGACTTCTCACCTCCCACCGATCTGCCTGGCACCCGCTGACGTCAACCGCGACTCGAGATCTTATTGGTGGTCGCGGGGCGGCTTCGCCAATCATGGGCCGCAGAGGCTCCGGAGCAGGGTTTGGGGTCTCCCTCGTTCCCCACCCGCCCCGAACGCCACCGTCCCCCCTTTGTGCCCCCATTTGTGCCCCTCAGCCCCCAATGGCCTCTTCCTCTGCCCCACAGGCCCCATTTGGCCACTTACCCTAAACAAACATGGCGGCTGCGGCTTCACCACCTCCCTCTGCCCATGCTCAAAGCCCTGAGACGGGGCCGCGCTTAGGGTGTTGCGCATGCGCGACCGGAAGTGAGCCCTTGGATAAGAGGCCGGGAAACCCCGTCTCGGGCCTTTCAGTAGGCCCGAGCCGCCGCCGGTGCCGCCATGTGAGGGGGAATGGGGCTTCTATGGGGCTTTGTGGGGTGTCTGTGGGGCTGAGGAGGGGAAATGGGTGGCTATGGGGCTGAGGAGAGGAAATGAGGCTTCTATGGGGCTGAGGAGGGGCTATGGGGAGTCTGTGGGGCTGAGGAGGGGGCTATGCGGTGGCTGTGGGGCTGAGGAGGGGCTATGGGGTGTCCGTGGGGCTGAGGGGGGGCTATGGGGTGTCTATGGGGCTGAGGAGGGGCTGTGGGGTGTCTGTGGGGCTGAGGAGGCGCTATGGGGTGTCTGTGGGGGGGCTATGGGGAGTCTGTGGGGCTGAGGAGGGGGCTATGGGGTGTCCATGGGGCTGAGGAGGGGCTATGGGGTGTCCGTGGGGCTGAGGGGGGGCTATGGGGTGTCTATGCGGCTGAGGAGGGGCTGTGGGGTGTCTGTGGGGCTGAGGAGGCGCTATGAGGTGTTTGTGGGGGGGCTATGGGGTGTCTGTGGGCCTGAGGAGGGGGTTATGTGGTGTCCATGGGGCTGAGGAGGGGCTATGGGGTGGCTGAGGGGGGGCTATGGGGTGTCCATGGGGCTGAGGAGGGGCTATGGGGTGTCTATAGGGCTGAGGAGGGGCTATGGGGTGTCCATGGGGCTGGGGGGGGGCTATGGGGTGTCTATGGGGCTGTAAGCTGGGAATTGAGGGGCTTATCCCTATCCTATTGGATTGCACCTCAGTGCCCCTCATTGGCGCTTCCTTTTCCCTCATGGATGGGATTTGCTCCTGACCCCCCTAACTTTGGGATCTGGGGCTGCATCCCCTCACCTCCCCTCCCCTTTTCCATGCATATTCCCAGCATGTCCGATTGGGAAACAGCTCCAGCCGTGACCGAGACCCCGGACATCAAACTCTTTGGGAAGTGGAGCACGGATGATGTCCAGATCAATGACATCTCCTTGCAGGTACCTGGGTGGGGGGTGTGTGTGTACAACTCTTCCCGTGGCATTCCCAATGCTGGCAATCCCTTTGGGATTCAATCCCCCCACCTTTTTCCCCTATAGGATTACATTGCTGTCAAGGAGAAGTATGCCAAGTACCTACCCCACAGCGCCGGGCGCTACGCGGCCAAGCGCTTCCGTAAAGCCCAGTGTCCCATTGTGGAGAGGCTCACCAATTCCATGATGATGCACGGCCGGAATAACGGGAAGAAGCTCATGACTGTGCGCATCGTGAAGCACGCCTTCGAGATCATCCACCTGCTCACCGGAGAGGTGGGCAGAGGGCTCTATGGGGCACCCCAAGTGGCTTTTGGGCGACCTGTTTAGCCCTTGGGAGCACCCAATGGCCCCTTTCCTTACCTCTCCCTGTATCCCCTATTCCTTCTTGTGCTGATCCCCCTCTTTATCCCATTGCAGAACCCTCTGCAGGTCCTGGTCAACGCCATCATCAATTCCGGCCCTCGGGAAGACTCGACCCGGATCGGCCGTGCCGGCACTGTGCGGCGCCAGGCCGTGGATGTGTCCCCCCTTCGTCGTGTCAATCAGGTGCCTCCTATTGCTGCCCCCCCCGTATCCCGTTTTCCATCCCTAATTCCCATCTTTTTGGCCATTTGGTTCCCTCACCCCCCGCATCCCAACATCCCCTTTTCCATCCCTAATTCCCATCTTTAGGTCATTTGGCTCCCATAACATCCCTTTTTCCATCCCTAATTCCCATCTTTCTGGCCATTTGGTTCCCTCACCCCCCGCATCCCAACATCCCCTTTTCCATCCCTAATTCCCATCTTTAGGCCATTTGGCTCCCCTGCATCCCAACATCCCCTTTTGCATCCGTAATTCCCACCTTTTCCTTTAGGCCATTTGGCTCCCCCACCTCCCTGCATCCCAACATCCCCTTTTTCATCCCTAATTCTCATCTTTTCCTTTAGGCCATTTGGCTCAGCCCCCCAGCATCCCGTTTTCCATCCCTAATTCCCATCTTTTCCTTTAGGCCATTTGGCTCCCCCCCCCCCGCATCCCAACATCCCCTTTTCCATCCCTAATTCCCACCTTTTCCTTTAGGCCATTTGGCTCCTGTGCACCGGAGCCCGGGAAGCCGCTTTCCGCAACATCAAGACCATTGCGGAGTGCTTGGCGGATGAGCTCATCAATGCAGCCAAGGTGAGGAGGAGGAGGAGGACGGGATGCAGGGATCACCTTTGTGCCATTCCCATTGGGAATGGGGACACATGGATCCCGCTGTATCCAACCTTGAACTCCTCATTCCAGGGCTCTTCCAACTCTTATGCCATCAAGAAGAAGGATGAGCTGGAGCGCGTGGCCAAATCCAACCGTTAGGAGCCACCGTTGGCACCTCCCTCCTAATAAATGGCTTCTGCCTTTGGGTGTCCTTGGAAAAGAGAAGGGAAAACCTGGATCCAAGGGATGGGATAAAGGGAATGGCTTTAAAGTGGGAGATGGAGACGGGGTAATGGCAGATTCCTCCCTCTGCTCGCATGGGTTGAATGGGGAAGGTTGGGATGCTCCAGTGGGAGCGGTCGCCGTGGCATTGGATGGAGCTGGAGGAGCTTTAAGGTCCTTTTCATCCTAAACCAAGCTGGGATTCCATGGAATCGCCCAAAACCACCTTGAATTGCCCCCAAAATAGCACGACTCAGCCCAGTTTGACCCAAAACGGCCCCGAAAAGCACCTGAACACCCTGCTAGGGGGGTTGGGGGGGTATTTTAGGGGTATTGGGGTGTGTTTTGGGATGGTTTTGGGGTATCTTAGTATGTTTTGGAGTATTTTAGGGGTATTTCAGTGGTTTTTTGGGGGTATTTTCAGGTTTTGTGGTATTTTAGGGATATTCCAGTGTATTTTGTGGTGGTTTTGGGGTATTTTGGGGGTATTCTCGGGGTTTGTGGTATTTTAAGGGTATTTCAGTATATTTTGGGGTGGTTTTGGGGTATTTTGGGGGTATTCTCGGGGTTTGTGGTATTTTAGCGATATTTCAGTGTGTTTTGTAGTATTTTAGGGGTATTTTGGGAGTATTCCTGGGGTTTGTGGTATTTTGAGGGTATTTCAGTATATTTTGGGGCTATTTTCTGGTTTTGTGGTATTTTAGGGGTATTTCTGTATATTTTGGGGTGGTTTTGCGGTGTTTTAAGGGTTCTTTTATGCCCTCGTGGCACCGACCTGCCCCACACGCTCACACCATGCCCCGGAACCACTCTCTCCCTGCCCTCACAGCCGGGCGGAAGTACCGGGAGGCCGGACCGGAAGTACCCGAGGCGTCCTGGCAACCGGGCGGAAGCTCCGGAGCTGTCCCCGCGCTTTCATTTTCTCTCCACCAATCAGCGTGCGGCCCGCTCCTCACCCAACCAATCGGCGGCCGTCGCTGGGTAGATTATGCAAATGAAAGGGAGGTAGCGCGGTGTACTGTGGGAAGGCGCTGGCGCCATCCGTGCTGCGGCCTGGTCCTGTCGGTACCCCCCGTTCTACCGGTACCCCCGGGTCCTACCGGTACCCCCCGGTTCCCTCCGCGATGCTGGCGCTGCCCCCGGGGCTCACGGAGGAGGAGGAGGCGCTGCAGAAGCGGTTCGCGAAGCTGAGGAAGAAGGTGTGGGGGGGGTTATGGGGGTCTATGGAGGGCTATGGGGGGGCTATGGGGTCTTATTAGGCGTTATGGGGGGTCTATGGGGGCCTTTGGGCCTTATTAGGGGTTATGGGGGGTCTATGGGGTCTTATTAGGGGTTATGGGGGGGGCTATGGGGTCTTATTAGGGGTTATGGGGGGGGCCATGGGGTCTTATTAGGGGTTATGGGGGGTCTGTGGGGTCTTATTAGGGGTTATGGGGGGGCTATGGGGTCTTATTAGGGGTTATGGGGGGGTCTATGGGGGGTCTGTGGGGTCTTATTAGGGGTTATGGGGGGGCTATGGGGTCTTATTAGGGGTTACGGGGGGGTCTGTGGGGGGGGCTGTGGGGTCTTATTAGGGGTTATGGGGGCTCTATGGAGGGCTGGGTGGGCTATGGGGGGACTGGAGAAGTCTATGGGGTTTGGGGGGTCTCTGTGCATCCCTGTGGGTCTCTATGGGGACTCTATGGGGTTTGGGGGATCTGTATGGGGTCTCTATGGGGTTTGGGGGGTCTCTATGCATCCCTATAGGTCTCTCGGGGGTCTCTAAGCATCCCTATGTGTCTCTATGGGGTCCCTATGAGGTTTGTGGGGTCTCTCTGGGGTCTCTCTGGGTGCTGGGGTGCCCCTGACCCCCCCATTTCCCCCCCCCACAGAAGAAGGCACTGTTGGCACTGAAGAAGCAGCAGAATGCGGCTGGACCCAGCGGGCAGGGGGGGATCAAGCGATGTGAGGGGTTGGGGAGCCTATTTGAGGGGAAATTTGCGGTCTTTTGGGCTCATTTCAGTGCATTTTGGGGTTTTGGGGTCCTATGGGGAACTAAAGGGCCATGATGGAGCTAAAGGGGCTGCTTTACCCCCCCCAAAACCTGTTTATTTGGGGGCCCCTATGGGTGCCCCTGGGTGGATTTTGGGAGCTCCCAAGGGGGATTTTGGGGTTCAATGTGGGGGGGGAGGGGGTTTGGGGTACCCCACACTTGGGGGTCCCCATAGGGGTCTGTGTCCCGTTCCCCCCCCCGCCATAGCCCTATCGGATCAGCCCCCCCTGGACACGGCCATGGCCACGGAGCAGGCGAAGCTGTTGGTGAAGTCGGGGGCCATCAGCGCCATCAAGGCCGAGACCAAGAACTCGGGGTTCAAACGGTCCCGGACCCTCGAGGGCAAACTCAAGGTGGGACCCCCCCCCCCAAAAAAAAACCCCCTTTGACCCCCCCAAACCCCATTGGGACCCTATTACCCGCTCTTGGCTACCCCATAGGACCCCGAGAAGGGCCCGATCCCGACCTTCCAGCCTTTCCAACGCAGCATCTCAGCTGATGACGACACCCAAGAGGTACCTGGGGTGGGGGGGTTCCTTTGGGTGCTGGGGGGGGGTCCCCCATATCTTGGGGGTCCCCCCCATCACCATGTCCTCCCCCTTCAGTCGCGTCGACCGCAGAGGAAGTCGCTCTATGAGAGGTAAATGGTGCCCCCCCAATAAGTTGGGGTCATCCCCCCCCCCCATTGATTTTGGACCCCCCCATTTAATTGGGGCTCCCCCCCCCAGCTTTGTGAGCGCCAGCGAGAGGCTGCGGGACTCTGAGGGGGGTTCGAGCTCAAGGGGGGACCCCCCCGAGCGGGGGGAGCGGCGCCTGGATTGGGAACAGGACCCGGAGCCGGAGGAGCGGAGCCGGGATCGGGATGGACCATTCCGAAGTATGGGGGGGAACAAGCCAAAATGGGGTCCCAAAGGGGGGGTGTTTTTGGGGGGTCCCTCACCCCATTTTGCCCCCCCCCCTCCAGGGTCGGACTCGTTCCCTGAGCGCCGGCCCCCCCGGAAGGGGAACACTTTGTACGTGCACGGGGTGGAGCTGAGCCCGGAGCTGCTGCGCGGAGCCTTCGGCCCCTTCGGAGCCATCATCGACCTGGCCATGGACACCCCCAGGAAGTGGGCGGGGCCGGGGGGGGCGTGGTTTGTGATGAATGGGCATGGGGGTCCCATTGATAAAAGGGGCGGGGCTAAAGGAAAGGGGCGGGGCCAAGATTCAACCCTGTTGGCTATAACTGAGTTGGCTCCCTTCAACGGGGTCAAGCTTCAACCCCATTAGCTATGAGTGAGTGGTCTCCTTTAAGGGGTGGGGCTAAGGGGAAGGGGCGGGGCCAAACCTCAACCCCATTGGCTATAAGTGAGGTGTTTCCCTTTAAGGGGTGTGGCTAAAGGAATGGGGCGGGGCCAAGCTTCAACCCTGTTGGCTATAAGAGTTGTCTCCCTTTAAGGGGTGGAGCTAAAGGGAGTGGGAGGGGCTAAGTGGCAGAGCTGATTGGATGAGTGTGGTCAAAGGGGGCGTGTCCTGATGTAACCCCGCCCTCCCCCTCCCCAGCTGTGCCTTTGTCACCTATGAGAAGATGGAGTCAGCGGATCAGGCCATTGCCGAGGTGTGTCTGTGGGGGGATTTGGGGCCCCTGGGGGTGTCGTGGGGCTCTGTAGGGGGGGGTTTGGGGTGCTGACCCCCCCCCCTTACCCCCTCCAGTTGAATGGGGCCGTGGTCCAGGATGTGCAGCTCAAAGTCAGCATCGCCCGGAAGCAGCCACTGCTGGATGCCGCCACTGGGAAGTCACTGTGGGGGTCCTTGGGTGAGTATTGGAGGGCGCTGGAGGTGACCTATGGGTCACAGGGACCCCATAACCCCCCTATGGGGTGACAGTGGGGTCCCCCGTTTTCCCCTGACCCCCATTTCTTGTCCATACCCCCCCACAGCGGTGAAGAACAGTGCAAAGGGCTCCCACAGGGACAAGCGCACGCAGATTGTCTACAATGAAGACCTATTTGGGGAGCAATAAATGACACCCCCCCTTTTCAATGGTGCTTCTTTGGGGAGTCCCAGTCTCATGGGGGGATCCCCTTAAGCCTTTTGGGGGGGTGGCATCAATGGGGGGGTAACCCATATAGAAATGGGGTTATTGGGGGTCCAAGGGGGTCTCTATGGGCCATAGGGGGGGTTATTTGGCATCACAGGGCTCATAGTGGGGGTCATTCCACTCCCTCCCAGTATCTGCAGTGGCCTACCCAGTCCCTTCCACTCCATTCCAGTCCATTTGGGGGCATTTTAGGGGGTGTTAGCACAAAACACACCAAAACCAGTCCTAAAATACCCCAAAGCACCCTGAAACACCTTGAAAACACCCCAAAGGACACTAAAATAACCTAAAATATGCTGAAACACACAAAACCAGCCCAAACCCACCAAAACCCACACTCAAATACCCCTAAACCACCCCAAACCCCATGAAAACATGCCAAAAACCACACTGACCCACAGCAAAAACCATACTAACCGCCCTCCAAATTACTCCAAACCACCTCTCATCCCATGTCACCTTGACCCCTCCCGCATCCACAGCTCCGTGGCCAACCTGTGCCACGGTCGAACGTTCCCGATGTCCAGCTTCTGCTTCCAATCCCCCCTTTCTCCTGCTCCGTATCCCGGCTCTTTGGGATGCTCCCAGAGAACATCACCAGGCCCAGGTAGACCCGGCTTTATTGCAAATCCCTGCTCCCCATTGCTGGGGGCATCCGGATGCTCCCGTTGTCACTGTCCCATAGCGGGGACCTGGCTCCGTGTCCTCACTGCTCCAGGGGTTGGTCCCAGCCCCACGGTGCAGTTGGCCCCGGCCAGGAGCCGCGGGCAGTGGGTGATGAGCAGCAGTGTCCTGGTGATCCCCAGCTGCAGCCAGCGCCATGGCTGCGGGACAGTGGCACCCTCAGCACCTGCTATGGGGCTGGGAACCCCCCCATCATCACCCCCCCCATCCAGCCCCACATCACCTCCAGCTCCTTGCCGCCCTCCAGGGCGCTGGTGGGCTCATCGAGGATGAGGAGGGTCGGTCGCCGCAGCAGAGCCCGGGCTATGGCCACGCGCTGCCTCTGCCCCGCCGAGAGCTGCGCCCCTTTGTCCCCCACATCTATGGGGCACAGAATCGGGGGGGGTGAGCAGGATGTGGGTGATTTGGGGTCCTATCATCTCCCATCAGCACTCACCAGTGTCCAGCCCCTGCTCCAGGTCCATGATGAAGCTCCAGGCTCCGGCCAATGCGGCGGCCGCCTTCACCTCGTGCTCCTCAGCGCCCTCCAGCCCCAGGGTAATGTTGTCTCGGATGGTTCCGGAGAAGAGGATGGGCTCCTGCTCCACCAGCACCACCTGGGAATGGAGCCATGGAATGCCGGGCTGCCGCAGGCAGGGATACCTTCCCCTAGGGCAGGTTGCTCCAAGCCCCATCCAACCTGGCCTTAAAGCATCCAACCTTCTCCATTCAACCCATTCCAATGTCCCACCACCCTCTTCTTCCCAGGATCCATCTAACTCTTCCCTTTTTCCAGTTGGAGCCATTCCTCCCCATCTGTTTGTGGTTGACCACAACACTTGGAGTGGGACCATCCGGCCAATTCCTTCTCCACCAAACCCACATCTCTCCATTCAGAGACAAGGATGTGGTCCGCATCCATGGCCATCCCTGGTCACCACCATCGTAGATGGCCACCAAGTTGAATCTGCCCATGGTGAAGCCACCTTAAACCCAACCATGGCTTGCAGGAGGATCTGCTCCCCCTGCCCTCACCTGCTGCTGCAGATACTGGTGCTCGTAGTCCCTTAAGGAGACCCCATCCAGCAGCACCTCCCCGCTCTGGGGCTCATAGAACCTCTTCAGCAGCGCCGCGCAAGAGCTCTTCCCGCTGCCGTTGGGTCCCACCAGCGCCGTCATCTCGCCGGGGTGCAGCTCGAAGGTGACGTCCTACGTGGGGTGACAGCAGGGCTGGCGTCACCCATGGTCCACCCAAGGAGCCCAGGGGGTCCCCCCACAGGTACCTGCAGGACGAGGTGCTCGGGGCGCGTGGGGTAGGCGAAGGAGACGTGGTGGAAGGTGACGTGGCCCCGGAGGGTGGCCGGGCAGCGGGTGCCACCGGGGTCATCGCTGGGGATGTGGTTGATGTTGGCCAAGACGCGGCGGCTGGCAGCGGCTTCGCCCAGGAGGTCACCGTGGCCGCAGACCAGAGCCTGGTGGTGGCACCAGAGATGGGTGGATAGGGAGAGGGGATGGGTGGACATGGAGAAGATGGATATAGGAAAGGGATGGGTGAACATGGAGAGGGGATGGGTGGACATGGAGAAGATGGACATAGGAAAGGGATGGGTGGATATGGAGAAGATGGACATAGGAAAGGGATGGGTGGATATGGAGAAGATGGACATAGGAAAGGGATGGGTGGACATGGAGAAGATGTGCATAGAAAAGGGATGGGTGGACATGGAGAAGATGGACATAGGAAAGGGATGGGTGGATATGGAGAGGGGATGGGTGGACATGGAGAAGATGGACATAGGAAAGGGATGGGTGGATATGGAGAAGATGGACATAGGAAAGCGATGGGTGGATATGGAGAAGATGGACATAGGAAAGGGATGGGTGGATATGGAGAGGGGATGGGTGGATATGGAGAAGATGGACATAGGAAAGGGATGGGTAGACAAGGAGAGGGGATACCACGTCCCAGGGCCTCACCTCCACATGGTGCCCAAACCTGGCCTGGTAGAGCAGGAAGGTGCTGAGATCCCCAGCAGTGCTGGAACCATCCCGGAGCAGCTGGTACCCTCGGAACAGCACCAGGACCTGCAGCGCCAGGCGCAGCACCTGCGGGGCCGGGATGAGCGGGACACTGGAATCAGTGGGACAGGGATGAGTAGGATACCGGGGCGGGGACAGGGGACATGGGCCCCCCCGTACCCGCTGCAGCAGAGTGAAGAGCATCCTCTCCAGCCCCAGGCGCTGCTTCAGCCTCAGTAGCTCGGTTACGGCCCTGCGGTGCCGCTGCTCCTCCTCCTCCTCCCCAGCGCAGGCCCGGACCGTGTCCATGGCAGCCACCGTGTCCTGCACCACCCCGGCTGTGGTGGCCGTGGCATCCAGCACCGCGCGCTGCAGCGCCTGGCCATGGAGACGCACACATCCCATCCTATCCCACCCTCATCCCACCCCACCACCCCATCCCCCTTGTGCCACCCAACCCCATCCCCACCATCCCATCCTTTTGGTACCTATCCTATCTCCACTGTCCCACCCCATCCCCACCATCCCATCCTTTTGGTACCCATCCTGTCTCCACTGTCCCACCCCATCCCCACCATCCCATCCTTTTGGTACCCATCCTGTCTCCACCATCCAACCCCATCCCTATCATCTCATCCTTTTGGTACCCATCCTGTCTCCACTGTCCCACCCCATCCCCACCATCCCATCCTTTTGGTACCCATCCTGTCTCCACTGTCCCACCCCATCCCCACCATCCCATCCTTTTGGTACCCATCCTGTCTCCACTGTCCCACCCCATCCCCACCATCCCATCCTTTTGGTACCCATCCTGTCTCCACTGTCCCACCCCATCCCTATCATCCCATCCTTTTGGTACCCATCCTGTCTCCACCATCCAACCCCATCCCTATCATCTCATCCTTTTGGTACCCATCCTGTCTCCACTGTCCCACCCCATCCCCATCATCCCATCCTTTTGGTACCCATCCTGTCTCCACTGTTCCATCCCATCCCCACCATCCCATGCTCCCGGCCTCAATCATCTCAACCCATCCTGTCCCCATCCCATCCCACCATCCCCATCCCACCATCCTGTCCCCACTACACCTGGTAGCGCCCATCATAGACCTTCCTGGTGATGATGGTGAGGGGGACCTTCAGCGCCGCCAGCAGCGCCAGCTCAGGTGACAGCACCACCATGAAGCCCCCCAAGCCCAAGACCATGCCCAGGCTCCTCAAGGCCACGTTGGAGCTCTTGGGCAGGGCCCTGCACAGCAGCGGCACCTCGGTGGACAACTGGGCACAGAGCTCAGCTGTGGCGATGGGCACACGGTGACCGCGGGTCCCGGTGATGGGATGTGGATGGGGGGTGATGGGGATACCACAAACCTGCTGGATTCTCCTGGAAGAAGGTGAGATCCCGGTGGAGCAGACGGGAGAAGAGCTGGGTGGAAGTTCTGAGCTTGAGGCGGGCCTGGGCCAAGAGGAAGAGGCCACCACGGCAGCCGGCAAAGAAAGAGCTGGGGTGGACATGGAGATGACATGGATGCATCATGGACACATGGGTACCATCAGCATGGGAATGGATGGATGGATGGTTGGATGATGGATGGATGATGGATGATGAATGATGGATGGATGGATGGATGATGGATGGAAGATGGATAGATGATGGATGGATGATGGATGGATGCATGGGTGATGGATGGATGGATGGATGATGACTGATGGATGGGTGATGGACGGATGATGGATGATGAATGATGGATGGCTGATGGATGGATGAACAGCCAGCCAACAAGGACACGTGCCCACCAACCTGCCCAGATCCGCAGCCAGCACCATGCCGAGCGCGATGCCGGTGAGTCCATCCCCGCTCTTGATGGCCTCCAAAGCTTTCCCGGTGCAGTAGGGCCCAGCCACCTCCCCTGCATGGCCACGGGTGGGTGACGCTCACCACGACGATCCCCAAGCCCACCCCAAGCCCACCCCAGCTCCTCCATCACTCACCCAACACAGCCAATGCCAAGGCCACAAAGGCACCTCCAAACAGGCGCCACTCAGCCCGTGCCAAAGCCAAGAGCTGCCACATGGCCACTGTGCCCTGGGCTGCATCGGAACCACCTGGCACCGACACGTCCCAGGCCACTGCAGCCACCGCGGCCGCGCCGTGGGTTGCCACCAGCCACCACGGGTTGGCCATGGCCAAGAGGGGCAGCGCGGAGCCTGGTGGCCCCAGGAGGCTCTGGAAGGTGCTGAAGGCAGCTGGGGTGAGGCTGATGGTGACGGCAGCACCACGGGGACTCCGCAGGGACAGGGACCGCGTGGCCGCCGTCAGCACCAGCATCCGCAGCCCGGCCTCCAGCCACATGGCCACCAGCGGCCACGGCAGCAGCACCGGGGCCACCGTGGCCACTGTGGTCACCAGCACCATGTCCAGGACCAGCAGCAGCAGCAGCGACGAGGCTGTGGCCAGAGCGGGCGGCAGAGCCATGGTGGGGGACCAGTATGGACCAGCGCACTCCCAGTACAGCTCCCCCAGTCCCAGTCTGGAGCCTTAGCACCTTGCTGGGCACAAATGGGGTGATCACCGGTCAGGATCAGTGCTCCCAGTACAGCCCCAGCACCCTGGGGCACTCACCAGTCCACACCAGTGCTCCCAGTACAGCCCCAATACCCTGCCCAGCACCCTGGGGCACTCACCAGTTCACACCAGTGCTCTCAGTACAGCCCCGGCACCCTGGGGCACTCACCAGTCCACACCAGTGCTCCCAGTACAGCCTCAGCACCCTTGGGCACTCACCAGTTCACACCAGCGCTCCCAGTACGGTCCCGTTTGCTTTCACTTTCGAGGCCCCGCCCCCTTCCCTTTTTCCTCCAATCACCTCCCTCCTCCCCGATAGCCCCGCCCCCTTTTGGCCCCGCACCTCCCGTCTCCATCCTGCTCCAGCTCCATCTGCCCAGCAACTGATGACGCGGCCTCCCTGACCAATCAGAGCCGCCTTCGCTCGGTTTCGCTTTCGATGCTTGGAGGGACCGGAGGGTCCGAGGGGTCCCGGGGCACCCCCGATGGCTCCAGACCCCTCCCGCCGCTTCCTGTCGCTGTTCCGTCCCGAGCAATGGCGCTGCACGATCGTGGCCGGGCTGATGGTGGCCTCGGTGTTCGGTACTTGGAGGGCGGGAGGCATGTGGGGAGTGAAGGAGGGGCAGGACCCATGGTGGGGGGTAGGAGCCATTGGGGAGGGCAGGAGCCATGGGGGGTGAGGGGGTGGATTCCCATGTCCCATATCCCCATATCTCTGTATCCCCATATCCCTATATCCCCATGACCCTCATGTCCCACATCCCCATGTCCTCATGTCCAACGTCCTCATCTCCTCATCTCCATATAACCCTATGACCCTCATGTCCCATATCCCCATCTCCCCCTATCTCCATATCCCCATATCCCCATATCACCATGACCCTCATGTCCCATATCCCCATCTCCCCATACCTCACATCCCCATGCCCCCAGCTGAGGTCACCATCCCTTACTTCACCGGCCACGTCACCGACTGGGTGGCCAGCGAGGACGAAGCGGCGACCATCACCTGCCTGGTGCTGCTGGGGTTCACCAGGTAGGGCAGTGACATCATGGGGGGCTCACAAGAGGTGACAGGGGACACACACCCCTACCTGAGCCCCCCCGGTGCCACCCCAGTGCCATCACCGAGTTCATCTGCGATGCCACCTCCATGAGCACCTTGAGCCGGGTCTTTGGGCACCTCCATGGCCGGGTCTTTGCCGCCATCCTGCACCGGGACCTGTTGTCATTACGGGCACTGGGCACCGGCGCGGTGACATCACGGGTGACCGGGGACGTCGATGCCACCCATGAGGCCGTGGACGATGCGCTGCTGCTGCTGCTGTGGGAGCTGGCACGGGCGATGCTGCTGCTGGTGCCCATGGCCTGGGTGGCCCCAGCACTGGCCACCACCACCCTTCTGGCCATGCCGGGGCTCCTGTTGCTTGCCCGGGCTATGGGCAGTGTCCAGCAGGTACCTGTTGGGGGGCACATGGGGCCCTCCACGTGGGTGCTGTCACCTCCATGTCCCCCATCACCTCCCCATGCTCCTTGTCCCAGGGGCTGTCCCAGCGGGTGCAGGAGGCGCTGGCCGGTGCCACCAGGGTGGCCATGGAGACCTTCCAGGCCATGGACACCATCCGTGGCTTCGCCTTCGAGGCCGGAGCGGTCAAGAGGTACCAGCAGCAACTGCAGCGGGTCTATGGGCTGGAGGCTACCGGGGCACTCACGTATGCGGCCACCGGCTGGACCAGTGGGGTACGGACATGGGGATATGGGGCGACACATGGGGACGTGATGGTGTGGGGACATCAGGATACAGGACATGGCGCAGGGGCGCTGGGGACATGAGGGTGACATGGATGTAGTGGTACAGGGCAAGGCTGGGAGCTCAGTGTCCCTTTGGAGGTGGCCGTGGCCAGGAGGGGGACAAGGGGACCCCATTGGTGTCCCCTGGCAGTGGATGACCTCCCGTCCATGTCCTCAGTTCTTGGCACTGGCTTTGAAGTTGGGGCTCCTCTACTATGGGGGACAGATGGTGGCCGCAGGGACCATCAGCACCGGGGACCTGGTCACCTTCCTCATGTACCAGATGCAGTTCACCAGCTCCATCGAGGTGGCCCCAATGTCCTCCCCAATGTGTCCCCATCCCGCTGTGTCCCCATGCCGGTCCCATTGCGTCCCCTCTCTGTGTCCCCAGGTCCTGCTCCGTTACTACCCCAGCATGACCAAGGCCGTGGGCTCCTCGGAGAAGATCTTTGAGTTCCTGGATGAGGAGGAGCAGAGGATACCAGAGGGGACGCTGGAGCCTGAGGTGCAGGGCCACCTCAAGCTTGAAGACGTCTGGTTCTCCTACCCTGAGCAGCAAGAGCCTGTCCTCAAGGTGGGCACAGGGATATGGTGGGCCATGGGGACATAGGGACATGGAGACATGGGTGGGGTCATGGGGACATGGATGGGAGTGTGGATAGGGTCATGGATGGGGACACGGATGGGGTCATGGATAGGAACATGGGGACATGGATGGGGACATGGATGGGGACACGGATGGGGTCATGGATAGGAACATGGGGACATGGATGGGGACATGGATGGGGACACAGATGGGGTCATGGATGGGAACACGGATGGGGCCATGGGGACATGGATGGGAACATGGATGGGGCCATGGGGACCTGGTTGGGGTCATGGATGGGTCTCGTCATGGGGTTGGGGCCATAGGATGTCACCTCTGTCCCACAGGGCATATCTCTGGAGCTCCTCCCTGGGCAGGTCCTGGCCGTGGTGGGTGCCCCGGGCGCGGGGAAGAGCACCCTGGTGTCCCTGGTGCTGGGCTTGCACCAGCCCCACCGTGGGAGGGTGCTGCTGGACGGGCACCCGCTGCTCGCGTACCGGCACCTCCATCTGCGCCGGCAGGTGCCAGCAACAGGTCCCCAACCATCACCAATGGGTCCCAATGGCCACCCCTGGGTCCCCAACCATCACCAATGGGTCCCCATGGCCATCCCCATGTCACCAGACAAGCACCGTGTCCCACATCCCAATGCCCCATGTCCCACATCCCCATGCCCCATGTCCCACATCCCCATGGCCATCCCCATGTCCCACATCCCCATGCTCCATGTCCCATACCCCCATGTCCCATGTCCCACATCCCCATGTCCCCATGTCCCACATCTCCATGTCCCAGATCCTGCCATCCCCATGTCCCATGTCCCACATCCCCTTGTCCCAGATCCCCACATCACCATGTCCCCACGTCCCCAGGTTGCCGTTGTCCCCCAGGAGCCACTGCTCTTCTCCCGCTCTCTCCACGCCAACATCTCCTATGGGGCTGGTGGCCGGAGCCGGGCGCAGGTGACAGCCGCCGCTCACCGTGCCGGTGCCGACCTCTTCATCCGCCACCTGCCCCACGGCTACGACACCGGTACAGCATGGGTGTCCCCATGTCCCCATATCCCATAGCATCCCCATGTCCCTCCATGTCCCCATCTCCCTCCCTGCAGAGGTGGGTGACCTGGGGACGCAGCTCTCCGGGGGACAGCGCCAGGCCGTGGCCATCGCTCGTGCCCTGGTGAGGGACCCCCGTGTCCTTGTCCTCGATGAGCCCACCAGCGCCCTGGATGCCAAGACCAGTACTCAGGTGGGAAGTGACACCTGTGTCCCCTTTGTGCCCCCTTTGTTTCCCCTTTGTGCCCCCTTTGTGTCCTCTTCCCATTGTCCTCAGGGGTCCCTGGTGAATGGGTTCCCATGGCCACCGGTCCTGGGGTCCCCTTGGTGCCTGGTGCCCACATCCCCTGGGGCCTTTCCATGTCCCCTTGGTTTCAATGCATCCCCATGTCCCCTTACTCCCTGGTCTCCTTGTCCACTGAGTCCTCACTCTCAGTGTCCCCATATCCCCATGTCCCAGTATCGCCATGTCCCCACATCCCATATCCCATATCCCCATGTCCCATATCCCCATATCCCATATCCCCACATCCCCACGTCCCTATCTCCATACCACCACCATGTCCCATGTCCCATGCAGGTGGAGCAGGAGGTGCTGAGGGCCGGGCGATCGGTGCTGCTGGTGACAGGGCGGGTGGCCCTGGCGCTGCAGGCGCAGCGAGTGGCCGTGCTGGCTGGGGGACGCCTGCGGGAGCTGAGGAACCCCATGGAGCTCCTGCGCCCCGAGAACCGCTGCTGGGAGACACCAGGGAATGGGGACACTGAGAACATGGATGGGGACATGAGGAGATGGGATGGGGACACTGAGAACATGGATGGGGACACAGAGAGTTGGGATGGGGACACTGAGAACATGGATGGGGACACAGAGAGATGAGATGGGGACACTGAGAACATGGAGGGGGACACAGAGAGATGGGATGGGGACACCAAATGGCAGGATGGGGGCACCAGGGGATAGGGACACTGGGAGCTGGGATGGGGACAGTGCGGATAGGGATGAGGATGCTCAGAACATGGACGGATACATGAGGAGCAGGGATGGGGACACCAAGGGATGGGACCACCACAAGCAATGATGGGGATACTGGGGGTGGGATGGGGACACCAAGGGATGGGACCACCACAAGCTATGATGGGGACACTGGAGGATGGGATGGGGACACCAAGGGATGGGACCACCACAAGCCATGGTGGGGACACTGGGCTAAGGGATGGAGACACCAGGAGCTGTGAGTAGGGACCATGGAAGCTGTACCAGGTGCGTGGTGCCTGGGCTGGGGACAGCACCATGTCCCTGCTGCGGGACCGTGACCACGGAGGCATTCGGGTGCCAGCAGCAGCCTGCCCTGTCAGATGTACACGTATCTGCATTGCAACCACTCCTTGCACCTCTTGGACACAAATAAACGTTTTCCTGTTATCAGTGTTTAGCAGAGTTCGCCTCATTCCCGTGTCCCAGGAGCCTCTTTTTCAGTACCAGGACCTCCCTGGACCTCTTTTCCTGGGCACTGGTGTCCCATTGCCTGTGCACGAAGCCCCAGATCCATCAGGATCGAGCCTCACGTCCGAGCTGGATGGGTTTCCAAGGTCACAACGATGCCTTGTCCTTACCAAAGGTCTTAACTCCGAGCGATCAAACCGCGAATCAGGGGGTTTTCCAGGAAAGATCGTTTCGCTTTCGATTTCCCAACCGCGACACGTGGGATCTGCCCGGCAACCGGTGACGTCAGGAGCGGCCCGGGTTTCTCATTGGTGGGTGGCGCCGCGTAGAGCCAATAGCGGAGGAGGAAAATGGGGCTGGTGGCGAAGATCCAGGGTCAGTGTTCAGCGGAGCAGCGCGATGGGGCCAAGCTCTGCCGTGGGGCTCCTGCTGCTGTGCAGCCTCGGAGGGGCGGCGAGAGGTGAGCAGGGGCACAGGGACCCGGGACTCCCATGGACCTCTTTCCTGGGCACCGGGGCCCCATTCCCTATGTCTCAGGACACCCGCCTTGACCCCCTGGGGCACTGGGACCCCCTTGGACGCCCTTTATTCCCCTTCTCTGGGTACTGTGATGCCCCCTCAGACCCTCCCTCGCCCACATTCCACTTCCCGCGCACCAGGAACCCCTCGGAACACTCCTTGGGACCCCCTTGGATTCCCTTTTCCAGGCACCAGGACCCCCAGAGCCCTCCCCTGGGGCTGCTTTAATGGCACCCAGGACCCCCCCAGTCCCCGCTTCCCATCAATCCCGAGTCTCCCAGCCCTTGACCCCCCCTTTCCCTGGCACCGGGACCCCCTGGGGTCCCCTTCCATGAGAACACAGACCCCCCCCCATCAGCCACATCCCCCTGTCACCCCGCTCTGTGTCCCGAGCCACCCACACCTCTGTGTCCCCACAGTGCTCCATTCCCTGCGGTACTTTCATGTCGCCGTGTCAGACCCCAGCCCGGGGGTTCCCCGCTACCAGGCGATGGGATATGTGGATGGGATCCCCTTTGTGCGCTATGACAGCGAGAGCAAGCGATACCAGCCCCAGACACAGTGGATTGAGGCCAATGTGGATCAGGAATACTGGGATACAACGACCCAGATTGCATGGAGCAACCAGCAGATCGCCTACAGTAACCTGGACATAGCACGAGAACGCTACAACCAGAGCGGGGGTGAGTGTGGGGCAGGGATGGCGCTTCATGGGGCTGCATGGGGCTGGGATGGGCTGCATGGGGCAGCCCCATCTCACTGGTGGTGGTGCAGGGACTCACACACTGCAGTGCATGTACGGCTGTGATCTCCTGGACGACGGGAGCACCGCGGGGTACAGTCAGTACGCCTACGACGGGAAGGACTTCATCGCCTTCGACATGGGCACCATGACGTTCATTGCGGCGGACGCGGCAGCACAGGTCACAAAGAGGAAGTGGGAACATGATAGGATCGTAGCTGAGAGATTGAAGAACTACGTGGAGAACACCTGCAAGGACTGGCTGAAGAACTACGTGCAGTACGGGCAGCTCCAGCTGGAGAGGAGAGGTGAGGGCGAGATGGGGCCAGTGGGACCAGGCCATAGAATCATAGAATAGTTTGGGTTGGAAAGGACCCTAAGATCATCCAGTTCCAACCCCCCTGCCATGGGCAGGGACACCCCACACTAAACCATGCCACCCAAGGCTCTGTCCAACCTGGCCTTGGACATCGCCAGGGATGGAGCATTCACAACCTTCCTGGGCAACCCATTCCAGTGCCTCACCACCCTCACAGTAAAGAATTTCTTCCTTAGATCCAATCTAAACTTCCCCTTGTTTAAGTTTTAACCCGTTACCCCTTGTCCTATCAATACAGTCCCTAGTGAAGAGTCCATCCCCAGCATCCCTATAGCCCCCTTCAGATACTATGAGGTCTCCACGCAGCCTTCTCTTCTCCAGGCTAAACAGCCCCAACTTTCTCAGCCTATCTTCATACGGGAGGTGCTCCACTCCCCTGATCATCCTTGTGCCCTCCTCTGGACTTGTTCCAACAGTTCCATGTCCTTTTTATGTTGAGGACACCAGAACTGCACACAATACTCCAAGTGAGGTCTCTCGAGAGCAGAGGGGCAAGATCACCTCCTTGGACCTGCTGGTCACGCTCCTTTTGACGCAGCCCAGGATACGGTTGCGAGCGCACACTGTGGGCGCGTGGTCTGATCCCTCCCCACCATCCCATTACCAGTGCCCCCCATGGTGCGAGTGTCAGGGAAGGAGGAGGAGGATGGGATCCTGACCTTGACCTGCCGCGCTCACGGCTTCTACCCGCGGCCCATCGTGCTCAGCTGGCTGAAGGACGGCGAGGTGCGGGACCAGGACACCCAATGGGGCAGCATCGCACCCAACAGCGATGGCACCTACTACATGTGGGCCTCCATCGAGGTCAACCCCCGCGACAAGGACAGGTTCCGGTGCCAGGTGGAACATGCCAGCCTCCTCCAACCCGGCCTCTATGCTTTGGGTGAGCCTTGGGGCTGGTGGAGCACATGGTGGGGGTGGTTACCCCCTTCCACCTCCTCATCCTGCTGCTCTTCCTCCAGAGCCGCAGGCTGAGCTGGCCAGCACACTGCTGGTGGTGGCTGGTGTAGTGCTCATCATTGTCATCATCATCACTGGAGTGCTCTTCTGGAAGCAGAAACTGGGTAAGGTCCCGTGTCCAGGGAGGAAGGCAGGGCAGGAGTTGCTGCTTTGGGGAGCCCCGAGCAGCCCCATGGTGGGTGCTGATGTCTCTTCCTCTCTGCAGTGAAGAAGAAGGATGGCTACAGCGTGCCCCCAGGTGAGCACCGGCAGCGGATCCAGCACCATGGTGGTCCCATGTCTCTGGTTTCCCAATGCCTCACCCCCCCGTAGTAGGAACATATGGAAAAGGAGGTGTCTCCGGAGGTGTCTTTGCTGCTCACGCCTCTTTCTCTTGCAGGCATGGCCATGGGTTCTGCCAGCTCACCATCAGGTACGAGGTGGGACCAGTGGGCATGGATGGGGTGGCCCCAGCTCCTCCATGGAGCCTCCATAGGCTGCAGGAAGACAGCAAACCCCCCCTGAGAGCAATGGGCTCTCTGGGGACAGGGATGTAGCCCTGGATGATGCATCTCTTCCTCTCATCCCTGCAGGGATTCCTGCTTAACTCCTGCACAGGCTGGATGAGCTCCTGCAACCGGAGGCTTCTTCTTGCTGCTGACCCTCTCCTTTCCTTGATACCTGCTTAATTAAGCACCGCTGGTAACGAGCATGGATTGAACCTTGAGCTTCTACTGCACAGTAAATGCTGGTCCCTCTTTCTAATGCATTTGCATCATGCTGGATGGAGCCCAGTGATCCTTCCCATGGCCCATATGGATCCCAGGGCATGGCCCATCGACGCTGTGGAGACAAAGAGATGAGATGGAGCTGGAGCAAGTCTTGTGTGAGGGGCAGATGGTGGTAGTGGAGGTGTTTAGCGTGGAGAAAGGCACGGAGGTCCTGGATGGTGACACCAGATCAGCCTCTTGAATTCCATGGTGTAGCGATACCCACCTCCACCTCTTGAGGTCTGTCCTGTAGCAGTTCTTTTTCTCCTCCTTAGTAGCTGGTGCAGTGCTGGGTTTGGGCTTTAGGCTGAGAACAAAGCTGATAACACACCGTGTTTTTAGTTGTTAAGTATAATTAAGTTGTTAAGTACTTAGCATCAAGTATTACTTAATGCTGAGTAATGCTTACCCTGACCAAAGACTTGTAGTCTCATGCTCTGCCAAATAAAAATGGCCTGGGAAGCCAGGAGGAAGCAGAGCCAGGACCCCTAACCCAAAGCAGCCAAAGGGGTATTCCATACCCCAGCACATCAAGCTCAGGACAGAACCTGGCAGGAGTCACCTGGAAGAGATGTTTGGGTTGGGTTGGGTATCGGTCGGCGGGTGGTGAGTGGTTGTATTCTCTCCCCTTGTTATGTCCCTTATCCTTATGATTGTAGCTGGTAGCAGTAGTGGGTTTGTGTTCTACCTTAGTTACTGGACTGCTCTTATCTCAACCCATGGGGTTTACACGCTTCCCTAAGCGTTGTGGCACCCAACTCAGGGTTGAGATAACACCAGATCTGAGCAGAGTGTGTCTGACCCCTGGTTGTGATAAGCACTCATTGGTCCTCATTAACAGGCACTCCTTATAGCGTTGGTGGTTGCTGTGCTGGGTCATGGAGTATCAGTGTGGTGTATCTCATTGACAGCCAGTATTTGCTGTCGTGGGGCTGGGGTGACTGGGCTGAGCTGCTTGTAATGACTTGTAATACAATAGATTATTATTGCTCATTAAACTGGTCTGGAATGTGTGGTCATCACCTCTAGGCTATGGAAGGCATGGAATGGGAATTGTTAATCATTCCCATTCTTCTTTTGCCTTCCCTCGGGGGGGGGGGGTGTGTGTCAACCTATGGAGGAGATATCCCCTCACACTGCCCCCCTGCTCCCCCACCAGGCTCCTTGCAGTGGGAGTAGATCCCGGAATCCGGAATATCCTTTCAATGCCCTTGGAAGCATCCTGCTTCAGAAGGGATTGGTGCTGAAGCACAGCTCCTCCGGGTACCCCGGTTGCCCATGCTGGGCTGGATGGTCAAAGGGGAGCTCTCCACACCATACAACTGATGCTACATGGAGTAAATGGGTTGTAGTGATGACACAATGAGCTCCAACGGGAAATCCCAGTCATCCAGGGATGCTGGAAGTCATCATTTGGAATGACACCAGACGAGGAGGTGATGGAGGCCCCACCATAGAACCAATGGCAGGCAGTGAGAAGCAATCTACCTTGTTCACCGATGGGTCTATTGGAGTGGTGCAGTCCTGGTGTCCTCAATGTAAGGACATGGAGCTGTCGGAGCACAGAGGAGTCCATGAGGATGAGCAGCTCCCATAGGAGCCAGGCTGGGAACATCGGAGACCTCAGAGCAGCTCCAATGGGGCTCCAAGGACGTGGAGGGGGACCTGCAGCAGGGATAGCACAAGGAATAATGGGTTTAAGCTGGAGATTTAGGTTGGATACAAGGAATTCCTTCACTCTGAGGGTGCTGGCACACTGGGATGGGTTGAATGGAGAAGGTTTGGATGACCCCAGCCCTGGATAAGGGATGGGGGGGGGGCTTGGAGCAAGCTGTTCCAGTGGAGGGGTTGGAACTGCTCCTTTCCACCCCAAACCGTTCCATGATTCCATATCATTGCCAGACCTTTTGCCTTTACCTTGCCATCAGTGTTTGTGCCATTATAACCCCAGATCAGAGCAGCAAAATAGCCACAAACAGGCCAAAATATAGCAACAGAGCAGACTTTGCATCAAATCCCTGGGGAATTACCTCTGGATTAGCCGTGGTTAACTGGATTTGTTTGTGGTAACGATTGTGTTTGTAGCCTGAGGCGATGGTAGAGCTGCTGCTCGCTCAGAGGGTCTATGTGTAACCTGCGGGTCTCAAAGGGGGGGATTATAAGGTAAAATATGGAGTTATAAATTAAACCCGCTGTTAACTGTAAGCAATGTGCTCTTTGACGGCGCCAAACCCCCATTAACACCTCACAAGAGACCCCACATTGGGACCCCACAGCGCTATGACGGACCCCCCCCATCCCTTTCCACCCACCCCATCGCCTCCAAACCCGGACCCTCCGCCCGTTCTACCTCGGAGGAGGCCCCAAGCGCTGGCCCAGCCCCTTTCCCCGCCCCACAGCAGCCTCAGCCCCACCACCCCAACACGGAGGCGCCGGCTCAAGATGGCGCCGGAGCCCACCCTCCTTCTTCTCCTTCCCCTCCCTCCTTCCCGCCCTTTCTGCGGCGCAGCCAATCAGAGCGGCGATGCTCCCGTGACGTCAGCGGTTGCTGGGTAGAATAGGGAGGATGCCAGCGGCGCCTGAGGGGAGGTGAAGGGGCGGGGGGGGGCTGCGGCCATCACCGCGCCTCAGGCCGGGTCCCCGCCGCGATGTTCTTCACGTGTGGCCCCAACGAGGCCATGGTGGTGTCGGGTGAGCCGCGATCCCCACCCCCCCCCCCCCTTCCTTGGGCGCTTGGATCCGTCCATGACAGCGTTCGTCCCCGTAGGTTTCTGCCGCAGCCCCCCCGTCATGGTGGCCGGGGGGAGGGTGCTGGTGGTGCCGTGCCTGCAGCAGATCCAAAGGTGAGGAAGGTGCGGGGGGGGTGGTGGTGGTGGGATATATCCATAGGGATGGATACAGGGAATTGGGAGCAGCGGGTGGACCTGTCCCTCCCTTAGGATCTCCCTCAACACGCTGACCCTCAACGTGCGCAGCGAGAAGGTCTACACTCGCCATGGGGTGCCCATCTCCGTCACCGGCATCGCGCAGGTACCCCCCCACCATGTACTTGGTACAGCCCCTTTGCAGTGGGACCCACCCATTGCTGCTTTGGGGGGGGACCCCCCTCTTCCTTCTCCCCTTCCTCTTCCTCCCCTCCATTAAGATCCCCCTTAAAAGGGTCCTGCCTTGGTGGACCCCCCCCCATAAGGGGCTTGTGGTGGTGCAGCCCCGTCTTAAAAGGGCAACGCAACCCCCTAGTCCTCACCATGGTGGTTCCCCCCCCATCTTAAGCTCTTAAATAAGGGCCTGCTATGGAGGAGCAGCTTCTTAAAGGGGCCGCGTCCCATCGGTGTTAAAGGGGGGGGTGCGAGGCTGAATGGGTCCCGCTGGTCGCAGGTGAAGATCCAGGGGCAGAACAAGGAGATGCTGGCAGCCGCTTGCCAGATGTTCCTGGGCAAGTCGGAGGCTGAGATCGCCCAGATCGCCCTGGAGACCCTGGAGGGCCACCAGCGCGCCATCATGGCGCACATGACAGTGGAGGTAAGGGGGGGATGCAGCCCCCTTTATCCCTAAGCCCCAATGGAAGCCCTGCTCCAATTGGCTCCTGACCACTGAAGCCTTGCTGTAATTGGCTCCCCATCCTTGAAGCCCCGCCCTCCCTGACCCTAAGCTCTGCCCCTTTCATAGGAGATCTATAAGGACCGGCAGAAGTTCTCGGAGCAGGTTTTCAACGTGGCCTCATCTGACCTGGTCAATATGGGCATCAGTGTGGTCAGCTACACTCTCAAGGACATCCACGATGACCAGGTGGCACTGGGGGACAAGGGGGGACAGGCAGGGATGGGGACAGTGGCCAACGGATGGGGATATGGGGATGGGGATATGCGGATGGGGATTTGGAGATGGGGATACTCACTATGGGATGGGGATATGGGGATGGGGACAGCAGCCATAGGATGGGGATATGGGGATGGGAACAGTGGCCATGGGATAGGGACATGCGGATGGGGACAACGGCCATGGGATGGGGATGTGGGGATGGCAACAGAGGCCATGGGATGGGGATATGGGGATGGCAACAGTGGCCATGAGATGGGGACAATGGCCATGGGATGGGGACATGGGGATGGGGACATGGGGATGGGGACAGTGGCCCTGGGATGGGGATATGGGGATGGGGACAATAGATGAGAACAATGACCATGGGGACACCACACAAGCCCAGGGCCATCCCCGCTGTCCCCTATGGCTGGTGGGATGGGGGGGGGTGACCTTGTCCCCTTGTCCCCAGGACTACCTGCACTCCCTGGGCAAGGGCCGCACGGCTCAAGTGCAGCGCGACGCCCGCGTCGGCGAGGCCGAGGCCAAGAGGGACGCCGGGATCCGCGTGAGCCCTGCACCTAATGCCACCCCTTTGGCATCCCCCCCAACCCCTGTGTACCCCCCTCAATGTCCCCATGCCCATGACGTCCCCTTGGTGTCCCCCACAGGAGGCTCGTGCCCGGCAGGAGCAGGTCTCAGCGCAGCTGCTCAGCGAGGCGGCCATGGCTCGTGCCCAGCGGGACTTCGAGCTGCAGCAGGCTCAGTGCGACGCCGCCGTCAGCGCTCGCAAGGCCACGGCTGACCTGGCCTATGAGCTGCAGGTACCCCCCATAGCCCTCCGTGTGTGTGTCTCCCCCCGGACACCCCCATCCTTTAGATGCCTACATCCCCCCATCCAAGATCTGCGTCTCCCAGGATGCTTTGTCCCCCCCAAGCATCATGGTCCCCCCTAAACCACCCCAATGGTGCCTTCTCTCCTTAACATCGGGGTGCCCCCCAACCAAGTGTCCCTCGGGGGGGTGTAGGTGGCGAGGACGAAGCAGCAGATTGAGGAGCAGCGGGCGCAGGTGCTGGTGGTGGAGCGGGCGCAGCGGGCGCAGCTGCAGGAGCATGAGATCGGCCGCCGGGAGCTGGAGCTGGAGGCCACGGTCCGCAAACCGGCCGAGGCCGAGCGGTACCGGCTGGAGCGCCTGGCCGAGGCACAGCGGTGAGGGCATGGCCCCTTTAAGGGCAGCGTGGCCCCTTTAAGGGAGAGCCCCAACCCAAACTCCCAAGCCATTGCCCCTTTAAGAAGGAGCCCGTCCCATTCTACCAAGCCTCATTGGTGGAACCCACTGCCTAACTTGATGCCATTGCCCATTTAAGAAAGATTTACCAAGCCTCACTCCCTCATTGGTGGGACCCACTGCCTAACTTAATGCCATTGCCCCTTTAAGAAGCCCAGTCCTATTCCACCAAGCCTCACTGGTGGGACCCACTGTCTAACTTGATGCCAGAGCCCATTTAAGAGAGCCCAGGCCCATTCCACCAAGCCTTATTGGTGGGACCCACTGCTTGAGACTATTGCCCCTTTAAGAGAGCTTTACCCAGTCAAACCCCCTCATTGGTGGGACCCACTAACTTGATGCCATTGCACCTTTAAGAAAGAGCCCCATCCCATTCCCCCAAGCCTCATTGCTGGGACCCACTGTGTAACTCGATGCCATTGCCCCTTTAAGAGAGTTTCACCAAGCCACACCCCCTCCAAGGGGGTCCAACCACCGCCTTGCACTTAAAAAGGAGCCGCGGCCCTTTTAAGGCACGAGGCCACACCCCTTTAGGCCCCGCCCATTCACAAACCACGCCCATTATGACACCTCCCCATTAAGTCACGCCCCCCCCGCTGACGCTCCGCCCCCCCCAGGTCCCAGCTGATCCTGCAGGCAGAGGCAGAGGCCGAGGCCATGAGGGTGAGTTAGGGGGAGGGGTGTCACATCCACTTATGGGGCTTTGCCCCCCAACTGTGGGTCAGAGCCCCCCAACCCCAATGTGTGTGGGGGGGGCTCGGGTGTCCCTCGCAGGTGACAGGGGCGGCAAAAGCAGCCGCTGTGGCCGCTCGGGCCAGGGCAGAAGCAGCGCAAGCAGCGGCCAAGGCTGAAGCCTTTGGGCAGTACCAGGAGGCGGCCGTGGTGGAGATGGTGCTGCAGCGGCTGCCCCAGGTATGGGGCTGGCTTAGGGGGTCCCTATGGGGGGATTTGGGGCTCAAAGGGGGGTTTCAGGGGTCCCCATGGGGTGTTCTGGGGTCCTCCCCATGGATGTGGGGTCCCTGTTATGGAATGGGGGGTTTAGGGGGCGCTTGGCGGGGTTTTGGGGTCATTCCACGGGGATCTGGTACAAGGGAGGATGCTGGGGTCCCTCCCATGGATGCAGGGTCCCTGCTGTGGAACACAGGGGCTACGGGGGGGGGCCTGTATTTGGGTGCCACGCTCCCATTTTGGGGCGACTTTTGGGGTATTTTGGGTGCTGTGCTCCCTTTTTGGGGCGATTTGGGGGGTATTTTGGGTGCTGAGCTCAGGTTTTGGGTTGATTTTGGCCTGTTTTGGGTGCAGGCAGCTGAGGCGGTGGCGCAGCCACTGTTGGGGACGCGCCGGGTGACGCTGGTGGCCGGCGCCTCCGGGGCCGTGGGGGTCTCACGGCTGCCGGGGGAGGTCCTGGACGTTGTCACCCGCCTGCCCAGCGCCATCGAGGCCTTGACTGGCGTCAGCGTCACCCAGGTCTGCCCTTGGGGACATGGCGGGGGGGGGGATGAGGGAACACCTGGGCCTGGTGTCACCTCCTCAGGGTTCTTTTGGTCCCCCCCCACAGGGCAGCCAGAAGAAGAGCGAGTGCCAGGGGTGAGGTGGGGATGCCAAAGGGGCACCAACGCGGTGGTAATGAGCTCAATGCCACCAACTGCTTAGAGCCTTGTCCCCATGGGGCCACCACCCCAAAGCCTCTCTCACTTAACTGCTGCCACCCCTGGAACCCATGGCCCCATGGTGCCACCACCCCAGAGCCGGTGTCCCCATGGTGCCACTAACCCAAAGCCTCTCTCATCACCCAAGTGCCACCACCCCAAAACCCATTTCCCCATCAACCCAAAGCCTCTCTCATCCAAGTGCCACCACCCCAGAGCCCATGGCTCCATCAGTTCAAAGCCCATGGTGCCACCACCCTAGAACCCATGTCCTATGGTGTCATCACCCCAGAACCCATGTCCCCATGGTGCCACCACCCCAGAGCCTCTATCACCCAAGTGCCACCACCCCTAGAACCCATGTCCTATGGTGCCATCACCCCAGAACCCACGTCCCCATGGTGCCACCAACCCCTAGAGCAATGTCCCCATGGTGCCACCACCCCAGGGCCTGGCGTGTACCCAAGCTGGCGTTGGGGGGGGGCAGATGTGTCCCCATGTCCCCACCTCATTAAAGCTGCTGCATCCACCCCAGGCCTGGCTCCTTCCCGATGCCTTTGGGGACCCTACTAAAGGGATACTGGGGGCAGGGAAGGGACCAAAGACATGGGACAAGGAGGGGGGGAATTTTCCATCCCGGGTTTATTCCTGGCCCCAGGGGCGGCTTTTCAATATGAAAAAAAAAAACCCAACAAAAAAAAGAGGGGAAAAAGGTTCAAAAGGGGAAAAATGGCCCAAAATGAGGGGAGGGGACATTGGGGGGTGGGGGGGAATAGGAGAGCCCATTGGGGGGGTGGGGGTGGTAATAATTTAGTGGTGTCACCCCCCAGTGTGGTGGCCTCTGGTGATGGGGATGAAGGGGACGAAGGCCTCGTGGAGCAGTGGTGGTGGAGGCTCCTCAGTGCCCATGAGGGTGCTGGGACTCGGTGGTGGTGGTGATGATGATGATGGACGAGGGCTCTGCATTGACTGTGGTGAAGGATGAAGGCTCTTCATTGACCATGATGGGCAAGGGCTCTTCCATTGACCATGATGAAGGCTCTTCTCTGACGATGATGAAGGCTCTTTGGTGACCATGATGAAGAGCTGGGTATCTCTGGTGACCATGATGAAGGACAAGGGCTCTTCATTGACTGTGATGCTGGACGAGGACTCTTCATTGACCATGATGGAGGACAAGGACTTTTCATTGACTACGATGAAGGCTCTTCATTGACCATGATGAAGGCTCTTTGGTGAACATGATGAAGGACAAGGGCTCTTCATTGACCGTGACGATGGGCGAGGACTCTTCATTGACCATGATGAAGGCTCTTTATTGACGATGATGAAGGCTCTTTGGTGACCATGATGAAGGACAAGGGCTCTCCACTGACCACAATGAAGGATGAGGGCTCTTCATTGGCCACGATGATGAACAAGGGTTCTCCATTGACCATGATGAAGAACAAAGACTCTCCAGTGCCAAAGAGCTTTCACCTGCAGGACACCAGCTCCCTGAGGAGGAGGATGATGAAGGCCAGGACCATCCCAAGGAGCAGGATGAGGGGGGGACAACAACAAAGGCCAAATGGTCCCCGGTGACACCAGTGCAGTGCAGGGGGGAGGACACGGATGACACCAAGGCCAGGGGGGGTCTCTGAGGACGCCGATGGAGGACGAGGATGATGAAGGCTCTCCAAGGACATGGGCGGGGGGGGGGGTGTGTGTGTTTCTCCATTCATGGCCAAGCCACCTCTACCCCTCAAGCTTCTTCTTCGGCCTCTTCCCCGAAGTCCTCCTCTTCCTCGGCGGTGGCGTCTTGGTACTGTTGGTACTCGGAGACCAGGTCGTTCATGTTGCTCTCAGCCTCGGTGAACTCCATCTCGTCCATGCCCTCGCCCGTGTACCAATGGAGGAAGGCTTTGCGGCGGAACATGGCCGTGAACTGCTCCGAGATCCTCTTGAAGAGCTCTTGGATGGCCGTGCTGTTGCCGATGAAGGTGACGGCCATCTTGAGGCCACGGGGGGGGATGTCGCACACGGCCGTCTTCACGTTGTTGGGGATCCATTCCACGAAGTAGGAGCTGTTCTTGTTCTGCACGTTCAACATCTGCTCGTCCACCTCCTTCATGGACATGCGGCCCCGGAAGACGGCCGCCACCGTCAAGTAGCGCCCGTGGCGCGGGTCGCAAGCGGCCATCATGTTCTTGGCGTCAAAGACCTGTTGGGTGAGCTCCGGTACCGTCAAGGCCCGGTACTGTTGGCTCCCTCGGGATGTCAATGGCGCGAAGCCCGGCATGAAGAAGTGGAGCCGAGGGAACGGGACCATGTTCACGGCCAACTTCCGAAGGTCGGCGTTGAGTTGCCCGGGGAAGCGTAAGCAAGTGGTGACCCCGCTCATGGTGGCCGAGACGAGGTGGTTGAGGTCCCCGTAGGTCGGGGTGGTCAGCTTGAGGGTGCGGAAGCAGATGTCGTAGAGGGCTTCGTTGTCGATGCAATAGGTCTCATCCGTGTTCTCCACCAGTTGATGCACGGACAACGTGGCGTTGTAGGGCTCTACCACCGTGTCCGACACCTTGGGTGACGGCACCACGCTGAAGGTGTTCATGATGCGGTCGGGATATTCCTCTCGGATCTTGGAGATCAATAGGGTGCCCATCCCGGAGCCGGTGCCGCCCCCCAAGGAATGGGTCAGTTGGAAGCCTTGGAGGCAATCGCAGCTCTCCGCCTCCTTCCGCACCACATCCAGAACCGAATCCACCAGCTCGGCCCCTTCTGTGTAGTGGCCTTTGGCCCAGTTGTTGCCGGCACCGCTCTGGCCTGGGGGGGGACATGGTGGGGGGGTGTCACCATCATCTTGCTCCCAACACCCCCCAGCCCCATTTGAGGACCTTGGAAGCCCCCATCCCGTTCCTGAGGGCCTTCAAGTCAACCTTGACCCCCCCATAGAGACCTCGATCCCATCCTTTGTGGGTCTCCATCAACCTCCTTGGGGACCCCAAGCCCATTGGAGAGCTTTGGGAGCCCCAACCCACCCGTGGGTACCTCCATGGACACCCTGAGCAAGACACCCATGTCCTACAGAAGCCTCAAGAACCTAATGTGGGGCCCCACAACCCCTATGGGGACCCCAAAACCCAACTGGGGGACATCATGAGACAGCATGGCCACCAAGAAGGGGACAACAGGGACCTCCTGCCCCATTTTGACAAGCACTTGAGAGGCACTAAGGAGGGATGTGCGAATGGGGAACCACTGCAGTGGGGACCCACCACCCAGCCCCATGCTGATGGCCACCAAAGGGCCACCCAATGAAGGCAATGGCCAAGACAGGCACTGCAGAGGACACGGGGACTCACCAAAAACAAAGTTGTCCGGCCTAAAGATCTGCCCAAAGGGTCCTGAGCGCACCGAGTCCATGGTCCCAGGCTCCAGGTCCACCAAGATGGCCCTTGGCACATACTTCCCCCCTGGAGACGGCAGCGTGTCACCAAGGTGTGGTGGTGATGGGGACATGGTGGTGATGGGGATATGATGGTGGGGACATGGTGGTGATGGGGATGTGGTGGTGGGGACACGGTAGTGATGGGGACGTGGTGGCAACGGGAACGTGGTGGTGATGGGGATATGATGGTGGGGACATGGTGGTGATAGGGATATGACGGTAGGGACACGGTGATGGCGACATGGTGATGGGGACATGCTGGTGATGGGGACGCAGTAGAGATGTGGACGTGGTGGCAGTGAGGACATGGTGATGGGGACGTGGTGGTGATGGGGACATCCTACCGGTGGCCTCATTGTAGTAGACACTGATGCGGTCGAGCTGGAGGTCGCTGTCTCCATGGTAGGTGCCAGTGGGGTCGATGCCGTGTTCATCGCTGATCACCTCCCAGAACTAATTGGGGGTCGGGAAGAAAGGGGAGAGGGGTGTCAATGAGGTTCCACCTCCTTTTCTTCTCCCTCCAATGAGAAGAGAGGAACCAAGAAGGTTCCACCCCTCCCCTTGGTCCCATAGGGGCTGGGGATGAATGAAGAGAGCTGTGATTTAAGAGGGTGGAGCTTAAAGGGGAGGAGAAGCCCCATTGGCTGGGAGGGGTTGAGCTTTGGAAGCTGATTGGAGGAGCCAGCCCAAGGGGCGGGAGAGTAGAAAGGGGGCGTGGCTTGACCGTGTGGGCAGGGCCATGAGGGGGCTGACCAATGGGGGTGGAGCCCTGGGGGGGGGGCGTGGCCTCCGTGGCCACGGGGGGGCGTGACCAAAGTAACGGGCGGGCGGGAACCGGAAGCAGGGTTTGAATGGCGGCGCCTCCAAAAAAGCTGCTTTTTGCCCCAAATTTACCCTTTTCTGCCCCAAAACCACCCCTCTTTTAAAAGGGAAAGTGCCAAAATCATGGGGTTTGGCCTCAAAATGTGCCCCTTGGGAAGCAGTGGGGACCCCAAACCCCCCATCAAGGTCATGGTGGGGGGGCAGAGCCACACCCTAAGGGTGAAAATGGGTCCAAACCCCCCAATTTTGGGGCTGACGGTGAAGAAATGGGTTAAAAAAGGCGATCTGGGTTAAAAAGCATCATTTTGGACACTGAAAATGTGCATTCACTGGGGTTGAGTGAGGTTAAAATGGCTCTTTTTGGTTTAAAATGCTGTTTTGGGGTGGAAAAGGGGAATTTTGTGACTCAAATCGTTGTGATGGGGCAAAAAAATCCATTTGGGGAGTAAAAATAACTAATTTTAGGGGGAAAAGTGGCGTTTTAAGGCTATAAAACGCGTTTTGAGAACAAAAAGGTTTCCATTCCGAGCTGAAAACTGGAAAAAATAGGAATTCTGGGGTGGAAAACTGATTTTAGGGTTAAAAATGGCTTTTTGGAGGTGGAAAACCCCGTTTCTGGGTAGAAATTTGGGGTCCAAAAAGCTCATTTGAGGCATTTTGAAGAACAAAGATCGCGTTCTGCGGATGAAAAACCTCCATTGCGGGGGGTGCAAAGTTGGTTTGGAGACACAAAGGTGCTGTTTTGGGGCTGAAAACGTTGATTTTAGGACAAAACCCCATCATTTTCGAAAGGAAAAGTTGATTTTGAGTCCAAAAACCCCCGTTTTCGGGCTAAAAACCACGTTAAATGGGGAAAACCCTATTGTGAAGCAGCAATAAAACCATTCCCACGTGGAAAAGAGCCTGTTTTGGGGCCCAATCACTCATTTTTGGGGCTCAATGCATCATTTTGCATTAAAAAACAAGTTTAGGCGTAAAAAAGCCTTAATTTTGGCCGAAAACGGCTGAATTTGGGGCAGAAAAGCTGCCTTTGAGGAGCACAAAGATGCTATTCTTCAGCTGCAGCCCTCCATTTTGGGGCTGGATTCCTCCATTTTGGGGTGTGATCGCCCTTCTTTTAGCAGCAAAACCACCCTTTTGGACTGAAATAAACCCATTTTCGGGCTGAAAAGTTCCTTTTTGCTTCTCAAAAGGCTCTTCTGGGGCAAAAAAACCCCTTTTTGGGGACTGGAAAATGCTGTTTCAGAGAACAAAGCTCTTCCTGTGTGGGGGAAAACCTCCATTTTGGTGCTTTTGGGGGCAAAAAAGCTTCTTTTAGCGCTAAAAAAAACCATTTTGGGGCCATAAGCCGTAAATCCGGGCAAAACCGCTTTATTTCAGGGAGAAAATCTCCTTTTTGAGGGCAAAAATGCGCATTTTGGGGCTCAATTTCTCCTTATAAAGAACAAAGCTTCCTCCGTCGTTGAAAAACCTCTATGGGGCATTGAAAACCTCAATTTTAAGGCCAAACCCCTCGATTTAGGGGCAAAAAATCCTCTATTTTTACCCTCCCACCGCCTATTTTAAGGCTAATCAAGAAAATCTCCATTTTGAGACAAAAGAATTGCGGTTTTGGGGCGAAAAAAGCCCATTTTGGAGCCAAAAGAGCCCCTTGAGGGGCGGCACGCCCCTGTTTTGGGGATGCAAAGCTTCAATTTTAGCTTAAATCTATTTATTTTTGGGTAGAAAACCCCCTTTTTGGTTGCCGAAGCCACTGTGGGTGCCACGCCCCGATTTTGGGGGCAAAAAGCTTCATTTTGGGGGTGTAAACCCTCATTTTACCACAGAAAAAGCCTGATTTTGGTCAAAATCCCTTTCGAAGAGGTGGAAACCGGCTTTTTTTAGGTGAAAAACTCAATTGTGCGAGTGGAAACGAAGCAAAGGGGCGGACTGATGGGATTTTGGGGTAAAACCAGCGCAATTTGGGATTTTAAAGCACCGTTCGTGTGTGAAAACTCCTATTTTGGGGCTAAATCCCGCCATTTCAGGGCTTTAACGCCCCTTTCGAGGGCGGAAAAATTGGCGAATCGGGCCAAAACCCGACATTCTGGGGGAAAATACCTTGAAACGAGGTTTTAGGGAAGAAAAAGCAGGGGTTTTGGGGTAAAACCGAGGGGGTTTGGGGCAAAACCGGCGCTTTTTTGAGGCTTAAAAGCCGCTTTCGGGCGCCGCTCCCCTGAGGCGCGGCGGGAAACCGCCATTTTGAGCCGCGTGATAAGGCAGGGGAGGCACGTTTTGAGGCCAAAAACCTCCATTTTGGGGCCGAACCGCTTCGCTTTTGGGGCAGAGCCGCTCGTTTCCCCTTCGCGGGCCCCTGAACGCGCGGGAAAGGCGCCGTTTTGGGCTAAAATCGCCCCGATTCGGGTCCGCCTTTGTCTGGGCGAGGGGAGGGGCCTCTTAAAGGGGCCGCGCCGCGGTGGGAGGGATGAAGGGGGGGGCCCACCCTTATGTCCCGCCGCAGCCCGCCCGCCCTTCACCTTGGCCCCGATCTGGTTGCCGCATTGTCCCGCTTGGATGTGGACGATCTCCCTCATGGTGGCGGTGCGCGGTGAAGGTGCCGGAGCGGTGGGGCCCACCCGGTCGTGGATGGAGCTTGTCGGTGCAGCTGCCCCTTTAAGACCGGAGCGCTGAGTGCAGCGGCGGCGGCAGCAATGGCGGCTCCCGCGGCCCCGCGGCGCCTCATATAGACAAGGCGGTGCCGCCCGGCCCCGCGCTCCCATTGGCCAGCACCACCCTCCCGCCGCGCTCCCATTGGACGGTCTCTCGTAGCACCGCCCCCTTCCCTCGGAGGACCGCCCCCCGCCTCTCTTTACGGACGTGCGCCGCACCCAATGGGATGACCGATGGGCGGTGACGCGACGAGGGGCTGGCCAATGGGAAGAGGGAGGCGGGGCTTGGGCGCTGATGGCGCGGGAGGGGTGAGCGATGGCGGCCCTTGAGGCGGGTTGAGGGGTGCCGGGGCGGTTGGGGGGGGTCTATGGGGCACTTGGGAGTCAAGTGGGGCAGTTGGGGGCCATACGGGGCAGTTTGGCGTCATATGGGGCAGTTTGGGTGTACCTGAGGCAGTTGGGGGGGTCCTTGGGGCAGTTGGGGGTCATATAGGGCAGTTGGGGGTGTCAGTTTCGGTTAATATGGGGCAGTTTGGGACCTTGTGGGCAGTTGGGGGCGCCCCTGGGGCAGTTGGGGTTCATATGGGGCAGTTGGGGGGGTCCTTGGGGCAGTTTGAAGTCATATGGGGCAGTTGGGGGCCTTGTGGGGCAGTTGGGCATCATATGGGGCAGATTGGGGCCTTATGGGGCAGTTGGAGGGGGGGCCTTGGGGCAGTTGAGGCCTTTCTGGGGTAATTTGGGGGTTCCTGGGGCATTTAGAAACCAAGGGGGTATTTGGAGGGGCCCTTTAGCCACGGGGGGGGTGGTTTGGGGGTGACTGGAGGAGGGGGGCAATTGTTCCTATGGGGCAGTTGTTGTTGCCCCCCCAGACCATGCACCGAAGGCACCACCAAAGCCTCAGCACCGTTGGGGGCACCGGTAGGTCCTGTCCCCCCCCCCATCCTCCCCTCACCAAGTATTGGGGTGCCCTAAAGGCCCCCCCCCAGTAGCTGAGGCCTCCCTAGGGCAGGGACCAGCGGCGGAGGAGCCAGATGTGCGCCCAGATGTTTGGAGCACCCTAAAGCGCTGCCGGAGCCCCGGGGGGAGGCACCTGCTGGATGTGCCCCCCCCCAGCCTGGATCCAGATGTGGGAGGCCCCAAAAGGCGCCGCCAGGCAGCCCCAAGCGCCCTGGATCCAGATGTTGGAGGCGCCGCAAGGCACCCCCGGGATCCAGATGTGGGGACCCGAGGGGGGCTGGTTCACCCCCCGGGCCCCCAGAAGGATGTGGGTGCAGATGTGCCACATCTGGCGGTGAGTGGGGCAGATGGGGGGGCTCCGCTTCGCCTCAGCCCCCGTGGGGCGGTGAGCAGCGAGCCAGCTGTGGCGGCGGAAGGCCTGAGTCCAGATGTTGAGGGGCCCCAGAACGGAGGCCGGGTGCTGGCGGTGGACAGCGACACAGATGTGGAGGGCGAGGAGCCCCATCCAGATGTTGCAGCCCCCCCCAATGGCCGTGGGGCGCTCGAGGACAGCGATACAGATGTGGAGCTGGCACACAAGAGCCCAGCTGCGGGCAGCCCCCGCACTGGGCACCAGGTGCTGGTGCTGGACAGCGATACAGATGTGGAGGAGGAAGAGGGAGCCCGTCCAGATGTTGAGCCCACCGCAGCCCCCAGAGACCCAGCTGTGAAGGCCAAGCCCCCCGGTGGGGCCGCTGCTAGTGGGAGCGATACAGATGTGGAGGGGGACGCCTCCGATCCAGATGTGTGGCCGCCAAAAGCCCCTCGAGACCTCCCCCGCCATCCAGATGTGGGGCTGGAGACCCCCCACCCCCGTGGGCAAAGGCCCGGAGCTGAGCTCCAGCGGCTTTGGGTGGACAGCGATACAGATGTGGAGGAGGACGGGGGGAGCCCAGATGTTGGCCGTGCCCAAATCCAGATGTTGTGCTGCGAGGAGCACGTCTTGGTGATGGAGACGCCCAAGCCAGATGTTGGGGAGCCCCAAGGGGGGGACCCTGACACCGATGGGGAAGACGAGGACCTGACTCAATGCTTTCTTCCCCCTTGGAAGCAGCCAATGGTGGTGCTGGAGAGCCCAATTCCAGATGTTGGGACCATGCCCCCCGATCCAGCTGTTTCCCCCCCCAGCGGTGACAGCGACGGAGGGGAGGTGGCTCCAACGCCAGATGTTCGGCACCTCCGGAGCCAAATCCGGTTCCAGGCCTTCCCCCGTCCAGATGTTGTGGGCAGCGACGCCGAGACGGCCCCAAACAGCTGGAAAATGGCCCCAAAATCCGGGAGTGACATAGGGAGGACCCTGAGCCGCGACGATGTCAGCCCAGTTCCAGATGTGGAGGCTGCAAGCCCAGACGTGGTTGCCCCAAGTCCAGATGTGAAGGCCCCAAATCGAGATGTGGGGGCCCCCAATCCAGATGTGGCGACCCCAAGTCCAGATGCGAAGGCTCCAAATCCAGATGCGGTGACCCCAAATCCAGATGTGACGACCCCAAGTCGAGATGCGAAGGCTCCAGATCCAGGTGTGGCAACCCCAAATCCAGGTGTGGCAACCCCAAATCCAGGTGTGAGGGCCCCAAGTCCAGATGTGGTGGCCCCAAATCCAGTTGTGAAGGCCCCCAATCTGCACGTGTCTGCTCCATATCCAGCCATGGCGGCCCCGAATCCAGATGTTGGGGCCCAAGAACACAATGGAAAGACCCCGGTGCCGGTTCCAGCTGTGCCGATGGACGCTTCCACCCCCAAATCCCAACATCTGGACTCGTGTTCGGGTGCCACCGGTGGTGCTGATGGGACAGAGAGCGACAGCGACGGTAAGGGGGGGTCCACTCCCCTGCCTCCCCTCTTATGGGGTCCCCCCCAGATGTTGGGAACCCCCTCATGGTCTCTTCTTCCCTATCCAGATGTTGACCTCTTCCTGGAGCCCACCCAGAGCTTCCTGCCACCCGCAGACAAAGGTGGGTGCCCTGGACCCGTGGGGGTACCCCCATGTTCTAAGGGGTCCCTCTGCACATTTGGGGGTCCCCCATGGTCTCCTGGGGGTCCCCATCTCCAGATACTTGGGTGCTCTCCAATGTGACCCCCATATTTGAGTGTCCCCCTGCATACCTGTGTCACCCCCCCACTCTTTGGGTACCCCCAATGAGCCTGGTTCACCCCCAAATGTCCCCAGGTTCACCCCAAGGTTGGGACCCTGAGGAGCCCACTCAGCTCTTCTGCCCCCCCCAAGAGGAGGAGGAAGAGGAGGAAGAGCCCCCCCAGGCCCCCCCCCAGGCCCCCCCAAAGGAAGAGGTGAGTGGGGAGGGGCTTGGCGTAAGCTCCGCCCCTCCCCATTGTGACATCACAACCCCCTTATTGTGATGTCACTGACCCCCCCCAATCCCGTAGGGGCCCCGGCGCAGCCAGCGCCTGGCCAGGAGCCGAAGGGGCGGAGCTAAAGGGGGCGTGGCCTCGGAGGAGGTGGGCGGGGCTCCCCTTGGCCCCGCCTCCCTGCGGCGCAGCCCCCGCCTCTTGGCGCGCCCCCTCGCGGAGCCACGCCCCCCGCCGGCCAAGCCACGCCCCCGGCGGGCAGGGAGTGGCCAATCACAGAGGAGAGCGCAGGTGGGTGTGGCCTGACAGGGGTGGGGGCCTAAAGGGTGGTGGGCGGGGCTAAGGTGGGGTGCGGGCGTTGCTGATTGGTGGAGAGCAGGCTGGGGGCGTGGCCTCACGCAATGGCTCCACCCCCCTAGGATAAGGAGGAGGAGCCCATCAAGGTGGAGGCACCGCAGCTCCGCCCCCGGCGCAGCCTTGGCTCCTCCCACCCAAAGGTATTATGGGATGGGGAACGGGGGGGGGCGGGGGGATCAGGACCTTAGGGGGATCCCCAGTGTCCCCATCGTGTCCCTATCACGTCCCTGTCGTGTCCCCAGTGTGTCCCCCTCGTGTCCCCATTGTGTCCCCATCATATCCCCATCGTGTCCCCATTGTGTCCCCATCATATCCCCATTGTGTCCCCATCTTGTCCCCATTGTGTCCCCATTGTATTCCCATCATGTCCCCATTGTTTCCCCAATGTGTCCCCATTGTGTCCCCATCATGTCCCCATTGTATCCCCATCATGTCCCCAGTGTGTCCCCATCATTTCCCCAATGTGTCCCCATTGTGTCCCTGTTGTGTCCCCATCATGTCCCCATTGTATCCTCATCGCGTCCCCAGTGTGTCCCCATTGTGTCCCCGTTGTGTCCCCATCGTGTCCCCATCATGTCCCCATTGTATCCCTATCGTGTCCCCAGGTTCTCTTCACCGGGCTGGTGGCCTCCGAGGCCATGGAGGTGGCCCTGAGCTCCTTGGGGGGGTCTGTGGCCACCTCAGTGTTCGATTGCACCCACCTGGTGACCGACCGCATCCGGCGCACCCTCAAGTTCCTGTGCGCGGTGGCTCGCGGTGTCCCCATCGTCACCCCTGAGTGGCTCCATAAGGTCCTATGGGGGTGAGGGGACACTTGGGGACATGGGGGGCCTTGGGGACATGGTGGCCCTTGGGGACAACGGGAAGAGGTTGGGGACATGGTGGCCGTTGGGGACAATGTGAAGAGCTTGAGGACATGGTGGCCCTTGGGGACAAAGGGGAGAGCTTGGGGACATGGTGGCCCTTGGGGACAAAGGGAAGAGCTTGGGGTCATGGTGGCCATTAGGGACAATGGGAAGAGGTTGGGGACATGGTGGCCCTTGGGGACAAAGGGAAGAGCTTGGGAACGTGGTGGCCACTGGGGACAAAGGGAAGAGCTTGGGGTCATGGTGGCCAATGGGGACAAAGGGAAGAGCTTGGGGTCATGGTGGCCATTAGGGACAATGGGAAGAGCCTGGGGACATGGTGGCCCTTGGGGACAAAGGGGAGACCTTGGGGACGTGGTGGCCATTGGGGACAATGGTAAGAGCTTGGGTCCATGGGATGGGATCCTTGCGTTCAATGGGGACGATGGGGACCGGATGTCCATGGGGGCCCCTGTGGTGCCACCACGTTGTCCCCGTTGTCCCCAGAGTGCCATCAGTGGCCGCATCCTGGCCCCTGGCCCCTTCCTGGTGCAGGACCGGCAGCAGGAACGTCACTTCGGCTTCAGCCTGGCCCAGGCCCTGCAGCGCGCCCGCCGTCACCCCCTGCTCCAGGTGACCCCAATCATGGTCCCCAATGGTTCCCTGATGGGTCCCGAGTGGGTTCTCAGTGGTCCCCAATGAGTCCCTAATGGTCCCTGATGGGTCCCCGATGGGTCCCCAATGGTCCCTAATGGGTCCCCAATGGTCCCCAGTGCCCCCATTGGGGACTCAATGCTGAAGACATCACCCAATGGGGCCCCATTGACTTGGTCCCATCAAGGGTGTCCCAAAGGGGTCCTGGCCCCCTCTCAAGTGCCCTTGTCCCCCAAGTTGTGTCACCAATGTCCCTATTGTCTCCTCTGTATCCCCTCAGGGCTATGAGATCCACGTGACCCCCAGTGTCCGCCCCGAGCCCGAGCACATGAAGGACATCATCACCTGCAGCGGGGGCACCTTCCTGCCCACCATGCCCAGCACCTATAGGGTGAGGGGACATCAATGGGGCAGGGGCCCCCAAAGCCACCAATGAGGGGATGAAATGGGCCCTTTGGGGGGGATCTGGGAGGTCCCTATGAGGGTTGGGGGGGTCCTGAGGGATGGGGGGTGGTCACAGGGGTCTTGGAGGATCCCCATTGGCATTGGGGGATCCCACTGGGGTTGGGGGTCTCCATTGGGCTTAAGGGGTGCCCCTTGGGCTTGGAGGTACCCATTGGGTCTAAGGGGTGCCCATTGATGTTGGGGGTCTCCATTGGGTTTGGGGGTACCCATTGGGTTTGGAGGTGCCCATTGGGTTTAAGGGGTGCCCATTGATGTTGGGGGTCTCCATTGGGTTTAATGGGTGCCCACTGGGTTTAAGGGGTACCCACGGATGATGGGGGTCTCCATTGGGTTTGGGGGTGTCCATTGATGTTGGAGGTCTCCACTGGGTTTAAGGGGTGCCCATTGATGTTGGGGGTCTCCATTGGGTTTGGAGGTGCCCATTGGGTTTAAGGGGTGCCCATTGGATTTGGGGGGGCCCATCGGGTATAAGGGGTGCCCATTGGATTTGGGGGTGCCATTAGGTTTAAGGGGTACCAATTGATGTTGGGGCTCTCCATTGGGTTTGACGGTCTCCATTGGGTTTGGGGGTCTCCACTGGGTTTAAGGGGTGTCCATTGGGTTTAAGGGCTGCCCATTGATGTTGTGGGTCTCCATTGGGTTTAAGGGGTTCCCATTAGGTTTGGGGGTGCCCATTATGTCTAAGGGGTGCCCACTGATATCAGGGGCTGCCGTGCCCCACACTCACCCCCATTTCCCCCCCCAGCCCCGGCGCGTGGTCGTGTCCTGCCCGGAGGATGCGTGGTGCTGGGCCCCGGCGCTGAGCTCCCGCCTGCCCCTGGCCTCCCCGGAGCTGCTGCTCACGGGGCTCCTGCGGCAGCGCCTGCAGCTCCAGCCCTTCCTCCTGCCCCCCCCCACCGAGACCCCCCCAATGCCCCCCCCGCCACCCCGCAACCGGGGTCCCCCCAGCACCCGGCGGCGCCCGGTGGGGCCCCCCCAATAAAGAGCAGAACCAAAAGAGTCTGATTTGGGGGGGGGGAGAAATGGGGGTCAGGGTGCCAACGGAACCCCTTTGGGGGGGGGAAACGGGGGTGTCACCTCTATGGGGTGGGAGATACCAATTCAACCCCCGTGGGGGGGAAATGGGCGGGGCAAGGCCATTTATCCTCCTTGGAGCCCAGATTTACCCTTTCAGGACCCAGATTTACCCCCTCAGGACCCCATTTACCTTCTCAGGACCCACATTTACCCCCTCAGGACCCAGATTTACCCTCTCAGGACCCCATTTATCCCCTCAGGACCCAGATTTACCCCCTCAGGACCCCATTTACCCCCCTTGGAGCCCAGATTTACCCCCTCAGGACCCCATTTACCTCCTTCAGGACCCAGATTTACCCTCTCAGGACCCCATTTACCCCCTCAGGACCCAGATTTGCCCCCTCAGGACCCCATTTACCCTCCCAGGACCCAGATTTGCCCCCTCAGGACCCAGATTTGCCCCCTCAGGACTCCATTTACCCCCCTTGGAGCCCAAATTTACCCCCTCAGGACCCAGATTTACCCCCTCAGGACCCACATTTACCCCCTCAGGACCCAGATTTACCCCCCCAGGACCTAGATTTGCCCCCTCAGGACCTAGATTTGCCCCCTCAGGACCCCATCTACCCCCCTTGGAGCCCAGATTTACCCTTTCAGGACCCAGATTTGCCCGCTCAGGACCCCATTTACCCCTTAAGGCTCCATTCACTCCCTGTTTCCCCCCCCAGCTTCCCATTGGCCAGCGAGGAGGCGGGCCCTCCGCACTTCAGCTTCTCATTGGCTGGCGGTTTTCCGCCGCTGGGGTTGGGGGGGCGGGCTCTGCGCTCGGCTCTGCACGCTGATTGGCGGAGCGGGAGGGACGGCGGGCAGAGGCGGTGGAGCGTTCCCGGCGTGCACCGCGCGACGGTGTGGCTACTGGGAGGTACTGGGAGGCAATGGGAGTAATGGGAACATCAATGGGGGATACTGGGAGTAATGGGAGCATCAATGGAGAGTAATGAGAGCATCAATGGGGGGTAATGGGAGGCAATGGGAGTAATGGGAGTATCAATGGGGGGGAATGGCAGGTACTGAGAGTAATGGGAGCATCAGTGGGGGGTAATGGGAGGTACTGGGAGCATCAGTTGGGGGGCTACTGGGAGTTACTTGGTCTCTTACTGGTTCTTACTGGGATTTAGGTGCCACCAATGGCTGAGCAGCCACCAGCGACTGGTGAGACCCTTTCCCCCCCCCCCCCCCCAGTGTGGGTGTCCCCCACAACCCCCCCCCCATCACATGGTTCCTTCCACCCCCCCCCCCCAGGTCTCATCCCCCCATCACACTTCATGCTCCGAGCCCCCGGGACCAGCACCAGGTAAGGACCCCCCCCAGTGCTCCCAGTTACCCTCAGTGCTCCCAGTTACCCCCCCACAGTGTTCACAATTACCCCCCCCAATTGCTCCCAGTTACCCCCAGGGACTGGCTCCCCTTTGGCAGGACCCTGGAGGCGGAGCTTGAGGCCGAAAGGAGGCGGAGCCAAGCCCTGGAAGCAGAGCTTGAGGCAGAAAGGGGGCGGAGCCAAGCATTGGGGGTGGAGCTTGAGGCCGAAAGGAGACGGAGCCAGGCATTGGGGGCGGAGCTTGAGGCCGAAAGGAGGCGGAGCCAAGACCAGGGGGCGGAGCCTATTGGGGGGCAGCCCCTGGAGGTGAGCACAGGCCCCATGGGGTTCCCTATCCCAATGGGGTCCCAATGGGATCTCAATGGGATCCTAATTGTGTCCCAACGGGGTCCCAATGGGGTCCCAATGATGATCCAATGGTATCCCCATGGGGTCCCAATGAGGTCCCAATGATGACCCAAAGGGGTCCCAATGGTGTCCCCACTCCCCCCCCAGTGCCAGGCCCAGTTCCTGCTCCAGGCCCGGCTCAGCGCCATGGGCCACATCCTGGCCCTGCAGGAGAAGGAGCTGAGCCGAGAGGTAGGACCTTGGGGGGGACATGGGGGGGTTTGGGTGCCATAGGGTGCCCCATGGGGGGGTGGTTGGGTGCCATAGGGTGCCCATGGGGAGGGGGTTTGGGTGCCATAAGGTACCCATGGCTGGGGGGGGTTTGGGTGCCATTGGGTGCCCATGGTGGGGAGCGGTTTGATGTGCCTTAGGGTGCCCCCCTGTGCCCCCCAGCTGCCCCCCCCAGGGGTGCCGGTGGCCGTGGCCCCCCCAAGGCTGCGCCTGCTCTTGGGGTGCTGGAGGGAGAAGGTGTTCGGGCTCCTGGTGCAGCTGCGGGTGCAGGAGGAGCTGCAGCGGGTGCTGAGCGCGCAGGTGGGTGCTGGGGACCCCTGTCCCCTAGGGTTGGAGTGCACTCGGAGCCATGGGTCCCCTATGGGGGGCTCAGGACCCATGGGGGCGTGCTGGGGTCCCTTAGGTGGGCACCCTGGGGGCCGCGGTGGCAGCGGGGACCAGGAGGGTGACGCGCTTGGAGCTGAGCCTGAAGGAGAGGATGGAGAGAGCCGAGGAGCAGAGACGGGAAAGCCAGGTTAAGGCATTGGGATATGGGAATGGGATTGGGATATGGGGTATGGGATATGGGGTATCGAATATGGGATATGGGGTATGGCATATGGGGTATGGGATATGGGGTATGGGATATGGGGTATGGGATATGGGGTATGGGACATGGGGTATGGGATATGCGGTATGGGATATGGGGTATGGGATATATGGGATACGGGATATGGGGTATGGGATATGGGCTATGGGGATATGGGATATGGGGTATGGGATATAGGGACACATGTGGGGACACGGTGCCTTTTGTCCCAGCGCCTGGCGCAGGAGGTGACCCAGCAGCGGGGACGGGCAGAGGCGGCCGAGGAGGCACTGGGGGAACTGGCCCGGGTGGCTGCCAGGTACTGGGAGGGACTGGGGCGACGCTGTCCCCATATCCCATTATCCCCATATCCCATACCCTCATATCCCATGCCCTCATATCCCAATGTCCCACCATGTCCCCTGTGGTGTCCCCAGGCTCGCCGGGGTGGTGGCAGCGCACGAGGCCGCGGTGGCAGCAGCCACCAGGACCATGGACACCCTCAGCACCCGCCTGCGCCGGGCAGGACAGAGGCTCCGGGTGCTGCAGGGTATGGATATGGGATATAGGATATGGGGTATGGCATATGGGGTATTGGGTATGGGATATAGAATATGGGGTATGGAGATATGTGATACAGGATATGGGGTATGGGATATGGGGCTGGGGACAGCATCACCTTGTCCTTGTGTCCCTAGGGCTGGTGGCTCCAGTGGTGGCCTTGGAGGAGGTGACACCGGATGAGGTGAGAGGGGCTTGGGGACATGGGAAGGGATGGGGGGGGGATGGCACTTGGGGACAGGGGTGGGTTCCGTCCCTGTGTCACCCCTTGTGTCACCTCCAGGCCCCCCCCCATGAGGACAGGATGGGCTCGCCCCCCAGCAGAGGTAGGTCCCATCCCATGTTCCTGTGTCCCCCCCCATGTCCCCCCCCATGTCCCCTCATGTCCCCCCCCCCCCATGTCCCCTCAGCTGCGCTGGGCTCCCTGGTGACACAGCTGCAGGCTCTGGGTGCCACCATCCTTGGGCACAACGGGGACCCCCCCTGACCCGGTGAGTCACCCCTAGCCCTACCAGTGGGGTCCCACCAGTTTGGACCAGTAAGGCACTGGTGGAACCCCGGGTGGCATCCTCCTCCCAGTTTATCCCAGTCACTTCCTGGTTCTCCCCATCCTGGTGCCCAAACTCTTTTATTTCCTTTCTTTTTACAGCTTTGCCCCTTTTTCGCCCCGTTTCAACCCAATTAAAGCTCGTGGGGTGACATCACCGTGTCTTGTTGGGGTGGCACTTGGGGGACACGACGGGACAGCAGCGGGCGGGCACAAGGACCCGGGGCGCCCGCTCCCGTTGCCACAGCGACGCTTACCCCTTCCCCGTGCGCCCCTATTGGCTATCGCGGGCCGCGCTGCGCTCTGATTGGGCGATGGCGAAGCCGAGATTTGCGAGAAGACCCGAGCCTTAAAGGGACCAAATCCGGTCCCCGTTCACTCGCAAGCCCAGCACCCCGGTGCCCAGCGCGGCCCCTGGCACAGCGGCCGGTGCTTATCGAGCCCGCTCCGCAGGCGGAAGCGGGTCCCGCAGCGCTCGCAGGCCCGCCCGGCTCCATCGTGGGTCTTCATGTGCTCCGTCAAGTGATGCTTGAGCTTGAAGCGCTTATGGCAGGCGCCGCAGGAGAAGGGCCTGAGGCTGAAGGTGAGCATGATGTGCCGGTCCCGCTTGGGCTTGACGGCAAAGCGCTTCCCGCACAAGCATCCGAAGCGCTTCCCATCCGGAGCCGCTCCCAGCTTCACCGGCGCGTGCAGAGCCGGAGCCCGGCCCAGGATCTCGTTGCCGTGAAGGTCCACAGGCTTCCACGAGGCTTGGTTGAAGATGGAGCCCGTGGTGCTCACCAGCGCGGTGCCCGCGGTACCCGAGCCCGGCGGGAGGATGCAGCTCAGCGCGGATGCAGGCGCGATGCCCTCGGTGGTGGTGGGGGCGGCTTCTCCCGCTTCTTGCTTGATGTAGAAGACCTCAGGGGGGTCGTGGGTGTCTCTGGGTGCTCCATCCTCCTCCTCCTCCTCCTCCTCCAGCACAATCTGGAGGGCATCAGCAGCGCGATGGGCGCCATCTTCATCCTCCTCTTCTTCCTCCTCCTCCTCCTCCTCCTCCTGCACGCAGATCTTGAGGACCTCCTCGCCCGCCTCCTTGGGCCATGGGGAGGATGGAGGCCCATCCCCAGCACGGGTGGTCCAGGATGAGGACAAGGACCCGTCTCCACCACGGGTGATGCGTGAAGATCCATCCCCACCACGGGTGGTCCAGGATGATCCTGAAGCCCCATCACCACCACGGGTGGTCCAGGATGATCCTGAAGCCCCATCACCATGAGTGACGCATGAAGATCCATCTCCACCATGGCTGATGCACGAAGCCCCATCACCACCACGGCTGGTCCAGGATGACGCTGAAGCCCCATCTCCACCATGGGTGATGCATGAAGATCCATCTCCACCACGGCTGATGCATGAAGCCCCATCTCCATCACGGGTGATGCGAGAAGATCCATCTCCACCATGAGTGGTCCAGGAGGATGCCGAAGCCCCATCTCTACCACGGACAACACATGAAGCCCCATCTCCACCATGGCTGACGCATGAAGCCCCATCTCCACCATGGGTGATGCATGAAGCCCCATCTCCACCACGGCTGGTCCAGGATGATGCCGAAGCCCCATCTCCACCATGGGTACCGCACGAAGCCGAAGCTTCACCCCCACGACCGCTCGATGCCGACGAGGACGCCGCCGCTGCCACCCACCGGCACCCCCGTCCCCCCTCCATCTCCCGAAGGATCTCGGAGCACTGATCCACCACGTGCCACATCTGCAGCCCACTGGCCACCAAGAGATGCCCGGGCAGCGCCTCCAGCAACAAGCTCAAGCGCCCGGAGTAGATGAGGTGCAGGAGCCCCTCGAAGGCATCGGGGTCGATGGCGGGGGGCAGGAGCAGCCGGGCCCCATCCTGCAGCAGGAGCTTGTCATGGAAGAAAGGGGAAGCGGCGGCCAGGACGCTCTTATGGGCCGGGAAGACGCGGCCGCCGACGTGGACGTGGACGTCGCAGAACTTGCCCTCCAGGCGCAGGAGGTTGAGGGACTCGAGCAGCGCGGCCGCGTGCTGCGGGAAGGAGATCTGCACCCGGCCCCCCATCCGGCACGGCCCTGCGGGGTGGGGGGCACAGCGCCCAGCACCGGTTACTGGGGCTGCTGAGCCCCGTGGGGTCCCAATTGCCCCTTGAGGGTCGCCAACAGCACCTTGAGGGGTCCCAATAGCCCCACTGGGGGTCCCTATTACCCCTTGAGGGTCACCAATAGCACCTTGAGGGGTCCCTATAGACCCAGGGGGGTCCCTATTACCCCACATAGGTCCCTATAGCACCTTGAGGGACCACAATGGCACCTTGAGGGGTCTCCAATGGCACCTTGAGGGGTCTCCAATTGACCTTGAGGGTCCCCAATAGCACCTTGAGGGGTCCCAATAGCACCTTGAGGGGTCCCTATAGCCCCAGGGTGGGTCCCTATTACCCCACATGGGTCCCTATAGCCCCATTTAGATCCCTGTTGCCCACAGTGTGCCCCTATAGCCCCTTGAGGGGTTCCTATAGCCCCGGAGGGGTTCCTATTACCCCACATTGGCACCTATAGCCCCTTGAAGATCCCTATTGCCCCCGGGGGCCATTATAGCCCCTTGAGGAGTCCTTAAAGCCCCGGGGGGGTCCCTATCACCCCACATGAGTTCCTATAGCCCCTTTTAGATCCCTATTGCCCCCGGGGTGTCCGTATATCCCCTTGAGGGGTCCCTATAGCCCCGGAGGAGCTCCTATTACCCCACATTGGCCCCTATAGCCCCTTATGTGTCCCTATAGCCATGGGGGTCCCCCATAGCCCCCTTCACCCCCAACCCGAACCCCCCGATTCGCCCCATTCCCGCCCGGCGCTCACCCCGGGCGCCTCCGAGCGGTGACGTCACCGGCGAAGCTCCGCCCACCCTCCATACGTCCGCGGTGACGGAGGCGGGAAAACCCATCCCACACACGCCCCCCCCTCCAAACCAGTGCGGTTGGTACGGTCCGGCCAGGAGAGGGGGAGCCGCGGCCACAAAGCGCTACCGGTTGCGCTGCCAGGACCCAAACCCGAACCCAAACCTGGCCCAAACGCATCTAAACCTGGTCCTAAAACTAACCTTAACCCTAACCTTAACCCTAACCCGGAGTCTAACCCCAACCCGGAGCCTAACCTTCACCCCCCCAGCCCATCGTGTCCCTGTTGTGTCCCCATCGTATCCCCATTGTGTCCCCCTCGTGTCCCCATTGTGTCCCCATCATATCCCCATCGTGTCCCCATCATGTCCCCATCATATCCCCATTGTGTCCCCATTTTGTCCCCATCATATCCGCATTGTGTCCCCATCATATCCCCATTGTGTCCCCATTGTGTCCCCATCATATCCCCATTGTGTCCCCATCTTGTCCCCATTGTGTCCCCATTGTATCCCCATCATGTCTCCAATGTGTCCCCATTGTGTCCCCATTGTATCCCCATTGTTTCCCCAATGTGTCCCCATTGTGTCCCCATCATGTCCCCATTGTATCCTCATCGTGTCCCCAGTGTGTCCCCATCATGTCCCCATTGTATCCCCATCATGTCCCCAGTGTGTCCCCATCGTTTCCCCAATGTGTCCCCATTGTGTCCCCGTTGTGTCCCCATCATGTCCCCATTGTATCCTCATCGCGTCCCCAGTGTGTCCCCATTGTGTCCCCGTTGTGTCCCCATTGTATCCCCATCATGTCCCCATTGTATCCCTATCATGTCCCCAGGTTCTCTTCACCGGGCTGGTGGCCTCCGAGGCCATGGAGGTGGCCCTGAGCTCCTTGGGGGGGTCTGTGGCCACCTCAGTGTTCGATTGCACCCACCTGGTGACCGACCGCATCCGGCGCACCCTCAAGTTCCTGTGCGCGGTGGCTCGCGGTGTCCCCATCGTCACCCCTGAGTGGCTCCATAAGGTCCTATGGGGGTGAGGGGACACTTGGGGACATGGTGGCCAATGGGGACAAAGGGAAGAGGTTGGGGTCATGGTGGCCATTAGGGACAATGGGAAGAGGTTGGGGACATGGTGGCCCTTGGGGACAAATTGAAGAGCTTGGGAACGTGGTGGCCACTGGGGACAATGGGAAGAGCTTGGGGTCATGGTGGCCACTGGGGACAAAGGGAAGAGCTTGGGGTCATGGTGGCCACTGGGGACAATGGGAAGACCTTGGGGACATGGTAGCCCTTGGGTACAAAGTGGAGATCTTGGGGACATGGTGGCCATTGAGGACAATTGGAAGAGCTTGGGTCCATGGGATGGGATCCTTGCGTTCAATGGGGACAATGGGGACCGGGTGTCCATGGAGGCCCCTGTGGTGCCACCACGTTGTCCCCGTTGTTCCCAGAGTGCCATCAGTGGCCGCATCCTGGCCCCTGGCCCCTTCCTGGTGCAGGACCGGCAGCAGGAACGTCACTTCGGCTTCAGCCTGGCCCAGGCCCTGCAGCACGCCTGCCGTCACCCCCTGCTCCAAGTGACCCCAATCATGGTCCCCAATGAGTCCCCAATGTCCCCAGTGTGTCTCTAATGGGTCCCCAATGGGTACCCAATGTCCACCCAGTGGTCCCCAATGGTCCCTAATGGGTCCCCAGTGGGTCCTCAATGGTCCCCAATGAGTCCCTAATGGTCCCCAATGGTTCCCAATGGTCCCTAATGGGTCCCCAATGAGTTCTCAGTGGTCCCCACTGGGTCCCCAGTGTCCCCAATGGTCCCTGATGGGTCCCGAATGGGCACTCTATGGTCCCCAATGGGTCCTCCATGGTCCCCAGTGGGTCCTCAATGGTCCTCAATGGGTCCTCAATGGTCCTCAATGGGTCCCCAATGTCCCCAATGGGTTGGGGGGGTCCTGGGGGATGGTGTGGTCACAGGGGTCTTGAAGGATCCCAATTGGCATTGGGGGATCCCACTGGGGTTGAGGGTCTCCAATGGGCTTAAGGCTTCTTACCCATTGGGTTTGGAGGTACCCATTGGGTTTAAGAGGTGCCCATTGGGTTTAAGGGGTACCCGTTGATGTTGGGGGTCTCCACTGGGTTTAGGGGCTCCACTCGGTTTAACGGGTGCCCATTGGATTTAAGGGGTGCCCATTAAGTTTAAGGGGTACCCATTGATGTTGGGGGCCTCCACTGGGTTTAAGGGGTGCCCATTAGGTTTAAGGGGTACCTATTGATGTTGGGGGTCTCCTTTGGGTTTGGGGGTCTCCACTGGGTTTAAGGGGTGCCCATTGGGTTTAAGGGGTGCCCATTCATGTTGTGGGACTCCATTGGGTTTAAGGGGTTCCCATTAGGTTTGGGGGTGCCCACTGGGTCTAAGAGGTGCCCACTGATTTCAGGTACTGCCGTGCCCCACACTCATTCCCATTTCTCAATCGGTTCCTGGACAGCCAAAAGCGGGTGCCACAGATGTTCAGCTCTCATGGACCTTAAGTTGGGAAATCGAGGAGCGACAGAGTGGAACCTCTGTGGCACCCGCTCACAGATGTCCAGCAACTGAGAGAGTAGAGCACGAATGGTTGGCCTCTGCTCCCACAGCCGAAGAGCCAGGGCAAAAAACTGGAGCTGTGCCTCTTCTGCAGAAAGTCAGCTTTGCAACGGTGCCATCCGCATTGCTGTCGCTCCTCCATTTCCCAACTCAAAGTCCATAACAATGGAACCTCTTAGGCACCCGTACCCGGCTGCCCAGCATGCCAGGGAGTAGAGCACGAACGGTTGGCCTCTGCTCCCACAGCCAAAGAGCCAGGGCAAAAAACTTGAGCTGTGCCTCTTCTGCAGAAAGTCAGCTTTGCAACGGTGCCATCCGCATTGCTGTCGCTCCTCGATTTCCCAACTCAAAGTCCATTACAATGGAACCTCTTTGGCACCCGTGCTCGGCTGCCCAGCATGCCAGGGAGTAGAGCACGAACGGTTGGCCTCTGCTCCCACAGCCGAAGAGCCAGGGCAAAAAACTTGAGCTGTGCCTCTTCTGCAGAAAGTCAGCTTTGCAACGGTGCCATCCGCATTGCTGTCGCTCCTCGATTTCCCAACTCAAAGTCCATAACAATGGAACCTCTTTGGCACCCGTGCTCGGCTGCCCAGCATGCCAGGGAGTAGAGCACGAACGGTTGGCCTCTGCTCCCACAGCCAAAGAGCCAGGGCAAAAAACTGGAGCTGTGCCTCTTCTGCAGAAAGTCAGCTTTGCAACGGTGCCATCCGCATTGCTGTCGCTCCTCCATTTCCCAACTCAAAGTCCATTACAATGGAACCTCTTTGGCACCCGTGCTCGGCTGCCCAGCATGCCAGGGAGTAGAGCACGAACGTTTGGCCTCTGCTCCCACAGAGAAAGAGCCAGGGCAAAAAACTTGAGCTGTGCCTCTTCTGCAGAAAGTCAGCTTTGCAACGGTGCCATCCGCATTGCTGTCGCTCCTCGATTTCCCAACTCAAAGTCCATTACAATGGAACCTCTTTGGCACCCGTGCTCGGCTGCCCAGCATCCCAGGGAGTAGAGCACGAACGGTTGGCCTCTGCTCCCACAGAGAAAGAGCCAGGGCAAACAACTTGAGCTGTGCCTCTTCTGCAGAAAGTCAGCTTTGCAACGGTGCCATCCGCATTGCTGTCGCTCCTCGATTTCCCAACTCAAAGTCCATAACAATGGAACCTCTTTGGCACCCGTGCTCGGCTGCCCAGCATGCCAGGGAGTAGAGCACGAACGGTTGGCCTCTGCTCCCACAGCCGAAGAGCCAGGGCAAAAAACTGGAGCTGTGCCTCTTCTGCAGAAAGTCAGCTTTGCAACGGTGCCATCCGCATTGCTGTCGCTCCTCCATTTCCCAACTCAAAGTCCATTCCAATGGAACCTCTTTGGCACCCGTGCTCGGCTGCCCAGCATGCCAGGGAGTAGAGCACGAACGGTTGGCCTCTGCTCCCACAGCCGAAGAGCCAGGGCAAAAAACTTGAGCTGTGCCTCTTCTGCAGAAAGTCAGCTTTGCAACGGTGCCATCCGCATTGCTGTCGCTCCTCGATTTCCCAACTCAAAGTCCATTACAATGGAACCTCTTTGGCACCCGTGCTGGGCTGCCCAGCATCCCAGGGAGTAGAGCACGAACGGTTGGCCTCTGCTCCCACAGCCGAAGAGCCAGGGCAAAAAACTTGAGCTGTGCCTCTTCTGCAGAAAGTCAGCTTTGCAACGGTGCCATCCGCATTGCTGTCGCTCCTCCATTTCCCAACTCAAAGTCCATTACAATGGAACCTCTTTGGCACCCGTGCTGGGCTGCCCAGCATGCCAGGGAGTAGAGCACGAACGGTTGGCCTCTGCTCCCACAGCCGAAGAGCCAGGGCAAAAAACTTGAGCTGTGCCTCTTCTGCAGAAAGTCAGCTTTGCAACGGTGCCATCCGCATTGCTGTCGCTCCTCCATTTCCCAACTCAAAGTCCATTACAATGGAACCTCTTTGGCACCCGTGCTCGGCTGCCCAGCATCCCAGGGAGTAGAGCACGAACGGTTGGCCTCTGCTCCCACAGCCGAAGAGCCAGGGCAAAAAACTTGAGCTGTGCCTCTTCTGCAGAAAGTCAGTTTTGCAACGGTGCCATCCGCATTGCTGTCGCTCCTCCATTTCCCAACTCAAAGTCCATTCCAATGGAACCTCTTTGGCACCCGTGCTGGGCTGCCCAGCATGCCAGGGAGTAGAGCACGAACATTTGGCCTCTGCTCCCACAGCCGAAGAGCCAGGGCAAAAAACTGGAGCTGTGCCTCTTCTGCAGAAAGTCAGCTTTGCAACGGTGCCATCCGCATTGCTGTCGCTCCTCCATTTCCCAACTCAAAGTCCATTACAATGGAACCTCTTTGGCACCCGTGCTCGGCTGCCCAGCATCCCAGGGAGTAGAGCACGAACGGTTGGCCTCTGCTCCCACAGAGAAAGAGCCAGGGCAAAAAACTTGAGCTGTGCCTCTTCTGCAGAAAGTCAGCTTTGCAACGGTGCCATCCGCATTGCTGTCGCTCCTCGATTTCCCAACTCAGTTCATTACAATGGAACCTCTTTGGCACCCGTGCTCGGCTGCCCAGCATCCCAGGGAGTAGAGCACGAACGGTTGGCCTCTGCTCCCACAGCCGAAGAGCCAGGGCAAAAAACTTGAGCTGTGCCTCTTCTGCAGAAAGTCAGCTTTGCAACAGTGCCATCCGCATTGCTGTCGCTCCTCCATTTCCCAACTCAAAGTCCATTACAATGGAACCTCTTTGGCACCCGTGCTGGGCTGCCCAGCATCCCAGGGAGTAGAGCACGAACGGTTGGCCTCTGCTCCCACAGCCGAAGAGCCAGGGCAAAAAACTTGAGCTGTGCCTCTTCTGCAGAAAGTCAGCTTTGCAACGGTGCCATCCGCATTGCTGTCGCTCCTCCATTTCCCAACTCAAAGTCCATAACAATGGAACCTCTTTGGCACCCGTGCTCGGCTGCCCAGCATGCCAGGGAGTAGAGCACGAACGGTTGGCCTCTGCTCCCACAGCCAAAGAGCCAGGGCAAAAAACTGGAGCTGTGCCTCTTCTGCAGAAAGTCAGCTTTGCAACGGTGCCATCCGCATTGCTGTCGCTCCTCCATTTCCCAACTCAAAGTCCATTACAATGGAACCTCTTTGGCACCCGTGCTCGGCTGCCCAGCATCCCAGGGAGTAGAGCACGAACGTTTGGCCTCTGCTCCCACAGAGAAAGAGCCAGGGCAAAAAACTTGAGCTGTGCCTCTTCTGCAGAAAGTCAGCTTTGCAACGGTGCCATCCGCATTGCTGTCGCTCCTCGATTTCCCAACTCAAAGTCCATTACAATGGAACCTCTTTGGCACCCGTGCTCGGCTGCCCAGCATCCCAGGGAGTAGAGCACGAACGGTTGGCCTCTGCTCCCACAGCCGAAGAGCCAGGGCAAAAAACTTGAGCTGTGCCTCTTCTGCAGAAAGTCAGCTTTGCAACGGTGCCATCGGCATTGCTGTCGCTCCTCCATTTCCCAACTCAAAGTCCATTCCAATGGAACCTCTTTGGCACCCGTGCTCGGCTGGCGAGCATCCCAGGGAGTAGAGCACGAACGGTTGGCCTCTGCTCCTACAGCCGAAGAGCCAGGGCAAAAAACTTGAGCTGTGCCTCTTCTGCAGAAAGTCAGCTTTGCAACGGTGCCATCCGCATTGCTGTCGCTCCTCCATTTCCCAACTCAAAGTCCATTACAATGGAACCTCTTTGGCACCCGTGCTGGGCTGCCCAGCATGCCAGGGAGTAGAGCACGAACGGTTGGCCTCTGCTCCCACAGCCGAAGAGCCAGGGCAAAAAACTTGAGCTGTGCCTCTTCTGCAGAAAGTCAGCTTTGCAACAGTGCCATCCGCATTGCTGTCGCTCCTCCATTTCCCAACTCAAAGTCCATTACAATGGAACCTCTTTGGCACCCGTGCTCGGCTGCCCAGCATCCCAGGGAGTAGAGCACGAACGGTTGGCCTCTGCTCCCACAGCCGAAGAGCCAGGGCAAAAAACTTGAGCTGTGCCTCTTCTGCAGAAAGTCAGTTTTGCAACGGTGCCATCCGCATTGCTGTCGCTCCTCCATTTCCCAACTCAAAGTCCATTCCAATGGAACCTCTTTGGCACCCGTGCTGGGCTGCCCAGCATCCCAGGGAGTAGAGCACGAACATTTGGCCTCTGCTCCCACAGCCGAAGAGCCAGGGCAAAAAACTTGAGCTGTGCCTCTTCTGCAGAAAGTCAGCTTTGCAACGGTGCCATCCGCATTGCTGTCGCTCCTCCATTTCCCAACTCAAAGTCCATTCCAATGGAACCTCTTTGGCACCCGTGCTCGGCTGCCCAGCATCCCAGGGAGTAGAGCACGAACGGTTGGCCTCTGCTCCCACAGAGAAAGAGCCAGGGCAAAAAACTTGAGCTGTGCCTCTTCTGCAGAAAGTCAGCTTTGCAACGGTGCCATCCGCATTGCTGTCGCTCCTCGATTTCCCAACTCAGTTCATTACAATGGAACCTCTTTGGCACCCGTGCTCGGCTGCCCAGCATCCCAGGGAGTAGAGCACGAACGGTTGGCCTCTGCTCCCACAGCCGAAGAGCCAGGGCAAAAAACTTGAGCTGTGCCTCTTCTGCAGAAAGTCAGCTTTGCAACAGTGCCATCCGCATTGCTGTCGCTCCTCCATTTCCCAACTCAAAGTCCATTACAATGGAACCTCTTTGGCACCCGTGCTGGGCTGCCCAGCATCCCAGGGAGTAGAGCACGAACGGTTGGCCTCTGCTCCCACAGCCGAAGAGCCAGGGCAAAAAACTTGAGCTGTGCCTCTTCTGCAGAAAGTCAGCTTTGCAACGGTGCCATCCGCATTGCTGTCGCTCCTCGATTTCCCAACTCAAAGTCCATAACAATGGAACCTCTTTGGCACCCGTGCTCGGCTGCCCAGCATGCCAGGGAGTAGAGCACGAACGGTTGGCCTCTGCTCCCACAGCCAAAGAGCCAGGGCAAAAAACTGGAGCTGTGCCTCTTCTGCAGAAAGTCAGCTTTGCAACGGTGCCATCCGCATTGCTGTCGCTCCTCCATTTCCCAACTCAAAGTCCATTACAATGGAACCTCTTTGGCACCCGTGCTCGGCTGCCCAGCATGCCAGGGAGTAGAGCACGAACGTTTGGCCTCTGCTCCCACAGAGAAAGAGCCAGGGCAAAAAACTTGAGCTGTGCCTCTTCTGCAGAAAGTCAGCTTTGCAACGGTGCCATCCGCATTGCTGTCGCTCCTCGATTTCCCAACTCAAAGTCCATTACAATGGAACCTCTTTGGCACCCGTGCTCGGCTGCCCAGCATCCCAGGGAGTAGAGCACGAACGGTTGGCCTCTGCTCCCACAGAGAAAGAGCCAGGGCAAACAACTTGAGCTGTGCCTCTTCTGCAGAAAGTCAGCTTTGCAACGGTGCCATCCGCATTGCTGTCGCTCCTCGATTTCCCAACTCAAAGTCCATAACAATGGAACCTCTTTGGCACCCGTGCTCGGCTGCCCAGCATGCCAGGGAGTAGAGCACGAACGGTTGGCCTCTGCTCCCACAGCCGAAGAGCCAGGGCAAAAAACTGGAGCTGTGCCTCTTCTGCAGAAAGTCAGCTTTGCAACGGTGCCATCCGCATTGCTGTCGCTCCTCCATTTCCCAACTCAAAGTCCATTCCAATGGAACCTCTTTGGCACCCGTGCTCGGCTGCCCAGCATGCCAGGGAGTAGAGCACGAACGGTTGGCCTCTGCTCCCACAGCCGAAGAGCCAGGGCAAAAAACTTGAGCTGTGCCTCTTCTGCAGAAAGTCAGCTTTGCAACGGTGCCATCCGCATTGCTGTCGCTCCTCGATTTCCCAACTCAAAGTCCATTACAATGGAACCTCTTTGGCACCCGTGCTGGGCTGCCCAGCATCCCAGGGAGTAGAGCACGAACGGTTGGCCTCTGCTCCCACAGCCGAAGAGCCAGGGCAAAAAACTTGAGCTGTGCCTCTTCTGCAGAAAGTCAGCTTTGCAACGGTGCCATCCGCATTGCTGTCGCTCCTCCATTTCCCAACTCAAAGTCCATTACAATGGAACCTCTTTGGCACCCGTGCTGGGCTGCCCAGCATGCCAGGGAGTAGAGCACGAACGGTTGGCCTCTGCTCCCACAGCCGAAGAGCCAGGGCAAAAAACTTGAGCTGTGCCTCTTCTGCAGAAAGTCAGCTTTGCAACGGTGCCATCCGCATTGCTGTCGCTCCTCCATTTCCCAACTCAAAGTCCATTACAATGGAACCTCTTTGGCACCCGTGCTCGGCTGCCCAGCATCCCAGGGAGTAGAGCACGAACGGTTGGCCTCTGCTCCCACAGCCGAAGAGCCAGGGCAAAAAACTTGAGCTGTGCCTCTTCTGCAGAAAGTCAGTTTTGCAACGGTGCCATCCGCATTGCTGTCGCTCCTCCATTTCCCAACTCAAAGTCCATTACAATGGAACCTCTTTGGCACCCGTGCTCGGCTGCCCAGCATCCCAGGGAGTAGAGCACGAACGGTTGGCCTCTGCTCCCACAGAGAAAGAGCCAGGGCAAAAAACTTGAGCTGTGCCTCTTCTGCAGAAAGTCAGCTTTGCAACGGTGCCATCCGCATTGCTGTCGCTCCTCGATTTCCCAACTCAGTTCATTACAATGGAACCTCTTTGGCACCCGTGCTCGGCTGCCCAGCATCCCAGGGAGTAGAGCACGAACGGTTGGCCTCTGCTCCCACAGCCGAAGAGCCAGGGCAAAAAACTTGAGCTGTGCCTCTTCTGCAGAAAGTCAGCTTTGCAACAGTGCCATCCGCATTGCTGTCGCTCCTCCATTTCCCAACTCAAAGTCCATTACAATGGAACCTCTTTGGCACCCGTGCTGGGCTGCCCAGCATCCCAGGGAGTAGAGCACGAACGGTTGGCCTCTGCTCCCACAGCCGAAGAGCCAGGGCAAAAAACTTGAGCTGTGCCTCTTCTGCAGAAAGTCAGCTTTGCAACGGTGCCATCCGCATTGCTGTCGCTCCTCCATTTCCCAACTCAAAGTCCATAACAATGGAACCTCTTTGGCACCCGTGCTCGGCTGCCCAGCATGCCAGGGAGTAGAGCACGAACGGTTGGCCTCTGCTCCCACAGCCAAAGAGCCAGGGCAAAAAACTGGAGCTGTGCCTCTTCTGCAGAAAGTCAGCTTTGCAACGGTGCCATCCGCATTGCTGTCGCTCCTCCATTTCCCAACTCAAAGTCCATTACAATGGAACCTCTTTGGCACCCGTGCTCGGCTGCCCAGCATCCCAGGGAGTAGAGCACGAACGTTTGGCCTCTGCTCCCACAGAGAAAGAGCCAGGGCAAAAAACTTGAGCTGTGCCTCTTCTGCAGAAAGTCAGCTTTGCAACGGTGCCATCCGCATTGCTGTCGCTCCTCGATTTCCCAACTCAAAGTCCATTACAATGGAACCTCTTTGGCACCCGTGCTCGGCTGCCCAGCATCCCAGGGAGTAGAGCACGAACGGTTGGCCTCTGCTCCCACAGCCGAAGAGCCAGGGCAAAAAACTTGAGCTGTGCCTCTTCTGCAGAAAGTCAGCTTTGCAACGGTGCCATCGGCATTGCTGTCGCTCCTCCATTTCCCAACTCAAAGTCCATTCCAATGGAACCTCTTTGGCACCCGTGCTCGGCTGGCGAGCATCCCAGGGAGTAGAGCACGAACGGTTGGCCTCTGCTCCTACAGCCGAAGAGCCAGGGCAAAAAACTTGAGCTCTGCCTCTTCTGCAGAAAGTCAGCTTTGCAACAGTGCCATCCGCATTGCTGTCGCTCCTCCATTTCCCAACTCAAAGTCCATTACAATGGAACCTCTTTGGCACCCATACCCGGCTGGCCAGCATGCCAGGGAGTAGAGCACGAACGGTTGGCCTCTGCTCCCACAGCCAAGACCCAGGGCAAAAAACTGGAGCTGTGCCTCTTCTGCAGAAAGTCAGCTTTGCAACGGTGCCATCCGCATTGCTGTCGCTCCTCCATTTCCCAACTCAAAGTCCATTCCAATGGAACCTCTTTGGCACCCGTGCTCGGCTGCCCAGCATGCCAGGGAGTAGAGCACGAACGGTTGGCCTCTGCTCCCACAGCCGAAGAGCCAGGGCAAAAAACTTGAGCTGTGCCTCTTCTGCAGAAAGTCAGCTTTGCAACGGTGCCATCCGCATTGCTGTCGCTCCTCGATTTCCCAACTCAAAGTCCATTACAATGGAACCTCTTTGGCACCCGTACTCGGCTGCCCAGCATGCCAGGGAGTAGAGCACGAACGGTTGGCCTCTGCTCCCACAGCCGAAGAGCCAGGGCAAAAAACTTGAGCTGTGCCTCTTCTGCAGAAAGTCAGCTTTGCAACAGTGCCATCCGCATTGCTGTCGCTCCTCCATTTCCCAACTCAAAGTCCATTACAATGGAACCTCTTTGGCACCCGTTCCCGGCTGCCCAGCATCCCAGGGAGTAGAGCACGAACGGTTGGCCTCTGCTCCCACAGCCGAAGAGCCAGGGCAAAAAACTTGAGCTGTGCCTCTTCTGCAGAAAGTCAGCTTTGCAACGGTGCCATCCGCATGGCTGTCGCTCCTCCATTTCCCAACTCAAAGTCCATTACAATGGAACCTCTTTGGCACCCGTGCTCGGCTGCCCAACATCCCAGGGAGTAGAGCACGAACGGTTGGCCTCTGCTCCCACAGCCGAAGAGCCAGGGCAAAAAACTTGAGCTGTGCCTCTTCTGCAGAAAGTCAGCTTTGCAACGGTGCCATCCGCATTGCTGTCGCTCCTCCATTTCCCAACTCAAAGTCCATAACAATGGAACCTCTTTGGCACCCGTACTCGGCTGCCCAGCATGCCAGGGAGTAGAGCACGAACGGTTGGCCTCTGCTCCCACAGCCGAAGAGCCAGGGCAAAAAACTTGAGCTGTGCCTCTTCTGCAGAAAGTCAGCTTTGCAACGGTGCCATCCGCATTGCTGTCGCTCCTCGATTTCCCAACTCAAAGTCCATTACAATGGAACCTCTTTGGCACCCGTGCTCGGCTGCCCAGCATGCCAGGGAGTAGAGCACGAACGGTTGGCCTCTGCTCCCACAGCCGAAGAGCCAGGGCAAAAAACTTGAGCTGTGCCTCTTCTGCAGAAAGTCAGTTTTGCGACGGTGCCATCCGCATTGCTGTCGCTCCTCGATTTCCCAACTCAAAGTCCATTCCAATGGAACCTCTTTGGCAACCGTGCTCGGCTGCCCAGCATGCCAGGGAGTAGAGCACGAACATTTGGCCTCTGCTCCCACAGCCGAAGAGCCAGGGCAAAAAACTTGAGCTGTGCCTCTTCTGCAGAAAGTCAGCTTTGCAACGGTGCCATCCGCATTGCTGTCGCTCCTCCATTTCCCAACTCAAAGTCCATTCCAATGGAACCTCTTTGGCACCCGTGCTCGGCTGCCCAGCATCCCAGGGAGTAGAGCACGAGCGGTTGGCCTCTGCTCCCACAGCCGAAGAGCCAGGGCAAAAAACTTGAGCTGTGCCTCTTCTGCAGAAAGTCAGCTTTGCAACGGTGCCATCCGCATTGCTGTCGCTCCTCGATTTCCCAACTCAGTCCATTACAATGGAACCTCTTTGGCACCCGTGCTCGGCTGCCCAGCATCCCAGGGAGTAGAGCACGAACGGTTGGCCTCTGCTCCCACAGCCAAAGAGCCAGGGCAAAAAACTTGAGCTGTGCCTCTTCTGCAGAAAGTCAGCTTTGCAACAGTGCCATCCGCATTGCTGTCGCTCCTCCATTTCCCAACTCAAAGTCCATTACAATGGAACCTCTTTGGCACCCGTTCCCGGCTGCCCAGCATGCCAGGGAGTAGAGCACGAACGGTTGGCCTCTGCTCCCACAGCCGAAGAGCCAGGGCAAAAAACTTGAGCTGTGCCTCTTCTGCAGAAAGTCAGCTTTGCAACGGTGCCATCCGCATTGCTGTCGCTCCTCGATTTCCCAACTCAAAGTCCATAACAATGGAACCTCTTTGGCACCCGTGCTCGGCTGCCCAGCATGCCAGGGAGTAGAGCACGAACGGTTGGCCTCTGCTCCCACAGCCGAAGAGCCAGGGCAAAAAACTTGAGCTGTGCCTCTTCTGCAGAAAGTCAGCTTTGCAACGGTGCCATCCGCATTGCTGTCGCTCCTCCATTTCCCAACTCAAAGTCCATTACAATGGAACCTCTTTGGCACCCGTGCTCGGCTGCCCAGCATCCCAGGGAGTAGAGCACGAACGTTTGGCCTCTGCTCCCACAGAGAAAGAGCCAGGGCAAAAAACTTGAGCTGTGCCTCTTCTGCAGAAAGTCAGCTTTGCAACGGTGCCATCCGCATTGCTGTCGCTCCTCGATTTCCCAACTCAAAGTCCATTACAATGGAACCTCTTTGGCACCCGTGCTCGGCTGCCCAGCATGCCAGGGAGTAGAGCACAAACGGTTGGCCTCTGCTCCCACAGCCGAAGAGCCAGGGCAAAAAACTTGAGCTGTGCCTCTTCTGCAGAAAGTCAGCTTTGCAACAGTGCCATCCGCATTGCTGTCGCTCCTCCATTTCCCAACTCAAAGTCCATTACAATGGAACCTCTTTGGCACCCGTTCCCGGCTGCCCAGCATGCCAGGGAGTAGAGCACGAACGGTTGGCCTCTGCTCCCACAGAGAAAGAGCCAGGGCAAAAAACTTGAGCTGTGCCTCTTCTGCAGAAAGTCAGCTTTGCAACGGTGCCATCCGCATTGCTGTCGCTCCTCGATTTCCCAACTCAAAGTCCATTACAATGGAACCTCTTTGGCAGCCGTGCTCGGCTGCCCAGCATCCCAGGGAGTAGAGCACGAACGGTTGGCCTCTGCTCCCACAGCCGAAGAGCCAGGGCAAAAAACTTGAGCTGTGCCTCTTCTGCAGAAAGTCAGCTTTGCAACAGTGCCATCCGCATTGCTGTCGCTCCTCCATTTCCCAACTCAAAGTCCATTAAAATGGAACCTCTTTGGCACCCGTGCTGGGCTGCCCAGCATGCCAGGGAGTAGAGCATGAACGGTTGGCCTCTGCTCCCACAGCCGAAGAGCCAGGGCAAAAAACTTGAGCTGTGCCTCTTCTGCAGAAAGTCAGCTTTGCAACGGTGCCATCCGCATTGCTGTCGCTCCTCGATTTCCCAACTCAAAGTCCATTACAATGGAACCTCTTTGGCACCCGTGCTGGGCTGCCCAGCATGCCAGGGAGTAGAGCACGAACGGTTGGCCTCTGCTCCCACAGCCAAAGAGCCAGGGCAAAAAACTTGAGCTGTGCCTCTTCTGCAGAAAGTCAGCTTTGCAACAGTGCCATCCGCATTGCTGTCGCTCCTCCATTTCCCAACTCAAAGTCCATTACAATGGAACCTCTTTGGCACCCGTTCCCGGCTGCCCAGCATCCCAGGGAGTAGAGCACGAACGGTTGGCCTCTGCTCCCACAGCCGAAGAGCCAGGGCAAAAAACTTGAGCTGTGCCTCTTCTGCAGAAAGTCAGCTTTGCAACGGTGCCATCCGCATTGCTGTCGCTCCTCGATTTCCCAACTCAAAGTCCATAACAATGGAACCTCTTTGGCACCCGTGCTCGGCTGCCCAGCATGCCAGGGAGTAGAGCACGAACGGTTGGCCTCTGCTCCCACAGCCGAAGAGCCAGGGCAAAAAACTGGAGCTGTGCCTCTTCTGCAGAAAGTCAGCTTTGCAACGGTGCCATCCGCATTGCTGTCGCTCCTCCATTTCCCAACTCAAAGTCCATTACAATGGAACCTCTTTGGCACCCGTGCTCGGCTGCCCAGCATCCCAGGGAGTAGAGCACGAACGTTTGGCCTCTGCTCCCACAGAGAAAGAGCCAGGGCAAAAAACTTGAGCTGTGCCTCTTCTGCAGAAAGTCAGCATTGCAACGGTGCCATCCGCATTGCTGTCGCTCCTCCATTTCCCAACTCAAAGTCCATTACAATGGAACCTCTTTGGCACCCGTGCTCGGCTGCCCAGCATCCCAGGAAGTAGAGCACGAACGGTTGGCCTCTGCTCCCACAGCCGAAGAGCCAGGGCAAACAACTTGAGCTGTGCCTCTTCTGCAGAAAGTCAGCTTTGCAACGGTGCCATCGGCATTGCTGTCGCTCCTCCATTTCCCAACTCAAAGTCCATTCCAATGGAACCTCTTTGGCACCCGTGCTCGGCTGCCCAGCATCCCAGGGAGTAGAGCACGAACGGTTGGCCTCTGCTCCCACAGCCGAAGAGCCAGGGCAAAAAACTTGAGCTTTGCCTCTTCTGCAGAAAGTCAGCTTTGCAACAGTGCCATCCGCATTGCTGTCGCTCCTCCATTTCCCAACTCAAAGTCCATTACAATGGAACCTCTTTGGCACCCGTACCCGGCTGGCCAGCATGCCAGGGAGTAGAGCACGAACGGTTGGCCTCTGCTCCCACAGCCAAGACCCAGGGCAAAAAACTGGAGCTGTGCCTCTTCTGCAGAAAGTCAGCTTTGCAACGGTGCCATCCGCATTGCTGTCGCTCCTCCATTTCCCAACTCAAAGTCCATTACAATGGAACCTCTTTGGCACCCGTGCTCGGCTGCCCAGCATCCCAGGGAGTAGAGCATGAACGGTTGGCCTCTGCTCCCACAGCCGAAGAGCCAGGGCAAAAAACTTGAGCTGTGCCTCTTCTGCAGAAAGTCAGCTTTGCAACAGTGCCATCCGCATTGCTGTCGCTCCTCCATTTCCCAACTCAAAGTCCATTACAATGGAACCTCTTTGGCACCCGTTCCCGGCTGCCCAGCATGCCAGGGAGTAGAGCACGAACGGTTGGCCTCTGCTCCCACAGCCGAAGAGCCAGGGCAAAAAACTTGAGCTGTGCCTCTTCTGCAGAAAGTCAGCTTTGCAACGGTGCCATCCGCATTGCTGTCGCTCCTCGATTTCCCAACTCAAAGTCCATTACAATGGAACCTCTTTGGCAGCCGTGCTCGGCTGCCCAGCATCCCAGGGAGTAGAGCACGAATGTTTGGCCTCTGCTCCCACAGCCGAAGAGCCAGGGCAAAAAACTTGAGCTGTGCCTCTTCTGCAGAAAGTCAGCTTTGCAACGGTGCCATCCGCATTGCTGTCGCTCCTCCATTTCCCAACTCAAAGTCCATTAAAATGGAACCTCTTTGGCACCCGTGCCCGGCTGCCCAGCATGCCAGGGAGTAGAGCATGAACGGTTGGCCTCTGCTCCCACAGCCGAAGAGCCAGGGCAAAAAACTTGAGCTCTGCCTCTTCTGCAGAAAGTCAGCTTTGCAACGGTGCCATCCGCATTGCTGTCGCTCCTCGATTTCCCAACTCAAAGTCCATTACAATGGAACCTCTTTGGCACCCGTGCTGGGCTGCCCAGCATGCCAGGGAGTAGAGCACGAACGGTTGGCCTCTGCTCCCACAGCCAAAGAGCCAGGGCAAAAAACTTGAGCTGTGCCTCTTCTGCAGAAAGTCAGCTTTGCAACGGTGCCATCCGCATTGCTGTCGCTCCTCGATTTCCCAACTCAAAGTCCATTACAATGGAACCTCTTTGGCACCCGTGCTCGGCTGCCCAGCATGCCAGGGAGTAGAGCACGAACGGTTGGCCTCTGCTCCCACAGCCGAAGAGCCAGGGCAAAAAACTTGAGCTGTGCCTCTTCTGCAGAAAGTCAGCTTTGCAACAGTGCCATCCGCATTGCTGTCGCTCCTCCATTTCCCAACTCAAAGTCCATTACAATGGAACCTCTTTGGCAGCCGTGCTCGGCTGCCCAGCATGCCAGGGAGTAGAGCACGAACGGTTGGCCTCTGCTCCCACAGCCAAGAGCCAGGGCAAAAAACTGGAGCTGTGCCTCTTCTGCAGAAAGTCAGCTTTGCAACGGTGCCATCCGCATTGTTGTCGCTCCTCCATTTCCCAACTCAAAGTCCATTACAATGGAACCTCTTTGGCACCCGTGCTGGGCTGCCCAGCATCCCAGGGAGTAGAGCACGAACGGTTGGCCTCTGCTCCCACAGCCGAAGAGCCTGGGCAAAAAACTTGAGCTGTGCCTCTTCTGCAGAAAGTCAGCTTTGCAACAGTGCCATCCGCATTGCTGTCGCTCCTCCATTTCCCAACTCAAAGTCCATTACAATGGAACCTCTTTGGCACCCGTGCTCGGCTGCCCAGCATCCCAGGGAGTAGAGCACGAACGGTTGGCCTCTGCTCCCACAGCCAAGAGCCAGGGCAAAAAACTTGAGCTGTGCCTCTTCTGCAGAAAGTCAGCTTTGCAACGGTGCCATCCGCATTGTTGTCGCTCCTCCATTTCCCAACTCAAAGTCCATTACAATGGAACCTCTTTGGCACCCGTTCCCGGCTGCCCAGCATGCCAGGGAGTAGAGCACGAACGGTTGGCCTCTGCTCCCACAGCCGAAGAGCCAGGGCAAAAAACTTGAGCTGTGCCTCTTCTGCAGAAAGTCAGCTTTGCAACGGTGCCATCCGCATTGCTGTCGCTCCTCGATTTCCCAACTCAAAGTCCATTACAATGGAACCTCTTTGGCACCCGTACTCGGCTGCCCAGCATGCCAGGGAGTAGAGCACGAACGGTTGGCCTCTGCTCCCACAGCCGAAGAGCCAGGGCAAAAAACTTGAGCTGTGCCTCTTCTGCAGAAAGTCAGCTTTGCAACAGTGCCATCCGCATTGCTGTCGCTCCTCCATTTCCCAACTCAAAGTCCATTACAATGGAACCTCTTTGGCACCCGTTCCCGGCTGCCCAGCATGCCAGGGAGTAGAGCACGAACGGTTGGCCTCTGCTCCCACAGCCGAAGAGCCAGGGCAAAAAACTTGAGCTGTGCCTCTTCTGCAGAAAGTCAGCTTTGCAACGGTGCCATCCGCATTGCTGTCGCTCCTCGATTTCCCAACTCAAAGTCCATTACAATGGAACCTCTTTGGCACCCGTGCTCGGCTGCCCAGCATGCCAGGGAGTAGAGCACGAACGGTTGGCCTCTGCTCCCACAGCCGAAGAGCCAGGGCAAAAAACTTGAGCTGTGCCTCTTCTGCAGAAAGTCAGCTTTGCAACAGTGCCATCCGCATTCCTGTCGCTCCTCCATTTCCCAACTCAAAGTCCATTACAATGGAACCTCTTTGGCACCCGTTCCCGGCTGCCCAGCATGCCAGGGAGTAGAGCACGAACGGTTGGCCTCTGCTCCCACAGCCGAAGAGCCAGGGCAAAAAACTTGAGCTGTGCCTCTTCTGCAGAAAGTCAGCTTTGCAACGGTGCCATCCGCATTGCTGTCGCTCCTCGATTTCCCAACTCAAAGTCCATTACAATGGAACCTCTTTGGCAGCCGTGCTCGGCTGCCCAGCATCCCAGGGAGTAGAGCACGAACGTTTGGCCTCTGCTCCCACAGCCGAAGAGCCAGGGCAAAAAACTTGAGCTGTGCCTCTTCTGCAGAAAGTCAGCTTTGCAACGGTGCCATCCGCATTGCTGTCGCTCCTCCATTTCCCAACTCAAAGTCCATTAAAATGGAACCTCTTTGGCACCCGTGCCCGGCTGCCCAGCATGCCAGGGAGTAGAGCATGAACGGTTGGCCTCTGCTCCCACAGCCGAAGAGCCAGGGCAAAAAACTTGAGCTCTGCCTCTTCTGCAGAAAGTCAGCTTTGCAACGGTGCCATCCGCATTGCTGTCGCTCCTCGATTTCCCAACTCAAAGTCCATTACAATGGAACCTCTTTGGCACCCGTGCTGGGCTGCCCAGCATGCCAGGGAGTAGAGCACGAACGGTTGGCCTCTGCTCCCACAGCCAAAGAGCCAGGGCAAAAAACTTGAGCTGTGCCTCTTCTGCAGAAAGTCAGCTTTGCAACGGTGCCATCCGCATTGCTGTCGCTCCTCGATTTCCCAACTCAAAGTCCATTACAATGGAACCTCTTTGGCACCCGTGCTCGGCTGCCCAGCATGCCAGGGAGTAGAGCACGAACGGTTGGCCTCTGCTCCCACAGCCGAAGAGCCAGGGCAAAAAACTTGAGCTGTGCCTCTTCTGCAGAAAGTCAGCTTTGCAACAGTGCCATCCGCATTGCTGTCGCTCCTCCATTTCCCAACTCAAAGTCCATTACAATGGAACCTCTTTGGCACCCGTTCCCGGCTGCCCAGCATGCCAGGGAGTAGAGCACGAACGGTTGGCCTCTGCTCCCACAGCCGAAGAGCCAGGGCAAAAAACTTGAGCTGTGCCTCTTCTGCAGAAAGTCAGCTTTGCAACGGTGCCATCCGCATGGATGTCGCTCCTCCATTTCCCAACTCAAAGTCCATTACAATGGAACCTCTTTGGCACCCGTGCTCGGCTGCCCAACATCCCAGGGAGTAGAGCACGAACGGTTGGCCTCTGCTCCCACAGCCGAAGAGCCAGGGCAAAAAACTTGAGCTGTGCCTCTTCTGCAGAAAGTCAGCTTTGCAACGGTGCCATCCGCATTGCTGTCGCTCCTCCATTTCCCAACTCAAAGTCCATAACAATGGAACCTCTTTGGCACCCGTACCCGGCTGCCCAGCATGCCAGGGAGTAGAGCACGAACGGTTGGCCTCTGCTCCCACAGCCGAAGAGCCAGGGCAAAAAACTTGAGCTGTGCCTCTTCTGCAGAAAGTCAGCTTTGCAACGGTGCCATCCGCATTGCTGTCGCTCCTCGATTTCCCAACTCAAAGTCCATTACAATGGAACCTCTTTGGCACCCGTGCTCGGCTGCCCAGCATCCCAGGGAGTAGAGCACGAACGGTTGGCCTCTGCTCCCACAGCCGAAGAGCCAGGGCAAAAAACTTGAGCTGTGCCTCTTCTGCAGAAAGTCAGCTTTGCAACGGTGCCATCCGCATTGCTGTCGCTCCTCCATTTCCCAACTCAAAGTCCATTACAATGGAACCTCTTTGGCACCCGTGCTGGGCTGCCCAGCATGCCAGGGAGTAGAGCACGAACGGTTGGCCTCTGCTCCCACAGCCGAAGAGCCAGGGCAAAAAACTTGAGCTGTGCCTCTTCTGCAGAAAGTCAGCTTTGCAACGGTGCCATCCGCATTGCTGTCGCTCCTCGATTTCCCAACTCAAAGTCCATTACAATGGAACCTCTTTGGCACCCGTGCTCGGCTGCCCAGCATCCCAGGGAGTAGAGCACGAACGGTTGGCCTCTGCTCCCACAGCCGAAGAGCCAGGGCAAAAAACTTGAGCTGTGCCTCTTCTGCAGAAAGTCAGTTTTGCAACGGTGCCATCCGCATTGCTGTCGCTCCTCCATTTCCCAACTCAAAGTCCATTCCAATGGAACCTCTTTGGCAACCGTGCTCGGCTGCCCAGCATCCCAGGGAGTAGAGCACGAACATTTGGCCTCTGCTCCCACAGCCAAAGAGCCAGGGCAAAAAACTGGAGCTGTGCCTCTTCTGCAGAAAGTCAGCTTTGCAACGGTGCCATCCGCATTGCTGTCGCTCCTCCATTTCCCAACTCAAAGTCCATTAAAATGGAACCTCTTTGGCACCCGTGCTGGGCTGCCCAGCATGCCAGGGAGTAGAGCATGAACGGTTGGCCTCTGCTCCCACAGCCAAAGAGCCAGGGCAAAAAACTTGAGCTGTGCCTCTTCTGCAGAAAGTCAGCTTTGCAACGGTGCCATCTGCATTGCTGTCGCTCCTCCATTTCCCAACTCAAAGTCCATTAAAATGGAACCTCTTTGGCACCCGTGCTGGGCTGCCCAGCATGCCAGGGAGTAGAGCATGAACGGTTGGCCTCTGCTCCCACAGCCGAAGAGCCAGGGCAAAAAACTTGAGCTGTGCCTCTTCTGCAGAAAGTCAGCTTTGCAACGGTGCCATCCGCATTGCTGTCGCTCCTCCATTTCCCAACTCAAAGTCCATTACAATGGAACCTCTTTGGCACCCGTGCTCGGCTGCCCAGCATCCCAGGGAGTAGAGCACGAACGGTTGGCCTCTGCTCCCACAGCCGAAGAGCCAGGGCAAAAAACTTGAGCTGTGCCTCTTCTGCAGAAAGTCAGCTTTGCAACGGTGCCATCCGCATTGCTGTCGCTCCTCTATTTCCCAACTCAAAGTCCATTACAATGGAACCTCTTTGGCAGCCGTGCTCGGCTGCCCAGCATCCCAGGGAGTAGAGCACGAACGGTTGGCCTCTGCTCCCACAGCCGAAGAGCCAGGGCAAAAAACTTGAGCTGTGCCTCTTCTGCAGAAAGTCAGCTTTGCAACAGTGCCATCCGCATTGCTGTCGCTCCTCCATTTCCCAACTCAAAGTCCATTGCAATGGAACCTCTTTGGCAGCCGTGCTCGGCTGCCCAGCATCCCAGGGAGTAGAGCACGAACGGTTGGCCTCTGCTCCCACAGCCGAAGAGCCAGGGCAAAAAACTGGAGCTGTGCCTCTTCTGCAGAAAGTCAGCTTTGCAACGGTGCCATCCGCATTGTTGTCGCTCCTCCATTTCCCAACTCAAAGTCCATTACAATGGAACCTCTTTGGCACCCGTGCTGGGCTGCCCAGCATGCCAGGGAGTAGAGCACGAACGGTTGGCCTCTGCTCCCACAGCCGAAGAGCCAGGGCAAAAAACTTGAGCTGTGCCTCTTCTGCAGAAAGTCAGCTTTGCAACGGTGCCATCCGCATTGCTGTCGCTCCTCGATTTCCCAACTCAAAGTCCATTACAATGGAACCTCTTTGGCACCCGTGCTCGGCTGCCCAGCATCCCAGGGAGTAGAGCACGAACGGTTGGCCTCTGCTCCCACAGCCGAAGAGCCAGGGCAAAAAACTTGAGCTGTGCCTCTTCTGCAGAAAGTCAGTTTTGCAACGGTGCCATCCGCATTGCTGTCGCTCCTCCATTTCCCAACTCAAAGTCCATTCCAATGGAACCTCTTTGGCAACCGTGCTCGGCTGCCCAGCATCCCAGGGAGTAGAGCACGAACATTTGGCCTCTGCTCCCACAGCCAAAGAGCCAGGGCAAAAAACTGGAGCTGTGCCTCTTCTGCAGAAAGTCAGCTTTGCAACGGTGCCATCTGCATTGCTGTCGCTCCTCCATTTCCCAACTCAAAGTCCATTAAAATGGAACCTCTTTGGCACCCGTGCTGGGCTGCCCAGCATGCCAGGGAGTAGAGCATGAACGGTTGGCCTCTGCTCCCACAGCCAAAGAGCCAGGGCAAAAAACTTGAGCTGTGCCTCTTCTGCAGAAAGTCAGCTTTGCAACGGTGCCATCTGCATTGCTGTCGCTCCTCCATTTCCCAACTCAAAGTCCATTAAAATGGAACCTCTTTGGCACCCGTGCTGGGCTGCCCAGCATGCCAGGGAGTAGAGCATGAACGGTTGGCCTCTGCTCCCACAGCCGAAGAGCCAGGGCAAAAAACTTGAGCTGTGCCTCTTCTGCAGAAAGTCAGCTTTGCAACGGTGCCATCCGCATTGCTGTCGCTCCTCCATTTCCCAACTCAAAGTCCATTACAATGGAACCTCTTTGGCACCCGTGCTCGGCTGCCCAGCATCCCAGGGAGTAGAGCACGAACGGTTGGCCTCTGCTCCCACAGCCGAAGAGCCAGGGCAAAAAACTTGAGCTGTGCCTCTTCTGCAGAAAGTCAGCTTTGCAACGGTGCCATCCGCATTGCTGTCGCTCCTCTATTTCCCAACTCAAAGTCCATTACAATGGAACCTCTTTGGCACCCGTGCTCGGCTGCCCAGCATCCCAGGGAGTAGAGCACGAACGGTTGGCCTCTGCTCCCACAGCCGAAGAGCCAGGGCAAAAAACTTGAGCTGTGCCTCTTCTGCAGAAAGTCAGCTTTGCAACAGTGCCATCCGCATTGCTGTCGCTCCTCCATTTCCCAACTCAAAGTCCATTGCAATGGAACCTCTTTGGCAGCCGTGCTCGGCTGCCCAGCATCCCAGGGAGTAGAGCACGAACGGTTGGCCTCTGCTCCCACAGCCGAAGAGCCAGGGCAAAAAACTGGAGCTGTGCCTCTTCTGCAGAAAGTCAGCTTTGCAACGGTGCCATCCGCATTGTTGTCGCTCCTCCATTTCCCAACTCAAAGTCCATTACAATGGAACCTCTTTGGCACCCGTGCTGGGCTGCCCAGCATCCCAGGCAGTAGAGCACGAACGGTTGGCCTCTGCTCCCACAGCCGAAGAGCCAGGGCAAAAAACTTGAGCTGTGCCTCTTCTGCAGAAAGTCAGCTTTGCAACGGTGCCATCCGCATTGCTGTCGCTCCTCCATTTCCCAACTCAAAGTCCATTCCAATGGAACCTCTTTGGCAGCCGTGCTGGGCTGCCCAGCATCCCAGGGAGTAGAGCACGAACGGTTGGCCTCTGCTCCCACAGCCGAAGAGCCAGGGCAAAAAACTTGAGCTGTGCCTCTTCTGCAGAAAGTCAGCTTTGCAACAGTGCCATCCGCATTGCTGTCGCTCCTCGATTTCCCAACTCAAAGTCCATTACAATGGAACCTCTTTGGCAGCCGTGCTTGGCTGCCCAGCATGCCAGGGAGTAGAGCACGAACGGTTGGCCTCTGCTCCCACAGCCGAAGAGCCAGGGCAAAAAACTTGAGCTGTGCCTCTTCTGCAGAAAGTCAGCTTTGCAACGGTGCCATCCGCATTGCTGTCGCTCCTCGATTTCCCAACTCAAAGTCCATTACAATGGAACCTCTTTGGCACCCGTGCTGGGCTGCCCAGCATCCCAGGGAGTAGAGCACGAACGGTTGGCCTCTGCTCCCACAGCCGAAGAGCCAGGGCAAAAAACTTGAGCTGTGCCTCTTCTGCAGAAAGTCAGCTTTGCAACAGTGCCATCCGCATTGCTGTCGCTCCTCCATTTCCCAACTCAAAGTCCATTACAATGGAACCTCTTTGGCACCCGTTCCCGGCTGCCCAGCATGCCAGGGAGTAGAGCACGAACGGTTGGCCTCTGCTCCCACAGCCGAAGAGCCAGGGCAAAAAACTTGAGCTGTGCCTCTTCTGCAGAAAGTCAGCTTTGCAACGGTGCCATCCGCATTGCTGTCGCTCCTCGATTTCCCAACTCAAAGTCCATTACAATAGAACCTCTTTGGCAGCCGTGCTCGGCTGCCCAGCATCCCAGGGAGTAGAGCACGAACGGTTGGCCTCTGCTCCCACAGCCGAAGAGCCAGGGCAAAAAACTTGAGCTGTGCCTCTTCTGCAGAAAGTCAGCTTTGCAACGGTGCCATCTGCATTGCTGTCGCTCCTCCATTTCCCAACTCAAAGTCCATTACAATGGAACCTCTTTGGCACCCGTGCTGGGCTGCCCAGCATGCCAGGGAGTAGAGCATGAACGGTTGGCCTCTGCTCCCACAGCCGAAGAGCCAGGGCAAAAAACTTGAGCTGTGCCTCTTCTGCAGAAAGTCAGCTTTGCAACGGTGCCATCCGCATTGCTGTCGCTCCTCTATTTCCCAACTCAAAGTCCATTACAATGGAACCTCTTTGGCACCCGTGCTCGGCTGCCCAGCATCCCAGGGAGTAGAGCACGAACGGTTGGCCTCTGCTCCCACAGCCGAAGAGCCAGGGCAAAAAACTTGAGCTGTGCCTCTTCTGCAGAAAGTCAGCTTTGCAACGGTGCCATCCGCATTGCTGTCGCTCCTCTATTTCCCAACTCAAAGTCCATTACAATGGAACCTCTTTGGCAGCCGTGCTCGGCTGCCCAGCATGCCAGGGAGTAGAGCACGAACGGTTGGCCTCTGCTCCCACAGCCGAAGAGCCAGGGCAAAAAACTTGAGCTCTGCCTCTTCTGCAGAAAGTCAGCTTTGCAACGGTGCCATCCGCATTGCTGTCGCTCCTCCATTTCCCAACTCAAAGTCCATTCCAATGGAACCTCTTTGGCAGCCGTGCTGGGCTGCCCAGCATCCCAGGGAGTAGAGCACGAACGGTTGGCCTCTGCTCCCACAGCCGAAGAGCCAGGGCAAAAAACTTGAGCTGTGCCTCTTCTGCAGAAAGTCAGCTTTGCAACAGTGCCATCCGCATTGCTGTCGCTCCTCCATTTCCCAACTCAAAGTCCATTACAATGGAACCTCTTTGGCACCCGTGCTCGGCTGCCCAGCATCCCAGGGAGTAGAGCACGAACGGTTGGCCTCTGCTCCCACAGCCGAAGAGCCAGGGCAAAAAACTTGAGCTGTGCCTCTTCTGCAGAAAGTCAGCTTTGCAACAGTGCCATCCGCATTGCTGTCGCTCCTCCATTTCCCAAATCAAAGTCCATTACAATGGAACCTTTTTGGCACCCGTACCCGGCTGCCCAGCACGCCAGGGAGTAGAGCACGAACGGTTGGCCTCTGCTCCCACATCCAAGAGCCGGGGCAAAAAACTTGAGCTGTGCCTCTTCTGCAGAAAGTCAGCTTTGCAACGGTGCCATCCGCATTGTTGTCGCTCCTCCATTTCCCAACTCAAAGTCCATTACAATGGAACCTCTTTGGCACCCGTGCTGGGCTGCCCAGCATGCCAGGGAGTAGAGCACGAACGGTTGGCCTCTGCTCCCACAGCCGAAGAGCCAGGGCAAAAAACTTGAGCTGTGCCTCTTCTGCAGAAAGTCAGCTTTGCAACGGTGCCATCCGCATTGCTGTCGCTCCTCCATTTCCCAACTCAAAGTCCATTAAAATGGAACCTCTTTGGCACCCGTGCTGGGCTGCCCAGCATCCCAGGGAGTAGAGCACGAACGGTTGGCCTCTGCTCCCACAGCCGAAGAGCCAGGGCAAAAAACTTGAGCTGTGCCTCTTCTGCAGAAAGTCAGCTTTGCAACGGTGCCATCCGCATGGCTGTCGCTCCTCCATTTCCCAACTCAAAGTCCATTACAATGGAACCTCTTTGGCACCCGTGCTCGGCTGCCCAGCATGCCAGGGAGTAGAGCACGAACGGTTGGCCTCTGCTCCCACAGCCGAAGAGCCAGGGCAAACAACTTGAGCTGTGCCTCTTCTGCAGAAAGTCAGCTTTGCAACAGTGCCATCCGCATTGCTGTCGCTCCTCCATTTCCCAACTCAAAGTCCATTACAATGGAACCTCTTTGGCACCCGTACCCGGCTGGCCAGCATGCCAGGGAGTAGAGCACGAACGGTTGGCCTCTGCTCCCACAGCCAAGACCCAGGGCAAAAAACTGGAGCTGTGCCTCTTCTGCAGAAAGTCAGCTTTGCAACGGTGCCATCCGCATTGCTGTCGCTCCTCCATTTCCCAACTCAAAGTCCATTACAATGGAACCTCTTTGGCACCCGTGCTCGGCTGCCCAGCATCCCAGGGAGTAGAGCACGAACGGTTGGCCTCTGCTCCCACAGCCGAAGAGCCAGGGCAAAAAACTTGAGCTGTGCCTCTTCTGCAGAAAGTCAGCTTTGCAACGGTGCCATCCGCATGGCTGTCGCTCCTCGATTTCCCAACTCAAAGTCCATTACAATGGAACCTCTTTGGCACCCGTGCTCGGCTGCCCAGCATGCCAGGGAGTAGAGCACGAACGGTTGGCCTCTGCTCCCACAGCCGAAGAGCCAGGGCAAAAAACTTGAGCTGTGCCTCTTCTGCAGAAAGTCAGCTTTGCAACAGTGCCATCCGCATTGCTGTCGCTCCTCCATTTCCCAACTCAAAGTCCATTACAATGGAACCTCTTTGGCACCCGTGCTCGGCTGCCCAGCATCCCAGGGAGTAGAGCACGAACATTCGGCCTCTGCTCCTACAGCCAAAGAGCCAGGGCAAAAAACTTGAGCTGTGCCTCTTCTGCAGAAAGTCAGCTTTGCAACGGTGCCATCCGCATTGCTGTCGCTCCTCGATTTCCCAACTCAAAGTCCATTACAATGGAACCTCTTTTGCAGCCGTGCTCGGCTGCCCAGCATCCCAGGGAGTAGAGCACGAAAATTCGGCCTCTGCTCCCACAGCCGAAGAGCCAGGGCAAAAAACTTGAGCTGTGCCTCTTCTGCAGAAAGTCAGCTTTGCAACGGTGCCATCCGCATTGCTGTCACTCCTCCATTTCCCAACTCAAAGTCCATTAAAATGGAACCTCTTTGGCACCCGTGCTGGGCTGCCCAGCATGCCAGGGAGTAGAGCACGAACAGCTGGCATCTGCTCCCACAGCCGAAGAGCCAAGGCAAAAAACTTGAGCTGTGCCTCTTCTGCAGAAAGTCAGCTTTGCAACGGTGCCATCCGCATTGCTGTCGCTCCTCGATTTCCCAACTCAAAGTCCATTACAATGGAACCTCTTTGGCACCCGTGCTGGGCTGCCCAGCATGCCAGGGAGTAGAGCACGAACGGTTGGCCTCTGCTCCCACAGCCAAAGAGCCAGGGCAAAAAACTTGAGCTGTGCCTCTTCTGCAGAAAGTCAGCTTTGCAACGGTGCCATCCGCATTGCTGTCGCTCCTCCATTTCCCAACTCAAAGTCCATTACAATGGAACCTCTTTGGCAGCCGTGCTCTGCTGCCCAGCATCCCAGGGAGTAGAGCACGAACGGTTGGCCTCTGCTCCCACAGCCAATAGCCAGGGCAAAAAACTGGAGCTGTGCCTCTTCTGCAGAAAGTCAGCTTTGCAACGGTGCCATCCGCATTGTTGTCGCTCCTCCATTTCCCAACTCAAAGTCCATTACAATGGAACCTCTTTGGCACCCGTGCTGGGCTACCCAGCATCCCAGGGAGTAGAGCACGAACGGTTGGCCTCTGCTCCCACAGCCGAAGAGCCAGGGCAAAAAACTTGAGCTGTGCCTCTTCTGCAGAAAGTCAGCTTTGCAACGGTGCCATCCGCATTGCTGTCGCTCCTCCATTTCCCAACTCAAAGTCCATTCCAATGGAACCTCTTTGGCACTCGTGCTCGGCTGCCCAGCATCCCAGGGAGTAGAGCACGAACGGTTGGCCTCTGCTCCCACAGCCGAAGAGCCAGGGCAAAAAACTTGAGCTGTGCCTCTTCTGCAGAAAGTCAGCTTTGCAACGGTGCCATCCGCATTGCTGTCGCTCCTCGATTTCCCAACTCAAAGTCCATTCCAATGGAACCTCTTTGGCACCCGTGCTCGGCTGGCCAGCATCCCAGGGAGTAGAGCACGAACGGTTGGCCTCTGCTCCCACAGCCGAAGAGCCAGGGCAAAAAACTTGAGCTGTGCCTCTTCTGCAGAAAGTCAGCTTTGCAACGGTGCCATCCGCATTGCTGTCGCTCCTCCATTTCCCAACTCAAAGTCCATTACAATGGAACATCTTTGGCACCCGTGCTCGGCTGCCCAGCATCCCAGGGAGTAGAGCACGAACGGTTGGCCTCTGCTCCCACAGCCAAAGAGCCAGGGCAAAAAACTTGAGCTCTGCCTCTTCTGCAGAAAGTCAGCTTTGCAACGGTGCCATCCGCATTGCTGTCGCTCCTCCATTTCCCAACTCAAAGTCCATTACAATGGAACCTCTTTGGCAGCCGTGCTCGGCTGCCCAGCATGCCAGGGAGTAGAGCACGAACGGTTGGCCTCTGCTCCCACAGCCGAAGAGCCAGGGCAAAAAACTTGAGCTGTGCCTCTTCTGCAGAAAGTCAGATTTGCAACGGTGCCATCCGCATTGCTGTCGCTCCTCCATTTCCCAACTCAAAGTCCATTACAATGGAACCTCTTTGGCACCCGTGCCCGGCTGGCCAGCATGCCAGGGAGTAGAGCACGAACGGTTGGCCTCTGCTCCCACAGCCGAAGAGCCAGGGCAAAAAACTTGAGCTGTGCCTCTTCTGCAGAAAGTCAGCTTTGCAACAGTGCCATCCGCATTGCTGTCGCTCCTCCATTTCCCAACTCAAAGTCCATTACAATGGAACCTCTTTGGCACCCGTGCTCGGCTGCCCAGCATCCCAGGGAGTAGAGCACGAACGGTTGGCCTCTGCTCCCACAGCCGAAGAGCCAGGGCAAAAAACTTGAGCTGTGCCTCTTCTGCAGAAAGTCAGCTTTGCAACGGTGCCATCCGCATTGCTGTCGCTCCTCCATTTCCCAACTCAAAGTCCATTACAATGGAACCTCTTTGGCACCCGTGCTTGGCTGCCCAGCATCCCAGGGAGTAGAGCACGAACGGTTGGCCTCTGCTCCCACAGCCGAAGAGCCAGGGCAAAAAACTTGAGCTGTGCCTCTTCTGCAGAAAGTCAGCTTTGCAACAGTGCCATCCGCATTGCTGTCGCTCCTCCATTTCCCAACTCAAAGTCCATTACAATGGAACCTCTTTGGCACCCGTGCTCGGCTGCCCAGCATCCCAGGGAGTAGAGCACGAACGGTTGGCCTCTGCTCCCACAGCCGAAGAGCCAGGGCAAAAAACTTGAGCTGTGCCTCTTCTGCAGAAAGTCAGCTTTGCAACGGTGCCATCCGCATTGCTGTCGCTCCTCCATTTCCCAAATCAAAGTCCATTACAATGGAACCTCTTTGGCACCCGTGCTCGGCTGCCCAGCATCCCAGGGAGTAGAGCACGAACGTTTGGCCTCTGCTCCCACAGCCAAAGAGCCAGGGCAAAAAACTTGAGCTGTGCCTCTTCTGCAGAAAGTCAGCTTTGCAACGGTGCCATCCGCATTGCTGTCGCTCCTCGATTTCCCAACTCAAAGTCCATTCCAATGGAACCTCTTTGGCAGCCGTGCTCGGCTGCCCAGCATGCCAGGGAGTAGAGCACGAACAGTTGGCCTCTGCTCCCACAGCCGAAGAGCCAGGGCAAAAAACTTGAGCTGTGCCTCTTCTGCAGAAAGTCAGCTTTGCAACAGTGCCATCCGCATTGCTGTCGCTCCTCCATTTCCCAACTCAAAGTCCATTACAATGGAACCTCTTTGGCACCCATGCTCGGCTGCCCAGCATGCCAGGGAGTAGAACACGAACAGTTGGCCTCTGCTCCCACAGCCAAGAGCCAGGGCAAAAAACTGGAGCTGTGCCTCTTCTGCAGAAAGTCAGCTTTGCAACGGTGCCATCCGCATTGCTGTCGCTCCTCCATTTCCCAAATCAAAGTCCATTACAATGGAACCTCTTTGGCACCCGTGCTGGGCTGCCCAGCATCCTAGGGAGTAGAGCACGAACGGTTGGCCTCTGCTCCCACAGCCGAAGAGCCAGGGCAAAAAACTTGAGCTCTGCCTCTTCTGCAGAAAGTCAGCTTTGCAACGGTGCCATCCGCATTGCTGTCGCTCATCCATTTCCCAACTCAAAGTCTATTACAATGGAACCTCTTTGGCACCCGTGCCCGGCTGCCCAGCATCCCAGGGAGTAGAGCACGAACGGTTGGCCTCTGCTCCCACAGCCGAAGAGCCAGGGCAAAAAACTTGAGCTGTGCCTCTTCTGCAGAAAGTCAGCTTTGCAACGGTGCCATCCGCATTGCTGTCGCTCCTCCATTTCCCAACTCAAAGTCCATTACAATGGAACCTCTTTGGCACCCGTGCTCGGCTGCCCAGCATGCCAGGGAGTAGAGCACGAACGGTTGGCCTCTGCTCCCACAGCCGAAGAGCCAGGGCAAAAAACTTGAGCTGTGCCTCTTCTGCAGAAAGTCAGCTTTGCAACGGTGCCATCCGCATTGCTGTCGCTCCTCGATTTCCCAACTCAAAGTCCATTACAATGGAACCTCTTTGGCACCCGTGCTCGGCTGCCCAGCCTGCCAGGGAGTAGAGCACGAACGGTTGGCCTCTGCTCCCACAGCCGAAGAGCCAGGGCAAAAAACTTGAGCTGTGCCTCTTCTGCAGAAAGTCAGCTTTGCAACGGTGCCATCCGCATTGCTGTCGCTCCTCGATTTCCCAACTCAAAGTCCATTACAATGGAACCTCTTTGGCACCCGTGCTCGGCTGCCCAGCATCCCAGGGAGTAGAGCACGAACGTTTGGCCTCTGCTCCCACAGCCGAAGAGCCAGGGCAAAAAACTGGAGCTGTGCCTCTTCTGCAGAAAGTCAGCTTTGCAACGGTGCCATCCGCATTGCTGTCGCTCCTCGATTTCCCAACTCAAAGTCCATTACAATGGAACCTCTTTGGCACCCGTGCTGGGCTGCCCAGCATCCCAGGGAGTAGAGCACGAACGTTTGGCCTCTGCTCCCACAGCCGAAGAGCCAGGGCAAAAAACTTGAGCTGTGCCTCTTCTGCAGAAAGTCAGCTTTGCAACGGTGCCATCCGCATTGCTGTCGCTCCTCCATTTCCCAACTCAAAGTCCATTACAATGGAACGTCTTTGGCACCCGTGCTCGGCTGCCCAGCATGCCAGGAAATAGAGCACGAACGGTTGGCCTCTGCTCCCACAGCCAAAGAGCCAGGGCAAAAAACTTGAGCTCTGCCTCTTCTGCAGAAAGTCAGCTTTGCAACGGTGCCATCCGCATTGCTGTCGCTCCTCCATTTCCCAAATCAAAGTCCATTACAATGGAACCTCTTTGGCACCCGTGCTGGGCTGCCCAGCATCCCAGGGAGTAGAGCACGAACGTTTGGCCTCTGCTCCCACAGCCAAAGAGCCAGGGCAAAAAACTTGAGCTGTGCCTCTTCTGCAGAAAGTCAGCTTTGCAACGGTGCCATCGGCATTGCTGTCGCTCCTCGATTTCCCAACTCAAAGTCCATTACAATGGAACCTCTTTGGCAGCCGTGCTCGGCTGCCCAGCATGCCAGGGAGTAGAGCACGAACGGTTGGCCTCTGCTCCCACAGCCGAAGAGCCAGGGCAAAAAACTTGAGCTGTGCCTCTTCTGCAGAAAGTCAGCTTTGCAACGGTGCCATCGGCATTGCTGTCGCTCCTCCATTTCCCAACTCAAAGTCCATTACAATGGAACCTCTTTGGCACCCGTGCTCGGCTGCCCAGCATGCCAGGGAGTAGAGTACGAACGGTTGGCCTCTGCTCCCACAGCTGAAGAGCCAGGGCAAAAAACTTGAGCTGTGCCTCTTCTGCAGAAAGTCAGCTTTGCAACAGTGCCATCCGCATTGCTCTCGCTCCTCCATTTCCCAACTCAAAGTCCATTACAATGGAACCTCTTTTGCAGCCGTGCTCGGCTGCCCAGCATCCCAGGGAGTAGAGCACGAAAATTCGGCCTCTGCTCCCACAGCCGAAGAGCCAGGGCAAAAAACTTGAGCTGTGCCTCTTCTGCAGAAAGTCAGCTTTGCAACGGTGCCATCCGCATTGCTGTCACTCCTCCATTTCCCAACTCAAAGTCCATTAAAATGGAACCTCTTTGGCACCCGTGCTGGGCTGCCCAGCATGCCAGGGAGTAGAGCACGAACAGCTGGCATCTGCTCCCACAGCCGAAGAGCCAAGGCAAAAAACTTGAGCTGTGCCTCTTCTGCAGAAAGTCAGCTTTGCAACGGTGCCATCCGCATTGCTGTCGCTCCTCGATTTCCCAACTCAAAGTCCATTACAATGGAACCTCTTTGGCACCCGTGCTGGGCTGCCCAGCATGCCAGGGAGTAGAGCACGAACGGTTGGCCTCTGCTCCCACAGCCAAAGAGCCAGGGCAAAAAACTTGAGCTGTGCCTCTTCTGCAGAAAGTCAGCTTTGCAACGGTGCCATCCGCATTGCTGTCGCTCCTCCATTTCCCAACTCAAAGTCCATTACAATGGAACCTCTTTGGCAGCCGTGCTCTGCTGCCCAGCATCCCAGGGAGTAGAGCACGAACGGTTGGCCTCTGCTCCCACAGCCAATAGCCAGGGCAAAAAACTGGAGCTGTGCCTCTTCTGCAGAAAGTCAGCTTTGCAACGGTGCCATCCGCATTGTTGTCGCTCCTCCATTTCCCAACTCAAAGTCCATTACAATGGAACCTCTTTGGCACCCGTGCTGGGCTACCCAGCATCCCAGGGAGTAGAGCACGAACGGTTGGCCTCTGCTCCCACAGCCGAAGAGCCAGGGCAAAAAACTTGAGCTGTGCCTCTTCTGCAGAAAGTCAGCTTTGCAACGGTGCCATCCGCATTGCTGTCGCTCCTCCATTTCCCAACTCAAAGTCCATTCCAATGGAACCTCTTTGGCACTCGTTCTCGGCTGCCCAGCATCCCAGGGAGTAGAGCACGAACGGTTGGCCTCTGCTCCCACAGCCGAAGAGCCAGGGCAAAAAACTTGAGCTGTGCCTCTTCTGCAGAAAGTCAGCTTTGCAACGGTGCCATCCGCATTGCTGTCGCTCCTCGATTTCCCAACTCAAAGTCCATTCCAATGGAACCTCTTTGGCACCCGTGCTCGGCTGGCCAGCATCCCAGGGAGTAGAGCACGAACGGTTGGCCTCTGCTCCCACAGCCGAAGAGCCAGGGCAAAAAACTTGAGCTGTGCCTCTTCTGCAGAAAGTCAGCTTTGCAACGGTGCCATCCGCATTGCTGTCGCTCCTCCATTTCCCAACTCAAAGTCCATTACAATGGAACATCTTTGGCACCCGTGCTCGGCTGCCCAGCATCCCAGGGAGTAGAGCACGAACGGTTGGCCTCTGCTCCCACAGCCAAAGAGCCAGGGCAAAAAACTTGAGCTCTGCCTCTTCTGCAGAAAGTCAGCTTTGCAACGGTGCCATCCGCATTGCTGTCGCTCCTCCATTTCCCAACTCAAAGTCCATTACAATGGAACCTCTTTGGCAGCCGTGCTCGGCTGCCCAGCATGCCAGGGAGTAGAGCACGAACGGTTGGCCTCTGCTCCCACAGCCGAAGAGCCAGGGCAAAAAACTTGAGCTGTGCCTCTTCTGCAGAAAGTCAGATTTGCAACGGTGCCATCCGCATTGCTGTCGCTCCTCCATTTCCCAACTCAAAGTCCATTACAATGGAACCTCTTTGGCACCCGTGCCCGGCTGGCCAGCATGCCAGGGAGTAGAGCACGAACGGTTGGCCTCTGCTCCCACAGCCGAAGAGCCAGGGCAAAAAACTTGAGCTGTGCCTCTTCTGCAGAAAGTCAGCTTTGCAACAGTGCCATCCGCATTGCTGTCGCTCCTCCATTTCCCAACTCAAAGTCCATTACAATGGAACCTCTTTGGCACCCGTGCTCGGCTGCCCAGCATCCCAGGGAGTAGAGCACGAACGGTTGGCCTCTGCTCCCACAGCCGAAGAGCCAGGGCAAAAAACTTGAGCTGTGCCTCTTCTGCAGAAAGTCAGCTTTGCAACGGTGCCATCCGCATTGCTGTCGCTCCTCCATTTCCCAACTCAAAGTCCATTACAATGGAACCTCTTTGGCACCCGTGCTTGGCTGCCCAGCATCCCAGGGAGTAGAGCACGAACGGTTGGCCTCTGCTCCCACAGCCGAAGAGCCAGGGCAAAAAACTTGAGCTGTGCCTCTTCTGCAGAAAGTCAGCTTTGCAACAGTGCCATCCGCATTGCTGTCGCTCCTCCATTTCCCAACTCAAAGTCCATTACAATGGAACCTCTTTGGCACCCGTGCTCGGCTGCCCAGCATCCCAGGGAGTAGAGCACGAACGGTTGGCCTCTGCTCCCACAGCCGAAGAGCCAGGGCAAAAAACTTGAGCTGTGCCTCTTCTGCAGAAAGTCAGCTTTGCAACGGTGCCATCCGCATTGCTGTCGCTCCTCCATTTCCCAAATCAAAGTCCATTACAATGGAACCTCTTTGGCACCCGTGCTCGGCTGCCCAGCATCCCAGGGAGTAGAGCACGAACGTTTGGCCTCTGCTCCCACAGCCAAAGAGCCAGGGCAAAAAACTTGAGCTGTGCCTCTTCTGCAGAAAGTCAGCTTTGCAACGGTGCCATCCGCATTGCTGTCGCTCCTCGATTTCCCAACTCAAAGTCCATTCCAATGGAACCTCTTTGGCAGCCGTGCTCGGCTGCCCAGCATGCCAGGGAGTAGAGCACGAACAGTTGGCCTCTGCTCCCACAGCCGAAGAGCCAGGGCAAAAAACTTGAGCTGTGCCTCTTCTGCAGAAAGTCAGCTTTGCAACAGTGCCATCCGCATTGCTGTCGCTCCTCCATTTCCCAACTCAAAGTCCATTACAATGGAACCTCTTTGGCACCCATGCTCGGCTGCCCAGCATGCCAGGGAGTAGAACACGAACAGTTGGCCTCTGCTCCCACAGCCAAGAGCCAGGGCAAAAAACTGGAGCTGTGCCTCTTCTGCAGAAAGTCAGCTTTGCAACGGTGCCATCCGCATTGCTGTCGCTCCTCCATTTCCCAAATCAAAGTCCATTACAATGGAACCTCTTTGGCACCCGTGCTGGGCTGCCCAGCATCCTAGGGAGTAGAGCACGAACGGTTGGCCTCTGCTCCCACAGCCGAAGAGCCAGGGCAAAAAACTTGAGCTCTGCCTCTTCTGCAGAAAGTCAGCTTTGCAACGGTGCCATCCGCATTGCTGTCGCTCATCCATTTCCCAACTCAAAGTCTATTACAATGGAACCTCTTTGGCACCCGTGCCCGGCTGCCCAGCATCCCAGGGAGTAGAGCACGAACGGTTGGCCTCTGCTCCCACAGCCGAAGAGCCAGGGCAAAAAACTTGAGCTGTGCCTCTTCTGCAGAAAGTCAGCTTTGCAACGGTGCCATCCGCATTGCTGTCGCTCCTCCATTTCCCAACTCAAAGTCCATTACAATGGAACCTCTTTGGCACCCGTGCTCGGCTGCCCAGCATGCCAGGGAGTAGAGCACGAACGGTTGGCCTCTGCTCCCACAGCCGAAGAGCCAGGGCAAAAAACTTGAGCTGTGCCTCTTCTGCAGAAAGTCAGCTTTGCAACGGTGCCATCCGCATTGCTGTCGCTCCTCGATTTCCCAACTCAAAGTCCATTACAATGGAACCTCTTTGGCACCCGTGCTCGGCTGCCCAGCCTGCCAGGGAGTAGAGCACGAACGGTTGGCCTCTGCTCCCACAGCCGAAGAGCCAGGGCAAAAAACTTGAGCTGTGCCTCTTCTGCAGAAAGTCAGCTTTGCAACGGTGCCATCCGCATTGCTGTCGCTCCTCGATTTCCCAACTCAAAGTCCATTACAATGGAACCTCTTTGGCACCCGTGCTCGGCTGCCCAGCATCCCAGGGAGTAGAGCACGAACGTTTGGCCTCTGCTCCCACAGCCGAAGAGCCAGGGCAAAAAACTGGAGCTGTGCCTCTTCTGCAGAAAGTCAGCTTTGCAACGGTGCCATCCGCATTGCTGTCGCTCCTCGATTTCCCAACTCAAAGTCCATTACAATGGAACCTCTTTGGCACCCGTGCTGGGCTGCCCAGCATCCCAGGGAGTAGAGCACGAACGTTTGGCCTCTGCTCCCACAGCCGAAGAGCCAGGGCAAAAAACTTGAGCTGTGCCTCTTCTGCAGAAAGTCAGCTTTGCAACGGTGCCATCCGCATTGCTGTCGCTCCTCCATTTCCCAACTCAAAGTCCATTACAATGGAACGTCTTTGGCACCCGTGCTCGGCTGCCCAGCATGCCAGGAAATAGAGCACGAACGGTTGGCCTCTGCTCCCACAGCCAAAGAGCCAGGGCAAAAAACTTGAGCTCTGCCTCTTCTGCAGAAAGTCAGCTTTGCAACGGTGCCATCCGCATTGCTGTCGCTCCTCCATTTCCCAAATCAAAGTCCATTACAATGGAACCTCTTTGGCACCCGTGCTGGGCTGCCCAGCATGCCAGGGAGTAGAGCACGAACGTTTGGCCTCTGCTCCCACAGCCAAAGAGCCAGGGCAAAAAACTTGAGCTGTGCCTCTTCTGCAGAAAGTCAGCTTTGCAACGGTGCCATCGGCATTGCTGTCGCTCCTCGATTTCCCAACTCAAAGTCCATTACAATGGAACCTCTTTGGCAGCCGTGCTCGGCTGCCCAGCATGCCAGGGAGTAGAGCACGAACGGTTGGCCTCTGCTCCCACAGCCGAAGAGCCAGGGCAAAAAACTTGAGCTGTGCCTCTTCTGCAGAAAGTCAGCTTTGCAACGGTGCCATCGGCATTGCTGTCGCTCCTCCATTTCCCAACTCAAAGTCCATTACAATGGAACCTCTTTGGCACCCGTGCTCGGCTGCCCAGCATGCCAGGGAGTAGAGTACGAACGGTTGGCCTCTGCTCCCACAGCTGAAGAGCCAGGGCAAAAAACTTGAGCTGTGCCTCTTCTGCAGAAAGTCAGCTTTGCAACAGTGCCATCCGCATTGCTCTCGCTCCTCCATTTCCCAACTCAAAGTACATTACAATGGAACCTCTTTGGCACCCGTACCCGGCTGGCCAGCATCCCAGGGAGTAGAGCACGAACGTTTGGCCTCTGCTCCCACAGCCGAAGAGCCAGGGCAAAAAACTTGAGCTGTGCCTCTTCTGCAGAAAGTCAGCTTTGCAACGGTGCCATCCGCATTGCTGTCGCTCCTCCATTTCCCAACTCAAAGTCCATTACAATGGAACGTCTTTGGCACCCGTGCTCGGCTGCCCAGCATGCCAGGGAGTAGAGCACGAACGGTTGGCCTCTGCTCCCACAGCTAAAGAGCCGGGGCAAAAAACTTGAGCTGTGCCTCTTCTGCAGAAAGTCAGCTTTGCAACGGTGCCATCCGCATTGCTGTCGCTCCTCGATTTCCCAAATCAAAGTCCATTACAATGGAACCTCTTTGGCACCAGTGCTGGGCTGCCCAGCATCCCAGGGAGTAGAGCACGAACGGTTGGCCTCTGCTCCCACAGCCAAAGAGCCAGGGCAAAAAACTTGAGCTGTGCCTCTTCTGCAGAAAGTCAGCTTTGCAACGGTGCCATCCGCATTGCTGTCGCTCCTCCATTTCCCAACTCAAAGTCCATTACAATGGAACCTCTTTGGCACCCGTGCTCGGCTGCCCAGCATCCCAGGGAGTAGAGCACGAACGGTTGGCCTCTGCTCCCACAGCCGAAGAGCCAGGGCAAAAAACTTGAGCTGTGCCTCTTCTGCAGAAAGTCAGCTTTGCAACGGTGCCATCCGCATTGCTGTTGCTCCTCCATTTCCCAACTCAAAGTCCATTACAATGGAACCTCTTTGGCACCCGTGCTCGGCTGCCCAGCATGCCAGGGAGTAGAGCACGAACGGTTGGCCTCTGCTCCCACAGCCGAAGAGCCAGGGCAAAAAACTTGAGCTGTGCCTCTTCTGCAGAAAGTCAGTTTTGCAACAGTGCCATCCGCATTGCTGTCGCTCCTCCATTTCCCAACTCAAAGTCCATTACAATGGAACCTCTTTGGCACCCGTACCCGGCTGGCCAGCATCCCAGGGAGTAGAGCACGAACGGTTGGCCTCTGCTCCCACAGCCAAGAGCCAGGGCAAAAAACTGGAGCTGTGCCTCTTCTGCAGAAAGTCAGCTTTGCAACGGTGCCATCCGCATTGCTGTCGCTCCTCCATTTCCCAACTCAAAGTCCATTACAATGGAACCTCTTTGGCACCCGTGCCCGGCTGCCCAGCATCCCAGGGAGTAGAGCACGAACGGTTGGCCTCTGCTCCCACAGCCGAAGAGCCAGGGCAAAAAACTTGAGCTGTGCCTCTTCTGCAGAAAGTCAGCTTTGCAACGGTGCCATCCGCATTGCTGTCGCTCCTCCATTTCCCAACTCAAAGTCCATTACAATGGAACCTCTTTGGCACCCGTGCTGGGCTGCCCAGCATGCCAGGGAGTAGAGCACGAACGGTTGGCCTCTGCTCCTACAGCCGAAGAGCCAGGGCAAAAGACTTGAGCTGTGCCTCTTCTGCAGAAAGTCAGCTTTGCAACGGTGCCATCCGCATTGCTGTCGCTCCTCCATTTCCCAACTCAAAGTCCATTACAATGGAACCTCTTTGGCACCCGTGCCCGGCTGCCTAGCATCCCAGGGAGTAGAGCACGAACGGTTGGCCTCTGCTCCCACAGCCAAAGAGCCAGGGCAAAAAACTTGAGCTGTGCCTCTTCTGCAGAAAGTCAGCTTTGCAACGGTGCCATCCGCATTGCTGTCGCTCCTCCATTTTCCAACTCAAAGTCCATTACAATGGAACCTCTTTGGCACCCGTGCTGGGCTGCCCAGCATGCCAGGGAGTAGAGCACGAACGGTTGGCCTCTGCTCCCACAGCCGAAGAGCCAGGGCAAAAAACTTGAGCTGTGCCTCTTCTGCAGAAAGTCAGCTTTGCAACGGTGCCATCCGCATTGCTGTCGCTCCTCGATTTCCCAACTCAAAGTCCATTACAATGGAACCTCTTTGGCACCCGTGCTCGGCTGCCCAGCCTGCCAGGGAGTAGAGCACGAACGGTTGGCCTCTGCTCCCACAGCCGAAGAGCCAGGGCAAAAAACTTGAGCTGTGCCTCTTCTGCAGAAAGTCAGCTTTGCAACGGTGCCATCCGCATTGCTGTCGTTCCTCCATTTCCCAACTCAAAGTCCATTACAATGGAACCTCTTTGGCACCCGTGCCCGGCTGCCCAGCATCCCAGGGAGTAGAGCACGAACGGTTGGCCTCTGCTCCCACAGCCGAAGAGCCAGGGCAAAAAACTTGAGCTGTGCCTCTTCTGCAGAAAGTCAGCTTTGCAACGGTGCCATCCGCATTGCTGTCGCTCCTCGATTTCCCAACTCAAAGTCCATTACAATGGAACCTCTTTGGCACCCGTGCTCGGCTGCCCAGCCTGCCAGGGAGTAGAGCACGAACGGTTGGCCTCTGCTCCCACAGCCGAAGAGCCAGGGCAAAAAACTTGAGCTGTGCCTCTTCTGCAGAAAGTCAGCTTTGCAACGGTGCCATCCGCATTGCTGTCGCTCCTCGATTTCCCAACTCAAAGTCCATTACAATGGAACCTCTTTGGCACCCGTGCTGGGCTGCCCAGCATCCCAGGGAGTAGAGCACGAACGTTTGGCCTCTGCTCCCACAGCCGAAGAGCCAGGGCAAAAAACTGGAGCTGTGCCTCTTCTGCAGAAAGTCAGCTTTGCAACGGTGCCATCCGCATTGCTGTCGCTCCTCGATTTCCCAACTCAAAGTCCATTACAATGGAACCTCTTTGGCACCCGTGCTGGGCTGCCCAGCATCCCAGGGAGTAGAGCACGAACGTTTGGCCTCTGCTCCCACAGCCGAAGAGCCAGGGCAAAAAACTTGAGCTGTGCCTCTTCTGCAGAAAGTCAGCTTTGCAACGGTGCCATCCGCATTGCTGTCGCTCCTCCATTTCCCAACTCAAAGTCCATTACAATGGAACGTCTTTGGCACCCGTGCTCGGCTGCCCAGCATGCCAGGAAATAGAACACGAATGGTTGGCCTCTGCTCCCACAGCCAAAGAGCCAGGGCAAAAAACTTGAGCTCTGCCTCTTCTGCAGAAAGTCAGCTTTGCAACGGTGCCATCCGCATGGCTGTCGCTCCTCGATTTCCCAACTCAAAGTCCATTACAATGGAACCTCTTTGGCACCCGTGCCCGGCTGCCCAGCATCCCAGGGAGTAGAGCACGAACGTTTGGCCTCTGCTCCCACAGCCGAAGAGCCAGGGCAAAAAACTTGAGCTGTGCCTCTTCTGCAGAAAGTCAGCTTTGCAACGGTGCCATCCGCATTGCTGTCGCTCCTCGATTTCCCAACTCAAAGTCCATTACAATGGAACCTCTTTGGCACCCGTGCTGGGCTGCCCAGCATGCCAGGGAGTAGAGCACGAACGGTTGGCCTCTGCTCCTACAGCCGAAGAGCCAGGGCAAAAGACTTGAGCTGTGCCTCTTCTGCAGAAAGTCAGCTTTGCAACGGTGCCATCCGCATTGCTGTCGCTCCTCCATTTCCCAACTCAAAGTCCATTACAATGGAACCTCTTTGGCACCCGTGCTCGGCTGCCTAGCATGCCAGGGAGTAGAGCACGAACGGTTGGCCTCTGCTCCCACAGCCAAAGAGCCAGGGCAAAAAACTTGAGCTGTGCCTCTTCTGCAGAAAGTCAGCTTTGCAACGGTGCCATCCGCATTGCTGTCGCTCCTCCATTTTCCAACTCAAAGTCCATTACAATGGAACCTCTTTGGCACCCGTGCTCGGCTGCCCAGCATGCCAGGGAGTAGAGCACGAACGGTTGGCCTCTGCTCCCACAGCCGAAGAGCCAGGGCAAAAAACTTGAGCTGTGCCTCTTCTGCAGAAAGTCAGCTTTGCAACGGTGCCATCCGCATTGCTGTCGTTCCTCCATTTCCCAACTCAAAGTCCATTACAATGGAACCTCTTTGGCACCCGTGCCCGGCTGCCCAGCATCCCAGGGAGTAGAGCACGAACGGTTGGCCTCTGCTCCCACAGCCGAAGAGCCAGGGCAAAAAACTTGAGCTGTGCCTCTTCTGCAGAAAGTCAGCTTTGCAACGGTGCCATCCGCATTGCTGTCGCTCCTCCATTTCCCAACTCAAAGTCCATTACAATGGAACCTCTTTGGCACCCGTGCTCGGCTGCCCAGCCTGCCAGGGAGTAGAGCACGAACGGTTGGCCTCTGCTCCCACAGCCGAAGAGCCAGGGCAAAAAACTTGAGCTGTGCCTCTTCTGCAGAAAGTCAGCTTTGCAACGGTGCCATCCGCATTGCTGTCGTTCCTCCATTTCCCAACTCAAAGTCCATTACAATGGAACCTCTTTGGCACCCGTGCCCGGCTGCCCAGCATCCCAGGGAGTAGAGCACGAACGGTTGGCCTCTGCTCCCACAGCCGAAGAGCCAGGGCAAAAAACTTGAGCTGTGCCTCTTCTGCAGAAAGTCAGCTTTGCAACGGTGCCATCCGCATTGCTGTCGCTCCTCGATTTCCCAACTCAAAGTCCATTACAATGGAACCTCTTTGGCACCCGTGCTCGGCTGCCCAGCCTGCCAGGGAGTAGAGCACGAACGGTTGGCCTCTGCTCCCACAGCCGAAGAGCCAGGGCAAAAAACTTGAGCTGTGCCTCTTCTGCAGAAAGTCAGCTTTGCAACGGTGCCATCCGCATTGCTGTCGCTCCTCGATTTCCCAACTCAAAGTCCATTACAATGGAACCTCTTTGGCACCCGTGCTGGGCTGCCCAGCATCCCAGGGAGTAGAGCACGAACGTTTGGCCTCTGCTCCCACAGCCGAAGAGCCAGGGCAAAAAACTGGAGCTGTGCCTCTTCTGCAGAAAGTCAGCTTTGCAACGGTGCCATCCGCATTGCTGTCGCTCCTCCATTTCCCAACTCAAAGTCCATTACAATGGAACCTCTTTGGCACCCGTGCTGGGCTGCCCAGCATCCCAGGGAGTAGAGCACGAACGTTTGGCCTCTGCTCCCACAGCCGAAGAGCCAGGGCAAAAAACTTGAGCTGTGCCTCTTCTGCAGAAAGTCAGCTTTGCAACGGTGCCATCCGCATTGCTGTCGCTCCTCCATTTCCCAACTCAAAGTCCATTACAATGGAACGTCTTTGGCACCCGTGCTCGGCTGCCCAGCATGCCAGGAAATAGAGCATGAACGGTTGGCCTCTGCTCCCACAGCCAAAGAGCCAGGGCAAAAAACTTGAGCTCTGCCTCTTCTGCAGAAAGTCAGCTTTGCAACGGTGCCATCCGCATGGCTGTCGCTCCTCGATTTCCCAACTCAAAGTCCATTACAATGGAACCTCTTTGGCACCCGTGCCCGGCTGCCCAGCATCCCAGGGAGTAGAGCACGAACGGTTGGCCTCTGCTCCCACAGCCGAAGAGCCAGGGCAAAAAACTTGAGCTGTGCCTCTTCTGCAGAAAGTCAGCTTTGCAACGGTGCCATCCGCATTGCTGTCGCTCCTCCATTTCCCAACTCAAAGTCCATTACAATGGAACCTCTTTGGCACCCGTGCTCGGCTGCCCAGCATGCCAGGGAGTAGAGCACGAACGGTTGGCCTCTGCTCCCACAGCCGAAGAGCCAGGGCAAAAAACTTGAGCTCTGCCTCTTCTGCAGAAAGTCAGCTTTGCAACGGTGCCATCCGCATTGCTGTCGCTCCTCGATTTCCCAACTCAAAGTCCATTACAATGGAACCTCTTTGGCACCCGTGCCCGGCTGCCCAGCATGCCAGGGAGTAGAGCACGAACGTTTGGCCTCTGCTCCCACAGCCGAAGAGCCAGGGCAAAAAACTTGAGCTGTGCCTCTTCTGCAGAAAGTCAGCTTTGCAACGGTGCCATCCGCATTGCTGTCGCTCCTCCATTTTCCAACTCAAAGTCCATTACAATGGAACCTCTTTGGCACCCGTGCTCGGCTGCCCAGCATCCCAGGGAGTAGAGCACGAACGGTTGGCCTCTGCTCCCACAGCCGAAGAGCCAGGGCAAAAAACTTGAGCTGTGCCTCTTCTGCAGAAAGTCAGCTTTGCAACGGTGCCATCCGCATTGCTGTCGTTCCTCCATTTCCCAACTCAAAGTCCATTACAATGGAACCTCTTTGGCACCCGTGCTGGGCTGCCCAGCATCCCAGGGAGTAGAGCACGAACGGTTGGCCTCTGCTCCCACAGCCGAAGAGCCAGGGCAAAAAACTTGAGCTGTGCCTCTTCTGCAGAAAGTCAGCTTTGCAACGGTGCCATCCGCATTGCTGTCGCTCCTCCATTTCCCAACTCAAAGTCCATTACAATGGAACCTCTTTGGCACCCGTGCTCGGCTGCCCAGCCTGCCAGGGAGTAGAGCACGAACGGTTGGCCTCTGCTCCCACAGCCGAAGAGCCAGGGCAAAAAACTTGAGCTGTGCCTCTTCTGCAGAAAGTCAGCTTTGCAACGGTGCCATCCGCATTGCTGTCGTTCCTCCATTTCCCAACTCAAAGTCCATTACAATGGAACCTCTTTGGCACCCGTGCCCGGCTGCCCAGCATCCCAGGGAGTAGAGCACGAACGGTTGGCCTCTGCTCCCACAGCCGAAGAGCCAGGGCAAAAAACTTGAGCTGTGCCTCTTCTGCAGAAAGTCAGCTTTGCAACGGTGCCATCCGCATTGCTGTCGCTCCTCGATTTCCCAACTCAAAGTCCATTACAATGGAACCTCTTTGGCACCCGTGCTGGGCTGCCCAGCATCCCAGGGAGTAGAGCACGAACGGTTGGCCTCTGCTCCCACAGCCGAAGAGCCAGGGCAAAAAACTTGAGCTGTGCCTCTTCTGCAGAAAGTCAGCTTTGCAACGGTGCCATCCGCATTGCTGTCGCTCCTCGATTTCCCAACTCAAAGTCCATTACAATGGAACCTCTTTGGCACCCGTGCTGGGCTGCCCAGCATCCCAGGGAGTAGAGCACGAACGTTTGGCCTCTGCTCCCACAGCCGAAGAGCCAGGGCAAAAAACTGGAGCTGTGCCTCTTCTGCAGAAAGTCAGCTTTGCAACGGTGCCATCCACATTGCTGTCGCTCCTCGATTTCCCAACTCAAAGTCCATTACAATGGAACATCTTTGGCACCCGTGCTGGGCTGCCCAGCATCCCAGGGAGTAGAGCACGAACGGTTGGCCTCTGCTCCCACAGCCGAAGAGCCAGGGCAAAAAACTTGAGCTGTGCCTCTTCTGCAGAAAGTCAGCTTTGCAACGGTGCCATCCGCATTGCTGTCGCTCCTCCATTTCCCAACTCAAAGTCCATTACAATGGAACCTCTTTGGCACCCGTGCTCGGCTGCCCAGCATGACAGGGAGTAGAGCACGAACGGTTGGCCTCTGCTCCCACAGCCGAAGAGCCAGGGCAAAAAACTTGAGCTGTGCCTCTTCTGCAGAAAGTCAGCTTTGCAACGGTGCCATCCGCATTGCTGTCGCTCCTCCATTTCCCAACTCAAAGTCCATTACAATGGAACCTCTTTGGCAGCCGTGCTCGGCTGCCCAGCATCCCAGGGAGTAGAGCACGAACGGTTGGCCTCTGCTCCCACAGCCGAAGAGCCAGGGCAAAAAACTGGAGCTCTGCCTCTTCTGCAGAAAGTCAGCTTTGCAACGGTGCCATCCGCATTGCTGTCGCTCCTCCATTTCCCAACTCAAAGTCCATTACAATGGAACCTCTTTGGCACCCGTGCTGGGCTGCCCAGCATGCCAGGGAGTAGAGCACGAACGGTTGGCCTCTGCTCCCACAGCCGAAGAGCCAGGGCAAAAAACTTGAGCTGTGCCTCTTCTGCAGAAAGTCAGCTTTGCAACGGTGCCATCCGCATTGCTGTCGCTCCTCGATTTCCCAACTCAAAGTCCATTACAATGGAACCTCTTTGGCACCCGTGCCCGGCTGCCCAGCATCCCAGGGAGTAGAGCACGAACGTTTGGCCTCTGCTCCGACAGCCGAAGAGCCAGGGCAAAAAACTTGAGCTGTGCCTCTTCTGCAGAAAGTCAGCTTTGCAACCGTGCCATCCGCATTGCTGTCGCTCCTCCATTTCCCAACTCAAAGTCCATTACAATGGAACCTCTTTGGCAGCCGTGCTCGGCTGCCCAGCATCCCAGGGAGTAGAGCACGAACGGTTGGCCTCTGCTCCCACAGCCGAAGAGCCAGGGCAAAAAACTTGAGCTGTGCCTCTTCTGCAGAAAGTCAGCTTTGCAACGGTGCCATCCGCATTGCTGTCGCTCCTCGATTTCCCAACTCAAAGTCCATTACAATGGAACCTCTTTGGCACCCGTGCCCGGCTGCCCAGCATCCCAGGCAGTAGAGCACGAACGGTTGGCCTCTGCTCCCACAGCCGAAGAGCCAGGGCAAAAAACTTGAGCTGTGCCTCTTCTGCAGAAAGTCAGCTTTGCAACGGTGCCATCCGCATTGCTGTCGCTCCTCGATTTCCCAACTAATAGTCCATTACAATGGAACCTCTTTGGCACCCGTGCTGGGCTGCCCAGCATGCCAGGGAGTAGAGCACGAACGGTTGGCCTCTGCTCCTACAGCCGAAGAGCCAGGGCAAAAGACTTGAGCTGTGCCTCTTCTGCAGAAAGTCAGCTTTGCAACGGTGCCATCCGCATTGCTGTCGCTCCTCGATTTCCCAACTCAAAGTCCATTACAATGGAACCTCTTTGGCACCCGTGCTCGGCTGCCCAGCATCCCAGGGAGTAGAGCACGAACGGTTGGCCTCTGCTCCCACAGCCGAAGAGCCAGGGCAAAAAACTTGAGCTGTGCCTCTTCTGCAGAAAGTCAGCTTTGCAACGGTGCCATCCGCATTGCTGTCGCTCCTCCATTTTCCAACTCAAAGTCCATTACAATGGAACCTCTGTGGCACCAGTGCTGGGCTGCCTAGCATCCCAGGGAGTAGAGCACGAACGGTTGGCCTCTGCTCCCACAGCCGAAGAGCCAGGGCAAAAAACTTGAGCTGTGCCTCTTCTGCAGAAAGTCAGCTTTGCAACGGTGCCATCCGCATTGCTGTCGTTCCTCCATTTCCCAACTCAAAGTCCATTACAATGGAACCTCTTTGGCACCCGTGCTGGGCTGCCCAGCATCCCAGGGAGTAGAGCACGAACGGTTGGCCTCTGCTCCCACAGCCGAAGAGCCAGGGCAAAAAACTTGAGCTGTGCCTCTTCTGCAGAAAGTCAGCTTTGCAACGGTGCCATCCGCATTGCTGTCGCTCCTCCATTTCCCAACTCAAAGTCCATTACAATGGAACCTCTTTGGCACCCGTGCTCGGCTGCCCAGCCTGCCAGGGAGTAGAGCACGAACGGTTGGCCTCTGCTCCCACAGCCGAAGAGCCAGGGCAAAAAACTTGAGCTGTGCCTCTTCTGCAGAAAGTCAGCTTTGCAACGGTGCCATCCGCATTGCTGTCGTTCCTCCATTTCCCAACTCAAAGTCCATTACAATGGAACCTCTTTGGCACCCGTGCCCGGCTGCCCAGCATCCCAGGGAGTAGAGCACGAACGGTTGGCCTCTGCTCCCACAGCCGAAGAGCCAGGGCAAAAAACTTGAGCTGTGCCTCTTCTGCAGAAAGTCAGCTTTGCAACGGTGCCATCCGCATTGCTGTCGCTCCTCGATTTCCCAACTCAAAGTCCATTACAATGGAACCTCTTTGGCACCCGTGCTCGGCTGCCCAGCCTGCCAGGGAGTAGAGCACGAACGGTTGGCCTCTGCTCCCACAGCCGAAGAGCCAGGGCAAAAAACTTGAGCTGTGCCTCTTCTGCAGAAAGTCAGCTTTGCAACGGTGCCATCCGCATTGCTGTCGCTCCTCGATTTCCCAACTCAAAGTCCATTACAATGGAACCTCTTTGGCACCCGTGCTGGGCTGCCCAGCATCCCAGGGAGTAGAGCACGAACGTTTGGCCTCTGCTCCCACAGCCGAAGAGCCAGGGCAAAAAACTGGAGCTGTGCCTCTTCTGCAGAAAGTCAGCTTTGCAACGGTGCCATCCGCATTGCTGTCGCTCCTCCATTTCCCAACTCAAAGTCCATTACAATGGAACCTCTTTGGCACCCGTGCTGGGCTGCCCAGCATCCCAGGGAGTAGAGCACGAACGTTTGGCCTCTGCTCCCACAGCCGAAGAGCCAGGGCAAAAAACTTGAGCTGTGCCTCTTCTGCAGAAAGTCAGCTTTGCAACGGTGCCATCCGCATTGCTGTCGCTCCTCCATTTCCCAACTCAAAGTCCATTACAATGGAACGTCTTTGGCACCCGTGCTCGGCTGCCCAGCATGCCAGGAAATAGAGCACGAACGGTTGGCCTCTGCTCCCACAGCCAAAGAGCCAGGGCAAAAAACTTGAGCTCTGCCTCTTCTGCAGAAAGTCAGCTTTGCAACGGTGCCATCCGCATTGCTGTCGCTCCTCCATTTCCCAAATCAAAGTCCATTACAATGGAACCTCTTTGGCACCCGTGCTGGGCTGCCCAGCATCCCAGGGAGTAGAGCACGAACGTTTGGCCTCTGCTCCCACAGCCAAAGAGCCAGGGCAAAAAACTTGAGCTGTGCCTCTTCTGCAGAAAGTCAGCTTTGCAACGGTGCCATCGGCATTGCTGTCGCTCCTCGATTTCCCAACTCAAAGTCCATTACAATGGAACCTCTTTGGCAGCCGTGCTCGGCTGCCCAGCATGCCAGGGAGTAGAGCACGAACGGTTGGCCTCTGCTCCCACAGCCGAAGAGCCAGGGCAAAAAACTTGAGCTGTGCCTCTTCTGCAGAAAGTCAGCTTTGCAACGGTGCCATCGGCATTGCTGTCGCTCCTCCATTTCCCAACTCAAAGTCCATTACAATGGAACCTCTTTGGCACCCGTGCTCGGCTGCCCAGCATGCCAGGGAGTAGAGCACGAACGGTTGGCCTCTGCTCCCACAGCTGAAGAGCCAGGGCAAAAAACTTGAGCTGTGCCTCTTCTGCAGAAAGTCAGCTTTGCAACGGTGCCATCCGCATTGCTGTTGCTCCTCCATTTCCCAACTCAAAGTACATTACAATGGAACCTCTTTGGCACCCGTACCCGGCTGGCCAGCATCCCAGGGAGTAGAGCACGAACGTTTGGCCTCTGCTCCCACAGCCGAAGAGCCAGGGCAAAAAACTTGAGCTGTGCCTCTTCTGCAGAAAGTCAGCTTTGCAACGGTGCCATCCGCATTGCTGTCGCTCCTCCATTTCCCAACTCAAAGTCCATTATAATGGAACGTCTTTGGCACCCGTGCTCGGCTGCCCAGCATCCCAGGGAGTAGAGCACGAACGGTTGGCCTCTGCTCCCACAGCTAAAGAGCCGGGGCAAAAAACTTGAGCTGTGCCTCTTCTGCAGAAAGTCAGCTTTGCAACGGTGCCATCCGCATTGCTGTCGCTCCTCGATTTCCCAACTCAAAGTCCATTACAATGGAACCTCTTTGGCACCCGTGCTGGGCTGCCCAGCATCCCAGGGAGTAGAGCACGAACGGTTGGCCTCTGCTCCCACAGCCGAAGAGCCAGGGCAAAAAACTTGAGCTGTGCCTCTTCTGCAGAAAGTCAGCTTTGCAACGGTGCCATCCGCATTGCTGTCGCTCCTCCATTTCCCAACTCAAAGTCCATTACAATGGAACCTCTTTGGCACCCGTGCTCGGCTGCCCAGCATCCCAGGGAGTAGAGCACGAACGGTTGGCCTCTGCTCCCACAGCCGAAGAGCCAGGGCAAAAAACTTGAGCTGTGCCTCTTCTGCAGAAAGTCAGCTTTGCAACGGTGCCATCCGCATTGCTGTTGCTCCTCCATTTCCCAACTCAAAGTCCATTACAATGGAACCTCTTTGGCACCCGTGCTCGGCTGCCCAGCATGCCAGGGAGTAGAGCACGAACGGTTGGCCTCTGCTCCCACAGCCGAAGAGCCAGGGCAAAAAACTTCAGCTGTGCCTCTTCTGCAGAAAGTCAGTTTTGCAACAGTGCCATCCGCATTGCTGTCGCTCCTCCATTTCCCAACTCAAAGTCCATTACAATGGAACCTCTTTGGCACCCGTACCCGGCTGGCCAGCATCCCAGGGAGTAGAGCACGAACGGTTGGCCTCTGCTCCCACAGCCAAGAGCCAGGGCAAAAAACTGGAGCTGTGCCTCTTCTGCAGAAAGTCAGCTTTGCAACGGTGCCATCCGCATTGCTGTCGCTCCTCCATTTCCCAACTCAAAGTCCATTACAATGGAACCTCTTTGGCACCCGTGCCCGGCTGCCCAGCATCCCAGGGAGTAGAGCACGAACGGTTGGCCTCTGCTCCCACAGCCGAAGAGCCAGGGCAAAAAACTTGAGCTGTGCCTCTTCTGCAGAAAGTCAGCTTTGCAACGGTGCCATCCGCATTGCTGTCGCACCTCCATTTCCCAACTCAAAGTCCATTACAATGGAACCTCTTTGGCACCCGTGCTGGGCTGCCCAGCATGCCAGGGAGTAGAGCACGAACGGTTGGCCTCTGCTCCCACAGCCGAAGAGCCAGGGCAAAAAACTTGAGCTCTGCCTCTTCTGCAGAAAGTCAGCTTTGCAACGGTGCCATCCGCATTGCTGTCGCTCCTCGATTTCCCAACTCAAAGTCCATTACAATGGAACCTCTTTGGCACCCGTGCCCGGCTGCCCAGCATGCCAGGGAGTAGAGCACGAACGTTTGGCCTCTGCTCCCACAGCCGAAGAGCCAGGGCAAAAAACTTGAGCTGTGCCTCTTCTGCAGAAAGTCAGCTTTGCAACGGTGCCATCCGCATTGCTGTCGCTCCTCCATTTCCCAACTCAAAGTCCATTACAATGGAACCTCTTTGGCACCCGTGCTGGGCTGCCCAGCATGCCAGGGAGTAGAGCACGAACGGTTGGCCTCTGCTCCTACAGCCGAAGAGCCAGGGCAAAAAACTTGAGCTGTGCCTCTTCTGCAGAAAGTCAGCTTTGCAACGGTGCCATCCGCATTGCTGTCGCTCCTCCATTTCCCAACTCAAAGTCCATTACAATGGAACCTCTTTGGCACCCGTGCCCGGCTGCCTAGCATCCCAGGGAGTAGAGCACGAACGGTTGGCCTCTGCTCCCACAGCCAAAGAGCCAGGGCAAAAAACTTGAGCTGTGCCTCTTCTGCAGAAAGTCAGCTTTGCAACGGTGCCATCCGCATTGCTGTCGCTCCTCCATTTTCCAACTCAAAGTCCATTACAATGGAACCTCTTTGGCACCCGTGCTGGGCTGCCCAGCATGCCAGGGAGTAGAGCACGAACGGTTGGCCTCTGCTCCCACAGCCGAAGAGCCAGGGCAAAAAACTTGAGCTGTGCCTCTTCTGCAGAAAGTCAGCTTTGCAACGGTGCCATCCGCATTGCTGTCGTTCCTCCATTTCCCAACTCAAAGTCCATTACAATGGAACCTCTTTGGCACCCGTGCCCGGCTGCCCAGCATCCCAGGGAGTAGAGCACGAACGGTTGGCCTCTGCTCCCACAGCCGAAGAGCCAGGGCAAAAAACTTGAGCTGTGCCTCTTCTGCAGAAAGTCAGCTTTGCAACGGTGCCATCCGCATTGCTGTCGCTCCTCGATTTCCCAACTAAAAGTCCATTACAAAGGAACTTCTTTGGCACCCGTGCTCGGCTGCCCAGCATCCCAGGGAGTAGAGCACGAACGGTTGGCCTCTGCTCCCACAGCCGAAGAGCCAGGGCAAAAAACTGTAGCTGTGCCTCTTCTGCAGATAGTCAGCTTTGCAACGGTGCCATCCACATTGCTGTCGCTCCTCGATTTCCCAACTCAAAGTCCATTACAATGGAACATCTTTGGCACCCGTGCTGGGCTGCCCAGCATCCCAGGGAGTAGAGCACGAACGGTTGGCCTCTGCTCCCACAGCCGAAGAGCCAGGGCAAAAAACTTGAGCTGTGCCTCTTCTGCAGAAAGTCAGCTTTGCAACGGTGCCATCCGCATTGCTGTCGCTCCTCCATTTCCCAACTCAAAGTCCATTACAATGGAACCTCTTTGGCACCCGTGCTCGGCTGCCCAGCATGACAGGGAGTAGAGCACGAACGGTTGGCCTCTGCTCCCACAGCCGAAGAGCCAGGGCAAAAAACTTGAGCTGTGCCTCTTCTGCAGAAAGTCAGCTTTGCAACGGTGCCATCCGCATTGCTGTCGCTCCTCCATTTCCCAACTCAAAGTCCATTACAATGGAACCTCTTTGGCAGCCGTGCTCGGCTGCCCAGCATCCCAGGGAGTAGAGCACGAACGGTTGGCCTCTGCTCCCACAGCCGAAGAGCCAGGGCAAAAAACTGGAGCTCTGCCTCTTCTGCAGAAAGTCAGCTTTGCAACGGTGCCATCCGCATTGCTGTCGCTCCTCCATTTCCCAACTCAAAGTCCATTACAATGGAACCTCTTTGGCACCCGTGCTGGGCTGCCCAGCATGCCAGGGAGTAGAGCACGAACGGTTGGCCTCTGCTCCCACAGCCGAAGAGCCAGGGCAAAAAACTTGAGCTGTGCCTCTTCTGCAGAAAGTCAGCTTTGCAACGGTGCCATCCGCATTGCTGTCGCTCCTCGATTTCCCAACTCAAAGTCCATTACAATGGAACCTCTTTGGCACCCGTGCCCGGCTGCCCAGCATCCCAGGGAGTAGAGCACGAACGTTTGGCCTCTGCTCCGACAGCCGAAGAGCCAGGGCAAAAAACTTGAGCTGTGCCTCTTCTGCAGAAAGTCAGCTTTGCAACGGTGCCATCCGCATTGCTGTCGCTCCTCCATTTCCCAACTCAAAGTCCATTACAATGGAACCTCTTTGGCAGCCGTGCTCGGCTGCCCAGCATCCCAGGGAGTAGAGCACGAACGGTTGGCCTCTGCTCCCACAGCCGAAGAGCCAGGGCAAAAAACTTGAGCTGTGCCTCTTCTGCAGAAAGTCAGCTTTGCAACGGTGCCATCCGCATTGCTGTCGCTCCTCCATTTCCCAACTCAAAGTCCATTACAATGGAACCTCTTTGGCACCCGTGCCCGGCTGCCCAGCATCCCAGGCAGTAGAGCACGAACGGTTGGCCTCTGCTCCCACAGCCGAAGAGCCAGGGCAAAAAACTTGAGCTGTGCCTCTTCTGCAGAAAGTCAGCTTTGCAACGGTGCCATCCGCATTGCTGTCGCTCCTCGATTTCCCAACTAATAGTCCATTACAAAGGAACTTCTTTGGCACCCGTGCTCGGCTGCCCAGCATGCCAGGGAGTAGAGCACGAACGGTTGGCCTCTGCTCCCACAGCCGAAGAGCCAGGGCAAAAAACTGTAGCTGTGCCTCTTCTGCAGATAGTCAGCTTTGCAACAGTGCCATCCACATTGCTGTCGCTCCTCCATTTCCCAACTCAAAGTCCATTACAATGGAACATCTTTGGCACCCGTGCTCGGCTGCCCAGCATCCCAGGGAGTAGAGCACGAACGGTTGGCCTCTGCTCCCACAGCCGAAGAGCCAGGGCAAAAAACTTGAGCTGTGCCTCTTCTGCAGAAAGTCAGCTTTGCAACGGTGCCATCCGCATTGCTGTCGCTCCTCCATTTCCCAACTCAAAGTCCATTACAATGGAACCTCTTTGGCACCCGTGCTCGGCTGCCCAGCATGCCAGGGAGTAGAGCACGAACGGTTGGCCTCTGCTCCCACAGCCGAAGAGCCAGGGCAAAAAACTTGAGCTGTGCCTCTTCTGCAGAAAGTCAGCTTTGCAACGGTGCCATCCGCATTGCTGTCGCTCCTCGATTTCCCAACTCAAAGTCCATTACAATGGAACCTCTTTGGCAGCCGTGCTCGGCTGCCCAGCATCCCAGGGAGTAGAGCACGAACGGTTGGCCTCTGCTCCCACAGCCGAAGAGCCAGGGCAAAAAACTTGAGCTGTGCCTCTTCTGCAGAAAGTCAGCTTTGCAACGGTGCCATCCGCATTGCTGTCGCTCCTTCATTTCCCAACTCAAAGTCCATAACAATGGAACCTCTTTGGCAGCCGTGCTCGGCTGCCCAGCATGCCAGGGAGTAGAGCACGAACGGTTGGCCTCTGCTCCCACAGCCGAAGAGCCAGGGCAAAAAACTTGAGCTGTGCCTCTTCTGCAGAAAGTCAGCTTTGCAACGGTGCCATCCGCATTGCTGTCGCTCCTCCATTTCCCAACTCAAAGTCCATTACAATGGAACCTCTTTGGCACCCGTGCCCGGCTGCCCAGCATGCCAGGGAGTAGAGCACGAACGTTTGGCCTCTGCTCCCACAGCCGAAGAGCCAGGGCAAAAAACTTGAGCTGTGCCTCTTCTGCAGAAAGTCAGCTTTGCAACGGTGCCATCCGCATTGCTGTCGCTCCTCCATTTCCCAACTCAAAGTCCATTACAATGGAACCTCTTTGGCACCCGTGCTGGGCTGCCCAGCATCCCAGGGAGTAGAGCACGAACGGTTGGCCTCTGCTCCCACAGCCAAGAGCCAGGGCAAAAAACTGGAGCTGTGCCTCTTCTGCAGAAAGTCAGCTTTGCAAAGGTGCCATCCGCATTGCTGTCGCTCCTCCATTTCCTAACTCAAAGTCCATTACAATGGAACCTCTTTGGCACCCGTGCCCGGCTGCCCAGCATCCCAGGGAGTAGAGCACGAACGTTTGGCCTCTGCTCCCACAGCCGAAGAGCCAGGGCAAAAAACTTGAGCTGTGCCTCTTCTGCAGAAAGTCAGCTTTGCAACGGTGCCATCCGCATTGCTGTCGCTCCTCCATTTCCCAACTCAAAGTCCATTACAATGGAACCTCTTTGGCACCCGTGCTCGGCTGCCCAGCATCCCAGGGAGTAGAGCACGAACGGTTGGCCTCTGCTCCCACAGCCGAAGAGCCAGGGCAAAAGACTTTAGCTGTGCCTCTTCTGCAGAAAGTCAGCTTTGCAACGGTGCCATCCGCATTGCTGTCGCTCCTCCATTTCCCAACTCAAAGTCCATTACAATGGAACCTCTTTGGCACCCGTTCCCGGCTGCCCAGCATCCCAGGGAGTAGAGCACGAACGGTTGGCCTCTGCTCCCACAGCCGAAGAGCCAAGGCAAAAAACTTGAGCTGGGCCTCTTCTGCAGAAAGTCAGCTTTGCAACGGTGCCATCCGCATTGCTGTCGCTCCTCCATTTCCCAACTCAAAGTCCATTACAATGGAACCTCTTTGGCACCCGTGCTCGGCTGCCCAGCATCCCAGGGAGTAGAGCACGAACGGTTGGCCTCTGCTCCCACAGCCGAAGAGCCAGGGCAAAAAACTTGAGCTGTGCCTCTTCTGCAGAAAGTCAGCTTTGCAACGGTGCCATCCGCATTGCTGTCGCTCCTCCATTTCCCAACTCAAAGTCCATTACAATGGAACCTCTTTGGCACCCGTGCCCGGCTGCCCAGCATCCCAGGGAGTAGAGCACGAACGGTTGGCCTCTGCTCCCACAGCCGAAGAGCCAGGGCAAAAAACTTGAGCTGTGCCTCTTCTGCAGAAAGTCAGCTTTGCAACGGTGCCATCCGCATTGCTGTCGCTCCTCCATTTCCCAACTAATAGTCCATTACAAAGGAACTTCTTTGGCACCCGTGCTCGGCTGCCCAGCATCCCAGGGAGTAGAGCACGAACGGTTGGCCTCTGCTCCCACAGCCGAAGAGCCAGGGCAAAAAACTGTAGCTGTGCCTCTTCTGCAGATAGTCAGCTTTGCAACGGTGCCATACACATTGCTGTCGCTCCTCCATTTCCCAACTCAAAGTCCATTACAATGGAACATCTTTGGCACCCGTGCTGGGCTGCCCAGCATCCCAGGGAGTAGAGCACGAACGGTTGGCCTCTGCTCCCACAGCCGAAGAGCCAGGGCAAAAAACTTGAGCTGTGCCTCTTCTGCAGAAAGTCAGCTTTGCAACGGTGCCATCCGCATTGCTGTCGCTCCTCCATTTCCCAACTCAAAGTCCATTACAATGGAACCTCTTTGGCACCCGTGCTCGGCTGCCCAGCATCCCAGGGAGTAGAGCACGAACGGTTGGCCTCTGCTCCCACAGCCGAAGAGCCAGGGCAAAAAACTTGAGCTGTGCCTCTTCTGCAGAAAGTCAGCTTTGCAACGGTGCCATCCGCATTGCTGTCGCTCCTCCATTTCCCAACTCAAAGTCCATTACAATGGAACCTCTTTGGCAGCCGTGCTCGGCTGCCCAGCATCCCAGGGAGTAGAGCACGAACGGTTGGCCTCTGCTCCCACAGCCGAAGAGCCAGGGCAAAAAACTGGAGCTGTGCCTCTTCTGCAGAAAGTCAGCTTTGCAACGGTGCCATCCGCATTGCTGTCGCTCCTCCATTTCCCAACTCAAAGTCCATTACAATGGAACCTCTTTGGCAGCCGTGCTCGGCTGCCCAGCATGCCAGGGAGTAGAGCACGAACGGTTGGCCTCTGCTCCCACAGCCGAAGAGCCAGGGCAAAAAACTTGAGCTGTGCCTCTTCTGCAGAAAGTCAGCTTTGCAACGGTGCCATCCGCATTGCTGTCGCTCCTCCATTTCCCAACTCAAAGTCCATTACAATGGAACCTCTTTGGCACCCGTGCCCGGCTGCCCAGCATCCCAGGGAGTAGAGCACGAACGTTTGGCCTCTGCTCCCACAGCCGAAGAGCCAGGGCAAAAAACTTGAGCTGTGCCTCTTCTGCAGAAAGTCAGCTTTGCAACGGTGCCATCCGCATTGCTGTCGCTCCTCCATTTCCCAACTCAAAGTCCATTACAATGGAACCTCTTTGGCACCCGTGCTGGGCTGCCCAGCATCCCAGGGAGTAGAGCACGAACGGTTGGCCTCTGCTCCCACAGCCAAGAGCCAGGGCAAAAAACTGGAGCTGTGCCTCTTCTGCAGAAAGTCAGCTTTGCAACGGTGCCATCCGCATTGCTGTCGCTCCTCCATTTCCTAACTCAAAGTCCATTACAATGGAACCTCTTTGGCATCCGTGCTGGGCTGCCCAGCATCCCAGGGAGTAGAGCACGAACGGTTGGCCTCTGCTCCCACAGCCGAAGAGCCAGGGCAAAAAACTTGAGCTGTGCCTCTTCTGCAGAAAGTCAGCTTTGCAACGGTGCCATCCGCATTGCTGTCGCTCCTCCATTTCCCAACTCAAAGTCCATTACATTGGAACCTCTTTGGCACCCGTGCCCGGCTGCCCAGCATCCCAGGGAGTAGAGCATGAACGGTTGGCCTCTGCTCCCACAGCCGAAGAGCCAGGGCAAAAAACTTGAGCTGTGCCTCTTCTGCAGAAAGTCAGCTTTGCAACGGTGCCATCCGCATTGCTGTCGCTCCTCGATTTCCCAACTCAAAGTCCATTACAAAGGAACATCTTTGGCAGCCGTTCCCGGCTGCCCAGCATCCCAGGGAGTAGAGCACGAACGGTTGGCCTCTGCTCCCACAGCCGAAGAGCCAGGGCAAAAAACTTGAGCTGTGCCTCTTCTGCAGAAAGTCAGCTTTGCAACGGTGCCATCCGCATTGCTGTCGCTCCTCCATTTCCCAACTCAAAGTCCATTACAATGGAACCTCTTTGGCAGCCGTGCTCGGCTGCCCAGCATCCCAGGGAGTAGAGCACGAACGGTTGGCCTCTGCTCCCACAGCCGAAGAGCCAGGGCAAAAAACTTGAGCTGTGCCTCTTCTGCAGAAAGTCAGCTTTGCAACGGTGCCATCCGCATTGCTGTCGCTCCTCCATTTCCCAACTCAAAGTCCATTACAATGGAACCTCTTTGGCAGCCGTGCTCGGCTGCCCAGCATGCCAGGGAGTAGAGCACGAACGGTTGGCCTCTGCTCCCACAGCCGAAGAGCCAGGGCAAAAAACTGGAGCTGTGCCTCTTCTGCAGAAAGTCAGCTTTGCAACGGTGCCATCCGCATTGCTGTCGCTCCTCCATTTCCCAACTCAAAGTCCATTCCAATGGAACCTCTTTGGCAGCCGTGCTTGGCTGCCCAGCATCCCAGGGAGTAGAGCACGAACGCTTGGCCTCTGCTCCCACAGCCGAAGAGCCAGGGCAAAAAACTTGAGTTGTGCCTCTTCTGCAGAAAGTCAGCTTTGCAACGGTGCCATCCGCATTGCTGTCGCTCCTCGATTTCCCAACTCAAAGTCCATTACAATGGAACATCTTTGGCACCCGTGCCCGGCTGCCCAGCATGCCAGGGAGTAGAGCACGAACGGTTGGCCTCTGCTCCCACAGCCAAAGAGCCAGGGCAAAAAACTTGAGCTGTGCCTCTTCTGCAGAAAGTCAGCTTTGCAACGGTGCCATCCGCATTGCTGTCGCTCCTCCATTTCCCAACTCAAAGTCCATTACAATGGAACCTCTTTGGCACCCGTGCCCGGCTGCCCAGCATGCCAGGGAGTAGAGCACGAACGCTTGGCCTCTGCTCCCACAGCCGAAGAGCCAGGGCAAAAAACTTGAGCTGTGCCTCTTCTGCAGAAAGTCAGCTTTGCAACGGTGCCATCCGCATTGCTGTCGCTCCTCCATTTCCCAACTCAAAGTCCATTACAATGGAACCTCTTTGGCAGCCGTGCTCGGCTGCCCAGCATCCCAGGGAGTAGAGCACGAACGGTTGGCCTCTGCTCCCACAGCCGAAGAGCCAGGGCAAAAAACTTGAGCTGTGCCTCTTCTGCAGAAAGTCAGCTTTGCAACAGTGCCATCCGCATTGCTGTCGCTCCTCGATTTCCCAACTCAAAGTCCATTACAATGGAACCTCTTTGGCACCCGTACCCGGCTGGCCAGCATCCCAGGGAGTAGAGCACGAACGGTTGGCCTCTGCTCCCACAGCCGAAGAGCCAGGGCAAAAAACTTGAGCTGTGCCTCTTCTGCAGAAAGTCAGCTTTGCAACGGTGCCATCCGCATTGCTGTCGCTCCTTGATTTTCCAAGTCAAAGTCCATTACAATGGAACCTCTTTGGCACCCGTGCTCGGCTGCCCAGCATGCCAGGGAGTAGAGCACGAACAGCTGGCATCTGCTCCCACAGCCGAAGAGCCAAGGCAAAAAACTTGAGCTGTGCCTCTTCTGCAGAAAGTCAGCTTTGCAACGGTGCCATCCGCATTGCTGTCGCTCCTCGATTTCCCAACTCAAAGTCCATTACAATGGAACCTCTTTGGCACCCGTGCTCGGCTGCCCAGCATGCCAGGGAGTAGAGCACGAACGGTTGGCCTCTGCTCCCACAGCCAAAGAGCCAGGGCAAAAAACTTGAGCTGTGCCTCTTCTGCAGAAAGTCAGCTTTGCAACGGTGCCATCCGCATGGCTGTCGCTCCTCCATTTCCCAACTCAAAGTCCATTACAATGGAACCTCTTTGGCACCCGTGCTGGGCTGCCCAGCATGCCAGGGAGTAGAGCACGAACGGTTGGCCTCTGCTCCCACAGCCGAAGAGCCAGGGCAAAAAACTTGAGCTGTGCCTCTTCTGCAGAAAGTCAGCTTTGCAACGGTGCCATCCGCATTGCTGTCGCTCCTCGATTTCCTAACTCAAAGTCCATTACAATGGAACCTCTTTGGCAGCCGTGCTTGGCTGCCCAGCATGCCAGGGAGTAGAGCACGAACGGTTGGCCTCTGCTCCCACAGCCGAAGAGCCAGGGCAAAAAACTTGAGCTGTGCCTCTTCTGCAGAAAGTCAGCTTTGCAACGGTGCCATCCGCATTGCTGTCGCTCCTCCATTTCCCAACTCAAAGTCCATTACAATGGAACCTCTTTGGCACCCGTGCTCAGCTGCCCAGCATGCCAGGGAGTAGAGCACGAGCGGTTGGCCTCTGCTCCCACAGCCGAAGAGCCAGGGCAAAAAACTTGAGCTGTGCCTCTTCTGCAGAAAGTCAGCTTTGCAACGGTGCCATCCGCATTGCTGTCGCTCCTCGATTTCCCAACTCAAAGTCCATTACAATGGAACCTCTTTGGCAGCCGTGCTTGGCTGCCCAGCATGCCAGGGAGTAGAGCACGAACGGTTGGCCTCTGCTCCCACAGCCGAAGAGCCAGGGCAAAAAACTTGAGCTGTGCCTCTTCTGCAGAAAGTCAGCTTTGCAACGGTGCCATCGGCATTGCTGTCGCTCCTCCATTTCCCAACTCAAAGTCCATTACAATGGAACCTCTTTGGCACCCGTGCTGGGCTGCCCAGCATGCCAGGGAGTAGAGCACGAACAGTTGGCATCTGCTCCCACAGCCGAAGAGCCAGGGCAAAAAACTTGAGCTGTGCCTCTTCTGCAGAAAGTCAGCTTTGCAACGGTGCCATCCGCATTGCTGTCGCTCCTCCATTTCCCAACTCAAAGTCCATTACAATGGAACCTCTTTGGCACCCGTGCTCGTCTGCCCAGCATTCCAGGGAGTAGAGCACGAACGGTTGGCCTCTGCTCCCACAGCCGAAGAGCCAGGGCAAAAAACTTGAGCTCTGCCTCTTCTGCAGAAAGTCAGCTTTGCAACGGTGCCATCCGCATTGCTGTCGCTCCTCGATTTCCCAACTCAAAGTCCATTACAATGGAACCTCTTTGGCACCCGTGCCCGGCTGCCCAGCATCCCAGGGAGTAGAGCACGAACGGTTGGCCTCTGCTCCCACAGCCGAAGAGCCAGGGCAAAAAACTTGAGCTGTGCCTCTTCTGCAGAAAGTCAGCTTTGCAACGGTGCCATCGGCATTGCTGTTGCTCCTCCATTTCCCAACTCAAAGTCCATTACAATGGAACCTCTTTGGCAGCCGTGCTCGGCTGCCCAGCATGCCAGGGAGTAGAGCACGAACAGTTGGCATCTGCTCCCACAGCCGAAGAGCCAGGGCAAAAAACTTGAGCTGTGCCTCTTCTGCAGAAAGTCAGCTTTGCAACGGTGCCATCCGCATTGCTGTCGCTCCTCCATTTCCCAACTCAAAGTCCATTACAATGGAACCTCTTTGGCACCCGTGCTCGGCTGCCCAGCATGCCAGGGAGTAGAGCACGAACGGTTGGCCTCTGCTCCCACAGCCAAAGAGCCAGGGCAAAAAACTTGAGCTGTGCCTCTTCTGCAGAAAGTCAGCTTTGCAACGGTGCCATCCGCATTGCTGTCGCTCCTCCATTTCCCAACTCAAAGTCCATTACAATGGAACCTCTTTGGCAGCCGTGCTGGGCTGCCCAGCATGCCAGGGAGTAAAGCACGAACGGTTGGCCTCTGCTCCCACAGCCGAAGAGCCAGGGCAAAAAACTTGAGCTGTGCCTCTTCTGCAGAAAGTCAGCTTTGCAACGGTGCCATCCGCATTGCTGTCGCTCCTCCATTTCCCAACTCAAAGTCCATTACAATGGAACCTCTTTGGCAGCCGTGCCCGGCTGCCCAGCATCCCAGGGAGTAGAGCACGAACAGTTGGCCTCTGCTCCCACAGCCGAAGACCCAGGGCAAAAAATTTAAGCTGTGCCTCTTCTGCAGAAAGTCAGCTTTGCAACTGTACCATCCGCATTGCTGTCGCTCCTCGATTTCCCAACTCAAAGTCCATTACAAAGGAACCTCTTTGGCACCCGTGCTGGGCTGCCCAGCATGCCAGGGAGTAGAGCACGAACGGTTGGCCCCTGCTCCCACAGCCGAAGAGCCAGGGCAAAAAACTTGAGCTGTGCCTCTTCTGCAGAAAGTCAGCTTTGCAACGGTGCCATCCGCATTGCTGTCGCTCCTCCATTTCCTAACTCAAAGTCCATTACAATGGAACCTCTTCGGCACCCGTGCTCGGCTGCCCAGCATCCCAGGGAGTAGAGCACGAACGGTTGGCCTCTGCTCCCACAGCCAAAGAGCCAGGGCAAAAAACTTGAGCTGTGCCTCTTCTGCAGAAAGTCAGCTTTGCAACGGTGCCATCCGCATTGCTGTCGCTCCTCGATTTCCCAACTTAAAGTCCATTCCAATGGAACCTCTTTGGCACCCGTGCTGGGCTGCCCAGCATCCCAGGGAGTAGAGCACGAACGGTTGGCCCCTGCTCCCACAGCCGAAGAGCCAGGGCAAAAAACTTGAGCTGTGCCTCTTCTGCAGAAAGTCAGCTTTGCAACGGTGCCATCCGCATGGCTGTCGCTCCTCCATTTCCTAACTCAAAGTCCATTACAATGGAACCTCTTTGGCACCCGTGCTCGGCTGCCCAGCATCCCAGGGAGTAGAGCACGAACGGTTGGCCTCTGCTCCCACAGCCAAAGAGCCAGGGCAAAAATCTTGAGCTGTGCCTCTTCTGCAGAAAGTCAGCTTTGCAACGGTGCCATCCGCATTGCTGTCACTCCTCCATTTCCCAACTCAAAGTCCATTACAATGGAACCTCTTTGGCAGCCGTGCCCTTCTGGCAAGCATCCCAGGGAGTAGAGCACGAACGGTTGGCCTCTGCTCCCACAGCCGAAGAGCCAGGGCAAAAAACTTGAGCTGTGCCTCTTCTGCAGAAAGTCAGCTTTGCAACGGTGCCATCCGCATTGCTGTCGCTCCTCCATTTCCCAACTCAAAGTCCATTACAATGGAACCTCTTTGGCAGCCGTGCTCGGCTGCCCAGCATGCCAGGGAGTAGAGCACGAACGGTTGGCCTCTGCTCCCACAGCCGAAGAGCCAGGTTAAAAAACTTCAGCTGTGCCTCTTCTGCAGAAAGTCAGCTTTGCAACGGTGCCATCCGCATTGCTGTCGCTCCTCGATTTCCCAACTCAAAGTCCATTACAATGGAACTTCTTTGGCACCCGTGCTCGGCTGCCCAGCATGCCAGGGAGTAGAGCACGAGCGGTTGGCCTCTGCTCCCACAGCCGAAGAGCCAGGGCAAAAAACTTGAGCTGTGCCTCTTCTGCAGAAAGTCAGCTTTGCAACGGTGCCATCCGCATTGCTGTCGCTCCTCGATTTCCCAACTCAAAGTCCATTACAATGGAACCTCTTTGGCAGCCGTGCCCGGCTGCCCAGCATGCCAGGGAGTAGAGCACGAACAGTTGGCCTCTGCTCCCACAGCCAAAGAGCCAGGGCAAAAAACTTGAGCTGTGCCTCTTCTGCAGAAAGTCAGCTTTGCAACGGTGCCCTCCGCATTGCTGTCGCTCCTCGATTTCCCAACTCAAAGTCCATTACAATGGAACCTCTTTGGCAGCCGTGCTCGGCTGCCCAGCATGCCAGGGAGTATAGCACGAACGGTTGGCCTCTGCTCCCACAGCCGAAGAGCCAGGGCAAAAAACTTGAGCTGTGCCTCTTCTGCAGAAAGTCAGCTTTGCAACGGTGCCATCCGCATGGCTGTCGCTCCTCCATTTCCTAACTCAAAGTCCATTACAATGGAACCTCTTTGGCACCCGTGCTCGGCTGCCCAGCATCCCAGGAAGTAGAGCACGAACGGTTGGCCTCTGCTCCCACAGTCAAAGAGCCAGGGCAAAAAACTTGAGCTGTGCCTCTTCTGCAGAAAGTCAGCTTTGCAACGGTGCCATCCGCATTGCTGTCGCTCCTCGATTTCCCAACTCAAAGTCCATTACAATGGAACCTCTTTGGCACCCGTGCTCGGCTGCCCAGCATCCCAGGGAGTAGAGCACGAACGGTTGGCCTCTGCTCCCACAGCCGAAGAGCCAGGGCAAAAAACTTGAGCTGTGCCTCTTCTGCAGAAAGTCAGCTTTGCAACGGTGCCATTCACATTGCTGTCGCTCCTCGATTTCCCAACTCAAAGTCCATTACAATGGAACTTCTTTGGCACCCGTGCTCGGCTGCCCAGCATGCCAGGGAGTAGAGCACGAGCGGTTGGCCTCTGCTCCCACAGCCGAAGAGCCAGGGCAAAAAACTTGAGCTGTGCCTCTTCTGCAGAAAGTCAGCTTTGCAACGGTGCCATCCGCATTGCTGTCGCTCCTCGATTTCCCAACTCAAAGTCCATTACAATGGAACCTCTTTGGCAGCCGTGCCCGGCTGCCCAGCATGCCAGGGAGTAGAGCACGAACAGTTGGCCTCTGCTCCCACAGCCGAAGAGCCAGGGCAAAAAACTTGAGCTGTGCCTCTTCTGCAGAAAGTCAGCTTTGCAACGGTGCCATCCGCATTGCTGTCGCTCCTCCATTTCCTAACTCAAAGTCCATTACAATGGAAAATCTTTGGCACCCGTGCTCGGCTGCCCAGCATCCCAGGGAGTAGAGCACGAACGGTTGGCCTCTGCTCCCACAGCCGAAGAGCCAGGGCAAAAAACTTGAGCTGTGCCTCTTCTGCAGAAAGTCAGCTTTGCAACGGTGCCATCCGCATTGCTGTCGCTCCTCCATTTCCCAACTCAAAGTCCATTACAATGGAACCTCTTTGGCATCCGTGCCCGGCTGCCCAGCATGCCAGGGAGTAGAGCACGAACGGTTGGCCTCTGCTCCCACAGCCGAAGAGCCAGGGCAAAAAACTTGAGCTGTGCCTCTTCTGCAGAAAGTCAGCTTTGCAACAGTGCCATCCGCATTGCTGTCGCTCCTCGATTTCCCAACTCAAAGTCCATTACAATGGAACCTCTTTGGCACCCGTGCTCGGCTGCCCAGCATCCCAGGGAGTAGAGCACGAACAGTTGGCCTCTGCTCCCACAGCCGAAGAGGCAGGGCAAAAAACTTGAGCTGTGCCTCTTCTGCAGAAAGTCAGCTTTGCAACTGTGCCATGCGCATTGCTGTCGCTCCTCGATTTAACAACTCAGAGTCCATTACAATGGAACCTCTTTGGCACCCGTGCTCGGCTGCCCAGCATGCCAGGGAGTAGAGCACGAACAGTCGGCCTCTGCTCCCACAGCCAAAGAGCCAGGGCAAAAAACTTGAGCTGTGCCTCTTCTGCAGAAAGTCAGCTTTGCAACGGTGCCATCCGCATTGCTGTCGCTTCTCGATTTCCCAACTCAAAGTCCATTACAATGGAACCTCTTTGGCACCCGTGCTCGGCCGTCCAGCATGCCAGGCAGTAGAGCACGAACGGTTGGCCTCTGCTCCCACAGCCGAAGAGCCAGGGCAAAAAACTTGAGCTGTGCCTCTTCTGCAGAAAGTCAGCTTTGCAACGGTGCCATCCGCATGGCTGTCGCTCCTCCATTTCCTAACTCAAAGTCCATTACAATGGAACCTCTTTGGCACCCGTGCTCGGCTGCCCAGCATCCCAGGAAGTAGAGCACGAACGGTTGGCCTCTGCTCCCACAGTCAAAGAGCCAGGGCAAAAAACTTGAGCTGTGCCTCTTCTGCAGAAAGTCAGCTTTGCAACGGTGCCATCCGCATTGCTGTCGCTCCTCCATTTCCCAACTCAAAGTCCATTACAATGGAACCTCTTTGGCAGCCGTGCTCGGCTGCCCAGCATCCCAGGGAGTAGAGCACGAACGGTTGGCCTCTGCTCCCACAGCCGAAGAGCCAGGGCAAAAAACTTGAGCTGTGCCTCTTCTGCAGAAAGTCAGCTTTGCAACGGTGCCATTCACATTGCTGTCGCTCCTCCATTTCCCAACTCAAAGTCCATTACAATGGAACTTCTTTGGCACCCGTGCTCGGCTGCCCAGCATGCCAGGGAGTAGAGCACGAGCGGTTGGCCTCTGCTCCCACAGCCGAAGAGCCAGGGCAAAAAACTTGAGCTGTGCCTCTTCTGCAGAAAGTCAGCTTTGCAACGGTGCCATCCGCATTGCTGTCGCTCCTCGATTTCCCAACTCAAAGTCCATTACAATGGAACCTCTTTGGCAGCCGTGCCCGGCTGCCCAGCATGCCAGGGAGTAGAGCACGAACAGTTGGCCTCTGCTCCCACAGCCGAAGAGCCAGGGCAAAAAACTTGAGCTGTTCCTCTTCTGCAGAAAGTCAGCTTTGCAACGGTGCCATCCGCATTGCTGTCGCTCCTCCATTTCCTAACTCAAAGTCCATTACAATGGAAAATCTTTGGCACCCGTGCTCGGCTGCCCAGCATCCCAGGGAGTAGAGCACGAACGGTTGGCCTCTGCTCCCACAGCCGAAGAGCCAGGGCAAAAAACTTGAGCTGTGCCTCTTCTGCAGAAAGTCAGCTTTGCAACGGTGCCATCCGCATTGCTGTCGCTCCTCCATTTCCCAACTCAAAGTCCATTACAATGGAACCTCTTTGGCATCCGTGCCCGGCTGCCCAGCATGCCAGGGAGTAGAGCACGAACGGTTGGCCTCTGCTCCCACAGCCGAAGAGCCAGGGCAAAAAACTTGAGCTGTGCCTCTTCTGCAGAAAGTCAGCTTTGCAACAGTGCCATCCGCATTGCTGTCGCTCCTCGATTTCCCAACTCAAAGTCCATTACAATGGAACCTCTTTGGCACCCGTGCTCGGCTGCCCAGCATGCCAGGGAGTAGAGCACGAACAGTTGGCCTCTGCTCCCACAGCCGAAGAGGCAGGGCAAAAAACTTGAGCTGTGCCTCTTCTGCAGAAAGTCAGCTTTGCAACTGTGCCATGCGCATTGCTGTCGCTCCTCGATTTAACAACTCAGAGTCCATTACAATGGAACCTCTTTGGCAGCCGTGCTCGGCTGCCCAGCATGCCAGGGAGTAGAGCACGAACAGTCGGCCTCTGCTCCCACAGCCAAAGAGCCAGGGCAAAAAACTTGAGCTGTGCCTCTTCTGCAGAAAGTCAGCTTTGCAACGGTGCCATCCGCATTGCTGTCGCTTCTCGATTTCCCAACTCAAAGTCCATTACAATGGAACCTCTTTGGCACCCGTGCTCGGCCGTCCAGCATGCCAGGCAGTAGAGCACGAACGGTTGGCCTCTGCTCCCACAGCCGAAGAGCCAGGGCAAAAAACTTCAGCTGTGCCTCTTCTGCAGAAAGTCAGCTTTGCAACGGTGCCATCGGCATTGCTGTCGCTCATCCATTTCCCAACTCAAAGTCCATTACAATGGAAACTCTTTGGCACCCGTGCCCGGCTGCCCAGCATGCCAGGGAGTAGAGCACGAACGGTTGGCCTCTGCTCCCACAGCCGAAGAGCCAGGGCAAAAAACTTGAGCTGTGCCTCTTCTGCAGAAAGTCAGCTTTGCAACGGTGCCATCCGCATTGCTGTCGCTCCTCGATTTCCCAACTCAAAGTCCATTACAATGGAACCTCTTTGGCACCCGTGCCCGGCTGCCCAGCATGCCAGGGAGTAGAGCACGAACAGTTGGCCTCTGCTCCCACAGCCGAAGAGCCAGGGCAAAAAACTTGAGCTGTGCCTCTTCTGCAGAAAGTCAGCTTTGCAACGGTGCCATCCGCATTGCTGTCTCTCCTCGATTTCCCAACTCAAAGTCCATTACAATGGAACCTCTTTGGCACCCGTGCTCGGCTGCCCAGCATCCCAGGGAGTAGAGCACGAACGGTTGGCCTCTGCTCCTACAGCCGAAGAGCCAGGGCAAAAATCTTGAGCTGTGCCTCTTCTGCAGAAAGTCAGCTTTGCAACGGTGCCATCGGCATTGCTGTCGCTCCTCCATTTCCCAACTCAAAGTCCATTACAATGGAACCTCTTGGGCACCCGTGCCTGGCTGCCCAGCATGCCAGGGAGTAGAGCACGAACGGTTGGCCTCTGCTCTCACAGCCGAAGAGCCAGGGCAAAAAACTTGAGCTGTGCCTCTTCTGCAGAAAGTCAGCTTTGCAACGGTGCCATCCGCATTGCTGTCGCTCCTCCATTTCCCAACTCAAAGTCCATTACAATGGAACCCCTTTGGCACCCGTGCCCGGCTGCCCAGCATGCCAGGGAGTAGAGCACGAACGGTTGGCCTCTGCTCCCACAGCCGAAGAGCCAGTGCAAAAAACTTGAGCTGTGCCTCTTCTGCAGAAAGTCAGCTTTGCAACAGTGCCATCGGCATTGCTGTCGCTCCTCGATTTCCCAACTCAAAGTCCATTACAATGGAACCTCTTTGGCACCCGTGCTCGGCTGCCCAGCACGCCAGGGAGTAGAGCATGAACGGTTGGCCTCTGCTCCCACAGCCAAAGAGCCAGGGCAAAAAACTGGAGCTGTGCCTCTTCTGCAGAAAGTCAGCTTTGCAACGGTGCCATCCGCATTGCTGTCGCTCCTCGATTTCCCAACTCAAAGTCCATTAAAATGGAACCTCTTTGGCACCCGTGCTTGGCTGCCCAGCATCCCAGGGAGTAGAGCACGAGCGGTTGGCCTCTGCTCCCACAGCCGAAGAGCCAGAGCAAAAAACTTGAGCTGTGCCTCTTCTGCAGAAAGTCAGCTTTGCAACGGTGCCATCCGCATTGCTATCGCTCCTCGATTTCCCAACTCAAAGTCCATTACAATGGAACCTCTTTGGCAGCCGTGCTCGGCTGCCCACCATCCCAGGGAGTAGAGCACGAACGGGTGGCCTCTGCTCCCACAGCCAAAGAGCCAGGGCAAAAAACTTGAGCTGTGCCTCTTCTGCAGAAAGTCAGCTTTGCAACGGTGCCATCCGCATTGCTGTCGCTCCTCGATTTCCCAACTCAAAGTCCATTACAATGGAACCTCTCTGGCACCCGTGCCCGGCTGCCCAGCATGCCAGGGAGTAGAGCACGAACAGTTGGCCTCTGCTCCCACAGCCGAAGAGCCAGGGCAAAAAACTTGAGCTGTGCCTCTTCTGCAGAAAGTCAGCTTTGCAACGGTGCCATCCGCATTGCTGTCGCTCCTTGATTTCCCAAGTCAAAGTCCATTACAATGGAACCTCTTTGGCACCCGTGCTCGGCTGCCCAGCACGCCAGGGAGTAGAGCACGAACGGTTGGCCTCTGCTCCCACAGCCGAAGAGCCAGGGCAAAAAACTGGAGCTGTGCCTCTTCTGCAGAAAGTCAGCTTTGCAACGGTGCCATCCGCATTGCTGTCGCTCCTCCATTTCCCAACTCAAAGTCCATTACAATGGAACCTCTTTGGCACCCGTGCTCGGCTGCCCAGCATCCCAGGGAGTAGAGCACGAGCGGTTGGCCTCTGCTCCCACAGCCGAAGAGCCATGGCAAACAACTTGAGCTGTGCCTCTTCTGCAGAAAGTCAGCTTTGCAACGGTGCCATCCGCATTGCTGTCGCTCCTCGATTTCCCAACTCAAAGTCCATTACAATGGAACCTCTTTGGCAGCCGTGCTCGGCTGCCCAGCATCCCAGGGAGTAGAGCACGAACGGTTGGCCTCTGCTCCCACAGCCAAAGAGCCAGGGCAAAAAACTTGAGCTGTGCCTCTTCTGCAGAAAGTCAGCTTTGCAACGGTGCCATCGGCATTGCTGTCGCTCATCCATTTCCCAACTCAAAGTCCATTACAATGGAACCTCTTTGGCACCCGTGCTCGGCTGCCCAGCACGCCAGGGAGTAGAGCACGAACGGTTGGCCTCTGCTCCCACAGCCGAAGAGCCAGGGCAAAAAACTTGAGCTGTGCCTCTTCTGCAGGAAGTCAGCTTTGCAACGGTGCCATCCGCATTGCTGTCGCTCCTCGATTTCCCAACTCAAAGTCCATTACAATGGAACCTCTTTGGCAGCCGTGCTCGGCTGCCCAGCATGCCAGGGAGTAGAGCACGAACGGTTGGCCTCTGCTCCCACAGCCGAAGAGCCAGGGCAAAAAACTTGAGCTGTGCCTCTTCTGCAGAAAGTCAGCTTTGCAACGGTGCCATCCGCATTGCTGTCGCTCCTCCATTTCCCAACTCAAAGTCCATTACAATGGAACCTCTTTGGCACCGGTGCTCGGCTGCCCAGCATGCCAGGCAGTAGAGCACGAACGGTTGGCCTCTGCTCCCACAGCCGAAGAGCCAGGGCAAAAAACTTGAGCTCTGCCTCTTCTGCAGAAAGTCAGCTTTGCAACGCTGCCATCCGCATTGCTGTCTCTCCTCGATTTCCCAACTCAAAGTCCATTACAATGGAACCTCTTTGGCACCCGTGCTCGGCTGCCCAGCATCCCAGGGAGTAGAGCACGAACGGTTGGCCTCTGCTCCTACAGCCGAAGAGCCAGGGCAAAAAACTTGAGCTGTGCCTCTTCTGCAGAAAGTCAGCTTTGCAACGGTGCCATCGGCATTGCTGTCGCTCCTCCATTTCCCAACTCAAAGTCCATTACAATGGAACCTCTTGGGCACCCGTGCCTGGCTGCCCAGCATGCCAGGGAGTAGAGCACGAACAGTTGGCCTCTGCTCTCACAGCCGAAGAGCCAGGGCAAAAAACTTGAGCTGTGCCTCTTCTGCAGAAAGTCAGCTTTGCAACGGTGCCATCCGCATTGCTGTCGCTCCTCGATTTCCCAACTCAAAGTCCATTACAATGGAACCTCTTTGGCACCCGTGCCCGGCTGCCCAGCATGCCAGGGAGTAGAGCACGAACGGTTGGCCTCTGCTCCCACAGCCGAAGAGCCAGTGCAAAAAACTTGAGCTGTGCCTCTTCTGCAGAAAGTCAGCTTTGCAACGGTGCCATCGGCATTGCTGTCGCTCCTCCATTTCCCAACTCAAAGTCCATTACAATGGAACCTCTTTGGCACCCGTGCTCGGCTGCCCAGCATCCCAGGGAGTAGAGCACGAGCGGTTGGCCTCTGCTCCCACAGCCGAAGAGCCAGGGCAAAAAACTTGAGCTGTGCCTCTTCTGCAGAAAGTCAGCTTTGCAACGGTGCCATCCGCATTGCTGTCGCTCCTCGATTTCCCAACTCAAAGTCCATTACAATGGAACCTCTTTGGCAGCCGTGCTCGGCTGCCCAGCATCCCAGGGAGTAGAGCACGAGCGGTTGGCCTCTGCTCCCACAGCCGAAGAGCCAGGGCAAAAAACTTGAGCTGTGCCTCTTCTGCAGAAAGTCAGCTTTGCAACGGTGCCATCCGCATTGCTGTCGCTCCTCCATTTCCCAACTCAAAGTCCATTACAATGGAACCTCTTTGGCAGCCGTGCTCGGCTGCCCAGCATCCCAGGGAGTAGAGCACGAACGGTTGGCCTCTGCTCCCACAGCCGAAGAGCCAGGGCAAAAAACTTGAGCTGTGCCTCTTCTGCAGAAAGTCAGCTTTGCAACGGTGCCATCCGCATTGCTGTCGCTCCTCGATTTCCCAACTCAAAGTCCATTACAATGGAACCTCTTTGGCACCCGTGCTCGGCTGCCCAGCATGCCAGGGAGTAGAGCACGAACGGTTGGCCTCTGCTCCCACAGCCGAAGAGCCAGGGCAAAAAACTTGAGCTGTGCCTCTTCTGCAGAAAGTCAGCTTTGCAACGGTGCCATCCGCATTGCTGTCGCTCCTCCATTTCCCAACTCAAAGTCCATTACAATGGAACCTCTTTGGCACCCGTGCTCGGCTGCCCAGCATCCCAGGGAGTAGAGCACGAGCAGTTGGCCTCTGCTCCCACAGCCGAAGAGCCAGGGCAAAAAACTTGAGCTGTGCCTCTTCTGCAGAAAGTCAGCTTTGCAACGGTGCCATCCGCATTGCTGTCGCTCCTCGATTTCCCAACTCAAAGTCCATTACAATGGAACCTCTTTGGCAGCCGTGCTCGGCTGCCCAGCATCCCAGGGAGTAGAGCACGAACGGTTGGCCTCTGCTCCCACAGCCAAAGAGCCAGGGCAAAAAACTGGAGCTGTGCCTCTTCTGCAGAAAGTCAGCTTTGCAACGGTGCCATCCGCATTGCTGTCGCTCCTCCATTTCCCAACTCAAAGTCCATTCCAATGGAACCTCTTTGGCAGCCGTGCTCGGCTGCCCAGCATCCCAGGGAGTAGAGCACGAACAGTTGGCCTCTGCTCCCACAGCCGAAGAGCCAGTGCAAAAAACTTGAGCTGTGCCTCTTCTGCAGAAAGTCAGCTTTGCAACTGTGCCATCCGCATTGCTGTCGCTCCTCGATTTCCCAACTCAAAGTCCATTACAATGGAACCTCTGTGGCACCCGTGCTCGGCTGCCCAGCATCCCAGGGAGTAGAGCACGAACGGTTGGCCTCTGCTCCCACAGCCGAAGAGCCAAGGCAAAAAACTTGAGCTGTGCCTCTTCTGCAGAAAGTCAGCTTTACAACGGTGCCATCGGCATTGCTGTCGCTCCTCCATTTCCCAACTCAAAGTCCATTACAATGGAACCTCTTTGGCACCCGTGCTCGGCTGCCCAGCATGCCAGGGAGTAGAGCACGAACGGTTGGCCTCTGCTCCCACAGCCGAAGAGCCAGGGCAAAAAACTGGAGCTGTGCCTCTTCTGCAGAAAGTCAGCTTTGCAACGGTGCCATCCGCATTGCTGTCGCTCCTCGATTTCCCAACTCAAAGTCCATTACAATGGAACCTCTTTGGCACCCGTGCCCGGCTGCCCAGCATCCCAGGGAGTAGAGCACGAACAGTTGGCCTCTGCTCCCACAGCCGAAGAGCCAGGGCAAAAAACTTGAGCTGTGCCTCTTCTGCAGAAAGTCAGCTTTGCAACGGTGCCATCCGCATTGCTGTCGCTCCTCGATTTCCCAACTCAAAGTCCATTACAATGGAACCTCTTTGGCACCCGTGCTCGGCTGCCCAGCATGCCAGGCAGTAGAGCACGAACGGTTGGCCTCTGCTCCCACAGCCGAAGACCCAGTGCAAAAATCTTGAGCTGTGCCTCTTCTGCAGAAAGTCAGCTTTGCAACGGTGCCATCGGCATTGCTGTCGCTCATCCATTTCCCAACTCAAAGTCCATTACAATGGAACCTCTTTGGCACCCGTACTCGGCTGCCCAGCATGCCAGGGAGTAGAGCACGAACGGTTGGCCTCTGCTCCCACAGCCGAAGAGCCAGGGCAAAAAACTTGAGCTGTGCCTCTTCTGCAGAAAGTCAGCTTTACAACGGTGCCATCCGCATTGCTGTCGCTCCTCCATTTCCCAACTCAAAGTCCATTACAATGGAACCTCTTTGGCACCCGTGCCCGGCTGCCCAGCATCCCAGGGAGTAGAGCACGAACAGTTGGCCTCTGCTCCCACAGCCGAAGAGCCAGGGCAAAAAACTTGAGCTGTGCCTCTTCTGCAGAAAGTCAGCTTTGCAACGGTGCCATCCGCATTGCTGTCTCTCCTCGATTTCCCAACTCAAAGTCCATTACAATGGAACCTCTTTGGCACCCGTGCTCGGCTGCCCAGCATCCCAGGGAGTAGAGCACGAACGGTTGGCCTCTGCTCCTACAGCCGAAGAGCCAGGGCAAAAAACTTGAGCTGTGCCTCTTCTGCAGAAAGTCAGCTTTGCAACGGTGCCATCGGCATTGCTGTCGCTCCTCGATTTCCCAACTCAAAGTCCATTACAATGGAACCTCTTTGGCAGCCGTGCTCGGCTGCCCAGCATGCCAGGGAGTAAAGCACGAACGGTTGGCCTCTGCTCCCACAGCCGAAGAGCCAGGGCAAAAAACTTGAGCTGTGCCTCTTCTGCAGAAAGTCAGCTTTGCAACGGTGCCATCCGCATTGCTGTCGCTCCTCCATTTCCCAACTCAAAGTCCATTACAATGGAACCTCTGTGGCACCCGTGCTCGGCTGCCCAGCATCCCAGGGAGTAGAGCACGAACGGTTGGCCTCTGCTCCCACAGCTGAAGAGCCAGGGCAAAAAACTTGAGCTGTGCCTCTTCTGCAGAAAGTCAGCTTTGCAACGGTGCCATCGGCATTGCTGTCGCTCCTCGATTTCCCAACTCAAAGTCCATTACAATGGAACCTCTTTGGCACCCGTGCTCGGCTGACCAGCATCCCAGGGAGTAGAGCACGAACGGTTGGCCTCTGCTCCCACAGCCGAAGAGCCAAGGCAAAAAACTTGAGCTGTGCCTCTTCTGCAGAAAGTCAGCTTTGCAACGGTGCCATTCGCATTGCTGTCGCTCCTCGATTTCCCAACTCAAAGTCCATTACAATGGAACCTCTTTGGCACCCGTGCTGGGCTGCCCAGCATGCCAGGGAGTAGAGCACGAACGGTTGGCCTCTGCTCCCACAGCCGAAGAGCCAGGGCAAAAAACTTGAGCTGTGCCTCTTCTGCAGAAAGTCAGCTTTGCAACGGTGCCATCCGCATTGCTGTCGCTCCTCGATTTCCCAGCTCAAAGTCCATTACAATGGAACCTCTTTGACACTCGTGCTCGGCTGCCCAGCATCCCAGGGAGTAGAGCACGAACGGTTGGCCTCTGCTCCCACAGCCGAAGAGCCAAGGCAAAAAACTTGAGCTGTGCCTCTTCTGCAGAAAGTCAGCTTTGCAACGGTGCCATCCGCATTGCTGTCGCTTCTCGATTTCCTAACTCAAAGTTCATTACAATGGAACCTCTTTGGCACCCGTGCCCGGCTGCCCAGCATGCCAGGGAGTAGAGCACGAACAGTTGGCCTCTGCTCCCACAGCCGAAGAGCCAGGGCAAAAAACTTGAGCTGTGCCTCTTCTGCAGAAAGTCAGTTTTGCAACGGTGCCATCCGCATTGCTGTCGCTCCTCCATTTCCCAACTCAAAGTCCATTACAATGGAACCTCTGTGGCACCCGTGCTGGGCTGCCCAGCATCCCAGGGAGTAGAGCACGAACGGTTGGCCTCTGCTCCCACAGCCAAAGAGCCAGGGCAAAAAACTTGAGCTGTGCCTCTTCTGCAGAAAGTCAGCTTTGCAACGGTGCCATCCGCATTGCTGTCGCTCCTCGATTTCCCAACTCAAAGTCCATTACAATGGAACCTCTTTGGCAGCCGTGCTGGGCTGCCCAGAATCCCAGGGAGTAGAGCACGAACGGTTGGCCTCTGCTCCCACAGCCGAAGAGCCAAGGCAAAAAACTTGAGCTGTGCCTCTTCTGCAGAAAGTCAGCTTTGCAACGGTGCCATCCGCATTGCTGTCGCTCCTCGATTTCCCAACTCAAAGTCCATTACAATGGAACCTCTTTGGCAGCCGTGCTCGGCTGCCCAGCATCCCAGGGAGTAGAGCACGAACGGTTGGCCTCCGCTCCCACAGCCGAAGAGCCAGGGCAAAAAACTTGAGCTGTGCCTCTTCTGCAGAAAGTCAGCTTTGCAACGGTGCCATCCGCATTGCTGTCGCTCCTCCATTTCCCAACTCAAAGTCCATTACAATGGAACCTCTTTGGCACCCGTGCTGGGCTGCCCAGCATGCCAGGGAGTAGAGCACGAACATTCGGCCTCTGCTCTCACAGCCGAAGAGGCAGAGCAAAAAACTTGAGCTGTGCCTCTTCTGCAGAAAGTCAGCTTTGCAACGGTGCCATCGGAATTGCTGTCGCTCCTCGATTTCCCAACTCAAAGTCCATTACAATGGAACCTCTTTGGCACCCGTTCCCGTCTGCCTAGCATCCCAGGGAGTAGAGCACGAACGGTTGGCCTCTGCTCCCACAGCCGAAGAGCCAGTGCAAAAAACTTGAGCTGTGCCTCTTCTGCAGAAAGTCAGCTTTGCAACGGTGCCATCCGCATTGCTGTCGCTCCTCCATTTCCCAATTCAAAGTCCATTACAATGGAACCTCTTTGGCACCCGTGCTCGGCTGCCCAGCATCCCAGGGAGTAGAGCACGAACGGTTGGCCTCTGCTCCCACAGCCAAAGAGAGAGGGCAAAAAACTTGAGCTGTGCCTCTTCTGCAGAAAGTCAGCTTTGCAACGGTGCCATCCGCATTGCTGTCGCTCCTCCATTTCCCAACTCAAAGTCCATTACAATGGAACCTCTTTGGCAGCCGTGTTCGGCTGCCCAGCATCCCAGGGAGTAGAGCACGAACGGGTGGCCTCTGCTCCCACAGCCAAAGAGCCAGGGCAAAAAACTTGAGCTGTGCCTCTTCTGCAGAAAGTCAGCTTTGCAACGGTGCCATCCGCATTGCTGTCGCTCCTCGATTTCCCAACTCAAAGTCCATTACAATGGAACCTCTCTGGCACCCGTGCCCGGCTGCCCAGCATGCCAGGGAGTAGAGCACGAGCAGTTGGCCTCTGCTCCCACAGCCGAAGAGCCAGGGCAAAAAACTTGAGCTGTGCCTCTTCTGCAGAAAGTCAGCTTTGCAACGGTGCCATCCGCATTGCTGTCGCTCCTTGATTTCCCAAGTCAAAGTCCATTACAATGGAACCTCTGTGGCACCCGTGCTCGGCTGCCCAGCACGCCAGGGAGTAGAGCACGAACGGTTGGCCTCTGCTCCCACAGCCAAAGAGCCAGGGCAAAAAACTGGAGCTGTGCCTCTTCTGCAGAAAGTCAGCTTTGCAACGGTGCCATCCGCATTGCTGTCGCTCCTCGATTTCCCAACTCAAAGTCCATTACAATGGAACCTCTTTGGCACCCGTGCTCGGCTGCCCAGCATCCCAGGGAGTAGAGCACGAGCGGTTGGCCTCTGCTCCCACAGCCGAAGAGCCAGGGCAAAAAACTTGAGCTGTGCCTCTTCTGCAGAAAGTCAGCTTTGCAACGGTGCCATCCGCATGGCTGTCGCTCCTCGATTTCCCAACTCAAAGTCCATTACAATGGAACCTCTTTGGCACCCGTGCTCGGCTGCCCAGCATCCCAGGGAGTAGAGCACGAACGGTTGGCCTCTGCTCCCACAGCCAAAGAGCCAGGGCAAAAAACTTGAGCTGTGCCTCTTCTGCAGAAAGTCAGCTTTGCAACGGTGCCATCGGCATTGCTGTCGCTCATCCATTTCCCAACTCAAAGTCCATTACAATGGAACCTCTTTGGCACCCGTGCTCGGCTGCCCAGCACGCCAGGGAGTAGAGCACGAACGGTTGGCCTCTGCTCCCACAGCCGAAGAGCCAGGGCAAAAAACTGGAGCTGTGCCTCTTCTGCAGAAAGTCAGCTTTGCAACGGTGCCATCCGCATTGCTGTCGCTCCTCCATTTCCCAACTCAAAGTCCATTACAATGGAACCTCTTTGGCACCCGTGCTCGGCTGCCCAGCATCCCAGGGAGTAGAGCACGAGCGGTTGGCCTCTGCTCCCACAGCCGAAGAGCCAGGGCAAAAAACTTGAGCTGTGCCTCTTCTGCAGAAAGTCAGCTTTGCAACGGTGCCATCCGCATTGCTGTCGCTCCTCGATTTCCCAACTCAAAGTCCATTACAATGGAACCTCTTTGGCAGCCGTGCTCGGCTGCCCAGCATCCCAGGGAGTAGAGCACGAACGGTTGGCCTCTGCTCCCACAGCCAAAGAGCCAGGGCAAACAACTTGAGCTGTGCCTCTTCTGCAGAAAGTCAGCTTTGCAACAGTGCCATCCGCATTGCTGTCGCTCCTCCATTTCCCAACTCAAAGTCCATTCCAATGGAACCTCTTTGGCAGCCGTGCCCGGCTGCCCAGCATCCCAGGGAGTAGAGCACGAACAGTTGGCCTCTGCTCCCACAGCCGAAGAGCCAGGGCAAAAAACTTGAGCTGTGCCTCTTCTGCAGAAAGTCAGCTTTGCAACTGTGCCATCGGCATTGCTGTCGCTCCTCGATTTCTCAACTCAAAGTCCATTACAATGGAACCTCTGTGGCACCCGTGCTCGGCTGCCCAGCATCCCAGGGAGTAGAGCACGAACGGTTGGCCTCTGTTCCCACAGCCGAAGAGCCAGGGCAAAAAACTTGAGCTGTGCCTCTTCTGCAGAAAGTCAGCTTTGCAACGGTGCCATCGGCATTGCTGTCGCTCCTCGATTTCCCAACTCAAAGTCCATTACAATGGAACCTCTTTGGCAGCCGTGCTCGGCTGCCCAGCATGCCAGGGAGTAGAGCACGAACGGTTGGCCTCTGCTCCCACAGCCGAAGAGCCAGGGCAAAAAACTTGAGCTGTGCCTCTTCTGCAGAAAGTCAGCTTTGCAACGGTGCCATCCGCATTGCTGTCGCTCCTCCATTTCCCAACTCAAAGTCCATTACAATGGAACCTCTTTGGCACCCGTGCTCGGCTGCCCAGCATCCCAGGGAGTAGAGCACGAGCGGTTGGCCTCTGCTCCCACAGCCGAAGAGCCAGGGCAAAAAACTTGAGCTGTGCCTCTTCTGCAGAAAGTCAGCTTTGCAACGGTGCCATCCGCATTGCTGTCGCACCTCGATTTCCCAACTCAAAGTCCATTACAATGGAACCTCTTTGGCACCCGTGCTCGGCTGCCCAGCATCCCAGGGAGTAGAGCACGAGCGGTTGGCCTCTGCTCCCACAGCCGAAGAGCCAGGGCAAAAAACTTGAGCTGTGCCTCTTCTGCAGAAAGTCAGCTTTGCAACGGTGCCATCCGCATTGCTGTCGCTCCTCGATTTCCCAACTCAAAGTCCATTACAATGGAACCTCTTTGGCAGCCGTGCTCGGCTGCCCAGCATCCCAGGGAGTAGAGCACGAACGGTTGGCCTCTGCTCCCACAGCCGAAGAGCCAGGGCAAAAAACTTGAGCTGTGCCTCTTCTGCAGAAAGTCAGCTTTGCAACGGTGCCATCGGCATTGCTGTCGCTCCTCGATTTCCCAACTCAAAGTCCATTACAATGGAACCTCTTTGGCACCCGTGCTCGGCTGCCCAGCACGCCAGGGAGTAGAGCACGAATGGTTGGCCTCTGCTCCCACAGCCGAAGAGCCAGGGCAAAAAACTTGAGCTGTGCCTCTTCTGCAGAAAGTCAGCTTTGCAACGGTGCCATCCGCATTGCTGTCGCTCCTCCATTTCCCAACTCAAAGTCCATTACAATGGAACCTCTTTGGCACCCGTGCTCGGCTGCCCAGCATCCCAGGGAGTAGAGCACGAACGGTTGGCCTCTGCTCCCACAGCTGAAGAGCCAGGGCAAAAAACTTGAGCTGTGCCTCTTCTGCAGAAAGTCAGCTTTGCAACGGTGCCATCCGCATTGCTGTCGCTCCTCCATTTCCCAACTCAAAGTCCATTACAATGGAACCTCTTTGGCACCCGTGCCCGGCTGCCCAGCATGCCAGGGAGTAGAGCACGAACGGTTGGCCTCTGCTCCCACAGCCAAAGAGCCAGGGCAAAAAACTTGAGCTGTGCCTCTTCTGCAGAAAGTCAGCTTTGCAACGGTGCCATCCGCATTGCTGTCGCTCCTCCATTTCCCAACTCAAAGTCCATTCCAATGGAACCTCTTTGGCAGCCGTGCCCGGCTGCCCAGCATGCCAGGGAGAAGAGCACGAACAGTTGGCCTCTGCTCCCACAGCCGAAGAGCCAGTGCAAAAAACTTGAGCTGTGCCTCTTCTGCAGAAAGTCAGATTTGCAACTGTGCCATCCGCATTGCTGTCGCTCCTCGATTTCCCAACTCAAAGTCCATTACAATGGAACCTCTGTGGCACCCGTGCTCGGCTGCCCAGCATCCCAGGGAGTAGAGCACGAACGGTTGGCCTCTGCTCCCACAGCCGAAGAGCCAAGGCAAAAAACTTGAGCTGTGCCTCTTCTGCAGAAAGTCAGCTTTGCAACGGTGCCATCGGCATTGCTGTCGCTCCTCGATTTCCCAACTCAAAGTCCATTACAATGGAACCTCTTTGGCACCCGTGCTCGGCTGCCCAGCATGCCAGGGAGTAGAGCACGAACGGTTGGCCTCTGCTCCCACAGCCGAAGAGCCAGGGCAAAAAACTTGAGCTGTGCCTCTTCTGCAGAAAGTCAGCTTTGCAACGGTGCCATCCGCATTGCTGTCGCTCCTCCATTTCCCAACTCAAAGTCCATTACAATGGAACCTCTTTGGCACCCGTGCCCGGCTGCCCAGCATCCCAGGGAGTAGAGCACGAACAGTTGGCCTCTGCTCCCACAGCCGAAGAGCCAGTGCAAAAAACTTGAGCTGTGCCTCTTCTGCAGAAAGTCAGCTTTGCAACGGTGCCATCCGCATTGCTGTCGCTCCTCCATTTCCCAACTCAAAGTCCATTACAATGGAACCTCTTTGGCACCCGTGCCCGGCTGCCCAGCATCCCAGGGAGTAGAGCACGAACAGTTGGCCCCTGTTCCCACAGCCGAAGAGCCAGGGCAAAAAACTTGAGCTGTGCCTCTTCTGCAGAAAGTCAGCTTTGCAACGGTGCCATCCGCATTGCTGTCTCTCCTCGATTTCCCAACTCAAAGTCCATTACAATGGAACCTCTTTGGCACCCGTGCTCGGCTGCCCAGCATCCCAGGGAGTAGAGCACGAACGGTTGGCCTCTGCTCCTACAGCCGAAGAGCCAGGGCAAAAAACTTGAGCTGTGCCTCTTCTGCAGAAAGTCAGCTTTGCAACGGTGCCATCGGCATTGCTGTCGCTCCTCGATTTCCCAACTCATAGTCCATTACAATGGAACCTCTTTGGCAGCCGTGCTCGGCTGCCCAGCATGCCAGGGAGTAAAGCACGAACGGTTGGCCTCTGCTCCCACAGCCGAAGAGCCAGGGCAAAAAACTTGAGCTGTGCCTCTTCTGCAGAAAGTCAGCTTTGCAACGGTGCCATCCGCATTGCTGTCGCTCCTCCATTTCCCAACTCAAAGTCCATTACAATGGAACCTCTGTGGCACCCGTGCTCGGCTGCCCAGCATGCCAGGGAGTAGAGCACGAACGGTTGGCCTCTGCTCCCACAGCTGAAGAGCCAGGGCAAAAAACTTGAGCTGTGCCTCTTCTGCAGAAAGTCAGCTTTGCAACGGTGCCATCGGCATTGCTGTCGCTCCTCGATTTCCCAACTCAAAGTCCATTACAATGGAACCTCTTTGGCACCCGTGCTCGGCTGACCAGCATCCCAGGGAGTAGAGCACGAACAGTTGGCCTCTGCTCCCACAGCCGAAGAGCCAAGGCAAAAAACTTGAGCTGTGCCTCTTCTGCAGAAAGTCAGCTTTGCAACGGTGCCATCCGCATTGCTGTCGCTCCTCGATTTCCCAACTCAAAGTCCATTACAATGGAACCTCTTTGGCAGCAGTACCCGGCTGCCCAGCATGCCAGGGAGTAGAGCACGAACGGTTGGCCTCTGCTCCCACAGCCGAAGAGCCAGGGCAAAAAACTGGAGCTGTGCCTCTTCTGCAGAAAGTCAGCTTTGCAACGGTGCCATCCGCATTGCTGTCGCTCCTCGATTTCCCAGCTCAAAGTCCATTACAATGGAACCTCTTTGGCAGCCGTGCTCGGCTGCCCAGCATCACAGGGAGTAGAGCACGAACGGTTGGCCTCTGCTCCCACAGCCGAAGAGCCAAGGCAAAAAACTTGAGCTGTGCCTCTTCTGCAGAAAGTCAGCTTTGCAACGGTGCCATCCGCATTGCTGTCGCTTCTCTATTTCCTAACTCAAAGTCCATTACAGTGGAACCTCTTTGGCACCCGTGCCCGGCTGCCCAGCATGCCAGGGAGTAGAGCACGAACAGTTGGCCTCTGCTCCCACAGCCGAAGAGCCAGGGCAAAAAACTTGAGCTGTGCCTCTTCTGCAGAAAGTCAGTTTTGCAACGGTGCCATCCGCATTGCTGTCGCTCCTCCATTTCCCAACTCAAAGTCCATTACAATGGAACCTCTTTGGCACCCGTGCTCGGCTGCCCAGCATCCCAGGGAGTAGAGCACGAACGGTTGGCCTCTGCTCCCACAGCTGAAGAGCCAGGGCAAAAAACTTGAGCTGTGCCTCTTCTGCAGAAAGTCAGCTTTGCAACGGTGCCATCGGCATTGCTGTCGCTCCTCCATTTCCCAACTCAAAGTCCATTACAATGGAACCTCTTTGGCACCCGTGCTCGGCTGACCAGCATCCCAGGGAGTAGAGCACGAACGGTTGGCCTCTGCTCCCACAGCCGAAGAGCCAAGGCAAAAAACTTGAGCTGTGCCTCTTCTGCAGAAAGTCAGCTTTGCAACGGTGCCATCCGCATTGCTGTCGCTCCTCGATTTCCCAACTCAAAGTCCATTACAATGGAACCTCTTTGGCAGCAGTACCCGGCTGCCCAGCATGCCAGGGAGTAGAGCACGAACGGTTGGCCTCTGCTCCCACAGCCGAAGAGCCAGGGCAAAAAACTTGAGCTGTGCCTCTTCTGCAGAAAGTCAGCTTTGCAACGGTGCCATCCGCATTGCTGTCGCTCCTCGATTTCCCAGCTCAAAGTCCATTACAATGGAACCTCTTTGGCAGCCGTGCTCGGCTGCCCAGCATCACAGGGAGTAGAGCACAAACGGTTGGCCTCTGCTCCCACAGCCGAAGAGCCAAGGCAAAAAACTTGAGCTGTGCCTCTTCTGCAGAAAGTCAGCTTTGCAACGGTGCCATCCGCATTGCTGTCGCTCCTCGATTTCCCAACTCAAAGTCCATTACAATGGAACATCTTTGGCACCCGTTCCCGGCTGCCTAGCATGCCAGGGAGTAGAGCACGAACGGTTGGCTTCTGCTCCCACAGCCGAAGAGCCAGTGCAAAAAACTTGAGCTGTGCCTCTTCTGCAGAAAGTCATCTTTGCAACGGTGCCATCCGCATTGCTGTCGCTCCTCCATTTCTCAACTCAAAGTCCATTACAATGGAACCTCTTTGGCACCCGTGCTCGGCTGCCCAGCATCCCAGGGAGTAGAGCACGAACGGTTGGCCTCTGCTCCCACAGCCAAAGAGCCAGGGCAAAAAACTTGAGCTGTGCCTCTTCTGCAGAAAGTCAGCTTTGCAACGGTGCCATCCGCATTGCTGTCGCTCCTCCATTTCCCAACTCAAAGTCCATTCCAATGGAACCTCTTTGGCAGCCGTGCTCGGCTGCCCAGCATGCCAGGGAGTAGAGCACGAACGGTTGGCCTCTGCTCCCACAGCCGAAGAGCCAGGGCAAAAAACTTGAGCTGTGCCTCTTCTGCAGAAAGTCAGCTTTGCAACGGTGCCATCCGCATTGCTGTCGCTCCTCGATTTCCCAACTCAAAGTCCATTACAATGGAACCTCTTTGGCACCCGTGCTCGGCTGCCCAGCATGCCAGGGAGTAGAGCACGAACGGTTGGCCTCTGCTCCCACAGCCGAAGAGCCAGGGCAAAAAACTTGAGCTGTGCCTCTTCTGCAGAAAGTCAGCTTTGCAACGGTGCCATCCGCATTGCTGTCGCTCCTCCATTTCCCAACTCAAAGTCCATTACAATGGAACCTCTTTGGCAGCCGTGCTCGGCTGCCCAGCATCCCAGGGAGTAGAGCACGAACATTCGGCCTCTGCTCCCACAGCCGAAGAGCCAGGGCAAAAAACTTGAGCTGTGCCTCTTCTGCAGAAAGTCAGCTTTGCAACGGTGCCATCCGCATTGCTGTCGCTCCTCCATTTCCCAACTCAAAGTCCATTACAATGGAACCTCTGTGGCACCCGTGCTCGGCTGCCCAGCATCCCAGGGAGTAGAGCACGAACGGTTGGCCTCTGCTCCCACAGCTGAAGAGCCAGGGCAAAAAACTTGAGCTGTGCCTCTTCTGCAGAAAGTCAGCTTTGCAACGGTGCCATCCGCAGTGCTGTCGCTCCTCGATTTCCCAACTCAAAGTCCATTACAATGGAACCTCTTTGGCACCCGTGCTCGGCTGACCAGCATCCCAGGGAGTAGAGCACGAACGGTTGGCCTCTGCTCCCACAGCCGAAGAGCCAAGGCAAAAAACTTGAGCTGTGCCTCTTCTGCAGAAAGTCAGCTTTGCAACGGTGCCATCCGCATTGCTGTCGCTCCTCGATTTCCCAACTCAAAGTCCATTACAATGGAACCTCTTTGGCAGCAGTACCCGGCTGCCCAGCATGCCAGGGAGTAGAGCACGAACGGTTGGCCTCTGCTCCCACAGCCGAAGAGCCAGGGCAAAAAACTTGAGCTGTGCCTCTTCTGCAGAAAGTCAGCTTTGCAACGGTGCCATCCGCATTGCTGTCGCTCCTCGATTTCCCAGCTCAAAGTCCATTACAATGGAACCTCTTTGGCACCCGTGCTCGGCTGCCCAGCATCACAGGGAGTAGAGCACGAACGGTTGGCCTCTGCTCCCACAGCCGAAGAGCCAAGGCAAAAAACTTGAGCTGTGCCTCTTCTGCAGAAAGTCAGCTTTGCAACGGTGCCATCCGCATTGCTGTCGCTTCTCGATTTCCTAACTCAAAGTCCATTACAATGGAACCTCTTTGGCACCCGTGCCCGGCTGCCCAGCATGCCAGGGAGTAGAGCACGAACAGTTGGCCTCTGCTCCCACAGCCGAAGAGCCAGGGCAAAAAACTTGAGCTGTGCCTCTTCTGCAGAAAGTCAGTTTTGCAACGGTGCCATCCGCATTGCTGTCGCTCCTCCATTTCCCAACTCAAAGTCCATTACAATGGAACCTCTTTGGCACCCGTGCTCGGCTGCCCAGCATCCCAGGGAGTAGAGCACGAACGGTTGGCCTCTGCTCCCACAGCTGAAGAGCCAGGGCAAAAAACTTGAGCTGTGCCTCTTCTGCAGAAAGTCAGCTTTGCAACGGTGCCATCGGCATTGCTGTCGCTCCTCGATTTCCCAACTCAAAGTCCATTACAATGGAACCTCTTTGGCACCCGTGCTCGGCTGACCAGCATCCCAGGGAGTAGAGCACGAACGGTTGGCCTCTGCTCCCACAGCCGAAGAGCCAAGGCAAAAAACTTGAGCTGTGCCTCTTCTGCAGAAAGTCAGCTTTGCAACGGTGCCATCCGCATTGCTGTCGCTCCTCGATTTCCCAACTCAAAGTCCATTACAATGGAACCTCTTTGGCACCCGTGCTCGGCTGCCCAGCATCCCAGGGAGTAGAGCACGAACGGTTGGCCTCTGCTCCCACAGCCGAAGAGCCAGGGCAAAAAACTTGAGCTGTGCCTCTTCTGCAGAAAGTCAGCTTTGCAACGGTGCCATCCGCATTGCTGTCGCTCCTCGATTTCCCAACTCAAAGTCCATTACAATGGAACCTCTTTGGCAGCCGTGCTCGGCTGCCCAGCATCACAGGGAGTAGAGCACGAACGGTTGGCCTCTGCTCCCACAGCCGAAGAGCCAAGGCAAAAAACTTGAGCTGTGCCTCTTCTGCAGAAAGTCAGCTTTGCAACGGTGCCATCCGCATTGCTGTCGCTTCTCGATTTCCTAACTCAAAGTCCATTACAATGGAACCTCTTTGGCACCCGTGCCCGGCTGCCCAGCATGCCAGGGAGTAGAGCAAGAACAGTTGGCCTCTGCTCCCACAGCCGAAGAGCCAGGGCAAAAAACTTGAGCTGTGCCTCTTCTGCAGAAAGTCAGTTTTGCAACGGTGCCATCCGCATTGCTGTCGCTCCTCCATTTCCCAACTCAAAGTCCATTACAATGGAACCTCTGTGGCACCAGTGCTGGGCTGCCCAGCATCCCAGGGAGTAGAGCACGAACGGTTGGCCTCTGCTCCCACAGCCAAAGAGCCAGGGCAAAAAACTTGAGCTGTGCCTCTTCTGCAGAAAGTCAGCTTTGCAACGGTGCCATCCGCATTGCTGTCGCTCCTCGATTTCCCAGCTCAAAGTCCATTACAATGGAACCTCTTTGGCAGCCGTGCTGGGCTGCCCAGCATCCCAGGGAGTAGAGCATGAACGGTTGGCCTCTGCTCCCACAGCCGAAGAGCCAGGGCAAAAAACTTGAGCTGTGCCTCTTCTGCAGAAAGTCAGCTTTGCAACGGTGCCATCCGCATTGCTGTCGCTCCTCGATTTCCCAACTCAAAGTCCATTACAATGGAACCTCTTTGGCAGCCGTGCCCGGCTGCCCAGCATCCCAGGGAGTAGAGCACGAACGGTTGGCCTCCGCTCCCACAGCCGAAGAGCCAGGGCAAAAAACTTGAGCTGTGCCTCTTCTGCAGAAAGTCAGCTTTGCAACGGTGCCATCCGCATTGCTGTCGCTCCTCCATTTCCCAACTCAAAGTCCATTACAATGGAACCTCTTTGGCACCCGTGCTCGGCTGCCCAGCATGCCAGGGAGTAGAGCACGAACATTCGGCCTCTGCTCTCACAGCCGAAGAGCCAGAGCAAAAAACTTGAGCTGTGCCTCTTCTGCAGAAAGTCAGCTTTGCAACGGTGCCATCCGCATTGCTGTCGCTCCTCGATTTCCCAACTCAAAGTCCATTACAATGGAACCTCTTTGGCACCCGTTCCCGGCTGCCTAGCATGCCAGGGAGTAGAGCACGAACGGTTGGCTTCTGCTCCCACAGCCGAAGAGCGAGTGCAAAAAACTTGAGCTGTGCCTCTTCTGCAGAAAGTCATCTTTGCAACGGTGCCATCCGCATTGCTGTCGCTCCTCCATTTCTCAACTCAAAGTCCATTACAATGGAACCTCTTTGGCACCCGTGCTCGGCTGCCCAGCATCCCAGGGAGTAGAGCACGAACGGTTGGCCTCTGCTCCCACAGCCAAAGAGCCAGGGCAAAAAACTTGAGCTGTGCCTCTTCTGCAGAAAGTCAGCTTTGCAACGGTGCCATCCGCATTGCTGTCGCTCCTCCATTTCCCAACTCAAAGTCCATTCCAATGGAACCTCTTTGGCAGCCGTGCTCGGCTGCCCAGCATGCCAGGGAGTAGAGCACGAACGGTTGGCCTCTGCTCCCACAGCCGAAGAGCCAGGGCAAAAAACTTGAGCTGTGCCTCTTCTGCAGAAAGTCAGCTTTGCAACGGTGCCATCCGCATTGCTGTCGCTCCTCGATTTCCCAACTCAAAGTCCATTACAATGGAACCTCTTTGGCACCCGTGCTCGGCTGCCCAGCATGCCAGGGAGTAAAGCACGAACGGTTGGCCTCTGCTCCCACAGCCGAAGAGCCAGGGCAAAAAACTTGAGCTGTGCCTCTTCTGCAGAAAGTCAGCTTTGCAACGGTGCCATCCGCATTGCTGTCGCTCCTCGATTTCCCAACTCAAAGTCCATTAAAATGGAACCTCTTTGGCAGCCGTGCTCGGCTGCCCAGCATCCCAGGGAGTAGAGCACGAACATTCGACCTCTGCTCCCACAGCCGAAGAGCCAGGGCAAAAAACTTGAGCTGTGCCTCTTCTGCAGAAAGTCAGCTTTGCAACGGTGCCATCCGCATTGCTGTCGCTTCTCGATTTCCTAACTCAAAGTCCATTACAATGGAACCTCTTTGGCACCCGTGCCCGGCTGCCCAGCATGCCAGGGAGTAGAGCACGAACAGTTGGCCTCTGCTCCCACAGCCGAAGAGCCAGGGCAAAAAACTTGAGCTGTGCCTCTTCTGCAGAAAGTCAGCTTTGCAACGGTGCCATCCGCATTGCTGTCGCTCCTCCATTTCCCAACTCAAAGTCCATTACAATGGAACCTCTGTGGCACCCGTGCCCGGCTGCCCAGCATCCCAGGGAGTAGAGCACGAACGGTTGGCCTCTGCTCCCACAGCCGAAGAGCCAGGGCAAAAAACTTGAACTGTGCCTCTTCTGCAGAAAGTCAGCTTTGCAACGGTGCCATCGGCATTGCTGTCGCTCCTCGATTTCCCAACTCAAAGTCCATTACAATGGAACCTCTTTGGCACCCGTGCTCGGCTGCCCAGCATGCCAGGGAGTAGAGCATGAACGTTTGGCCTCTGCTCCCACAGCCGAAGAGCCAGGGCAAAAAACTGGAGCTGTGCCTCTTCTGCAGAAAGTCAGCTTTGCAACGGTGCCATCCGCATTGCTGTCGCTCCTCGATTTCCCAACTCAAAGTCCATTACAATGGAACCTCTTTGGCAGCCGTGCCCGGCTGCCCAGCATGCCAGGGAGTAGAGCACGAACGGTTGGCCTCTGCTCCCACAGCCGAAGAGCCAGGGCAAAAAACTTGAGCTGTGCCTCTTCTGCAGAAAGTCAGCTTTGCAACGGTGCCATCCGCATTGCTGTCGCTCCTCCATTTCCCAACTCAAAGTCCATTACAATGGAACCTCTTTGGCACCCGTGCTGGGCTGCCTAGCATCCCAGGGAGTAGAGCACGAACGGTTGGCCTCTGCTCCCACAGCCGAAGAGCCAGGGCAAAAAACTTGAGCTGTGCCTCTTCTGCAGAAAGTCAGCTTTGCAACGGTGCCATCCGCATTGCTGTCGCTCCTCGATTTCCCAACTCAAAGTCCATTACAATGGAACCTCTTTGGCACCCGTTCCCGGCTGCCCAGCATGCCAGGGAGTAGAGCACGAACGGTTGGCCTCTGCTCCCACAGCCGAAGAGCCAGGGCAAAAAACTTGAGCTGTGCCTCTTCTGCAGAAAGTCAGCTTTGCAACGGTGCCATCCGCATTGCTGTCGCTCCTCCATTTCCCAACTCAAAGTCCATTACAATGGAACCTCTTTGGCACCCGTGCTCGGCTGCCCAGCATCCCAGGGAGTAGAGCACGAACGGTTGGCCTCTGCTCCCACAGCCAAAGAGCCAGGGCAAAAAACTTGAGCTGTGCCTCTTCTGCAGAAAGTCAGCTTTGCAACGGTGCCATCCGCATTGCTGTCGCTCCTCGATTTCCCAACTCAAAGTCCATTCCAATGGAACCTCTTTGGCACCCGTGCTCGGCTGCCCAGCATGCCAGGGAGTAAAGCACGAACGGTTGGCCTCGGCTCCCACAGCCGAAGAGCCAGGGCAAAAAACTTGAGCTGTGCCTCTTCTGCAGAAAGTCAGCTTTGCAACGGTGCCATCCGCATTGCTGTCGCTCCTCGATTTCCCAACTCAAATTCCATTACAATGGAACCTCTGTGGCACCCGTGCCCGGCTGCCCAGCATCCCAGGGAGTAGAGCACGAACGGTTGGCCTCTGCTCCCATAGCCGAAGAGCCAGGGCAAAAAACTTGAGCTGTGCCTCTTCTGCAGAAAGTCAGCTTTGCAACGGTGCCATCCGCATTGCTGTCGCTCCTCGATTTCCCAACTCAAAGTCCATTACAATGGAACCTCTTTGGCACCCGTGCCCGGCTGCCCAGCATCCCAGGCAGTAGAGCACGAACGGTTGGCCTCTGCTCCCACAGCCGAAGAGCCAGGGCAAAAAACGTGAGCTGTGCCTCTTCTGCAGAAAGTCAGCTTTGCAACGGTGCCATCCGCATTGCTGTCGCTCCTCGATTTCCCAACTCAAAGTCCATTACAATGGAACCTCTTTGGCACCCGTGCCCGGCTGCCCAGCATCCCAGGGAGTAGAGCACGAACGGTTGGCCTCTGCTCCCACAGCCGAAGAGCCAGGGCAAAAAACTTGAGCTGTGCCTCTTCTGCAGAAAGTCAGCTTTGCAACGGTGCCATCCGCATTGCTGTCGCTCCTCCATTTCCCAACTCAAAGTCCATTACAATGGAACCTCTTTGGCACCCGTGCTGGGCTGCCCAGTATGGCAGGGAGTAGAGCACGAACGGTTGGCCTCTGCTCCCACAGCCGAAGAGCCAGGGCAAAAAACTTGAGCTGTGCCTCTTCTGCAGAAAGTCAGCTTTGCAACGGTGCCATCCGCATTGCTGTCGCTCCTCCATTTCCCAACTCAAAGTCCATTACAATGGAACCTCTTTGGCACCCGTGCTCGGCTGCCCAGCATGCCTGGGAGTAAAGCACGAACGGTTGGCCTCTGCTCCCATAGCCGAAGAGCCAGGGCAAAAAACTGGAGCTGTGCCTCTTCTGCAGAAAGTCAGCTTTGCAACGGTGCCATCCGCATTGCTGTCGCTCCTCGATTTCCCAACTCAAAGTCCATTACAATGGAACCTCTTTGGCAGCCGTGCTCGGCTGCCCAGCATGCCAGGGAGTAGAGCACGAACGGTTGGCCTCTGCTCCCACAGCCGAAGAGCCAGGGCAAAAAACTGGAGCTGTGCCTCTTCTGCAGAAACTCAGCTTTGCAACGGTGCCATCGGCATTGCTGTCGCTCCTCCATTTCCCAACTCAAAGTCCATTACAATGGAACCTCTTTGGCACCCGTTCCCGGCTGCCCAGCATCCCAGGGAGTAGAGCACGAACGGTTGGCCTCTGCTCCCACAGCCGAAGAGCCAGGGCAAAAAACTTGAGCTGTGCCTCTTCTGCAGAAAGTCAGCTTTGCAACGGTGCCATCGGCATTGCTGTCGCTCCTCGATTTCCCAACTCAAAGTCCATTACAATGGAACCTCTTTGGCACCCGTGCTCGGCTGCCCAGCATCCCAGGGAGTAGAGCACGAACGGTTGGCCTCTGCTCCCACAGCCGAAGAGCCAGGGCAAAAAACTTGAGCTGTGCCTCTTCTGCAGAAAGTCAGCTTTGCAACGGTGCCATCCGCAGTGCTGTCGCTCCTCGATTTCCCAACTCAAAGTCCATTACAATGGAACCTCTTTGGCACCCGTGCCCGGCTGCCCAGCATCCCAGGGAGTAGAGCACGAACGGTTGGCCTCTGCTCCCACAGCCGAAGAGCCAGGGCAAAAAACTTGAGCTGTGCCTCTTCTGCAGAAAGTCAGCTTTGCAACGGTGCCATCCGCATTGCTGTCGCTCCTCGATTTCCCAACTCAAAGTCCATTACAATGGAACCTCTTTGGCACCCGTGCTCGGCTGCCCAGCATGCCAGGGAGTAGAGCACGAACAGTTGGCCTCTGCTCCCACAGCCGAAGAGCCAGGGCAAAAAACTTGAGCTGTGCCTCTTCTGCAGAAAGTCAGCTTTGCAACGGTGCCATCCGCATTGCTGTCGCTCCTCCATTTCCCAACTCAAAGTCCATTACAATGGAACCTCTTTGGCATCCGTGCCCGGCTGCCCAGCATCCCAGGGAGTAGAGCACGAACGGTTGGCCTCTGCTCCCACAGCCGAAGAGCCAGGGCAAAAAACTTGAGCTGTGCCTCTTCTGCAGAAAGTCAGCTTTGCAACGGTGCCATCCGCATTGCTGTCGCTCCTCCATTTCCCAACTCAAAGTCCATTACAATGGAACCTCTTTGGCAGCCGTGCTCGGCTGCCCAGCATCCCAGGGAGTAGAGCACGAACGGTTGGCCTCTGCTCCCACAGCCGAAGAGCCAGGGCAAAAAACTTGAGCTGTGCCTCTTCTGCAGAAAGTCAGCTTTGCAACGGTGCCATCCGCATTGCTGTCTCTCCTCGATTTCCCAACTCAAAGTCCATTACAATGGAACCTCTTTGGCACCCGTGCTCGGCTGCCCAGCATGCCAGGGAGTAGAGCACGAACGGTTGGCCTCTGCTCCTACAGCCGAAGAGCCAGGGCAAAAAACTTGAGCTGTGCCTCTTCTGCAGAAAGTCAGCTTTGCAACGGTGCCATCCGCATTGCTGTCGCTCCTCGATTTCCCAACTCAAAGTCCATTACAATGGAACCTCTTTGGCACCCGTGCTCGGCTGCCCAGCATGCCAGGGAGTAGAGCACGAACATTCGGCCTCTGCTCTCACAGCCGAAGAGCCAGGGCAAAAAACTGGAGCTGTGCCTCTTCTGCAGAAAGTCAGCTTTGCAACGGTGCCATCCGCATTGCTGTCACTCCTCCATTTCCCAACTCAAAGTCCATTACAATGGAACCTCTTTGGCACCCGTGCCCGGCTGCCCAGCATGCCAGGGAGTAGAGCACGAACGGTTGGCCTCTGCTCCCACAGCCGAAGACCCAGTGCAAAAAACTTGAGCTGTGCCTCTTCTGCAGAAAGTCAGCTTTGCAACGGTGCCATCGGCATTGCTGTCGCTCCTCCATTTCCCAACTCAAAGTCCATTACAATGGAACCTCTTTGGCACCCGTGCTCGGCTGCCCAGCATCCCAGGGAGTAGAGCACGAACGGTTGGCCTCTGCTCCCACAGCCAAAGAGCCAGGGCAAAAAACTGGAGCTGTGCCTCTTCTGCAGAAAGTCAGCTTTGCAACGGTGCCATCCGCATTGCTGTCGCTCCTCCATTTCCCAACTCAAAGTCCATTACAATGGAACCTCTTTGGCACCCGTGCTCGGCTGCCCAGCATCCCAGGGAGTAGAGCACGAACGGTTGGCCTCTGCTCCCACAGCCGAAGAGCCAAGGCAAAAAACTTGAGCTGTGCCTCTTCTGCAGAAAGTCAGCTTTGCAACGGTGCCATCCGCATTGCTGTCGCTCCTCCATTTCCCAACTCAAAGTCCATTACAATGGAACCTCTTTGGCACCCGTGCTCGGCTGCCCAGCATGCCAGGGAGTAGAGCACCAACGGTTGGCCTCTGCTCCCACAGCCGAAGAGCCAGGGCAAAAAACTTGAGCTGTGCCTCTTCTGCAGAAAGTCAGCTTTGCAACGGTGCCATCCGCATTGCTGTCGCTCCTCGATTTCCCAACTCAAAGTCCATTACAATGGAACCTCTTTGGCACCCGTGCTCGGCTGCCCAGCATGCCAGGGAGTAGAGCACGAACGGTTGGCCTCTGCTCCCACAGCCGAAGAGCCAGGGCAAAAAACTTGAGCTGTGCCTCTTCTGCAGAAAGTCAGCTTTGCAACGGTGCCATCCGCATTGCTGTCGCTTCTCGATTTCCTAACTCAAAGTCCATTACAATGGAACCTCTTTGGCAGCCGTGCTCGGCGGCCCAGCATGCCAGGGAGTAGAGCACGAACGGTTGGCCTCTGCTCCCACAGCCAAAGAGGCAGGGCAAAAAACTTGAGCTGTGCCTCTTCTGCAGAAAGTCAGCTTTGCAACGGTGCCATCCGCATTGCTGTCGCTCCTCGATTTCCCAACTCAAAGTCCATTACAATGGAACCTCTTTGGCACCCGTGCCCGGCTGCCCAGCATCCCAGGGAGTAGAGCACGAACGGTTGGCCTCTGCTCCCACAGCCGAAGAGCCAGGGCAAAAAACTTGAGCTGTGCCTCTTCTGCAGAAAGTCAGCTTTGCAACGGTGCCATCCGCATTGCTGTCTCTCCTCGATTTCCCAACTCAAAGTCCATTACAATGGAACCTCTTTGGCAGCCGTGCTCGGCTGCACAGCATCCCAGGGAGTAGAGCACGAACGGTTGGCCTCTGCTCCTACAGCCGAAGAGCCAGGGCAAAAAACTGGAGCTGTGCCTCTTCTGCAGAAAGTCAGCTTTGCAACGGTGCCATCGGCATTTCTGTCGCTCCTCGATTTCCCAACTCAAAGTCCATTACAATGGAACCTCTTTGGCACCCGTGCCTGGCTGCCCAGCATGCCAGGGAGTAGAGCACGAACAGTTGGCCTCTGCTCTCACAGTCGAAGAGCCAGGGCAAAAAACTTGAGCTGTGCCTCTTCTGCAGAAAGTCAGCTTTGCAACGGTGCCATCGGCATTTCTGTCGCTCCTCGATTTCCCAACTCAAAGTCCATTACAATTGAACCTCTTTGGCACCCGTGCTGGGCTGCCCAGCATCCCAGGGAGTAGAGCACGAACATTCGACCTCTGCTCCCACAGCCGAAGAGCCAGGGCAAAAAACTTGAGCTGTGCCTCTTCTGCAGAAAGTCAGCTTTGCAACGGTGCCATCCGCATTGCTGTCGCTCCTCGATTTCCCAACTCAAAGTCCATTACAATGGAACCTCTTTGGCAGCCGTGCCCGGCTGCCCAGCATGCCAGGGAGTAGAGCACGAACGGTTGGCCTCTGCTCCCACAGCCGAAGAGCCAGTGCAAAAAACTTGAGCTGTGCCTCTTCTGCAGAAAGTCAGCTTTGCAACGGTGCCATCGGCATTGCTGTCGCTCCTCCATTTCCCAACTCAAAGTCCATTACAATGGAACCTCTTTGGCACCCGTGCTCGGCTGCCCAGCATCCCAGGGAGTAGAGCACGAACATTCGACCTCTGCTCCCACAGCCGAAGACCCAGTGCAAAAAACTTGAGCTGTGCCTCTTCTGCAGAAAGTCAGCTTTGCAACGGTGCCATCGGCATTGCTGTCGCTCCTCCATTTCCCAACTCAAAGTCCATTACAATGGAACCTCTTTGGCACCCGTGCTCGGCTGCCCAGCATCCCAGGGAGTAGAGCACGAACGGTTGGCCTCTGCTCCCACAGCCAAAGAGCCAGGGCAAAAAACTGGAGCTGTGCCTCTTCTGCAGAAAGTCAGCTTTGCAACGGTGCCATCCGCATTGCTGTCGCTCCTCCATTTCCCAACTCAAAGTCCATTACAATGGAACCTCTTTGGCACCCGTGCTCGGCTGCCCAGCATCCCAGGGAGTAGAGCACGAACGGTTGGCCTCTGCTCCCACAGCCGAAGAGCCAAGGCAAAAAACTTGAGCTGTGCCTCTTCTGCAGAAAGTCAGCTTTGCAACGGTGCCATCCGCATTGCTGTCGCTCCTCCATTTCCCAACTCAAAGTCCATTACAATGGAACCTCTTTGGCACCCGTGCTCGGCTGCCCAGCATGCCAGGGAGTAGAGCACCAACGGTTGGCCTCTGCTCCCACAGCCGAAGAGCCAGGGCAAAAAACTTGAGCTGTGCCTCTTCTGCAGAAAGTCAGCTTTGCAACGGTGCCATCCGCATTGCTGTCGCTCCTCGATTTCCCAACTCAAAGTCCATTACAATGGAACCTCTTTGGCACCCGTGCTCGGCTGCCCAGCATGCCAGGGAGTAGAGCACGAACGGTTGGCCTCTGCTCCCACAGCCGAAGAGCCAGGGCAAAAAACTTGAGCTGTGCCTCTTCTGCAGAAAGTCAGCTTTGCAACGGTGCCATCCGCATTGCTGTCGCTTCTCGATTTCCTAACTCAAAGTCCATTACAATGGAACCTCTTTGGCAGCCGTGCTCGGCGGCCCAGCATGCCAGGGAGTAGAGCACGAACGGTTGGCCTCTGCTCCCACAGCCAAAGAGGCAGGGCAAAAAACTTGAGCTGTGCCTCTTCTGCAGAAAGTCAGCTTTGCAACGGTGCCATCCGCATTGCTGTCGCTCCTCGATTTCCCAACTCAAAGTCCATTACAATGGAACCTCTTTGGCACCCGTGCCCGGCTGCCCAGCATCCCAGGGAGTAGAGCACGAACGGTTGGCCTCTGCTCCCACAGCCGAAGAGCCAGGGCAAAAAACTTGAGCTGTGCCTCTTCTGCAGAAAGTCGGCTTTGCAACGGTGCCATCCGCATTGCTGTCTCTCCTCGATTTCCCAACTCAAAGTCCATTACAATGGAACCTCTTTGGCAGCCGTGCTCGGCTGCACAGCATCCCAGGGAGTAGAGCACGAACGGTTGGCCTCTGCTCCCACAGCCGAAGAGCCAGGGCAAAAAACTGGAGCTGTGCCTCTTCTGCAGAAAGTCAGCTTTGCAACGGTGCCATCGGCATTTCTGTCGCTCCTCGATTTCCCAACTCAAAGTCCATTACAATGGAACCTCTTTGGCACCCGTGCCTGGCTGCCCAGCATGCCAGGGAGTAGAGCACGAACAGTTGGCCTCTGCTCTCACAGTCGAAGAGCCAGGGCAAAAAACTTGAGCTGTGCCTCTTCTGCAGAAAGTCAGCTTTGCAACGGTGCCATCGGCATTTCTGTCGCTCCTCGATTTCCCAACTCAAAGTCCATTACAATTGAACCTCTTTGGCACCCGTGCTGGGCTGCCCAGCATCCCAGGGAGTAGAGCACGAACATTCGACCTCTGCTCCCACAGCCGAAGAGCCAGGGCAAAAAACTTGAGCTGTGCCTCTTCTGCAGAAAGTCAGCTTTGCAACGGTGCCATCCGCATTGCTGTCGCTCCTCGATTTCCCAACTCAAAGTCCATTACAATGGAACCTCTTTGGCAGCCGTGCCCGGCTGCCCAGCATGCCAGGGAGTAGAGCACGAACGGTTGGCCTCTGCTCCCACAGCCGAAGAGCCAGTGCAAAAAACTTGAGCTGTGCCTCTTCTGCAGAAAGTCAGCTTTGCAACGGTGCCATCCGCATTGCTGTCGCTCCTCCATTTCCCAAATCAAAGTCCATTACAATGGAACCTCTTTGGCACCCGTGCTCGGCTGCCCAGCATCCCAGGGAGTAGAGCACGAACGGTTGGCCTCTGCTCCCACAGCCGAAGAGCCAGGGCAAAAAACTTGAGCTGTGCCTCTTCTGCAGAAAGTCAGCTTTGCAACGGTGCCATCCGCATTGCTGTCGCTCCTCGATTTCCCAACTCAAAGTCCATTACAATGGAACCTCTTTGGCACCCGTGCTCGGCTGTCTAGCATGCCAGGGAGTAAAGCACGAACGCTTGGCCTCTGCTCCCACAGCCGAAGAGCCAGGGCAAAAAACTTGAGCTGTGCCTCTTCTGCAGAAAGTCAGCTTTGCAACGGTGCCATCCGCATTGCTGTCACTCCTCGATTTCCCAACTCAAATTCCATTACAATGGAAACTCTTTGGCACCCGTTCCCGGCTGCCCAGCATGCCAGGGAGTAGAGCACGAACATTCGGCCTCTTTTCCCACAGCCGAAGAGCCAGGGCAAAAAACTTGAGCTGGGCCTCTTCTGCAGAAAGTCAGCTTTGCAACACTGCCATCCGCATTGCTGTCGCTCCTCCATTTCCCAACTCAAAGTCCATTACAATGGAACCTCTTTGGCACCCGTGCTGGGCTGCCCAGCATCCCAGGGAGTAGAGCACGAACATTCGGCCTCTGCTCCCACAGCCGAAGAGCCAGGGCAAAAAACTTGAGCTGTGCCTCTTCTGCAGAAAGTCAGCTTTGCAACGGTGCCATCCGCATGGCTGTCGCTCCTCGATTTCCTAACTCAAAGTCCATTACAATGGAACCTCTTTGGCACCCGTGCCCGGCTGCCCAGCATCTCAGGGAGTAGAGCACGAACGGTTGGCCTCTGCTCCTACAGCCGAAGAGCCAGGGCAAAAAACTTGAGCTGTGCCTCTTCTGCAGAAAGTCAGCTTTGCAACGGTGCCATCCGCATTGCTGTCGCTCCTCGATTTCCCAACTCAAAGTCCATTACAATGGAACCTCTTTGGCACCCGTGCTCGTCTGCCCAGCATCCCAGGGAGTAGAGCACGAACGGTTGGCCTCTGCTCCCACAGCCGAAGAGCCAGGGCAAAAAATTTGAGCTGTGCCTCTTCTGCAGAAAGTCGGCTTTGCAACGGTGCCATCCGCATTGCTGTCGCTCCTCGATTTCCCAACTCAAAGTCCATTACAATGGAACCTCTTTGGCACCCGTGCTCGGCTGCCCAGCATGCCAGGGAGTAAAGCACGAACGGTTGGCCTCTGCTCCCACAGCCGAAGAGCCAGGGCAAAAAACTTGAGCTGTGCCTCTTCTGCAGAAAGTCAGCTTTGCAACGGTGCCATCCGCATGGCTGTCGCTCCTCGATTTCCCAACTCAAAGTCCATTACAATGGAACCTCTTTGGCACCCGTGCCCGGCTGCCCAGCATGCCAGGGAGTAGAGCACGAACGGTTGGCCTCTGCTCCCACAGCCGAAGAGCCAGGGCAAAAAACTTGAGCTGTGCCTCTTCTGCAGAAAGTCAGCTTTGCAACGGTGCCATCCGCATTGCTGTCGCTCCTCCATTTCCCAACTCAAAGTCCATTACAATGGAACCTCTTTGGCACCCGTGCTCGGCTGCCCAGCATGCCAGGGAGTAAAGCACGAACGGTTGGCCTCTGCTCCCACAGCCGAAGAGCCAGGGCAAAAAACTTGAGCTGTGCCTCTTCTGCAGAAAGTCAGCTTTGCAACGGTGCCATCCGCATTGCTGTCACTCCTCGATTTCCCAACTCAAATTCCATTACAATGCAAACTCTTTGGCACCCGTTCCCGGCTGCCCAGCATGCCAGGGAGTAGAGCACGAACATTCGGCCTCTGCTCCCACAGCCGAAGAGCCAGGGCAAAAAACTTGAGCTGTGCCTCTTCTGCAGAAAGTCAGCTTTGCAACGGTGCCATCCGCATTGCTGTCGCTCCTCCATTTCCCAACTCAAAGTCCATTACAATGGAACCTCTTTGGCACCCGTGCTCGGCTGCCCAGCATCCCAGGGAGTAGAGCACAAACGGTTGGCCTCTGCTCCCACAGCCGAAGAGCCAGGGCAAAAAACTTGAGCTGTGCCTCTTCTGCAGAAAGTCAGCTTTGCAACGGTGCCATCCGCATTGCTGTCGCTCCTCGATTTCCCAACTCAAAGTCCATTACAATGGAACCTCTTTGGCACCCGTGCTCGGCTGCCCAGCATCCCAGGGAGTAGAGCACGAACGGTTGGCCTCTGCTCCCACAGCCGAAGAGCCAGTGCAAAAAATTTGAGCTGTGCCTCTTCTGCAGAAAGTCGGCTTTGCAACGGTGCCATCCGCATTGCTGTCGCTCCTCGATTTCCCAACTCAAAGTCCATTACAATGGAACCTCTTTGGCACCCGTGCTCGGCTGCCCAGCATCCCAGGGAGTAAAGCACGAACGGTTGGCCTCTGCTCCCACAGCCGAAGAGCCAGGGCAAAAAACTTGAGCTGTGCCTCTTCTGCAGAAAGTCAGCTTTGCAACGGTGCCATCCGCAGTGCTGTCGCTCCTCGATTTCCCAACTCAAAGTCCATTACAATGGAACCTCTTTGGCACCCGTGCCCGGCTGCCCAGCATCCCAGGGAGTAGAGCACGAACGGTTGGCCTCTGCTCCCACAGCCGAAGAGCCAGGGCAAAAAACTTGAGCTGTGCCTCTTCTGCAGAAAGTCAGCTTTGCAACGGTGCCTTCCGCATTGCTGTCGCTCGTCCATTTCCCAACTCAAAGTCCATTACAATGGAACCTCTTTGGCACCCGTGCTCGGCTGCCCAGCATGCCAGGGAGTAAAGCATGAACGGTTGGCCTCTGCTCCCACAGCCGAAGAGCCAAGGCAAAAAACTTGAGCTGTGCCTCTTCTGCAGAAAGTCAGCTTTGCAACAGTGCCATCCGCATTGCTGTCGCTCCTCGATTTCCCAACTCAAAGTCCATTACAATGGAACCTCTTTGGCACCCGTGCCCGGCTGCCCAGCATCCCAGGGAGTAGAGCACGAATGGTTGGCCTCTGCTCCCACAGCCGAAGAGCCAGGGCAAAAATCTTGAGCTGTGCCTCTTCTGCAGAAAATCAACTTTGCAACGGTGCCATCCGCATTGCTGTCGCTCCTCCATTTCCCAACTCAAAGTCCATTACAATGGAACCTCTTTGGCAGCCGTGCCCGGCTGCCCAGCATGCCAGGGAGTAGAGCACGAACGGTTGGCCTCTGCTCCCACAGCCGAAGAGCCAGGGCAAAAAACTTGAGCTGTGCCTCTTCTGCAGAAAGTCAGCTTTGCAACGGTGCCATCCGCATTGCTGTCGCTCCTCCATTTCCCAACTCAAAGTCCATTACAATGGAACATCTGTGGCACTCGTGCTGGGCTGCCCAGCATCCCAGGGAGTAGAGCACGAACATTCGGCCTCAGCTCCCACAGCCGAAGAGCCAGGGCAAAAAACTTGAGCTGTGCCTCTTCTGCAGAAAGTCGGCTTTGCAACGGTGCTATCCGCATTGCTGTCGCTCCTCGATTTCCCAACTCAAAGTCCATTACAATGGAACCTCTTTGGCACCCGTGCTGGGCTGCCCAGTATGCCAGGGAGTAGAGCATGAACGGTTGGCCTCTGCTCCCACAGGCGAAGAGCCAGGGCAAAAAACTTGAGCTGTGCCTCTTCTGCAGAAAGTCAGCTTTGCAACGGTGCCATCCGCATGGCTGTCGCTCCTCGATTTCCCAAATCAAAGTCCATTACAATGGAACCTCTTTGGCACCCGTGCTCGGCTGCCCAGCATGCCAGGGAGTAAAGCACGAACGGTTGGCCTCTGCTCCCACAGCCGAAGAGCCAGGGCAAAAAACTTGAGCTGTGCCTCTTCTGCAGAAAGTCAGCTTTGCAACGGTGCCATCCGCATTGCTGTCGCTCCTCGATTTCCCAACTCAAAGTCCATTACAATGGAACCTCTTTGGCACCCGTGCTCGGCTGCCCAGCATGCCAGGGAGTAGAGCACGAATGGTTGGCCTCTGCTCCCACAGCCGAAGAGCCAGGGCAAAAATCTTGAGCTGTGCCTCTTCTGCAGAAAATCAGCTTTGCAACGGTGCCATCCGCATTGCTGTCGCTCCTCCATTTCCCAACTCAAAGTCCATTACAATGGAACCTCTTTGGCAGCCGTGCTGGGCTGCCCAGCATCCCAGGGAGTAGAGCACGAACATTCGGCCTCTGCTCCCACAGCCGAAGAGCCAGGGCAAAAAACTTGAGCTGTGCCTCTTCTGCAGAAAGTCAGCTTTGCAACGGTGCCATCCGCATTGCTGTCGCTCCTCGATTTCCCAACTCAAAGTCCATTACAATGGAACCTCTGTGGCACCCGTGCTGGGCTGCCCAGCATCCCAGGGAGTAGAGCACGAACATTCGGCCTCTGCTCCCACAGCCGAAGAGCCAGGGCAAAAAACTTGAGCTGTGCCTCTTCTGCAGAAAGTCAGCTTTGCAACGGTGCCATCAGCATTGCTGTCGCTCCTCGATTTAACAACTCAGAGTCCATTACAATGGAACCTCTTTGGCACCCGTGCTCGGCTGCCCAGCATCCCAGGGAGTAGAGCACGAACGGTTGGCCTCTGCTTCCACAGCCGAAGAGCCAGGGCAAAAAACTTGAGCTGTGCCTCTTCTGCAGAAAGTCGGATTTGCAACGGTGCCATCCGCATTGCTGTCGCTCCTCGATTTCCCAACTCAAAGTCCATTACAATGGAACCTCTTTGGCACCAGTGCTGGGCTGCACAGCATGCCAGGGAGTAGAGAATGAACGGTTGGCCTCTGCTCCCACAGCCGAAGAGCCAGGGCAAAAAACTTGAGCTGTGCCTCTTCTGCAGAAATTCAGTTTTGCAACGGTGCCATCCACATTGCTGTCGCTCCTCGATTTCCCAACTCAAAGTCCATTACAATGGAAACTCTTTGGCACCCGTGCCCGGCTGCCCAGCATCCCAGGGAGTAGAGCACGAACGGTTGGCTTCTGCTCCCACAGCCAAAGAGCCAGGGCAAAAAACTTGAGCTGTGCCTCTTCTGCAGAAAATCAGCTTTTCAACGCTGCCATCCGCATTGCTGTCGCTCCTCGATTTCCCAACTCAAAGTCCATTACAATGGAACCTCTTTGGCACCCGTGCTCGGCTGCCCAGCATGCCAGGGAGTAGAGCACGAACGGTTGGCCTCTGCTCCCACAGCCGAAGAGCCGGGGCAAAAAACTTGAGCTGTGCCTCTTCTGCAGAAAGTCAGCTTTGCAACGGTGCCATTCGCAAAGCTGTCACTCCTCGATTTCCCAACTCAAAGTCCATTACAATGGAACCTCTTTGGCACCCGTGCTCGGCTGCCCAGCATCCCAGGGAGTAGAGCACGAACGGTTGGCCTCTGCTCCCACAGCCGAAGAGCCAGGGCAAAAAACTTGAGCTGCGCCTCTTCTGCAGAAAGTCAGCTTTGCAACGGTGCCATCCGCATTGCTGTCGCTCCTCGATTTAACAACTCAGAGTCCATTACAATGGAACGTCTTTGTCAGCCGTGCTCGGCTGCCCAGCATCCCAGGGAGTAGAGCACGAATGGTTGGCCTCTGCTTTCACAGCCGAAGAGCCAGGGCAAAAAACTTGAGCTGTGCCTCTTCTGCAGAAAGTCGGCTTTGCAACGGTGCCATCCGCATTGCTGTTGCTCCTCGATTTCCCAACTCAAAGTCCATTACAATGGAACCTCTTTGGCAGCCGTGCTCGGCTGCCCAGCATGCCAGGGAGTAGAGCACGAACGGTTGGCCTCTGCTCCCACAGCCGAAGAGCCAGGGCAAAAAACTTGAGCTGTGCCTCTTCTGCAGAAAGTCAGCTTTGCAACGGTGCCATCGGCATTGCTGTCGCTCCTCCATTTCCCAGCTCAAAGTCCATTACAATGGAACCTCTTTGGCACCCGTGCTGGGCTGCCCAGCATCCCAGGGAGTAGAGCACGAACGGTTGGCATCTGCTCCCACAGCCGAAGAGCCAGGGCAAAAAACTTGAGCTGTGCCTCTTCTGCAGAAAGTCAGCTTTGCAACGGTGCCATCCGCATTGCTGTCGCTCCTCCATTTCCCAATTCAAAGTCCATTACAATGGAACCTCTTTGGCACCCGTGCTCGGCTGCCCAGCATGCCAGGGAGTAGAGCACGAACGGTTGGCCTCTGCTCCCACAGCCAAAGAGCCAGGGCAAAAAACTTGAGCTGTGCCTCTTCTGCAGAAAGTCAGCTTTGCAACGGTGCCATCCGCATTGCTGTCGCTCCTCGATTTCCCAACTCAAAGTCCATTACAATGGAACCTCTTTGGCACCCGTGCTCAGCTGCCCATCATGCCAGGGAGTAGAGCACGAACGGTTGGCCTCTGCTCCCACAGCCGAAGAGCCAGGTTAAAAAACTTCAGCTGTGCCTCTTTTGCAGAAAGTCAGCTTTGCAACGGTGCCATCCGCATTGCTGTCGCTCCTCCAATTCCCAACTCAAAGTCCATTACAATGGAACATCTTTGGCACTCGTGCTCGGCTGCCCAGCATGCCAGGGAGTAGAGCACGAACGGTTGGCCTCTGCTCCCACAGCCGAAGAGCCAGGACAAAAAACGAGCTGTGCCTCTTCTGCAGAAAGTCAGCTTTGCAACGGTGCCATCCGCATGGCTGTCGCTCCTCGATTTCCCAACTCAAAGTCCATTACAATGGAACCTCTTTGGCAGCCGTGCTCGGCTGCCCAGCATCCCAGGGAGTAGAGCACGAACGGTTGGCCTCTGCTCCCACAGCCGAAGAGCCAGGGCAAAAAACTTGAGCTGTGCCTCTTCTGCAGAAAGTCAGCTTTGCAACGGTGCCATCCGCATGGCTGTCGCTCCTCGATTTACCAACTCAACGTCCATTACAATGGAACCTCTTTGGCACCCATGCTCGGCTGCCCAGCTTGCCAGGGAGTAGAGCACGAACATTCGGCCTCTGCTCCCACAGCCGAAGAGCCAGGGCAAAAAACTTGAGCTGTGCCTCTTCTGCAGAAAGTCAGATTTGCAACGGTGCCATCCGCATTGCTGTCGCTCCTCGATTTCCCAACTCAAAGTCCATTACAATGGAACCTCTTTGGCACCCGTGCTCGGCTGCCCAGCATCCCAGGGAGCAGAGCACGAACGGTTGGCCTCTGCTCCCACAGCCGAAGAGCCAGGGCAAAAAACTTGAGCTGTGCCTCTTCTGCAGAAAGTCAGCTTTGCAACGGTGCCATCCGCATTGCTGTCGCTCCTCGATTTCCCAACTCAAAGTCCATTACAATGGAACCTCTTTGGCACCCATGCTCGGCTGCCCAGCATACCAGGGAGCAGAGCACGAACGGTTGGCCTCTGCTCCCACAGCCGAAGAGCCAGGGCAAAAAACTTGAGCTCTGCCTCTTCTGCAGAAAGTCAGCTTTGCAACGGTGCCATCCGCAAGGCTGTCGCTCCTCGATTTCCCAACTCAAAGTCCATTCCAATGGAACCTCTTTGGCACCCGTGCCCGGCTGCCCAGCATCCCAGGGACTAGAGCAGGAACGGTTGGCCTCTGCTCCCACAGCCGAAGAGCCAGGGCAAAAAACTTGAGCTGTGCCTCTTCTGCAGAAAGTCAGCTTTGCAACGGTGCCATCTGCATGGCTGTCGCTCCTCGATTTCCCAACTCAAAGTCCATTACAATGGAACCTCTTTGGCACCCGTGCCCGGCTGCCCAGCATCCCAGGGAGTAGAGCACGAACATTCGGCCTCTGCTCCCACAGCCGAAGAGCCAGGGCAAAAAACTTGAGCTGTGCCTCTTCTGCAGAAAGTCAGCTTTGCAACGGTGCCATCCGCATTGCTGTCGCTCCTCGATTTCCCAACTCAAAGTCCATTACAATGGAACCTCTTTGGCACCCGTGCTCGGCTGCCCAGAATCCCAGGGAGTAGAGCACGAACAGTTGGCCTCTGCTCCCACAGCCGAAGAGCCAGGGCAAAAAACTTGAGCTGTGCCTCTTCTGCAGAAAGTCAGCTTTGCAACGGTGCCATCCGCATTGCTGTCGCTCCTCGATTTCCCAACTCAAAGTCCATAACAATGGAACCTCTTTGGCACCCTTGCTCGGCTGCCCAGCATCCCAGGGAGTAGAGCACGAACATTCGGCCTCTGCTCCCACAGCCAAAGAGCCAGGGCAAAAAACTTGAGCTGTGCCTCTTCTGCAGAAAGTCAGCTTTGCAACGGTGCCATCCGCATTGCTGTCGCTCCTCCATTTCCCAATTCAAAGTCCATTACAATGGAACCTCTTTGGCACCCGTGCTCGGCTGCCCAGCATGCCAGGGAGTAGAGCACGAACGGTTGGCCTCTGCTCCCACAGCCAAAGAGCCAGGGCAAAAAACTTGAGCTGTGCCTCTTCTGCAGAAAGTCAGCTTTGCAACGGTGCCATCCGCATTGCTGTCGCTCCTCGATTTCCCAACTCAAAGTCCATTACAATGGAACCTCTTTGGCACCCGTGCTCAGCTGCCCATCATGCCAGGGAGTAGACCACGAACGGTTGGCCTCTGCTCCCACAGCCGAAGAGCCAGGTTAAAAAACTTCAGCTGTGCCTCTTTTGCAGAAAGTCAGCTTTGCAACGGTGCCATCCGCATTGCTGTCGCTCCTCCAATTCCCAACTCAAAGTCCATTACAATGGAACATCTTTGGCACTCGTGCTCGGCTGCCCAGCATGCCAGGGAGTAGAGCACGAACGGTTGGCCTCTGCTCCCACAGCCGAAGAGCCAGGACAAAAAACGAGCTGTGCCTCTTCTGCAGAAAGTCAGCTTTGCAACGGTGCCATCCGCATTGCTGTCGCTCCTCGATTTCCCAACTCAAAGTCCATTACAATGGAACCTCTTTGGCAGCCGTGCTCGGCTGCCCAGCATCCCAGGGAGTAGAGCACGAACGGTTGGCCTCTGCTCCCACAGCCGAAGAGCCAGGGCAAAAAACTTGAGCTGTGCCTCTTCTGCAGAAAGTCAGCTTTGCAACGGTGCCATCCGCATGGCTGTCGCTCCTCGATTTACCAACTCAACGTCCATTACAATGGAACCTCTTTGGCACCCATGCTCGGCTGCCCAGCTTGCCAGGGAGTAGAGCACGAACATTCGGCCTCTGCTCCCACAGCCGAAGAGCCAGGGCAAAAAACTTGAGCTGTGCCTCTTCTGCAGAAAGTCAGATTTGCAACGGTGCCATCCGCATTGCTGTCGCTCCTCGATTTCCCAACTCAAAGTCCATTACAATGGAACCTCTTTGGCACCCGTGCTGGGCTGCCCAGCATCCCAGGGAGCAGAGCACGAACGGTTGGCCTCTGCTCCCACAGCCGAAGAGCCAGGGCAAAAAACTTGAGCTGTGCCTCTTCTGCAGAAAGTCAGCTTTGCAACGGTGCCATCCGCATTGCTGTCGCTCCTCCATTTCCCAACTCAAAGTCCATTACAATGGAACCTCTTTGGCACCCATGCTCGGCTGCCCAGCATCCCAGGGAGCAGAGCACGAACGGTTGGCCTCTGCTCCCACAGCCGAAGAGCCAGGGCAAAAAACTTGAGCTCTGCCTCTTCTGCAGAAAGTCAGCTTTGCAACGGTGCCATCCGCAAGGCTGTCGCTCCTCCATTTCCCAACTCAAAGTCCATTCCAATGGAACCTCTTTGGCACCCGTGCCCGGCTGCCCAGCATCCCAGGGACTAGAGCAGGAACGGTTGGCCTCTGCTCCCACAGCCGAAGAGCCAGGGCAAAAAACTTGAGCTGTGCCTCTTCTGCAGAAAGTCAGCTTTGCAACGGTGCCATCTGCATGGCTGTCGCTCCTCGATTTCCCAACTCAAAGTCCATTACAATGGAACCTCTTTGGCACCCGTGCCCGGCTGCCCAGCATCCCAGGGAGTAGAGCACGAACATTCGGCCTCTGCTCCCACAGCCGAAGAGCCAGGGCAAAAAACTTGAGCTGTGCCTCTTCTGCAGAAAGTCAGCTTTGCAACGGTGCCATCCGCATTGCTGTCGCTCCTCGATTTCCCAACTCAAAGTCCATTACAATGGAACCTCTTTGGCACCCGTGCTCGGCTGCCCAGAATCCCAGGGAGTAGAGCACGAACAGTTGGCCTCTGCTCCCACAGCCGAAGAGCCAGGGCAAAAAACTTGAGCTGTGCCTCTTCTGCAGAAAGTCAGCTTTGCAACGGTGCCATCCGCATTGCTGTCGCTCCTCGATTTCCCAACTCAAAGTCCATAACAATGGAACCTCTTTGGCACCCATGCTCGGCTGCCCAGCATCCCAGGGAGTAGAGCACGAACATTCGGCCTCTGCTCCCACAGCCAAAGAGCCAGGGCAAAAAACTTGAGCTGTGCCTCTTCTGCAGAAAGTCAGCTTTGCAACGGTGCCATCCGCATTGCTGTCGCTCCTCCATTTCCCAACTCAAAGTCCATTACAATGGAACCTCTTTGGCACCCGTGCTGGGCTGTCCAGCATCCCAGGGAGTAGAGCATGAACGGTTGGCCTCTGCTCCCATAGCCGAAGAGCCAGGGCAAAAAACTTGAGCTGTGCCTCTTCTGCAGAAAATCAGCTTTGCAACGGTGCCATCCGCATTGCTGTCGCTCCTCCATTTCCCAACTCAAAGTCCATTACAATGGAACCTCTTTGGCACCCGTGCTGGGCTGCCCAACATCCCAGGGAGTAGAGCACGAACGGTTGGCCTCTGCACCCACAGCCGAAGAGCCGGGGCAAAAAACTTGAGCTGTGCCTCTTCTGCAGAAAGTCAGCTTTGAAACGGTGCCATCGGCATTGCTGTCTCTCCTCCATTTCCCAACTCAAAGTCCATTACAATGGAACATCTTTGGCACCTGTGCCGGGCTGCCCAGCATGCCAGGGAGTAGAGAACCAACGGTTGGCCTCTGCTCTCACAGCCGAAGAGCCAGGGCAAAAAACTTGAGCTGTGCCTCTTCTGCAGAAAGTCAGCTTTGCAACGGTGCCATCCGCATTGCTGTCGCTCCTCGATTTCCCAACTCAAAGTCCATTACAATGGAACCTCTTTGGCACCCGTGCCCGGCTGCCCAGCATGCCAGGGAGTAGAGCACGAACATTCGGCCTCTGCTCCCACAGCCGAAGAGCCAGGGCAAAAAACTTGAGCTGTGCCTCTTCTGCAGAAAGTCGGCTTTGCAATGGTGCCATCCGTATTGCTGTCTCTCCTCCATTTCCCAACTCAAAGTCCATTACAATGGAACCTCTTTGGCACCCGTGCTGGGCTGCCCAGCATCCCAGGGAGTAGAGCAGGAACGGTTGGCCTCTGCTCCCACAACTGAAGAGCCAGGGCAAAAAACTTGAGCTGTGCCTCTTCTGCAGAAAGTCGGCTTTGCAACGGTGCCATCCGCATGGCTGTCGCTCCTCCATTTCCAAACTCAAAGTCCATTACAATGGAACCTCTTTGGCACCCGTACTCTGCTGCCCAGCATCCCAGGGAGTAGAGCACGAACGGTTGGCCTCTGCTCCCACAGCCGAAGAGCCAGGGCAAAAAACTTGAGCTGTGCCTCTTCTGCAGAAAGTCAGCTTTGCAACGGTGCCATCTTCATTACTGTCGCTCATCCATTTCCCAACTCAAAGTCCATTACAATGGAACCTCTTTGGCAGCCGTGCTCGGCTGCCCAGCATGCCAGGGAGTAGAGCACGAGCGGTTGGCCTCTGCTCCCACAGCCGAAGAGCCAGGGCAAAAAACTTGAGCTGTGCCTCTTCTGCAGAAAGTCAGCTTTGCAACGGTGCCATCCGCATTGCTGTCGCTCATCCATTTCCCAACTCAAAGTCCATTACAATGGAACCTCTTTGGCACCCGTGCTCGGCTGCCCAGCACGCCAGGGAGTAGAGCACGAACGGTTGGCCTCTGCTCCCACAGCCGAAGAGCCAGGGCAAAAAACTTGAGCTGTGCCTCTTCTGCAGAAAGTCGGCTTTGCAACGGTGCCATCCGCATTGCTGTCGCTCCTCGATTTCCCAACTCAAAGTCCATTACAATGGAACCTCTTTGGCACCCGTGCTCGGCTGCCCAGCATCCCAGGGAGTAGAGCACGAACGGTTGGCCTCTGCTCCCACAGCCGAAGAACCAGTGCAAAAAACATGAGCTGTGCCTCTTCTGCAGAAAGTCAGAGGCCGAAAGTTCCGAGCCCGGCTGCCAAAGAGGTTCCATTGTAATGGACGTTGAGTTGGGAAATGGAGGAGCGACAGCAATGCCGATGGCACCCTTGCAAAGCTGACTTTCTGCAGAAGAGGCACAGCTCAAGTTTTTTGCCCTGTTTCTTCGGCTGTGGGAGCAGAGGCCAACCGTTCGTGCTCTACTCCCTGGGATGCTGGGCAGCCGGGCACGGGTGCCAAAGAGGTTCCATTGTAATGGACTTTGAGTTGGGAAATGGAGGAGCGACAGCAATGCGGATGGCACCGTTGCAAAGCTGACTTTCTGCAGAAGAGGCACAGCTGAAGTTTTTTGCCCTGGCTCTTCGGCTGTGGGAGCAGAGTCCGAATGTTCGTGCTCTACTCCCTGGGATGCTTTGCAGCCCAGTATGGGTGCCAAAGAGGTTCCATTGTAATGGACTTTGAGTTGGGAAATCGAGGAGCGACAGCAATGCGGATGGCACCGTTGCAAAGCCGACTTTCTGCAGAAGAGGCACAGCTCAAGTTTTTTGCCCTGGCTCTTCGGCTGTGGAAGCAGAGGCCAACCGTTCGTGCTCTACTCCCTGGGATGCTGGGCAGCCGAGCACGAGTGCCAAAGAGGTTCCATTGTAATGGACTTTGAGTTGGGAAATGGAGGAGCGACAGCAATGCGGATGGCACCGTTGCAAAGCCGACTTTCTGCAGAAGAAGCACAGCTCAAGTTTTTTGCCCTGGCTCTTCGGCTGTGGGAGCAGAGGCCAACCGTTCGTGCTCTACTCCCTGGGATGCTGGGCAGCCGAGCACGGGTGCCAAAGAGGTTCCATTGTAATGGACTTTGAGTTGGGAAATGGAGGAGCGACAGCAATGCGGATGGCACCGTTGCAAAGCTGACTTTCTGCAGAAGAGGCACAGCTCAAGTTTTTTGCCCTGGCTCTTCAGCTGTGGGAGCAGAGGCCAACCGTTCGTGCTCTACTCCCTGGGATGCTGGGCAGCCGGGCACGGGTGCCAAAGAGGTTCCATTGTAATGGACTTTGAGTTGGGAAATGGAGGAGAGACAGCCATGCGGATGGCAGCGTTGCAAAGCTGACTTTCTGCAAAAGAGGCACAGCTCAAGTTTTTTGCCCTGGCTCTTCGGCTGTGGGAGCAGAGGCCAACCGTTCGTGCTCTACTCCCTGGGATGCTTGGCAGCCCAGCACGGGTGCCAAAGAGGTTCCATTGTAATGGACTTTGAGTTGGGAAATCGAGGAGCGACAGCCATGCGGATGGCACCGTTGCAAAGCTGACTTTCTGCAGAAGAGGCCCAGCTCAAGTTTTTTGCCCTGGCTCTTCGGCTGTGGGAGCAGAGGCCAACCGTTCGTGCTCTACTCCCTGGGATGCTGGGCAGCCGAGCACGGATGCCAAAGAGGTTCCATTGTAATGGACTTTGAGTTGGGAAATGGAGGAGCGACAGCAATGCGGATGGCACCGTTGCAAAGCTGACTTTCTGCAGAAGAGGCAGAGCTCAAGTTTTTTGCCCTGGCTCTTCGGCTGTGGGAGCAGAGGCCAACCGTTCGTGCTCTACTCCCTGGGATGCTGGGCAGCCGGGCACGGGTGCCAAAGAGGTTCCATTGTAATGGACTTTGAGTTGGGAAATGGAGGAGCGACAGCAATGCGGATGGCACCGTTGCAAAGCTGACTTTCTGCAGAAGAGGCACAGCTCAAGTTTTTTGCCCTGGCTCTTCGGCTGTGGGAGCAGAGGCCGAATGTTCGTGCTCTACTCCCTGGCATGCTGGGCAGCCCAGCATGGGTGCCAAAGAGGTTCCATTGTAATGGACTTTGAGTTGGGAAATGGAGGAGAGACAGCAATGCGGATGGCACCGTTGCAAAGCTGACTTTCTGCAGAAGAGGCACAGCTCAAGTTTTTTGCCCTGGCTCTTCGGCTGTGGGAGCAGAGGCGAACCGTTCGTGCTCTACTGCCTGGGATGCTGGGCAGCCCAGCACGGGTGCCAAAGAGGTTCCATTGTAATGGACTTTGAGTTGGGAAATGGAGGAGCGACAGCCATGCGGATGGCACCGTTGCAAAGCTGACTTTCTGCAGAAGAGGCAGAGCTCAAGTTTTTTGCCCTGGCTCTTCGGCTGTGGGAGCAGAGGCCAACCGTTCGTGCTCTACTCCCTGGGATGCTGGGCAGCCGAGCACGAGTGCCAAAGAGGTTCCATTGTAATGGACTTTGAGTTGGGAAATGGAGGAGCGACAGCAATGCGGATGGCACCGTTGCAAAGCCGACTTTCTGCAGAAGAGGCACAGCTCAAGTTTTTTGCCCTGGCTCTTTGGCTGTGGGAGCAGAGGCCAACCGTTCGTGCTCTACTCCCTGGGATGCTGGGCAGCCGAGCACGGGTGCCAAAGAGGTTCCATTGTAATTGACTTTGAGTTGGGAAATGGAGGAGCGACAGCAATGCGGATGGCACCGTTGCAAAGCTGACTTTCTGCAGAAGAGGCACAGCTCAAGTTTTTTGCCCTGGCTCTTCAGCTGTGGGAGCAGAGGCCAACCGTTCGTGCTCTACTCCCTGGGATGCTGGGCAGCCGAGCACGGGTGCCAAAGAGGTTCCATTGTAATGGACTTTGAGTTGGGAAATGGAGGAGCGACAGCAATGCGGATGGCACCGTTGCAAAGCCGACTTTCTGCAGAAGAGGCACAGCTCAAGTTTTTTGCCCTGGCTCTTCGGCTGTGGGAGCAGAGGCCAACCGTTCGTGCTCTACTCCCTGGGATGCTGGGCAGCCGGGCACGGGTGCCAAAGAGGTTCCATTGTAATGGACTTTGAGTTGGGAAATGGAGGAGCGACAGCAATGCGGATGGCAGCGTTGCAAAGCTGACTTTCTGCAGAAGAGGCACAGCTCAAGTTTTTTGCCCTGGCTCTTCGGCTGTGGGAGCAGAGGCCGAATGTTCGTGCTCTACTCCCTGGCATGCTGGGCAGCCCAGCATGGGTGCCAAAGAGGTTCCATTGTAATGGACTTTGAGTTGGGAAATGGAGGAGAGACAGCAATGCGGATGGCACCGTTGCAAAGCTGACTTTCTGCAGAAGAGGCACAGCTCAAGTTTTTTGCCCTGGCTCTTCGGCTGTGGGAGCAGAGGCCAACCGTTCGTGCTCTACTCCCTGGCATGCTGGGCAGCCGAGCACGGCTGCCAAAGAGGTTCCATTGGAATGGACTCTGAGTTGTTAAATCGAGGAGCGACAGCAATGCGGATGGCAGCGTTGCAAAGCTGACTTTCTGCAGAAGAGGCCCAGCTCAAGTTTTTTGCCCTGGCTCTTCGGCTGTGGGAGCAGAGGCCGAATGTTCGTGCTCTACTCCCTGGGATGCTGGGTAGCCCAGCACGGGTGCCAAAGAGGTTCCATTGTAATGGACTTTGAGTTGGGAAATGGAGGAGCGACAGCAATGCGGATGGCACCGTTGCAAAGCTGACTTTCTGCAGAAGACGCACAGCGCAAGTTTTCTGCCCTGGCTCTTCGGCTGTGGGAGCAGAGGCCAACCGTTCGTGCTCTACTCCCTGGGATGCTGGGCAGCCGGGCACGGGTGCCAAAGAGGTTCCATTGTAATGGACTTTGAGTTGGGAAATGGAGGAGCGACAGCCATGCGGATGGCACCGTTGCAAAGCTGTGTTTCTGCAGAAGAGGCACAGCTCAAGTTTTTTGCCCTGGCTCTTCGGCTGTGGGAGCAGAGGCCAACCGTTCGTGCTCTACTCCCTGGGATGCTGGGCAGCCGAGCACGGGTGCCAAAGAGGTTCCATTGTAATGGACGTTGAGTTGGGAAATCGAGGAGCGACAGCAATGCGGATGGCACCGTTGCAAAGCTGACTTTCTGCAGAAGAGGCACAGCTCAAGTTTTTTGCCCTGGCTCTTCGGCTGTGGGAGCAGAGGCCAAATGTTCGTGCTCTACTCCTTGGGATGCTGGGCAGCCGAGCACGGGTGCCAAAGAGGTTCCATTGTAATGGACTTTGAGTTGGGAAATCGAGGAGCGACAGCAATGCGGATGGCACCGTTGCAAAGCTGACTTTCTGCAGAAGAGGCACAGCTCAAGTTTTTTGCCCTGGCTCTTTGGCTGTGGGAGCAGAGGCCAACCGTTCGTGCTCTACTCCCTGGGATGCTGGGCAGCCGAGCACGGGTGCCAAAGAGGTTCCATTGTAATGGACTTTGAGTTGGGAAATCGAGGAGCGACAGCAATGCGGATGGCACCGTTGCAAAGCCGACTTTCTGCAGAAGAGGCACAGCTCAAGTTTTTTGCCCTGGCTCTTCGGCTGTGGGAGCAGAGGCGAACCGTTCGTGCTCTACTCCCTGGGATGCTGGGCAGCCGAGCACGGGTGCCAAAGAGGTTCCATTGTAATGGACTTTGAGTTGGGAAATGGAGGAGCGACAGCAATGCGGATGGCACCGTTGCAAAGCTGACTTTCTGCAGAAGAGGCACAGCTCAAGTTTTTTGCCCTGGCTCTTTGGCTGTGGGAGCAGAGGCCAACCGTTCGTGCTCTACTCCCTGGGATGCTGGGCAGCCGAGCACGGGTGCCAAAGAGGTTCCATTGTAATGGACTTTGAGTTGGGAAATGGAGGAGCGACAGCAATGCGGATGGCACCGTTGCAAAGCTGACTTTCTGCAGAAGAGGCACAGCTCCAGTTTTTCGCCCTGGCTCTTCGGCTGTGGGAGCAGAGGCCGCATATTTGTGCTCTACTCCCTGGGATGCTGGGCAGCCGAGCACAGGTGCCAAAGAGGTTCCATTGTAATGGACTTTGAGTTGGGAAATGGAGGAGCTACAGCCATGCGGATGGCACCGTTGCAAAGCTGACTTTCTGCAGAAGAGGCACAGCTCAATTTTTTTGCCCTGGCTGTTCGGCTGTGGGAGCAGAGGCCAACCATTCGTGCTCTACTCCCTGGCATGTTGGGCAGTCGAGCACAAGTGCCAAAGAGGTTCCATTGTAATGGACTTTGAGCTGGGAAATGGAGGAGCAACAGCAATGTGGATGGCACCGTTGCAAAGCTGACTTTCTGCAGAAGAGGCACAGCTCAAGTTTTTTGCCCTGGCTCTTCGGCTATGGGTGCAGAGGCCAACCGTTCGTGCTCTACTCCCTGGGATGCTGGGCAGCCGAGCACGGGTGCCAAAGAGGTTCCATTGTAATGGACTTTGAGTTGGGAAATGGATGAGCGACAGCAATGCGGATGGCACCGTTGCAAAGCTGACTTTCTGCAGAAGAGGCACAGCTCAAGTTTTTTGCCCTGGCTCTTCGGCTGTGGGAGCAGAGGCCAACCGTTCGTGCTCTACTCCCTGGGATGCTGGGCAGCCCAGCACGGGTGCCAAAGAGGTTCCATTGTAATGTACTTTGAGTTGGGAAATGGAGGAGCGACAGCAATGCGGATGGCACCGTTGCAAAGCCGACTTTCTGCAGAAGAGGCACAGCTCAAGTTTTTTGCCCTGGCTCTTTCGCTGTGGGAGCAGAGGCCAACCGTTCGTGCTCTACTCCCTGGGATGCTGGGCAGCCGAGCACGGGTGCCAAAGAGGTTCCATTGTAATGGACTTTGAGTTGGGAAATGGAGGAGCGACAGCAATGCGGATGGCACCGTTGCAAAGCCGACTTTCTGCAGAAGAGGCCCAGCTCAAGTTTTTTGCCCTGGCTCTTCGGCTGTGGGAGCAGAGGCCAACTGTTCGTGCTCTACTCCCTGGCATGCTGGGCAGCCGAGCACGGGTGCCAAAGAGCTTCAAATATAATGGACTTTGAGTTGGGAAATCGAGGAGCGACAGCAATGCGGATGGCACCGTTGCAAAGCTGACTTTCTGCAGAAGAGGCACAGCTCAAGTTTTTTGCCCTGGCTCTTTCGCTGTGGGAGCAGAGGCCAACCGTTCGTGCTCTACTCCCTGGGATGCTGGGCAGCCGAGCACGGGTGCCAAAGAGGTTCCATTGTAATGGACTTTGAGTTGGGAAATGGAGGAGCGACAGCAATGCGGATGGCAGCGTTGCAAAGCTGACTTTCTGCAGAAGAGGCACAGCTCAAGTTTTTTGCCCTGGCTCTTCGGCTGTGGGAGCAGAGGCCAACCGTTCGTGCTCTACTCCCTGGCATGCTGGGCAGCCGAGCACGGGTGCCAAAGAGGTTCCATTGTAATGGACTTTGAGTTGGGAAATCGAGGAGCGACAGCAGTGCGGATGACACCGTTGCAAATCTGACTTTCTGCAGAAGAGGCACAGCTCCAGTTTTTCGCCCTGGCTCTTCGGCTGTGGGAGCAGAGGCCGCATATTCGTGCTCTACTCCCTGGGATGCTGGGCAGCCGGGCACGGGTGCCAAAGAGGTTCCATTGTAATGGACTTTGAGTTGGGAAATGGAGGAGCGACAGCAATGCGGATGGCACCGTTGCAAAGCTGACTTTCTGCAGAAGAGGCACATCTCAAGTTTTTTGCCCTGGCTCTTCGGCTGTGGGAGCAGAGGCCAACCGTTTGTGCTCTACTCCCTGGGATGCTGGGCAGCCGAGCACGGGTGCCAAAGAGGTTCCATTGTAATGGACTTTGAGTTGGGAAATCGAGGAGAGACAGCCATGCGGATGGCACCGTTGCAAAGCTGACTTTCTGCAGAAGAGGCACAGCTCAAGTTTTTTGCCCTGGCTCTTCGGCTGTGGGAGCAGAGGCCGAATGTTCGTGCTCTACTCCCTGGGATGCTGGGCAGCCCAGCACGGGTGCCAAAGAGGTTCCATTGTAATGGACTTTGAGTTGGGAAATGGAGGAGCGACAGCAATGCGGATGGCACCGTTGCAAAACTGACTTTCTGCAGAAGAGGCACAGCTCAAGTTTTTTGCCCTGGCTCTTCGGTTGTGGGAGCAGAGGCCGAATGTTCGTGCTCTACTCCGTGGGATGCTGGGCAGCCGAGCACGGCTGCCAAAGAGGTTCCATTGTATTGGACTTTGAGTTGGGAAATCGAGGAGCTACAGCCATGCGGATGGCACCGTTGCAAAGCTGACTTTCTGCAGAAGAGGCACAGCTCAAGTTTTTTGCCCTGGCTCTTCGGCTGTGGGAGCAGAGGCCAAGCGTTCGTGCTCTACTCCCTGGCATGCTGGGCAGCCGAGCACGGGTGCCAAAGAGGTTCCATTGTAATGGACTTTGAGTTGGGAAATCGAGGAGCGACAGCAATGCGGATGGCACCGTTGCAAAGCTGACTTTCTGCAGAAGAGGCACAGCTCCAGTTTTTTGCCCTGGCTCTTCGGCTGTGGGAGCAGAGGCCAACCGTTCGTGCTCTACTCCCTGGGATGCTGGGCAGCCGAGCACAAGTGCCAAAGAGGTTCCATTGTAATGGACTTTGAGCTGGGAAATGGAGGAGCAACAGCAATGTGGATGGCACCGTTGCAAAGCTGACTTTCTGCAGAAGAGGCACAGCTCAAGTTTTTTGCCCTGGCTCTTCGGCTATGGGAGCAGAGGCCAACCGTTCGTGCTCTACTCCCTGGGATGCTGGGCAGCCCAGCACGGGTGCCAAAGAGGTTCCATTGTAATGGACTTTGAGTTGGGAAATGGAGGAGCGACAGCAATGCGGATGGCACCGTTGCAAAGCCGACTTTCTGCAGAAGAGGCACAGCTCAAGTTTTTTGCCCTGGCTCTTTCGCTGTGGGAGCAGAGGCCAACCGTTCGTGCTCTACTCCCTGGGATGCTGGGCAGCCGAGCACGGGTGCCAAAGAGGTTCCATTGTAATGGACTTTGAGTTGGGAAATCGAGGAGCGACAGCAATGCGGATGGCACCGTTGCAAAGCCGACTTTCTGCAGAAGAGGCCCAGCTCAAGTTTTTTGCCCTGGCTCTTCGGCTGTGGGAGCAGAGGCCAACTGTTCGTGCTCTACTCCCTGGCATGCTGGGCAGCCGAGCACGGGTGCCAAAGAGGTTCCATTGTAATGGGCTTTGAGTTGGGAAATCGAGGAGCGACAGCAATGCGGATGGCACCGTTGCAAAGCTGACTTTCTGCAGAAGAGGCACAGCTCAAGTTTTTTGCCCTGGCTCTTCGGCTGTGGGAGCAGAGGCCAACCGTTCGTGCTCTACTCCCTGGGATGCTGGGCAGCCGAGCACGGGTGCCAAAGAGGTTCCATTGTAATGGACTTTGAGTTGGGAAATCGAGGAGCGACAGCAATGCGGATGGCACCGTTGCAAAGCTGACTTTCTGCAGAAGAGGCACAGCTCAAGTTTTTTGCCCTGGCTCTTTCGCTGTGGGAGCAGAGGCCAACCGTTCGTGCTCTACTCCCTGGCATGCTGGGCAGCCGAGCACGGGTGCCAAAGAGGTTCCATTGTAATGGACTTTGAGTTGGGAAATCGAGGAGCGACAGCAATGCGGATGGCACCGTTGCAAAGCCGACTTTCTGCAGAAGAGGCACAGCTCAAGTTTTTTGCCCTGGCTCTTCGGCTGTGGGAGCAGAGGCCAACCGTTCGTGCTCTACTCCCTGGGATGCTGGGCAGCCGAGCACGGGTGCCAAAGAGGTTCCATTGTAATGGACTTTGAGTTGGGAAATCGAGGAGCGACAGCAATGCGGATGACACCGTTGCAAAGCTGACTTTCTGCAGAAGAGGCACAGCTCCAGTTTTTCGCCCTGGCTCTTCGGCTGTGGGAGCAGAGGCCGCATATTCGTGCTCTACTCCCTGCGATGCTGGGCAGCCCAGCACGGGTGCCAAAGAGGTTCCATTGTAATGGACTTTGAGTTGGGAAATGGAGGAGCGACAGCAATGCGGATGGCACCGTTGCAAAGCTGACTTTCTGCAGAAGAGGCACATCTCAAGTTTTTTGCCCTGGCTCTTCGGCTGTGGGAGCAGAGGCCAACCGTTCGTGCTCTACTCCCTGGGATGCTGGGCAGCCGAGCACGGGTGCCAAAGAGGTTCCATTGTAATGGACTTTGAGTTGGGAAATCGAGGAGAGACAGCCATGCGGATGGCACCGTTGCAAAGCTGACTTTCTGCAGAAGAGGCACAGCTCAAGTTTTTTGCCCTGGCTCTTCGGCTGTGGGAGCAGAGGCCGAATGTTCGTGCTCTACTCCCTGGGATGCTGGGCAGCCGAGCACGGGTGCCAAAGAGGTTCCATTGTAATGGACTTTGAGTTGGGAAATCGAGGAGCGACAGCAATGCGGATGGCACCGTTGCAAAGCTGACTTTCTGCAGAAGAGGCACAGCTCAAGTTTTTTGCCCTGGCTCTTCGGCTGTGGGAGCAGAGGCCAAGCGTTCGTGCTCTACTCCCTGGCATGCTGGGCAGCCGAGCACGGGTGCCAAAGAGGTTCCATTGTAATGGACTTTGAGTTGGGAAATCGAGGAGCGACAGCAATGCGGATGGCACCGTTGCAAAGCTGACTTTCTGCAGAAGAGGCACAGCTCAAGTTTTTTGCCCTGGCTCTTTGGCTGTGGGAGCAGAGGCCAACCGTTCTTGCTCTACTCCCTGGGATGCTGGGCAGCCCAGTACGGGTGCCAAAGAGGTTCCATTGTAATGGACTGAGTTGGGAAATCGAGGAGCGACAGCAATGCGGATGGCACCGTTGCAAAGCTGACTTTCTGCAGAAGAGGCACAGCTCAAGTTTTTTGCCCTGGCTCTTTGGCTGTGGGAGCAGAGGCCAACCGTTCGTGCTCTACTCCCTGGGATGCTGGGCAGCCGAGCACGGGTGCCAAAGAGGTTCCATTGTAATGGACTTTGAGTTGGGAAATGGAGGAGCGACTGCAATGCGGATGGCACCGTTGCAAAGCCGACTTTCTGCAGAAGAGGCACAGCTCAAGTCTTTTGCCCTGGCTCTTCGGCTGTGGGAGCAGAGGCCAACCGTTCGTGCTGTACTCCCTGGCATGCTGGGCAGCCGGGCACGGGTGCCAAAGAGGTTCCATTGTAATGGACTTTGAGTTGGGAAATCGAGGAGCGACTGCAATGCGGATGGCACCGTTGCAAAGCCGACTTTCTGCAGAAGAGGCACAGCTCAAGTTTTTTGCCCTGGCTCTTCGGCTGTGGGAGCAGAGGCCAACCGTTCGTGCTCTACTCCCTGGCATGCTGGGCAGCCGGGCACGGGTGCCAAAGAGGTTCCATTGTAATGGACTTTGAGTTGGGAAATCGAGGAGCGACAGCCATGCGGATGGCACCGTTGCAAAGCTGACTTTCTGCAGAAGAGGCACAGCTCCAGTTTTTTGCCCTGGCTCTTCGGCTGTGGGAGCAGAGGCCAACCGTTCGTGCTCTACTCCCTGGGATGCTGGGCAGCCGAGCACGGGTGCCAAAGAGGTTCCATTGTAATGGACTTTGAGTTGGGAAATGGAGGAGCGACAGCAATGCGGATGGCACCGTTGCAAAGCTGACTTTCTGCAGAAGAGGCACAACTCAAGTTTTTTGCCCTGGCTCTTCGGCTGTGGGAGCAGAGGCCAACCGTTCGTGCTCTACTCCCTGGGATGCTGGGCAGCCCAGTACGGGTGCCAAAGAGGTTCCATTGTAATGGACTGAGTTGGAAAATCGAGGAGCGACAGCAATGCGGATGGCACCATTGCAAAGCTGACTTTCTGCAGAAGAGGCACAGCTCAAGTTTTTTGCCCTGGCTCTTCGGCTGTGGGAGCAGAGGCCAACCGTTCGTGCTCTACTCCCTGGCATGCTGGGCAGCCGGGCACGGGTGCCAAAGAGGTTCCATTGTAATGGACTTTGAGTTGGGAAATCGAGGAGCGACTGCAATGCGGATGGCACCGTTGCAAAGCCGACTTTCTGCAGAAGAGGCACAGCTCAAGTTTTTTGCCCTGGCTCTTCGGCTGTGGGAGCAGAGGCCAACCGTTCATGCTCTACTCCCTGGCATGCTGGGCAGCCGGGCACGGCTGCCAAAGAGGTTCCATTGTAATGGACTTTGAGTTGGGAAATCGAGGAGCGACAGCAGTGCGGATGGCACCGTTGCAAAGATGACTTTCTGCAGAAGAGGCACAGCTCAAGTTTTTTGCCCTGGCTCTTTGGCTGTGGGAGCAGAGGCCAACCGTTCGTGCTCTACTCCCTGGGATGCTGGGCAGCCCAGTACGGGTGCCAAAGAGGTTCCATTGTAATGGACTGAGTTGGGAAATCGAGGAGCGACAGCAATGCGGATGGCACCGTTGCAAAGCTGACTTTCTGCAGAAGAGGCACAGCTCAAGTTTTTTGCCCTGGCTCTTTGGCTGTGGGAGCAGAGGCCAACCGTTCGTGCTCTACTCCCTGGGATGCTGGGCAGCCGGGCACGGGTGCCAAAGAGGTTCCATTGTAATGGACTTTGAGTTGGGAAATGGAGGAGCGACAGTAATGCGGATGGCACCGTTGCAAAGCTGACTTTCTGCAGAAGAGGCACAGCTCAAGTTTTTTGCCCTGGCTCTTCGTCTGTGGGAGCAGAGGCCAACCGTTCGTGCTCTACTCCCTGGGATGCTGGGCAGCCGGGCACGGGTGCCAAAGAGGTTCCATTGTAATGGACTGAGTTGGGAAATCGAGGAGCGACAGCAATGCGGATGGCACCGTTGCAAAGCTGACTTTCTGCAGAAGAGGCACAGCTCAAGTTTTTTGCCCTCGCTCTTCAGCTGTGGGAGCAGAGGCCAACCGTTCGTGCTCTACTCCCTGGGATGCTTGGCAGCCGGGCATGGGTGCCAAAGAGGTTCCATTGTAATGGACTTTGAGTTGGGAAATGGAGGAGCGACAGCAATGCGGATGGCACCGTTGCAAAGCTGACTTTCTGCAGAAGAGGCACAGCTCCAGTTTTTTGCCCTGGTTTTCGGCTGTAGGAGCAGAGGCCAACCGTTCGTGCTCTACTCTCTGGGATGCTGGGCAGCCGAGCACAAGTGCGAAAGAGGTTCCATTGTAATGGACTTTGAGTTAGGAAATCGAGGAGCGACAGCCATGCGGATGGCACCGTTACAAAGCTGACTTTCTGCAGAAGAGGCACAGCTCAAGTTTTTTGCCCTGGCTCTTCGGCTGTGGGAGCAGAGGCCAAACGTTCGTGCTCTACTCCCTGGGATGCTGGGCAGCCGAGCACGGCTGCCAAAGAGTTTCCATTGTAATGGACGTTGAGTTGGGAAATCGAGGAGCGACAGCAATGCGGATGGCACCGTTGCAAAGCTGACTTTCTGCAGAAGAGGCACAGCTCAAGTTTTTTGCCCTGGCTCTTCGGCTGTGGGAGCAGAGGCCAACCGTTCGTGCTCTACTCCCTGGGATGCTGGGCAGCCGAGCACGGGTGCCAAAGAGGTTCCATTGTAATGGACTTTGAGTTGGGAAATGGAGGAGCGACAGCAATGCGGATGGCACCGTTGCAAAGCTGACTTTCTGCAGAAGAGGCACAGCTCAAGTTTTTTGCCCTGGCTCTTCGGCTGTGGGAGCAGAGGCCAACCGTTCGTGCTCTACTCCCTGGCATGCTGGGCAGCCGAGAACAGGTGCCAAAGAGGTTCCATTGTAATGGACTTTGAGTTGGGAAATGGAGGAGCGATAGCAATGCGGATGGCACCGTTGCAAAGCTGACTTTCTGCAGAAGAGGCACAGCTCCAGTTTTTTGCCCTGGCTCTTTGGCTGTGGGAGCAGAGGCCAACCGTTCGTGCTCTACCCCCTGGGATGCTGGGCAGCCGAGCACGGGTGCCAAAGAGGTTCCATTGTAATGGACTTTGAGTTGGGAAATCGAGGAGCGACAGCAATGCGGATGGCACCATTGCAAAGCTGACTTTCTGCAGAAGAGGCACAGCTCAAGTTTTTTGCCCTGGCTCTTCGGCTATGGGAGCAGAGGCCAACCGTTCGTGCTCTACTCCCTGGCATGCTGGGCAGCCGGGCACGGCTGCCAAAGAGGTTCCATTGTAATGGACTTTGAGTTGGGAAATCGAGGAGCGACAGCAATGCGGATGGCACCGTTGCAAAGCTGACTTTCTGCAGAAGAGGCACAGCGCAAGTTTTTTGCCCTGGCTCTTCGGCTGTGGGAGCAGAGGCCAACTGTTCGTGCTCTACTCCCTGGGATGCTGGGAAGCCGGGCACGGGTGCCAAAGAGGTTCCATTGTAATGGACTTTGAGTTGGGAAATCGAGGAGCGACAGCAATGCGGATGGCACCGTTGCAAAGCTGACTTTCTGCAGAAGAGGCCCAGCTCAAGTTTTTTGCCCTGGCTCTTCGGCTGTGGGAGCAGAGGCCAACCGTTCGTGCTCTACTCCCTGGCATGCTGGGCTGCCGGGCACGGCTGCCAAAGAGGTTCCATTGTAATGGACTTTGAGTTGGGAAATGGAGGAGCGGCAGCAATGCGGATGGCACCGTTGCAAAGCTGACTTTCTGCAGAAGAGGCACAGGTCAAGTTTTTTGCCCTGGCTCTTCGGCTGTGGGAGCAGAGGCCAAGCGTTCGTGCTCTACTCCCTGGCATGCTGGGCAGCCGGGCACGGGTGCCAAAGGGGTTCCATTGTAATGGACTTTGAGTTGGGAAATCGAGGAGCGACTGCAATGCGGATGGCACCGTTGCAAAGCCGACTTTCTGCAGAAGAGGCACAGCTCAAGTTTTTTGCCCTGGCTCTTCGGCTGTGGGAGCAGAGGCCAACCGTTCGTGCTCTACTCCCTGGCATGCTGGGCAGCCGGGCACGGCTGCCAAAGAGGTTCCATTGTAATGGACTTTGAGTTGGGAAATGGAGGAGCGACAGCAATGCGGATGGCACCGTTGCAAAGCTGACTTTCTGCAGAAGAGGCACAGCTCAAGTTTTTTGCCCTGGCTCTTCGGCTGTGGGAGCAGAGGCCAACCGTTCGTGCTCTACTCCCTGGGATGCTGGGCAGCCCAGCACGGGTGCCAAAGAGGTTCCATTGTAATGGACTGAGTTGGGAAATGGAGGAGCGACAGCAATGCGGATGGCACCGTTGCAAAGCTGACTTTCTGCAGAAGAGGCACAGCTCAAGTTTTTTGCCCTGGCTCTTCAGCTGTGGGAGCAGAGGCCAACCGTTCGTGCTCTACTCCCTGGGATGCTGGGCAGCCGGGCACGGGTGCCAAAGAGGTTCCATTGTAATGGACTTTGAGTTGGGAAATGGAGGAGCGACAGCAATGCGGATGGCACCGTTGCAAAGCTGACTTTCTGCAGAAGAGGCACAGCTCCAGTTTTTTGCCCTGGTTTTCGGCTGTGGGAGCAGAGGCCAACCGTTCGTGCTCTACTCCCTGGCATGCTGGGCAGCCGAGCACAAGTGCGAAAGAGGTTCCATTGTCATGGACTTTGAGTTAGGAAATCGAGGAGCGACAGCCATGCGGATGGCACCGTTACAAAGCTGACTTTCTGCAGAAGAGGCACAGCTCAAGTTTTTTGCCCTGGCTCTTCGGCTGTGGGAGCAGAGGCCAACTGTTCGTGCTCTACTCCCTGGGATGCTGGGAAGCCGGGCACGGGTGCCAAAGAGGTTCCATTGTAATGGACTTTGAGTTGGGAAATGGAGGAGCGACAGCAATGCGGATGGCACCGTTGCAAAGCTGACTTTCTGCAGAAGAGGCACATCTCAAGTTTTTTGCCCTGGCTCTTCGGCTGTGGGAGCAGAGGCCAACCGTTCGTGCTCTACTCCCTGGGATGCTGGGCAGCCGAGAACAGGTGCCAAAGAGGTTCCATTGTAATGGACTTTGAGTTGGGAAATGGAGGAGCGATAGCAATGCGGATGGCACCGTTGCAAAGCTGACTTTCTGCAGAAGAGGCACAGCTCAAGTTTTTTGCCCTGGCTCTTTGGCTGTGGGAGCAGAGGCCAACCGTTCGTGCTCTACTCCCTGGGATGCTGGGCAGCCGAGCACGGGTGCCAAAGAGCTTCAAATATAATGGACTTTGAGTTGGGAAATCGAGGAGCGACAGCAATGCGGATGGCACCATTGCAAAGCTGACTTTCTGCAGAAGAGGCACAGCTCAAGTTTTTTGCCCTGGCTCTTCGGCTATGGGAGCAGAGGCCAACCGTTCGTGCTCTACTCCCTGGGATGCTGGGCAGCCGAGCACGGTTGCCAAAGAGGTTCCATTGTAATGGACTTTGAGTTGTGAAATCGAGGAGCGACAGCAATGCGGATGGCACCGTTGCAAAGCTGACTTTCTGCAGAAGAGGCACAGCGCAAGTTTTTTGCCCTGGCTCTTCGGCTGTGGGAGCAGAGGCCAACTGTTCGTGCTCTACTCCCTGGGATGCTGGGAAGCCGGGCACGGGTGCCAAAGAGGTTCCATTGTAATGGACTTTGAGTTGGGAAATGGAGGAGCGACAGCAATGCGGATGGCACCGTTGCAAAGCTGACTTTCTGCAGAAGAGGCCCAGCTCAAGTTTTTTGCCCAGGCTCTTCGGCTGTGGGAGCAGAGGCCAACCGTTCGTGCTCTACTCCCTGGCATGCTGGGCAGCCGGGCACGGCTGCCAAAGAGGTTCCATTGTAATGGACTTTGAGTTGGGAAATGGAGGAGCGACAGCAATGCGGATGGCACCGTTGCAAAGCTGACTTTCTGCAGAACAGGCCCAGCTCAAGTTTTTTGCCCTGGCTCTTCGGCTGTGGGAGCAGAGGCCAACCGTTCGTGCTCTACTCCCTGGCATGCTGGGCAGCCAAGCACGGTTGCCAAAGAGGTTCCATTGTAATGGACTTTGAGTTGGGAAATGGAGGAGCGACAGCAATGCGGATGGCACCGTTGCAAAGCTGACTTTCTGCAGAAGAGGCACAGCGCAAGTTTTTTGCCCTGGCTCTTCGGCTGTGGGAGCAGAGGCCAACCGTTCGTGCTCTACTCCCTGGGATGTTGGGCAGCCGAGCACGGATGCCAAAGAGGTTCCATTGTAATGGACTGATTTGGGAAATCGAGGAGCGACAGCCATGCGGATGGCACCTTTGCAAAGCTGACTTTCTGCAGAAGAGGCACAGCTCCAGTTTTTTGCCCTGGCTCTTCGACTATGGGAGCAGAGGCCAACCGTTCGTGCTCTACTGCCTGGGATGCTGGGCAGCCGAGCACGGGTGCCAAAGAGGTTCCATTGTAATGGACTTTGAGTTGGGAAATCGAGGAGCGACAGCCATGCGGATGGCACCGTTGCAAAGCTGACTTTCTGCAGAAGAGGCACAGCTCAAGTTTTTTGCCCTGGCTCTTCGGCTGTGGGAGCAGAGGCCAAGCGTTCGTGCTCTACTCCCTGGGATGCTGGGCAGCCCAGCACGGGTGCCAAAGAGGTTCCATTGTAATGGACTTTGAGTTGGGAAATCGAGGAGCGACAGCAATGCGGATGGCACCGTTGCAAAGCTGACTTTCTGCAGAAGAGGCACAGCTCAAGTTTTTTGCCCTGGCTCTTTGGCTGTGGGAGCAGAGGCCAACCGTTCGTGCTCTACTCCCTGGCATGCTGGGCAGCCGGGCACGGCTGCCAAAGAGGTTCCATTGTAATGGACTTTGAGTTGGGAAATGGAGGAGCGACAGCAATGCGGATGGCACCGTTGCAAAGCTGACTTTCTGCAGAAGAGGCACAGCTCAAGTTTTTTGCCCTGGCTCTTCGGCTGTGGGAGCAGAGGCCAACCGTTCGTGCTCTACTCCCTGGGATGCTGGGCAGCCGAGCACGGTTGCCAAAGAGGTTCCATTGTAATGGACTTTGAGTTGGGAAATGGAGGAGCGACAGCAATGCGGATGGCACCGTTGCAAAGCTGACTTTCTGCAGAAGAGGCACAGCGCAAGTTTTTTGCCCTGGCTCTTCGGCTGTGGGAGCAGAGGCCAACTGTTCGTGCTCTACTCCCTGGGATGCTGGGCAGCCGAGCACGGGTGCCAAAGAGGTTCCATTGTAATGGACTTTGAGTTGGGAAATCGAGGAGCGACAGCAATGCGGATGGCAGCGTTGCAAAGCTGACTTTCTGCAGAAGAGGCCCAGCTCAAGTTTTTTGCCCTGGCTCTTCGGCTGTGGGAGCAGAGGCCAACCGTTCGTGCTCTACTCCCTGGCATGCTGGGCAGCCGGGCATGGCTGCCAAAGAGGTTCCATTGTAATGGACTTTGAGTTGGGAAATGGAGGAGCGACAGCAATGCGGATGGCACTGTTGCAAAGCTGACTTTCTGCAGAAGAGGCCCAGCTCAAGTTTTTTGCCCTGGCTCTTCGGCTGTGGGAGCAGAGGCCAACCGTTCGTGCTCTACTCCCTGGGATGCTGGGCAGCCGAGCACGGTTGCCAAAGAGGTTCCATTGTAATGGACTTTGAGTTGGGAAATGGAGGAGCGACAGCAATGCGGATGGCAGCGTTGCAAAGCTGACTTTCTGCAGAAGAGGCACAGCTCAAGTTTTTTGCCCAGGCTCTTCGGCTGTGGGAGCAGAGGCCAACCGTTCGTGCTCTACTCCCTGGCATGCTGGGCAGCCGGGCACGGCTGCCAAAGAGGTTCCATTGTAATGGACTTTGAGTTGGGAAATGGAGGAGCGACAGCAATGCGGATGGCACCGTTGCAAAGCTGACTTTCTGCAGAACAGGCACAGCTCAAGTTTTTTGCCCTGGCTCTTCGGCTGTGGGAGCAGAGGCCAACCGTTCGTGCTCTACTCCCTGGCATGCTGGGCAGCCAAGCACGGTTGCCAAAGAGGTTCCATTGTAATGGACTTTGAGTTGGGAAATCGAGGAGCGACAGCAATGCGGATGGCACTGTTGCAAAGCTGACTTTCTGCAGAAGAGGCACAGCGCAAGTTTTTTGCCCTGGCTCTTCGGCTGTGGGAGCAGAGGCCAACCGTTCGTGCTCTACTCCCTGGGATGCTGGGCAGCCCAGCACGGGTGCCAAAGATGTTCCATTGTAATGGACTGATTTGGGAAATCGAGGAGCGACAGCCATGCGGATGGCACCTTTGCAAAGCTGACTTTCTGCAGAAGAGGCACAGCTCCAGTTTTTTGCCCTGGCTCTTCGACTATGGGAGCAGAGGCCAACCGTTCGTGCTCTACTGCCTGGGATGCTGGGCAGCCGAGCACGGGTGCCAAAGAGGTTCCATTGTAATGGACTTTGAGTTGGGAAATCGAGGAGCGACAGCCATGCGGATGGCACCGTTGCAAAGCTGACTTTCTGCAGAAGAGGCACAGCTCAAGTTTTTTGCCCTGACTCTTCGGCTGTGGGAGCAGAGGCCAAGCGTTCGTGCTCTACTCCCTGGGATGCTGGGCAGCCCAGCACGGGTGCCAAAGAGGTTCCATTGTAATGGACTTTGAGTTGGGAAATCGAGGAGCGACAGCAATGCGGATGGCACCGTTGCAAAGCTGACTTTCTGCAGAAGAGGCACAGCTCAAGTTTTTTGCCCTGGCTCTTTGGCTGTGGGAGCAGAGGCCAACCGTTCGTGCTCTACTCCCTGGCATGCTGGGCAGCCGGGCACGGCTGCCAAAGAGGTTCCATTGTAATGGACTTTGAGTTGGGAAATCGAGGAGCGACAGCAATGCGGATGGCACCGTTGCAAAGCTGACTTTCTGCAGAAGAGGCACAGCTCAAGTTTTTTGCCCTGGCTCTTCGGCTGTGGGAGCAGAGGCCAACCGTTCGTGCTCTACTCCCTGGGATGCTGGGAAGCCCAGCACGGCTGCCAAAGAGGTTCCATTGTAATGGACTTTGAGTTGGGAAATGGAGGAGTGATAGCAATGCGGATGGCACCGTTGCAAAGCTGACTTTCTGCAGAAGAGGCACAGCTCAAGTTTTTTGCCCTGGCTCTTCGGCTGTGGGAGCAGAGGCCAACCGTTCGTGCTCTACTCCCTGGCATGCTGGGCAGCCGGGCACGGGTGCCAAAGAGGTTCCATTGTAATGGACTTTGAGTTGGGAAATCGAGGAGCGACAGCAATGCAGATGGCACCATTGCAAAGCTGACTTTCTGCAGAAGAGGCACAGCTCAAGTTTTTTGCCCTGGCTCTTCGGCTATGGGAGCAGAGGCCAACCGTTCGTGCTCTACTCCCTGGGATGCTGGGCAGCCGAGCACGGTTGCCAAAGAGGTTCCATTGTAATGGACTTTGAGTTGGGAAATCGAGGAGCGACAGCAATGCGGATGGCACCGTTGCAAAGCTGACTTTCTGCAGAAGAGGCACAGCTCAAGTTTTTTGCCCTGGCTCTTCGGCTGTGGGAGCAGAGGCCAACTGTTCGTGCTCTACTCCCTGGGATGCTGGGAAGCCCAGCACGGGTGCCAAAGAGGTTCCATTGTAATGGACTTTGAGTTGGGAAATGGAGGAGCGACAGCAATGCGGATGGCACCGTTGCAAAGCTGACTTTCTGCAGAAGAGGCCCAGCTCAAGTTTTTTGCCCTGGCTCTTCGGCTGTGGGAGCAGAGGCCAACCGTTCGTGCTCTACTCCCTGGCATGCTGGGCAGCCGGGCATGGCTGCCAAAGAGGTTCCATTGTAATGGACTTTGAGTTGGGAAATGGAGGAGCGACAGCAATGTGGATGGCACTGTTGCAAAGCTGACTTTCTGCAGAAGAGGCCCAGCTCAAGTTTTTTGCCCTGGCTCTTCGGCTGTGGGAGCAGAGGCCAACCGTTCGTGCTCTACTCCCTGGGATGCTGGGCAGCCGAGCACGGCTGCCAAAGAGGTTCCATTGTAATGGACTTTGAGTTGGGAAATCGAGGAGCGACAGCAATGCGGATGGCAGCGTTGCAAAGCTGACTTTCTGCAGAAGAGGCACAGCTCAAGTTTTTTGCCCTGGCTCTTCGGCTGTGGGAGCAGAGGTCAACCGTTCGTGCTCTACTCCCTGGGATGCTGGGCAGCCCAGCACGGGTGCCAAAGAGGTTCCATTGTAATGGACTGAGTTGGGAAATCGAGGAGCGACAGCAATGCGGATGGCACCTTTGCAAAGCTGACTTTCTGCAGAAGAGGCACAGCTCAAGTTTTTTGCCCTGGCTCTTCGGCTATGGGAGCAGAGGCCAACCGTTCGTGCTCTACTCCCTGGGATGCTGGGCAGCCGAGACGGTTGCCAAAGAGGTTCCATTGTAATGGACTTTGAGTTGGGAAATCGAGGAGCGACAGCCATGCGGATGGCACCGTTGCAAAGCTGACTTTCTGCAGAAGAGGCACAGCTCAAGTTTTTTGCCCTGACTCTTCGGCTGTGGGAGTAGAGGCCAAGCGTTCGTGCTCTACTCCCTGGGATGCTGGGCAGCCCAGCACGGGTGCCTAAGAGGTTCCATTGTAATGGACTTTGAGTTGGGAAATCGAGGAGCGACAGCAATGCGGATGGCACCGTTGCAAAGCTGACTTTCTGCAGAAGAGGCCCAGCTCAAGTTTTTTGCCCTGGCTCTTCGGCTGTGGGAGCAGAGGCCAACCGTTCGTGCTCTACTCCCTGGCATGCTGGGCAGCCGGGCACGGCTGCAAAAGAGGTTCCATTGTAATGGACTTTGAGTTGGGAAATCGAGGAGTGACAGCAATGCGGATGGCACCGTTGCAAAGCTGACTTTCTGCAGAAGAGGCACAGCTCAAGTTGTTTGCCCTGGCTCTTCGGCTGTGGGAGCAGAGGCCAACCGTTCGTGCTCTACTCCCTGGGATGCTGGGCAGCCGAGCACGGTTGCCAAAGAGGTTCCATTGTAATGGACTTTGAGTTGGGAAATCGAGGAGCGACAGCAATGCGGATGGCACTGTTGCAAAGCTGACTTTCTGCAGAAGAGGCACAGCTCAAGTTTTTTGCCCTGGCTCTTCGGCTGTGGGAGCAGAGGCCAACCGTTCGTGCTCTACTCCCTGGGATGCTGGGCAGCCGAGCACGGGTGCCAAAGAGGTTCCATTGTAATGGACTTTGAGTTGGGAAATGGAGGAGCGACAGCAATGCGGATGGCACCGTTGCAAAGCTGACTTTCTGCAGAAGAGGCACAGCTCAAGTCTTTTGCCCTGGCTCTTCGGCTGTGGGAGCAGAGGCCAACCGTTCGTGCTCTACTCCCTGGCATGCTGGCCAGCCCAGCACGGGTGCCAAAGAGGTTCCATTGTAATGGACTTTGAGTTGGGAAATCGAGGAGCGACAGCAATGCGGATGGCACCGTTGCAAAGCTGACTTTCTGCAGAAGAGGCACAGCTCAAGTTTTTTGCCCTGGCTCTTCGGCTGTGGGAGCAGAGGCCAACCGTTCGTGCTCTACTCCCTGGCATGCTGGGCAGCCGGGCACGGCTGCCAAAGAGGTTCCATTGTAATGGACTTTGAGTTGGGAAATGGAGGAGCGACAGCAATGCGGATGGCACCGTTGCAAAGCTGACTTTCTGCAGAAGAGGCACAGCTCAAGTTTTTTGCCCTGGCTCTTCGGCTGTGGGAGCAGAGGCCAACCGTTCGTGCTCTACTCCCTGGGATGCTGGACAGCCCAGCACGGGTGCCAAAGAGGTTCCATTGTAATGGACTTTGAGTTGGGAAATCGAGGAGCGACAGCAATGCGGATGGCACTGTTGCAAAGCTGACTTTCTGCAGAAGAGGCACAGCTCAAGTTTTTTGCCCTGGCTCTTCGGCTATGGGAGCAGAGGCCAACCGTTCGTGCTCTACTGCCTGGGATGCTGGGCAGCCCAGCACGGATGCCAAAGAGGTTCCATTGTAATGGACTTTGAGTTGGGAAATCGAGGAGCGACAGCAATGCGGATGGCACCGTTGCAAAGCTGACTTTCTGCAGAAGAGGCACAGCGCAAGTTTTTTGCCCTGGCTCTTCGGCTGTGGGAGCAGAGGCCAACTGTTCGTGCTCTACTCCCTGGGATGCTGGGAAGCCGGGCACGGGTGCCAAAGAGGTTCCATTGTAATGGACTTTGAGTTGGGAAATCGAGGAGCGACAGCAATGCGGATGGCACCGTTGCAAAGCTGATTTTCTGCAGAAGAGGCCCAGCTCAAGTTTTTTGCCCTGGCTCTTCGGCTGTGGGAGCAGAGGCCAACCGTTCGTGCTCTACTCCCTGGCATGCTGGGCAGCCGGGAACGGCTGCCAAAGAGGTTCCATTGTAATGGACTTTGAGTTGGGAAATGGAGGAGCGACAGCAATGCGGATGGCACCATTGCAAAGCTGACTTTCTGCAGAAGAGGCCCAGCTCAAGTTTTTTGCCCTGGCTCTTCGGCTGTGGGAGCAGAGGCCAACCGTTCGTGCTCTACTCCCTGGCATGCTGGGCAGCCGAGCACGGTTGCCAAAGAGGTTCCATTGTAATGGACTTTGAGTTGGGAAATCGAGGAGCGACAGCAATGCGGATGGCAGCGTTGCAAAGCTGCCTTTCTGCAGAAGAGGCACAGCTCAAGTTTTTTGCCCTGGCTCTTCGGCTGTGGGAGCAGAGGCCAACCGTTCGTGCTCTACTCCCTGGGATGCTGGGCAGCCCAGCACGGGTGCCAAAGAGGTTCCATTGTAATGGACTGAGTTGGGAAATCGAGGAGCGACAGCAATGCGGATGGCACCTTTGCAAAGCTGACTTTCTGCAGAAGAGGCACAGCTCAAGTTTTTTGCCCTGGCTCTTCGGCTATGGGAGCAGAGGCCAACCGTTCGTGCTCTACTCCCTGGGATGCTGGGCAGCCGAGCACGGTTGCCAAAGAGGTTCCATTGTAATGGACTTTGAGTTGGGAAATCGAGGAGCGACAGCAATGCGGATGGCACCGTTGCAAAGCTGACTTTCTGCAGAAGAGGCACAGCGCAAGTTTTTTGCCCTGGCTCTTCGGCTGTGGGAGCAGAGGCCAACTGTTCGTGCTCTACTCCCTGGGATGCTGGGAAGCCCAGCACGGGTGCCAAAGAGGTTCCATTGTAATGGACTTTGAGTTGGGAAATCGAGGAGCGACAGCAATGCGGATGGCAGCGTTGCAAAGCTGACTTTCTGCAGAAGAGGCACAGCTCAAGTTTTTTGCCCTGGCTCTTCGGCTGTGGGAGCAGAGGCCAACCGTTCGTGCTCTACTCCCTGGGATGCTGGGCAGCCGAGCACGGGTGCCAAAGAGGTTCCATTGTAATGGACTGAGTTGGGAAATGGAGGAGCGACAGCAATGCGGATGGCACCTTTGCAAAGCTGACTTTCTGCAGAAGAGGCACAGCTCAAGTTTTTTGCCCTGGCTCTTCGGCTATGGGAGCAGAGGCCAACCGTTCGTGCTCTACTCCCTGGGATGCTGGGCAGCCGAGACGGTTGCCAAAGAGGTTCCATTGTAATGGACTTTGAGTTGGGAAATCGAGGAGCGACAGCCATGCGGATGGCACCGTTGCAAAGCTGACTTTCTGCAGAAGAGGCACAGCTCAAGTTTTTTGCCCTGACTCTTCGGCTGTGGGAGCAGAGGCCAACCGTTCGTGCTCTACTCCCTGGGATGCTGGGCAGCCCAGCACGGGTGCCAAAGAGGTTCCATTGTAATGGACTTTGAGTTGGGAAATCGAGGAGCGACAGCAAAGCGGATGGCACCGTTGCAAAGCTGACTTTCTGCAGAAGAGGCCCAGCTCAAGTTTTTTGCCCTGGCTCTTCGGCTGTGGGAGCAGAGGCCAACCGTTCGTGCTCTACTCCCTGGCATGCTGGGCAGCCGGGCACGGCTGCCAAAGAGGTTCCATTGTAATGGTCTTTGAGTTGGGAAATCGAGGAGTGACAGCAATGCGGATGGCACCGTTGCAAAGCTGACTTTCTGCAGAAGAGGCACAGCTCAAGTTGTTTGCCCTGGCTCTTCGGCTGTGGGAGCAGAGGCCAACCGTTCGTGCTCTACTCCCTGGGATGCTGGGCAGCCGAGCACGGTTGCCAAAGAGGTTCCATTGTAATGGACTTTGAGTTGGGAAATCGAGGAGCGACAGCAATGCGGATGGCACTGTTGCAAAGCTGACTTTCTGCAGAAGAGGCACAGCTCAAGTTTTTTGTCCTGGCTCTTCGGCTGTGGGAGCAGAGGCCAACCGTTCGTGCTCTACTCCCTGGGATGCTGGGCAGCCGAGCACGGGTGCCAAAGAGGTTCCATTGTAATTGACTTTGAGTTGGGAAATGGAGGAGCGACAGCAATGCGGATGGCACCGTTGCAAAGCTGACTTTCTGCAGAAGAGGCACAGCTCAAGTCTTTTGCCCTGGCTCTTCGGCTGTGAAAGCAGAGGCCAACCGTTCGTGCTCTACTCCCTGGGATGCTGGGCAGCCCAGCACGGGTGCCAAAGAGGTTCCATTGTAATGGACTTTGAGTTGGGAAATCGAGGAGCGACAGCAATGCGGATGGCACCGTTGCAAAGCTGACTTTCTGCAGAAGAGGCACAGCTCAAGTTTTTTGCCCTGGCTCTTCGGCTGTGGGAGCAGAGGCCAACCGTTCGTGCTCTACTCCCTGGCATGCTGGGCAGCCGGGCACGGCTGCCAAAGAGGTTCCATTGTAATGGACTTTGAGTTGGGAAATGGAGGAGCGACAGCAATGCGGATGGCACCGTTGCAAAGCTGACTTTCTGCAGAAGAGGCACAGCTCAAGTTTTTTGCCCTGGCTCTTTGGCTGTGGGAGCAGAGGCCAACCGTTCGTGCTCTACTCCCTGGGATGCTGGACAGCCGGGAACGGTTGCCAAAGAGGTTCCATTGTAATGGACTTTGAGTTGGGAAATCGAGGAGCGACAGCAATGCGGATGGCACTGTTGCAAAGCTGACTTTCTGCAGAAGAGGCACAGCTCAAGTTTTTTGCCCTGGCTCTTCGGCTATGGGAGCAGAGGCCAACCGTTCGTGCTCTACTGCCTGGGATGCTGGGGAGCCCAGCACGGGTGCCAAAGAGGTTCCATTGTAATGGACTTTGAGTTGGGAAATCGAGGAGCGACAGCCATGCGGATGGCACCGTTGCAAAGCTGACTTTCTGCAGAAGAGGCACAGCGCAAGTTTTTTGCCCTGGCTCTTCGGCTGTGGGAGCAGAGGCCAACTGTTCGTGCTCTACTCCCTGGGATGCTGGGAAGCCGGGCACGGGTGCCAAAGAGGTTCCATTGTAATGGACTTTGAGTTGGGAAATCGAGGAGCGACAGCAATGCGGATGGCACCGTTGCAAAGCTGATTTTCTGCAGAAGAGGCCCAGCTCAAGTTTTTTGCCCTGGCTCTTCGGCTGTGGGAGCAGAGGCCAACCGTTCGTGCTCTACTCCCTGGCATGCTGGGCAGCCGGGCACGGCTGCCAAAGAGGTTCCATTGTAATGGACTTTGAGTTGGGAAATGGAGGAGCGACAGCAATGCGGATGGCACCGTTGCAAAGCTGACTTTCTGCAGAAGAGGCACAGCTCAAGTTTTTTGCCCTGGCTCTTCGGCTGTGGGAGCAGAGGCCAACCGTTCGTGCTCTACTCCCTGGCATGCTGGGCAGCCGAGCACGGTTGCCAAAGAGGTTCCATTGTAATGGACTTTGAGTTGGGAAATCGAGGAGCGACAGCAATGCGGATGGCAGCGTTGCAAAGCTGCCTTTCTGCAGAAGAGGCACAGCTCAAGTTTTTTGCCCTGGCTCTTCGGCTGTGGGAGCAGAGGCCAACCGTTCGTGCTCTACTCCCTGGGATGCTGGGCAGCCCAGCACGGGTGCCAAAGAGGTTCCATTGTAATGGACTGAGTTGGGAAATCGAGGAGCGACAGCAATGCGGATGGCACCTTTGCAAAGCTGACTTTCTGCAGAAGAGGCACAGCTCAAGTTTTTTGCCCTGGCTCTTCGGCTATGGGAGCAGAGGCCAACCGTTCGTGCTCTACTGCCTGGGATGCTGGGCAGCCGAGCACGGTTGCCAAAGAGGTTCCATTGTAATGGACTTTGAGTTGGGAAATCGAGGAGCGACAGCCATGCGGATGGCACCGTTGCAAAGCTGACTTTCTGCAGAAGAGGCACAGCTCAAGTTTTTTGCCCTGACTCTTCGGCTGTGGGAGCAGAGGCCAAGCGTTCGTGCTCTACTCCCTGGGATGCTGGGCAGCCGAGCACGGGTGCCAAAGAGGTTCCATTGTAATGGACTTTGAGTTGGGAAATCGAGGAGCGACAGCAATGCGGATGGCACCGTTGCAAAGCTGACTTTCTGCAGAAGAGGCCCAGCTCAAGTTTTTTGCCCTGGCTCTTCGGCTGTGGGAGCAGAGGCCAACCGTTCGTGCTCTACTCCCTGGCATGCTGGGCAGCCGGGCACGGCTGCCAAAGAGGTTCCATTGTAATGGACTTTGAGTTGGGAAATCGAGGAGTGACAGCAATGCGGATGGCACCGTTGCAAAGCTGACTTTCTGCAGAAGAGGCACAGCTCAAGTTTTTTGCCCTGGCTCTTCGGCTGTGGGAGCAGAGGCCAACCGTTCGTGCTCTACTCCCTGGGATGCTGGGCAGCCGAGCACGGTTGCCAAAGAGGTTCCATTGTAATGGACTTTGAGTTGGGAAATGGAGGAGCGACAGCAATGCGGATGGCACCGTTGCAAAGCTGACTTTCTGCAGAAGAGGCACAGCTCAAGTCTTTTGCCCTGGCTCTTCGGCTGTGGGAGCAGAGGCCAACCGTTCGTGCTCTACTCCCTGGGATGCTGGGCAGCCGAGCACAAGTGCCAAAGAGGTTCCATTGTAATGGACTTTGAGTTGGGAAATCGAGGAGCGACAGCCATGCGGATGGCACCGTTGCAAAGCTGACTTTCTGCAGAAGAGGCACAGCTCAAGTTTTTTGCCCTGGCTCTTCGGCTGTGGGAGCAGAGGCCAACCGTTCGTACTCTACTCCCTGGGATGCTGGGCAGCCCAGCACGGGTGCCAAAGAGGTTCCATTGTAATGGACTTTGAGTTGGGAAATGGAGGAGCGACAGCAATGCGGATGGCACCGTTGCAAAGCTGACTTTCTGCAGAAGAGGCACAGCTCAAGTTTTTTGCCCTGGCTCTTCGGCTGTGGGAGCAGAGGCCAACCGTTCGTGCTCTACTCCCTGGGATGCTGGACAGCCGGGAACGGGTGCCAAAGAGGTTCCATTGTAATGGACTTTGAGTTGGGAAATCGAGGAGCGACAGCAATGCGGATGGCACTGTTGCAAAGCTGACTTTCTGCAGAAGAGGCACAGCTCAAGTTTTTTGCCCTGGCTCTTCAGCTGTGGGAGCAGAGGCCAACCGTTCGTGCTCTACTCCCTGGGATGCTGGGCAGCCGGGCACGGGTGCCAAAGAGGTTCCATTGTAATGGACTTTGAGTTGGGAAGTGGAGGAGCGACAGCAATGCGGATGGCACCGTTGCAAAGCTGACTTTCTGCAGAAGAGGCACAGCTCAAGTTTTTTGCCCTGGTTTTCGGATGTAGGAGCAGAGGCCAACCGTTCGTGCTCTACTCCCTGGGATGCTGGGCAGCCGAGCACAAGTGCGAAAGAGGTTCCATTGTAATGGACTTTGAGTTGGGAAATCGAGGAGCGACAGCCATGCGGATGGCACCGTTACAAAGCTGACTTTCTGCAGAAGAGGCACAGCTCAAGTTTTTTGCCCTGGCTCTTCGGCTGTGGGAGCAGAGGCCAACCGTTCGTGCTCTACTCCCTGGGATGCTGGGCAGCCCAGCACGGGTGCCAAAGAGGTTCCATTGTAATGGACTTTGAGTTGGGAAATCGAGGAGCGACAGCAATGCGGATGGCACCGTTGCAAAGCTGACTTTCTGCAGAAGAGGCACAGCTCAAGTTTTTTGCCCTGGCTCTTCGGCTATGGGAGCAGAGGCCAACCGTTCGTGCTCTACTGCCTGGGATGCTGGGCAGCCGAGCACGGGTGCCAAAGAGGTTCCATTGTAATGGACTTTGAGTTGGGAAATGGAGGAGCGACAGCAATGCGGATGGCACCGTTGCAAAGCTGACTTTCTGCAGAAGAGGCACAGCTCAAGTTTTTTGTCCTGATTCTTCGGCTATGGGAGCAGAGGCCAACCGTTCGTGCTCTACTCCCTGGGATGCTGGGCAGCCGAGCACGGTTGCCAAAGAGGTTCCATTGTAATGGACTTTGAGTTGGGAAATGGAGGAGCGACAGCAATGCGGATGGCACCGTTGCAAAGCTGACTTTCTGCAGAAGAGGCCCAGCTCAAGTTTTTTGCCCTGGCTCTTCGGCTGTGGGAGCAGAGGCCAACCGTTCGTGCTCTACTCCCTGGCATGCTGGGCAGCCGGGCACGGCTGCCAAAGAGGTTCCATTGTAATGGACTTTGAGTTGGGAAATCGAGGAGTGACAGCAATGCGGATGGCACCGTTGCAAAGCTGATTTTCTGCAGAAGAGGCACAGCTCAAGTTTTTTGCCCTGGCTCTTCGGCTGTGGGAGCAGAGGCCAACCGTTCGTGCTCTACTCCCTGGGATGCTGGGCAGCCGAGCACGGTTGCCAAAGAGGTTCCATTGTAATGGACTTTGAGTTGGGAAATCGAGGAGCGACAGCAATGCGGATGGCACCGTTGCAAAGCTGACTTTCTGCAGAAGAGGCACAGCTCAAGTTTTTTGCCCTGGCTCTTCGGCTGTGGGAGCAGAGGCCAACCGTTCGTGCTCTACTCCCTGGGATGCTGGGCAGCCCAGCACGGGTGCCAAAGAGGTTCCATTGTAATGGACTTTGAGTTGGGAAATGGAGGAGCGACAGCAATGCGGATGGCACCGTTGCAAAGCTGACTTTCTGCAGAAGAGGCACAGCTCAAGTTTTTTGCCCTGGCTCTTCGGCTGTGGGAGCAGAGGCCAACCGTTCGTGCTCTACTCCCTGGGATGCTGGGCAGCCGAGCACAAGTGCCAAAGAGGTTCCATTGTAATGGACTTTGAGTTGGGAAATGGAGGAGCGACAGCCATGCGGATGGCACCGTTACAAAGCTGACTTTCTGCAGAAGAGGCAGAGCTCAAGTTTTTTGCCCTGGCTCTTTGGCTGTGGGAGCAGAGGCCAACCGTTCGTGCTCTACTCCCTGGGATGCTGGGCAGCCGAGAACAGGTGCCAAAGAGTTTCCATTGTAATGGACTTTGAGTTGGGAAATGGAGGAGCGATAGCAATGCGGATGGCACCGTTGCAAAGCTGACTTTCTGCAGAAGAGGCATAGCTCAAGTTTTTTGCCCTGGCTCTTCGGCTGTGGGAGCAGAGGCCAACCGTTCGTGCTCTACTCCCTGGGATGCTGGGCAGCCGAGCACGGGTGCCAAAGAGGTTCCATTGTAATGGACTTTGAGTTGGGAAATGGAGGAGCGACAGCAATGCGGATGGCACCATTGCAAAGCTGACTTTCTGCAGAAGAGGCACAGCTCAAGTTTTTTGCCCTGGCTCTTCGGCTATGGGAGCAGAGGCCAACCGTTCGTGCTCTACTCCCTGGGATGCTGGGCAGCCGAGCACGGGTGCCAAAGAGGTTCCATTGTAATGGACTTTGAGTTGGGAAATGGAGGAGCGACAGCAATGCGGATGGCACCTTTGCAAAGCTGACTTTCTGCAGAAGAGGCACAGCTCAAGTTTTTTGCCCTGGCTCTTCGGCTGTGGGAGCAGAGGCCAACCGTTCGTGCTCTACTCCCTGGGATGCTGGGCAGCCGAGCACGGTTGCCAAAGAGGTTCCATTGTAATGGACTTTGAGTTGGGAAATCGAGGAGCGACAGCAATGCGGATGGCACCGTTGCAAAGCTGACTTTCTGCAGAAGAGGCACAGCTCAAGTTTTTTGCCCTGGCTCTTCGGCTGTGGGAGCAGAGGCCAACCGTTCGTGCTCTACTCCCTGGGATGCTGGGCAGCCCAGCACGGGTGCCAAAGAGGTTCCATTGTAATGGACTTTGAGTTGGGAAATGGAGGAGCGACAGCAATGCGGATGGCACCGTTGCAAAGCTGACTTTCTGCAGAAGAGGCACAGCTCAAGTTTTTTGCCCTGGCTCTTCGGCTGTGGGAGCAGAGGCCAACCGTTCGTGCTCTACTCCCTGGGATGCTGGGCAGCCGAGCACAAGTGCCAAAGAGGTTCCATTGTAATGGACTTTGAGTTGGGAAATCGAGGAGCGACAGCCATGCGGTTGGCACCGTTACAAAGCTGACTTTCTGCAGAAGAGGCACAGCTCAAGTTTTTTGCCCTAGCTCTTTGGCTGTGGGAGCAGAGGCCAACCGTTCGTGCTCTACTCCCTGGGATGCTGGGCAGCCGAGACGGGTGCCAAAGAGGTTCCATTGTAATGGACTTGGAGTTGGGAAATGGAGGAGCGACAGCAATGCGGATGGCACCGTTGCAAAGCTGACTTTCTGCAGAAGAGGCACAGCTCAAGTTTTTTGCCCTGGCTCTTCGGCTGTGGGAGCAGAGGCCAACCGTTCGTGCTCTACTCCCTGGGATGCTGGGCAGCCCAGCACGGGTGCCAAAGAGGTTCCATTGTAATGGACTTTGAGTTGGGAAATCGAGGAGCGACAGCAATGCGGATGGCACCGTTGCAAAGCTGACTTTCTGCAGAAGAGGCACAGCTCAAGTTTTTTGCCCTGGCTCTTCGGCTATGGGAGCAGAGGCCAACCGTTCGTGCTCTACTGCCTGGGATGCTGGGCAGCCGAGCACGGGTGCCAAAGAGGTTCCATTGTAATGGACTTTGAGTTGGGAAATGGAGGAGCGACAGCAATGCGGATGGCACCGTTGCAAAGCTGACTTTCTGCAGAAGAGGCACAGCTCAAGTTTTTTGTCCTGATTCTTCGGCTATGGGAGCAGAGGCCAACCGTTCGTGCTCTACTCCCTGGGATGCTGGGCAGCCGAGCACGGCTGCCAAAGAGGTTCCATTGTAATGGACTTTGAGTTGGGAAATGGAGGAGCGACAGCAATGCGGATGGCACCGTTGCAAAGCTGACTTTCTGCAGAAGAGGCCCAGCTCAAGTTTTTTGCCCTGGCTCTTCGGCTGTGGGAGCAGAGGCCAACCGTTCGTGCTCTACTCCCTGGCATGCTGGGCAGCCGGGCACGGCTGCCAAAGAGGTTCCATTGTAATGGACTTTGAGTTGGGAAATCGAGGAGTGACAGCAATGCGGATGGCACCGTTGCAAAGCTGATTTTCTGCAGAAGAGGCACAGCTCAAGTTTTTTGCCCTGGCTCTTCGGCTGTGGGAGCAGAGGCCAACCGTTCGTGCTCTACTCCCTGGGATGCTGGGCAGCCGAGCACGGTTGCCAAAGAGGTTCCATTGTAATGGACTTTGAGTTGGGAAATCGAGGAGCGACAGCAATGCGGATGGCACCGTTGCAAAGCTGACTTTCTGCAGAAGAGGCACAGCTCAAGTTTTTTGCCCTGGCTCTTCGGCTGTGGGAGCAGAGGCCAACCGTTCGTGCTCTACTCCCTGGGATGCTGGGCAGCCCAGCACGGGTGCCAAAGAGGTTCCATTGTAATGGACTTTGAGTTGGGAAATGGAGGAGCGACAGCAATGCGGATGGCACCGTTGCAAAGCTGACTTTCTGCAGAAGAGGCACAGCTCAAGTTTTTTGCCCTGGCTCTTCGGCTGTGGGAGCAGAGGCCAACCGTTCGTGCTCTACTCCCTGGGATGCTGGGCAGCCGAGCACAAGTGCCAAAGAGGTTCCATTGTAATGGACTTTGAGTTGGGAAATCGAGGAGCGACAGCCATGCGGATGGCACCGTTACAAAGCTGACTTTCTGCAGAAGAGGCAGAGCTCAAGTTTTTTGCCCTGGCTCTTTGGCTGTGGGAGCAGAGGCCAACCGTTCGTGCTCTACTCCCTGGGATGCTGGGCAGCCGAGAACAGGTGCCAAAGAGTTTCCATTGTAATGGACTTTGAGTTGGGAAATGGAGGAGCGATAGCAATGCGGATGGCACCGTTGCAAAGCTGACTTTCTGCAGAAGAGGCATAGCTGAAGTTTTTTGCCCTGGCTCTTCGGCTGTGGGAGCAGAGGCCAACCGTTCGTGCTCTACTCCCTGGGATGCTGGGCAGCCGAGCACGGGTGCCAAAGAGGTTCCATTGTAATGGACTTTGAGTTGGGAAATGGAGGAGCGACAGCAATGCGGATGGCACCATTGCAAAGCTGACTTTCTGCAGAAGAGGCACAGCTCAAGTTTTTTGCCCTGGCTCTTCGGCTATGGGAGCAGAGGCCAACCGTTCGTGCTCTACTCCCTGGGATGCTGGGCAGCCGAGCACGGGTGCCAAAGAGGTTCCATTGTAATGGACTTTGAGTTGGGAAATGGAGGAGCGACAGCAATGCGGATGGCACCGTTGCAAAGCTGACTTTCTGCAGAAGAGGCACAGCTCAAGTTTTTTGCCCTGGCTCTTTGGCTGTGGGAGCAGAGGCCAACCGTTCGTGCTCTACTCCCTGGGATGCTGGGCAGCCGAGCACGGTTGCCAAAGAGGTTCCATTGTAATGGACTTTGAGTTGGGAAATCGAGGAGCGACAGCAATGCGGATGGCACCGTTGCAAAGCTGACTTTCTGCAGAAGAGGCACAGCTCAAGTTTTTTGCCCTGGCTCTTCGGCTGTGGGAGCAGAGGCCAACCGTTCGTGCTCTACTCCCTGGGATGCTGGGCAGCCCAGCACGGGTGCCAAAGAGGTTCCATTGTAATGGACTTTGAGTTGGGAAATGGAGGAGCGACAGCAATGCGGATGGCACCGTTGCAAAGCTGACTTTCTGCAGAAGAGGCAGAGCTCAAGTTTTTTGCCCTGGCTCTTCGGCTGTGGGAGCAGAGGCCAACCGTTCGTGCTCTACTCCCTGGCATGCTGGGCAGCCGAGCACAAGTGCCAAAGAGGTTCCATTGTAATGGACTTTGAGTTGGGAAATCGAGGAGCGACAGCCATGCGGATGGCACCGTTACAAAGCTGACTTTCTGCAGAAGAGGCACAGCTCAAGTTTTTTGCCCTAGCTCTTTGGCTGTGGGAGCAGAGGCCAACCGTTCATGCTCTACTCCCTGGGATGCTGGGCAGCCGAGACGGGTGCCAAAGAGGTTCCATTGTAATGGACTTGGAGTTGGGAAATGGAGGAGCGACAGCAATGCGGATGGCACCGTTGCAAAGCTGACTTTCTGCAGAAGAGGCACAGCTCAAGTTTTTTGCCTTGGCTCTTCGGCTGTGGGAGCAGAGGCCAACCGTTCGTGCTCTACTCCCTGGGATGCTGGGCAGCCCAGCACGGGTGCCAAAGAGGTTCCATTGTAATGGACTTTGAGTTGGGAAATCGAGGAGCGACAGCAATGCGGATGGCACCGTTGCAAAGCTGACTTTCTGCAGAAGAGGCACAGCTCCAGTTTTTTGCCCTGGCTCTTCGTCTGTGGGAGCAGAGGCCAACCGTTCGTGCTCTACTCCCTGGGATGCTGGGCAGCCAAGCACGGGTGCCAAAGAGGTTCCATTGTAATGGACGTTGAGTTGGGAAATCGATTAGCGACAGCAATGCAGATGGCACCGCTGCAAAGCCGACTTTCTGCAGAAGAGGCACAGCTCAAGTTGTTTGCCCTGGCTCTTCGGCTGTGGGAGCAGAGGCCAACCGTTCGTGCTCTACTCCCTGGGATGCTGGGCAGCCGAGCACGGGTGCCAAAGAGCTTCAAATATAATGGACTTTGAGTTGGGAAATCGAGGAGCGACAGCCATGCGGATGGCACCGTTGCAAAGCTGACTTTCTGCAGAAGAGGCCCAGCTCAAGTTTTTTGCCCTGGCTCTTCGGCTGTGGGAGCAGAGGCCAAGCGTTCGTGCTCTACTCCCTGGCATGCTGGGCAGCCGGGCACGGGTGCCAAAGAGGTTCCATTGTAATGGACTTTGAGTTGGGAAATCGAGGAGCGACTGCAATGCGGATGGCACCGTTGCAAAGCCGACTTTCTGCAGAAGAGGCACAGCTCAAGTTTTTTGCCCTGGCTCTTCGGCTGTGGGAGCAGAGGCCAACCGTTCGTGCTCTACTCCCTGGCATGCTGGGCAGCCGAGAACAGGTGCCAAAGAGGTTCCATTGTAATGGACTTTGAGTTGGGAAATGGAGGAGCGACAGCAATGCGGATGGCACCGTTGCAAAGCTGACTTTCTGCAGAAGAGGCACAGCTCCAGTTTTTTGCCCTGGCTCTTTGGCTGTGGGAGCAGAGGCCAACCGTTCGTGCTTTACTCCCTGGGATGCTGGGCAGTCGAGCACGGGTGCCAAAGAGGTTCCATTGTAATGGACGTTGAGTTGGGAAATGAAGGAGCGACAGCAATGCGGATGGCACCGTTGCAAAGCTGACTTTCTGCAGAAGAGGCACAGCTCAAGTTGTTTGCCCTGGCTCTTCGGCTGTGGGAGCAGAGGCCAACCGTTCGTGCTCTACTCCCTGGGATGCTGGGCAGCCGAGCACGGGTGCCAAAGAGCTTCAAATATAATGGACTTTGAGTTGGGAAATCGAGGAGCGACAGCCATGCGGATGGCACAGTTGAAAAGCTGACTTTCTGCAGAAGAGGCCCAGCTCAAGTTTTTTGCCCTGGCTCTTCGGCTGTGGGAGCAGAGGCCAAGCGTTCGTGCTCTACTCCCTGGCATGCTGGGCAGCCGGGCACGGGTGCCAAAGAGGTTCCATTGTAATGGACTTTGAGTTGGGAAATCGAGGAGCGACTGCAATGCGGATGGCACCGTTGCAAAGCTGACTTTCTGCAGAAGAGGCACAGCTCAAGTTTTTTGCCCTGGCTCTTCGGCTGTGGGAGCAGAGGCCAACCGTTCGTGCTCTACTCCCTGGGATGCTGGGCAGCCGGGTACGGCTGCCAAAGAGGTTCCATTGTAATGGACTTTGAGTTGGGAAATCGAGGAGCGACAGCCATGCGGATGGCACCGTTGCAAAGCTGACTTTCTGCAGAAGAGGCACAGCTCAAGTTTTTTTCCCTGGCTCTTTGGCTGTGGGAGCAGAGGCCAACCGTTCGTGCTTTACTCTCTGGCATGCTGGGCAGCCGAGAACAGGTGCCAAAGAGGTTCCATTGTAATGGACTTTGAGTTGGGAAATCGAGGAGCGACAGCAATGCGGATGGCACCGTTGCAAAGCTGACTTTCTGCAGAAGAGGCACAGCTCAAGTTTTTTGCCCTGGCTCTTCGGCTGTGGGAGCAGAGGCCAACCGTTCGTGCTCTACTCCCTGGGATGCTGGGCAGCCGAGCACGGGTGCCAAAGAGGTTCCTTTGTAATGGACTTTGAGTTGGGAAATCGAGGAGCGACAGCAATGCGGATGGCACCATTGCAAAGCTGACTTTCTGCAGAAGAGGCCCAGCTCAAGTTTTTTGCCCTGGCTCTTCGGCTATGGGAGCAGAGGCCAACCGTTCGTGCTCTACTCCCTGGGATGCTGGGCAGCCGAGCACGGGTGCCAAAGAGGTTCCATTGTAATGGACTTTGAGTTGGGAAATGGAGGAGCGACAGCAATGCGGATGGCACCGTTACAAAGCTGACTTTCTGCAGAAGAGGCACAGCTCAAGTTTTTTGCCCTGGCTCTTCGGCTGTGGGAGCAGAGGCCAACCGTTCGTGCTCTACTCCCTGGGATGCTGGGCAGCCGAGCACAAGTGCCAAAGAGGTTCCATTGTAATGGACTTTTAGTTGGGAAATCGAGGAGCGACAGCCATGCGGATGGCACCGTTACAAAGCTGACTTTCTGCAGAAGAGGCACAGCTCAAGTTGTTTGCCCTGGCTCTTCGGCTGTGGGAGCAGAGGCCAACCGTTCGTGCTCTACTCCCTGGGATGCTGGGCAGCCGGGTACGGGTGCCAAAGAGGTTCCATTGTAATGGACTTTGAGTTGGGAAATCGAGGAGCGACAGCAATGCGGATGGCACCGTTGCAAAGCTGACTTTCTGCAGAAGAGGCACAGCTCAAGTTTTTTGCCCTGGCTCTTTGGCTGTGGGAGCAGAGGCCAACCGTTCGTGCTTTACTCCCTGGGATGCTGGGCAGCCCAGTACGGGTGCCAAAGAGGTTCCATTGTAATGGACTTTGAGTTGGGAAATGAAGGAGCGACAGCAATGCGGATGGCACCGTTGCAAAGCTGACTTTCTGCAGAAGAGGCACAGCTCAAGTTTTTTGCCCTGGCTCTTTGGCTGTGGGAGCAGAGGCCAACCGTTCGTGCTCTACTCCCTGGGATGCTGGGCAGCCGAGCACGGGTGCCAAAGAGGTTCCATTGTAATGGACGTTGAGTTGGGAAATCGAGGAGCGACAGCAATGCGAATGGCACCGTTGCAAAGCTGACTTTCTGCAGAAGAGGCCCAGCTCAAGTTTTTTGCCCTGGCTCTTCGGCTGTGGGAGCAGAGGCCAACCGTTCGTGCTCTACTCCCTGGGATGCTGGGCAGCCGAGCACGGGTGCCAAAGAGGTTCCATTGTAATGGACTTTGAGTTGGGAAATCGAGGAGCGGCAGCAATGCGGATGGCACCGTTGCAAAGCTGACTTTCTGCAGAAGAGGCACAGCTCAAGTTTTTTGCCCTGGCTCTTTGGCTGTGGGAGCAGAGGCCAACCGTTCGTGCTCTACTCCCTGGGATGCTGGGCAGCCGAGCACGGGTGCCAAAGAGGTTCCATTGTAATGGACTTTGAGTTGGGAAATCGAGGAGCGACAGCAATGCGGATGGCACCATTGCAAAGCTGACTTTCTGCAGAAGAGGCACAGCTCAAGTTTTTTGCCCTGGCTCTTCGGCTATGGGAGCAGAGACCAACCGTTCGTGCTCTACTCCCTGGGATGCTGGGCAGCCGAGCACGGGTGCCAAAGAGGTTCCATTGTAATGGACTTTGAGTTGGGAAATGGAGGAGCGACAGCAATGCGGATGGCACCGTTGCAAAGCTGACTTTCTGCAGAAGAGGCACAGCTCCAGTTTTTTGCCCTGGCTCTTCGGCTGTGGGAGCAGAGGCCAACCGTTCGTGCTCTACTCCCTGGGATGCTGGGCAGCCGAGCACAAGTGCCAAAGAGGTTCCATTGTAATGGACTTTTAGTTGGGAAATCGAGGAGCGACAGCCATGCGGATGGCACCGTTACAAAGCTGACTTTCTGCAGAAGAGGCACAGCTCAAGTTTTTTGCCCTGGCTCTTTGGCTGTGGGAGCAGAGGCCAACCGTTCGTGCTCTACTCCCTGGGATGCTGGGCAGCCGAGAACAGGTGCCAAAGAGGTTCCATTGTAATGGACTTTGAGTTGGGAAATGGAGGAGCGATAGCAATGCGGATGGCACCGTTGCAAAGCTGACTTTCTGCAGAAGAGGCAGAGCTCAAGTTTTTTGCCCTGGCTCTTCGGCTGTGGGAGCAGAGGCCAACCGTTCGTGCTCTACTCCCTGGGATGCTGGGCAGCCGAGCACGGGTGCCAAAGAGGTTCCATTGTAATGGACTTTGAGTTGGGAAATCGAGGAGCGACAGCAATGCGGATGGCACCATTGCAAAGCTGACTTTCTGCAGAAGAGGCACAGCTCAAGTTGTTTGCCCTGGCTCTTCGGCTATGGGAGCAGAGGCCAACCGTTCGTGCTCTACTCCCTGGGATGCTGGGCAGCCGAGCACGGTTGCCAAAGAGGTTCCATTGTAATGGACTTTGAGTTGGGAAATTGAGGAGCGACAGCAATGCGGATGGCACCGTTGCAAAGCTGACTTTCTGCAGAAGAGGCACAGCTCAAGTTTTTTGCCCTGGCTCTTCGGCTGTGGGAGCAGAGGCCAACTGTTCGTGCTCTACTCCCTGGGATGCTGGGCAGCCGGGCACGGGTGCCAAAGAGGTTCCATTGTAATGGACTTTGAGTTGGGAAATCAAGGAGCGACAGCAATGCGGATGGCACCGTTGCAAAGCTGACTTTCTGCACAAGAGGCACAGCTCAAGTTTTTTGCCCTGGCTCTTCGGCTGTGGGAGCAGAGGCCAACCGTTCGTGCTCTACTCCCTGGGATGTTGGGCAGCCGAGCACGGGTGCCAAAGAGGTTCCATTGTAATGGACGTTGAGTTGGGAAATCGATTAGCGACAGCAATGCAGATGGCACCGCTGCAAAGCCGACTTTCTGCAGAAGAGGCACAGCTCAAGTTGTTTGCCATGGCTCTTCGGCTGTGGGAGCAGAGGCCAACCGTTCGTGCTCTACTCCCTGGGATGCTGGGCAGCCGAGCACGGGTGCCAAAGAGCTTCAAATATAATGGACTTTGAGTTGGGAAATCGAGGAGCGACAGCCATGCGGATGGCACCGTTGCAAAGCTGACTTTCTGCAGAAGAGGCACAGCTCAAGTTTTTTGCCCTGGCTCTTTGGCTGTGGGAGCAGAGGCCAAGCGTTCGTGCTGAACTCCCTGGCATGCTGGGCAGCCGGGCACGGGTGCCAAAGAGGTTCCATTGTAATGGACTTTGAGTTGGGAAATCGAGGAGCGACTGCAATGCGGATGGCACCGTTGCAAAGCCGACTTTCTGCAGAAGAGGCACAGCTCAAGTTTTTTGCCCTGGCTCTTCGGCTGTGGGAGCAGAGGCCAACCGTTCGTGCTCTACTCCCTGGCATGCTGGGCAGCCGGGCACGGCTGCCAAAGAGGTTCCATTGTAATGGACTTTGAGTTGGGAAATGGAGGAGCGACAGCAATGCGGATGGCACCGTTGCAAAGCTGACTTTCTGCAGAAGAGGCACAGCTCAAGTTTTTTGCCCTGGCTCTTTGGCTGTGGGAGCAGAGGCCAACCGTTCGTGCTTTACTCCCTGGGATGCTGGGCAGCCCAGTACGGGTGCCAAAGAGGTTCCATTGTAATGGACTTTGAGTTGGGAAATGGAGGAGCGACAGCAATGCGGATGGCACCGTTGCAAAGCTGACTTTCTGCAGAAGAGGCACAGCTCAAGTTTTTTGCCCTGGCTCTTTGGCTGTGGGAGCAGAGGCCAACCGTTCGTGCTCTACTCCCTGGGATGCTGGGCAGCCGAGCACGGGTGCCAAAGTGGTTCCATTGTAATGGACGTTGAGCTGGGAAATGGAGGAGCGACAGCCATGCGGATGGCACCGTTGCAAAGCTGACTTTCTGCAGAAGAGGCACAGCTCCAGTTTTTTGCCCTGGCTCTTCGGCTGTGGGAGCAGAGGCCTACCGTTCGTGCTCTACTCCCTGGGATGCTGGGCAGCCGAGCACGGGTGCCAAAGAGGTTCCATTGTAATGGACTTTGAGTTGGGAAATGGAGGAGCGACAGCAATGCGGATGGCACCGTTGCAAAGCTGACTTTCTGCAGAAGAGGCACAGCTCAAGTTTTTTGCCCTGGCTCTTCGGCTGTGGGAGCAGAGGCCAACCGTTCGTGCTCTACTCCCTGGGATGCTGGGCAGCCCAGCACGGGTGCCAAAGAGGTTCCATTGTAATGGTCTTTGAGTTGGGAAATGGAGGAGCTACAGCAATGCGGATGGCAGCGTTGCAAAGCTGCCTTTCTGCAGAAGAGGCACAGCTCAAGTTTTTTGCCCTGGCTCTTCGGCTGTGGGAGCAGAGGCCAACCGTTCGTGCTCTACTCCCTGGGATGCTGGGCAGCCGAGCACGGGTGCCAAAGAGGTTCCATTGTAATGGACTTTGAGTTGGGAAATCGAGGAGCGACAGCCATGCGGATGGCACCGTTGCAAAGCTGACTTTCTGCAGAAGAGGCACATCTCAAGTTTTTTGCCCTGGCTCTTCGGCTGTGGGAGCAGAGGCCAACCGTTCGTGCTCTACTCCCTGGGATGCTGGGCAGCCGAGCACGGGTGCCAAAGAGGTTCCATTGTAATGGACTTTGAGTTGGGAAATGGAGGAGCGACAGCCATGCGGATGGCACCGTTGCAAAGCTGACTTTCTGCAGAAGAGGCACAGCTCAAGGTTTTTGCCCTGGCTCTTCGGCTGTGGGAGCAGATGCCAAGCGTTCGTGCTCTACTCCCTGGGATACTGGGCAGCCCAGCACGGGTGCCAAAGAGGTTCCATTGTAATGGACTTTGAGTTGGGAAATCGAGGAGCGACAGCCATGCGGATGGCACCGTTGCAAAGCTGACTTTCTGCAGAAGAGGCACAGCTCAAGTTTTTTGCCCTGGCTCTTCGGCTGTGGGAGCAGAGGCCAACCGTTCGTGCTCTACTCCCTGGGATGTTGGGCAGCCGAGCACGGGTGCCAAAGAGGTTCCATTGTAATGGACTTTGAGTTGGGAAATGGAGGAGCGACAGCAATGCGGATGGCACCGTTCCAAGTTGACTTTCTGCAGAAGAGGCACAGCTCAAGTTTTTTGCCCTGGCTCTTTGGCTGTGGGAGCAGAGGCCAACCGTTCGTGCTCTACTCCCTGGGATGCTGGGCAGCCGAGCACGGGTGCCAAAGAGGTTCCATTGTAATGGACTTTGAGTTGGGAAATGGAGGAGCGACAGCAATGCGGATGGCACCGTTGCAAAGCCGACTCTCTGCAGAAGAGGCACAGCTCAAGTTTTTTGCCCTGGCTCTTCGGCTGTGGGAGCAGAGGCCGAATGTTCGTGCTCTACTCCCTGGGATGCTGGGCAGCCGAGCACAGGTGCCAAAGAGTTTCCATTGTAATGGACTTTGAGTTGGGAAATCGAAGAGCGACAGAAATGCGGATGGCACCGTTGCAAAGCTGACTTTCTGCAGAAGAGGCACAGCTCAAGTTTTTTGCCCTGGCTCTTCGGCTGTGGGAGCAGATGCCAACCGTTCGTGCTCTACTCCCTGGGATGTTGAGCAGCCGAGCACGGGTGCCAAAGACGTTCCATTTTAATGGACTTTGAGTTGGGAAATGGAGGAGCGACAGCAATGCGGATGGCACCGTTGCAAAGCTGACTCTCTGCAGAAGAGGCACAGCGCAAGTTTTTTGCCCTGGCTCTTTGGCTGTGGGAGCAGAGGCCAACCGTTCGTGCTCTACTGCCTGGGATGCTGGGCAGCCGAGCACGGGTGCCAAAGAGGTTCCATTGTAATGGACTTTGAGTTGGGAAATCGAGGAGCGACAGCAATGCGGATGGCACCGTTGCAAAGCTGACTTTCTGCAGAAGAGGCACAGCTCAAGTTTTTTGCCCTGGCTCTTCGGCTGTGGGAGCAGAGGCCAACCGTTCGTGCTCTACTCCCTGGGATGCTGGGCAGCCCAGCACGGGTGCCAAAGAGGTTCCATTGTAATGGACTTTGAGTTGGGAAATGGAGGAGCGACAGCAATGCGGATGGCACCGTTGCAAAGCTGACTTTCTGCAGAAGAGGCACAGCTCAAGTTTTTTGCCCTGGCTCTTCGGCTGTGGGAGCAGAGGCCAACCGTTCGTGCTCTACTCCCTGGGATGCTGGGCAGCCGAGCACGGGTGCCAAAGAGGTTCCATTGTAATGGACTTTGAGTTGGGAAATCGAGGAGCGACAGCAATGCGGATGGCACCGTTGCAAAGCTGACTTTCTGCAGAAGAGGCCCAGCTCAAGTTTTTTGCCCTGGCTCTTCGGCTGTGGGAGCAGAGGCCAAGCGTTCGTGCTCTATTCCCTGGGATACTGGGCAGCCCAGCACGGGTGCCAAAGAGGTTCCATTGTAATGGACTTTGAGTTGGGAAATCGAGGAGCGACAGCCATGCGGATGGCACCGTTGCAAAGCTGACTTTCTGCAGAAGAGGCACAGCTCAAGTTTTTTGCCCTGGCTCTTCGGCTGTGGGAGCAGAGGCCAACCGTTCGTGCTCTACTCCCTAGGATGTTGGGCAGCCGAGCACGGGTGCCAAAGAGGTTCCATTGTAATGGACTTTGAGTTGGGAAATGGAGGAGCGACAGCAATGCGGATGGCACCGTTCCAAGTTGACTTTCTGCAGAAGAGGCACAGCTCAAGTTTTTTGCCCTGGCTCTTTGGCTGTGGGAGCAGAGGCCAACCGTTCGTGCTCTACTCCCTGGGATGCTGGGCAGCCGAGCACGGGTGCCAAAGAGGTTCCATTGTAATGGACTTTGAGTTGGGAAATGGAGGAGCGACAGCAATGCGGATGGCACCGTTGCAAAGCCGACTCTCTGCAGAAGAGGCACAGCTCAAGTTTTTTGCCCTGGCTCTTCGGCTGTGGGAGCAGAGGCCGAATGTTCGTGCTCTACTCCCTGGGATGCTGGGCAGCCGAGCACAGGTGCCAAAGAGTTTCCATTGTAATGGACTTTGAGTTGGGAAATCGAGGAGCGACAGCAATGCGGATGGCACCGTTGCAAAGCTGACTTTCTGCAGAAGAGGCACAGCTCAAGTTTTTTGCCCTGGCTCTTCGGCTGTGGGAGCAGATGCCAACCGTTCGTGCTCTACTCCCTGGGATGTTGAGCAGCCGAGCACGGGTGCCAAAGACGTTCCATTTTAATGGACTTTGAGTTGGGAAATGGAGGAGCGACAGCAATGCGGATGGCACCGTTGCAAAGCCGACTTTCTGCAGAAGAGGCACAGCTCCAGTTTTTTGCCCTGGCTCTTCGGCTGTGGGAGCAGAGGCCAACCGTTCGTGCTCTACTGCCTGGGATGCTGGGCAGCCGAGCACGGGTGCCAAAGAGGTTCCATTGTAATGGACTTTGAGTTGGGAAATGGAGGAGCGACAGCAATGCGGATGGCACCGTTGCAAAGCTGACTTTCTGCAAAAGAGGCACAGCTCAAGTTTTTTGCCCTGGCTCTTCGGCTGTGGGAGCAGAGGCCAACCGTTCGTGCTCTACTCCCTGGGATGCTGGGCAGCCGAGCACGGCTGCCAAAGAGGTTCCATTGTAATGGACTTTGAGTTGGGAAATGGAGGAGCGGCAGCAATGCGGATGGCAGCGTTGCAAAGCTGACTTTCTGCAGAAGAGGCACAGCTCCAGTTTTTTGCCCTGGCTCTTCGGCTGTGGGAGCAGATGCCAACTGTTCGTGCTCTACTCCCTGGGATGCAGGGTAGCCGAGCACGGTTGCCAAAGAGGTTCCATTGTAATGGACTTTGAGTTGGGAAATGGAGGAGCGACAGCAATGCGGATGGCACCGTTGCAAAGCTGACTTTCTGCAGAAGAGGCACAGCTCCAGTTTTTTGCCCTGGCTCTTCATCTGTGGGAGCAGAGGCCAACCGTTCGTGCTCTACTCCCTGGGATGCTGGGCAGCCGAGCACGGGTGCCAAAGAGGTTCCATTGTAATGGACTTTGAGTTGGGAAATGGAGGAGCGACAGCCATGCGGATGGCACCGTTGCAAAGCTGACTTTCTGCAGAAGAGGCACAGCTCAAGTTTTTTGCACGAACGGTTGGCCTCTGCTAACACAGACGAAGAGCCAGGGCAAAAAACTTGAGCTGTGCCTCTTCTGCAGAAAGTCACCTTTGCAACGGTGCCATCCGCATTGCTGTCGCTCCTCGATTTCCCAACTCAAAGTCCATTACAATGGAAACTCTTTGGAACCCATGCTGGAGTGCCCAGCATCCCAGTTAGTAGACCATGAACGGTTGGCCTCTGCTCCCACATCCGAAGAGCCAGGGCAAAAAACTTGAGCTGTGCCTCTTCTGCAGAAAGTCAGCTTTGCAACGCTGCCATCTGCATTGCTGTCGCTCCTCCATTTCCCAACTCAAAGTCCATTACAATGGAACATCTTTGGCACCCGTGCTCGGCTGCCCAGCATCCCAGGCAGTAGAGCACAAACGGTTGGCATCTGCTCCCACAGCCAAAGAGCCAGGGCAAAAAACTGGAGCTGTGCCTCTTCTGCAGAAAGTCGGCTTTGCAACGGTGCCATCCACATTGCTGTCGCTCCTCCATTTCCCAACTCAAAGTCCATTACAATGGAACCTCTTTGGCACCCGTGCTCGGCTGCCCAGCATCCCAGGGAGTAGAGCACGAACGGTTGGCCTCTGCTCCCACAGCCGAAGAGCCAGGGCAAAAAACTTGAGCTGGGCCTCTTCTGCAGAAAGTCAGCTTTGCAACGGTGCCATCCGCATTGCTGTCGCTCCTCGATTTCCCAACTCAAAGTCCATTACAATGGAACCTCTTTGGCACCCGTCTCGGCTGCCCAGCATCCCAGGCAGTAGAGCACGAACGGTTGGCCTCTGCTCCCACAGCCGAAGAGCCAGGGCAAAAAACTTGAGCTGTGCCTCTTCTGCAGAAAGTTCAGCTTTGCAACGCTGCCATCCGCATTGCTGTCGCTCCTCGATTTCCCAACTCAAAGTCCATTACAATGGAACCTCTTTGGCACCCGTGCTCGGCTGCCCAGCATCCCAGGGAGTAGAGTACGAACGGTTGGCCTCTGCTCCCACAGTCGAAGAGCCAGGGCAAAAAACTTGAGCTGTGCCTCTTCTGCAGAAAGTCAGCTTTGCAACGGTGCCATCCTCATTGCTGTCGCTCCTCGATTTCCCAACTCAAAGTCCATTACAATGGAACCTCTTTGGCACTCGTCTCGGCTACCCAGCATCCCAGGGAGTAGAGCACGAACGTTTGGCCTCTGCTCCCACAGCCGAAGAGCCAGGGCAAAAAACTTGAGCTGTGCCTCTTCTGCAGAAAGTCAGCTTTGCAACGGTGCCATCCGCATTGCTGTCGCTCCTCGATTTCCCAACTCAAAGTCCATTACAATGGAACCTCTTTGGCACCCGTCTCGGCTGCCCAGCATCCCAGGGAGTAGAGCACGAACGGTTGGCCTCTGCTCCCACAGCCGAAGAGCCAGGGCAAAAAACTTGAGCTGTGCCTCTTCTGCAGAAAGTCAGCTTTGCAACGGTGCCATCCGCATTGCTGTCGCTCCTCGATTTCCCAACTCAAAGTCCATTACAATGGAACCTCTTTGGAACCCATGCTGGGCTGCCCAGCATCCCAGGGAGTAGACCATGAACGGTTGGCCTCTGCTCCCACAGCCGAAGAGCCAGGGCAAAAAACTTGAGCTGTGCCTCTTCTGCAGAAAGTCAGCTTTGCAACGCTGCCATCCACATTGCTGTCGCTCCTCGATTTCCCAACTGAACGTCCATTACAATGGAACCTCTTTGGCACCCGTGATGGGCAGCCCAGCATCCCAGGGACTAGAGCACAAACGGTTGGCCTCTGCTCCCAGAGCCGAAGAGCCAGGGCAAAAAACTTGAGCTGTGCCTCTTCTGCAGAAAGTCAGCTTTGCAACGCTGCCATCTGCATTGCTGTCGCTCCTCCATTTCCCAACTCAAAGTCCATTACAATGGAACCTCTTTGGCACCCGTGGCCGGCTGAACAGCATCCCAGGGAGTAGAGCACGAACGGTTGGCCTCTGCTCCCACAGCCGAAGAGCCAGGGCAAAAAACTGGAGCTGTGCCTCTTCTGCAGAAAGTTAGCTTTGCAACGGTGCCATCCGCATTGCTGTCGCTCCTCGATTTCCCAACTCAAAGTCCATTACAATGGAACCTCTTTGGCACCCGTCTCGGCTGCCCAGCATCCCAGGGAGTAGAGCACGAACATTTGGCCTCTGCTCCCACAGCCGAAGAGCCAGGGCAAAAAACTTGAGCTGTGCCTCTTCTGCAGAAAGTCAGCTTTGCAACGCTGCCATCCGCATTGCTGTCGCTCCTCGATTTCCCAACTCAAAGTCCATTACAATGGAACCTCTTTGGCACCCGTGCTCGGCTGCCCAGCATCCCAGGGAGTAGAGCACGAACGGTTGGCCTCTGCTCCCACAGCCGAAGAGCCAGGGCAAAAAACTTGAGCTGTGCCTCTTCTGCAGAAAGTCAGCTTTGCAACGGTGCCATCCTCATTGCTGTCGCTCCTCGATTTCCCAACTCAAAGTCCATTACAATGGAACCTCTTTGGCACCCGTGCTGGGCAGCCCACCATCCCAGGGACTAGAGCACAAACGGTTGGCCTCTGCTCCCAGAGCCGAAGAGCCAGGGCAAAAAACTTGAGCTGTGCCTCTTCTGCAGAAAGTCAGCTTTGCAACGCTGCCATCTGCATTGCTGTCGCTCCTCCATTTCCCAACTCAAAGTCCATTACAATGGAACCTCTTTGGCACCCGTGGCCGGCTGAACAGCATCCCAGGGAGTAGAGCACGAACGGTTGGCCTCTGCTCCCACAGCCGAAGAGCCAGGGCAAAAAACTGGAGCTGTGCCTCTTCTGCAGAAAGTTAGCTTTGCAACGGTGCCATCCGCATTGCTGTCGCTCCTCGATTTCCCAACTCAAAGTCCATTACAATGGAACCTCTTTGGCACCCGTCTCGGCTGTCCAGCATCCCAGGGAGTAGAGCACGAATGGTTGGCCTCTGCTCCCACAGCCGAAGAGCCAGGGCAAAAAACTTGAGCTGTGCCTCTTCTGCAGAAAGTCAGCTTTGCAACGGTGCCATCCGCATTTCTGTCGCTCTTCGATTTCCCAACTCAAAGTCCATTACAATGGAACCTCTTTGGCACCCGTGCTTGGCTGCCCAGCATCCCAGGCAGTAGAGCACGAACGGTTGGCCTCTGCTCCCACAGCCGAAGAGCCAGGGCAAAAAACTGGAGCTGTGCCTCTTCTGCAGAAAGTCAGCTTTGCAACAGCGCCATCCGCATTGCTGTCGCTCCTCCATTTCCCAACTCAAAGTCCATTACAATGGAACCTCTTTGGCACCCGTGCTCAGCTGCCCAGCATCCCAGGGAGTAGAGCACGAACATTCGACCTCTGCTCCCACAGCCGAAGAGCCAGGGCAAAAAACTTGAGCTGTGCCTCTTCTGCAGAAAGTCAGCTTTGCAACAGTGCCATCCGCATTGCTGTCGCTCCTCCATTTCCCAACTCAAAGTCCATTACAATGGAACATCTTTGGCGCCTGTCTCGGCTGCCCAGCATCCCAGGCAGTAGAGCACGAACGTTTGGCCTCTGCACCCACAGCCGAAGAGCCAGGGCAAAAAACTTGAGCTGTGCCTCTTCTGCAGAAAGTCAGCTTTGCAACGGTGCCATCCGCATTGCTGTCGCTCCTCGATTTCCCAACTCAAAGTCCATTACAATGGAACCTCTTTGGCACCCGTGCTCGGCTGCCCAGCATCCCAGGGAGTAGAGCACGAACGGTTGGCCTCTGCTCCCACAGATGAAGAGCCAGGGCAAAAAACTGGAGCTGTGCCTCTTCTGCAGAAAGTCAGCTTTGCAACGGTGCCATCCGCATTGCTGTCGCTCCTCCATTTCCCAACTCAAAGTCCATTACAATGGAACCTCTTTGGCACCCGTGCTCGGCTACCCTGCATCCCAGGGAGTAGAGCACGAACAGTTGGCCTCTGCTCCCACAGCCGAAGAGCCAGGGCAAAAAACTTGAGCTGTGCCTCTTCTGCAGAAAGTCAGCTTTGCAACGCTGCCATCCGCATTGCTGCCGCTCCTCCATTTCCCAACTCAAAGTCCATTACAATGGAACCTCTTTGGCACCCGTGCTCGGCTGCCCAGCATCCCAGGGAGTAGAGCACGAACAGTTGGCCTCTGCTCCCACAGCCGAAGAGCCAGGGCAAAAAACTTGAGCTGTGCCTCTTCTGCAGAAAGTCAGCTTTGCAACGGAGCCATCCGCATTGCTGTCGCTCCTCCATTTCCCAACTCAAACTCCATTACAATGGAACCTCTTTGGCACCCGTGCTCGGCTGCCCAGCATCCCAGGCAGTAGAGCACGAACGGTTGGCCTCTGCTCCCACAGCTGAAGACCTAGGACAAAAAACTTGAGCTGTGCCTCTTCTGCAGAAATTCGGCTTTGCAACGGTGCCACCCACATTGCTGTCGCTCCTCCATTTCCCAACTCAAAGTCCATTACAATGGAACCTCTTTGGCACCCGTGCCCGGCTGCCCAGCATGCCAGGGAGTAGAGCACGAATGGTTGGCCTCTGCTCCCACAGCCGAAGAGCCAGGGCAAAAAACTTGAGCTGTGCCTCTTCTGCAGAAAGTCAGCTTTGCAACGGTGCCATCCTAATTGCTGTCGCTCCTCGATTTCCCAACTCAAAGTCCATTACAATGGAACCTCTTTGGCACCCGTGCTCGGCTGCCCAGCATCCCAGGGAGTAGAGCACGAACGGTTGGCCTCTGCTCCCACAGCCGAAGACCTAGGGCAAAAAACGTGAGCTGTGCCTATTCTGCAGAAAGTCAGCTTTGCAACGGTGCCATCCGCATGGCTGTCACTCCTCCATTTCCCAACTCAAAGTCCATTACAATGGAAACTCTTTGGCACCCGTGCCCGGCTGCCCAGCATCCCAGGGAGTAGAGCACGAACGGTTGGCCTCTGCTCCCACAGCCGAAGAGCCAGGGCAAAAAACTTGAGCTGTGCCTCTTCTGCAGAAAGTCAGCTTTGCAACGCTGCCATCCGCATTGCTGTCGCTCCTTGATTTCCCAACTCAAAGTCCATTACAATGGAACCTCTTTGGCACCCGTGCCCGGTTGCCCAGCATCCCAGGGAGTAGAGCACGAACGGTTGGCCTTTGCTCCCACAGCCGAAGAAACAGGGCAAAAAACTTGAGCTGGGCCTCTTCTGCAGAAAGTCAGCTTTGCAACGGTGCCATTTGCATTGCTGTCGCTCCTCCATTTCCCAACTCAAAGTCCATTACAATGGAACCTCTTTGGCACCCGTGCTCGGCTGCCCAGCATCCCAGGGAGTAAAGCACGAACATTCGACCTCTGCTCCCACAGCCGAAGAGCCAGGGCAAAAAACTTGAGCTGGGCCTCTTCTGCAGAAAGTCAGCTTTGCAACGGTGCCATCCGCATTGCTGTCGCTTCTCCATTTCCCAACTCAAAGTCCATTACAATGGAACCTCTTTGGCACCCGTGCTCGGCTGCCCAGCATCCCAGGGAGTAGAGCACGAACGGTTGGCCTCTGTTCCCACAGACGAAGACCTAGGGCAAAAAACTTGAGCTGTGCCTCTTCTGCAGAAAGTTCAGCTTTGCAACGGTGCCATCCGCATTGCTGTCGCTCCTCGATTTCCCAACTCAAAGTCCATTACAATGGAACCTCTTTGGCACCCGTGCTCGGCTGCCCAGCATCCCAGGGAGTAAAGCACGAACGGTTGGCCTCTGCTCCCACAGCCGAAGAGCCAGGGCAAAAAACTTGAGCTGTGCCTCTTCTGCAGAAAGTCAGCTTTGCAACGGTGCCATCCGCATTGCTGTCGCTCCTCGATTTCCCAACTCAAAGTCCATTACAATGGAACCTCTTTGGCACCCATGCTGGGCTGCCCAGCATCCCAGGGAGTAGAGCAAGAACATTCGGCCTCTGCTCCCACAGCCGAAGAGCCAGGGCAAAAAACTTGAGCTGTGCCTCTTCTGCAGAAAGTCAGCTTTGCAACGGTGCCATTCGCATTGCTGTCGCTCCTCGAATTCCCAACTCAAAGTCCATTACAATGGAACCTCTTTGGCACCCGTGCCCGGCTGCCCAGCATCCCAGGGAGTAGAGCACGAACGGTTGGCCTCTGCTCCCACAGCCGAAGAGCCAGGGCAAAAAACTGGAGCTGTGCCTCTTCTGCAGAAAGTCAGCTTTGCAACGGTGCCATCATCATTGCTGTCGCTCCTCCATTTCTCAACTCAAAGTCCATTACAATGGAACCTCTTTGGCAGCCGTGCTCGGCTGCCCAGCATCCCAGGGAGTAAAGCACGAACGTTTGGCCTCTGCTCCCACAGCCGAAGAGCCAGGGCAAAAAACTTGAGCTGTGCCTCTTCTGCAGAAAGTCAGCTTTGCAGCGGTGCCATCAGCATTGCTGTCGCTCCTCCATTTCCCAACTCAAAGTCCATTACAATGGAACCTCTTTGGCACCCGTGCTGGGCTGCCCAGCATCCCAGGCACTAGAGCACGAACGGTTGGCCTCTGCTCCCACAGCCGAAGAGCCAGGGCAAAAAACTTGAGCTGTGCCTCTTCTGCAGAAAGTCAGCTTTGCAACGGTGCCATCCGCATTGCTGTCGCTCCTCGATTTCCCAACTCAAAGTCCATTACAATGGAACCTCTTTGGCACCCGTGCTCGGCTGCCCAGCATCCCAGGGAGTAGAGCACGAACGGTCGGCCTCTGTTCCCACAGCCGAAGAGCCAGGGCAAAAAACTTGAGCTGTGCCTCTTCTGCAGAAAGTTAGCTTTGCAACGGTGCCATCCGCATTGCTGTCGCTCCTCGATTTCCCAACTCAAAGTCCATTACAATGGAACCTCTTTGTCACCCGTGCTCAGCTGCCCAGCATCCCAGGGAGTAGAGCACGAACGGTAGGCCTCTGCTCCCACAGCCGAAGAGCCAGTGCAAAAAACTTGAGCTGTGCCTCTTCTGCAGAAAGTCAGCTTTGCAACGGTGCCATCCGCATGGCTGTCGCTCCTCGATTTCCCAACTCAAAGTCCATTACAATGGAACCTCTTTGGCACCCGTGCTGGGCTGCCCAGCATCCCAGGGAGTAGAGCACGAACGGTAGGCCTCTGCTCCCACAGCCGAAGAGCCAGGGCAAAAAACTTGAGCTGTGCCTCTTCTGCAGAAAGTCAGCTTTGCAACGGTGCCATCCGCATTGCTGTCGTTCCTCCATTTCCCAACTCAAAGTCCATTACAATGGAACCACTTTGGCACCCGTGCCAGGCTGCCCAGCATCCCAGGGAGTAGAGCACGAACGGTTGGCCTCTGCTCCCACAGCCGAAGAGCCAGGGCAAAAAACTTGAGCTGTGCCTCTTCTGCAGAAAGTCAGCTTTGCAACGGTGCCATCCGCATTGCTGTCGCTCCTCCATTTCCCAACTCAAAGTCCATTACAATGGAACCTCTTTGGCACCCGTTCTCGGCTGCCCAGCATCCCAGGGAGTAGAGCACGAACGTTTGGCCTCTGCTCCCACAGCCGAAGAGCCAGGGCAAAAAACTTGAGCTGTGCCTCTTCTGCAGAAAGTCAGCTTTGCAACGGTGCCATTCGCATTGCTGTCGCTCCTCGATTTCCCAACTCAAAGTCCATTACAATGGAACCTCTTTGGCACCCGTGCTCGGCTGCCCAGCATCCCAGGGAGTAAAGCACGAACATTCGACCTCTGCTCCCACAGCCGAAGAGCCAGGGCAAAAAACTGGAGCTGTGCCTCTTCTGCAGAAAGTCAGCTTTGCAACGGTGCCATCCGCATTGCTGTCGCTCCTCGATTTCCCAACTCAAAGTCCATTACAATGGAACCTCTTTGGCACCCGTGCTCGGCTGCCCAGCATCCCAGGCAGTAGAGCACGAACATTCGACCTCTGCTCCCACAGCCGAAGAGCCAGGGCAAAAAACTTGAGCTGTGCCTCTTCTGCAGAAAGTCAGCTTTGCAACGGTACCATCATCATTGCTGTCGCTCCTCCATTTCTCAACTCAAAGTCCATTACAATGGAACCTCTTTGGCAGCCGTGCTCGGCTGCCCAGCATCCCAGGGAGTAGAGCACGAATGGTTGGCCTCTGCTCCCACAGCCGAAGAGCCAGGGCAAAAAACTTGAGATGTGCCTCTTCTGCAGAAAGTCAGCTTTGCAACAGTGCCATCCGCATGGCTGTCGCTCCTCGATTTCCCAACTCAAAGTCCATTACAATGGAACCTCTTTGGCACCCGTGCTCGGCTGCCCAGCATCCCAGGGAGTAGAGCACGAACATTCGGCCTCTGTTCCCACAGCCGAAGAGCCAGGGCAAAAAACTTGAGCTGTGCCTCTTCTGCAGAAAGTCAGCTTTGCAACGGTGCCATCAGCATTGCTGTCGCTCCTCCATTTCCCAACTCATACTCCATTACAATGGAACCTCTTTGGCACCCGTGCTCGGCTTCCCAGCATCCCAGGCAGTACAACACGAACGGTTGGCCTCTGCTCCCACAGCCGAAGAGCCAGGGCAAAAAACTGGAGCTGTGCCTCTTCTGCAGAAAGTCAGCTTTGCAACGGTGCCATTCGCATTGCTGTCGTTCCTCCATTTCGCAACTCAAAGTCCATTACAATGGAACCTCTTTGGCACCCGTGCTCGGCTGCCCAGCATCCCAGGGAGTAGAGTACAAACGGTTGGCCTCTGCTCCCACAGCCGAAGAGCCAGGGCAAAAAACTGGAGCTGTGCCTCTTCTGCAGAAAGTTAGCTTTGCAACGGTGCCATCCGCATTGCTGTCGCTCCTCCATTTCCCAACTCAAAGTCCATTACAATGGAACCTCTTTGTCACCCGTGCCCGGCTGCCCAGCATCCCAGGGAGTAGAGCACGAACGGTAGGCCTCTGCTCCCACAGCCGAAGAGCCAGGGCAAAAAACTTGAGCTGTGCCTCTTCTGCAGAAAGTCAGCTTTGCAACGGTGCCATCCGCATTGCTGTCGCTCCTCGATTTCCCAACTCAAAGTCCATTACAATGGAACCTCTTTGGCACCCGTGCTCGGCTGCCCAGCATCCCAGGGAGTAGAGCACGAACGGTAGGCCTCTGCTCCCACAGCCAAAGAGCCAGGGCAAAAAACTGGAGCTGTGCCTCTTCTGCAGAAAGTCAGCTTTGCAACGGTGCCATCCGCATTGCTGTCGCTCCTCCATTTCCCAACTCAAAGTCCATTACAATGGAACCTCTTTGGCACCCGTCTCGGCTGCCCAGCATCCCAGGAAGTACAGCACGAACGGTTGGCCTCTGCTCCCACAGCCGAAGAGCCAGGGCAAAAAACTTGAGCTGTGCCTCTTCTGCAGAAAGTCAGCTTTGCAACGGTGCCATCCGCATGGCTGTCGCTCCTCGATTTCCCAACTCAAAGTCCATTACAATGGAACCTCTTTGGCACCCGTGCTGGGCTGCCCAGCATCCCAGGCAGTAGAGCACGAACATTCGGCCTCTGCTCCCACAGCCGAAGAGCCAGGGCAAAAAACTGGAGCTGTGCCTCTTCTGCAGAAAGTCAGCTTTGCAACGGTGCCATCCGCATTGCTGTCGCTCCTCGATTTCCCAACTCAAAGTCCATTACAATGGAACCTCTTTGGCACCCGTGCTCGGCTGTCCAGCATCCCAGGGAGTAGAGCACGAACGGTTGGCCTCTGCTCCCACAGCCGAAGAGCCAGGGCAAAAAACTTGAGCTGTGCCTCTTCTGCAGAAAGTCAGCTTTGCAACGGTGCCATTCGCATTGCTGTCGCTCCTCGATTTCCCAACTCAAAGTCCATTATAATGGAACCTCTTTGGCACCCGTGCTCGGCTGCCCAGCATCCCAGGGAGTAGAGCACGAACATTTGGCATCTGCTCCCACAGCCGAAGAGCCAGGGCAAAAAACTGGAGCTGTGCCTCTTCTGCAGAAAGTCAGCTTTGCAACGGTGCCATCATCATTGCTGTCGCTCCTCCATTTCTCAACTCAAAGTCCATTACAATGGAACCTCTTTGGCACACGTGCTCGGCTGCCCAGTATCCCAGGGAGTAAAGCACGAACATTCGACCTCTGCTCCCACAGCCGAAGAGCCAGGGCAAAAAACTGGAGCTGTGCCTCTTCTGCAGAAAGTCAGCTTTGCAGCGGTGCCATCCGCCTTGCTGTCGCTCCTCCATTTCCCAACTCAAAGTCCATTACAATGGAACCTCTTTGGCACCCGTGCTCGGCTGCCCAGCATCCCAGGCACTAGAGCACGAACGGTTGGCCTCTGCTCCCACAGCCGAAGAGCCAGGGCAAAAAACTTGAGATGTGCCTCTTCTGCAGAAAGTCAGCTTTGCAACGGTGCCATCCGCATTGCTGTCGCTCCTCGATTTCCCAACTCAAAGTCCATTACAATGGAACCTCTTTGGCACCCGTGCTGGGCTGCCCAGCATCCCAGGGAGTAAAGCACGAACATTCGACCTCTGCTCCCACAGCCGAAGAGCCAGGGCAAAAAACTTGAGCTGTGCCTCTTCTGCAGAAAGTCAGCTTTGCAACGGTGCCATCCGCATTGCTGTCGCTCCTCGATTTCCCAACTCAAAGTCCATTACAATGGAACCTCTTTGGCACCCGTGCCCGGCTGCCCAGCATCCCAGGGAGTAGAGCACGAACGGTTGGCCTCTGCTCCCACAGCCGAAGAGCCAGGGCAAAAAACTTGAGCTGTGCCTCTTCTGCAGAAAGTCAGTTTGCAACAGTGCCATCCGCATGGCTGTCGCTCCTCCATTTCCCAACTCAGTCCATTACAATGGAACCTCTTTGGCACCCGTGCTCGGCTGCCCAGCATCCCAGGGAGTGGAGCACGAACATTTCGCCTCTGCTCCCACAGCCGAAGAGCCAGGGCAAAAAACTTGAGCTGTGCCTCTTCTGCAGAAATTCAGCTTTGCAACGGTGCCATCCGCATTGCTGTCGCTCCTCGATTTCCCAACTCAAAGTCCATTACAATGGAACCTCTTTGGCAACCGTGCTCGGCTGCCCAGCATCCCAGGGAGTAGAGCACGAACATTCGACCTCTGCTCCCACAGCCGAAGAGCCAGGGCAAAAAACTTGAGCTGTGCCTCTTCTGCAGAAAGTCAGCTTTGCAGCGGTGCCATCCGCATTGCTCTCGCTCCTCGATTTCCCAACTCAAAGTCCATTACAATGGAACCTCTTTGGCACCCGTGCTCGGCTGCCCTGCATCCCAGGCAGTAGAGCACGAACAGTTGGCCTCTGCTCCCACAGCCGAAGAGCCAGGGCAAAAAACTTGAGCTGTGCCTCTACTGCAGAAAGTCAGCTTTGCAACGGTGCCATCCGCATTGCTGTCGCTCCTCGATTTCCCAACTCAAAGTCCATTACAATGGAACCTCTTTGGCACCCGTGCTCGGCTGCCCAACATTCCAGGCAGTAGAGCATGAACGGTAGGCCTCTGCTCCCACAGCCAAAGAGCCAGGGCAAAAAACTGGAGCTGTGCCTCTTCTGCAGAAAGTCAGCTTTGCAACGGTGCCATCCGCATTGCTGTCGCTCCTCCATTTCCCAACTCAAAGTCCATTACAATGGAACCTCTTTGGCACCCGTGCTGGGCTGCCCAGCATCCCAGGGAGTAGAGCACGAACGGTTGGCCTCTGCTCCCACAGCCGAAGAGCCAGGGCAAAAAACTGGAGCTGTGCCTCTTCTGCAGAAAGTCAGCTTTGCAACGGTGCCATTCGCATTGCTGTCGCTCCTCGATTTCCCAACTCAAAGTCCATTACAATGGAACCTCTTTGGCACCCGTTCTGCGCTGCCCAGAATCCCAGGGAGTAGAGCACGAACAGTTGGCCTCTGCTCCCACAGCCGTAGAGCCAGGGCAAAAAACTGGAGCTGTGCCTCTTCTGCAGAAAGTCAGCTTTGCAACGGTGCCATCCGCATTGCTGTCGCTCCTCCATTTCCCAACTCAAAGTCCATTACAATGGAACCTCTTTGGCACCCGTGCTGGGCTGCCCAGCATCCCAGGCAGTAGAGCACGAACGGTTGGCCTCTGCTCCCACAGCCGAAGAGCCAGGGCAAAAAACTGGAGCTGTGCCTCTTCTGCAGAAAGTCAGCTTTGCAACGGTGCCATCCGCATGGCTGTCGCTCCTTGATTTCCCAACTCAAAGTCCATTACAATGGAACCTCTTTGGCACCCGTGCTGGGCTGCCCAGCATCCAAGGCAGTAGAGCACGAACATTCGGCCTCTGCTCCCACAGCCGAAGAGCCAGGGCAAAAAACTGGAGCTGTGCCTCTTCTGCAGAAAGTCAGCTTTGCAACGGTGTCATCCGCATTGCTGTCGCTCCTCCATTTCCCAACTCAAAGTCCATTACAATGGAACCTCTTTGGCACCCGTCTCGGCTACCCTGCATCCCAGGGAGTAGAGCACGATCGGTTGGCCTCTGCTCCCACAGCCGAAGAGCCAGGGCAAAAAACTTGAGCTGTGCCTCTTCTGCAGAAAGTCAGCTTTGCAACGGTGCCATCCGCATTGCTGTCGCTCCTCGATTTCCCAACTCAAAGTCCATTACAATGGAACCTCTTTGGCACCCGTGCTCGGCTGCCCAGCATCCCAGGCAGTAGAGCACGAACAGTTGGCCTCTGCTCCCACAGCCGAAGAGCCAGGGCAAAAAACTTGAGCTGTGCCTCTTCTGCAGAAAGTCAGCTTTGCAACGGTGCCATCCGCATTGCTGTCGCTCCTCGAATTCCCAACTCAAAGTCCATTACAATGGAACCTCTTTGGCACCCGTCTCGGCTGCCCAGCATCCCAGGCAGTAGAGCACGAACGGTTGGCCTCTGCTCCCACAGCCGAAGAGCCAGGGCAAAAAACTTGAGCTGTGCCTCTTCTGCAGAAAGTCAGCTTTGCAACGGTGCCATCTGCATGGCTGTCGCTCCTCGATTTCCCAACTCAAAGTCCATTACAATGGAACCTCTTTGGCACCCGTGCTCGGCTTCCCAGAATCCCAGGGAGTAGAGCACGAACATTCGGCCTCTGCTCCCACAGCCGAAGAGCCAGGGCAAAAAAACTGGAGCTGTGCCTCTTCTGCAGAAAGTCAGCTTTGCAACGGTGCCATCCGCATTGCTGTCGCTCCTCCATTTCCCAACTCAAAGTCCATTACAATGGAACCTCTTTGGCACCCGTGCTCGGCTGTCCAGCATCCCAGGGAGTAGAGCACGAACGGTTGGCCTCTGCTCCCACAGCCGAAGAGCCAGGGCAAATAACTTGAGATGTGCCTCTTCTGCAGAAAGTCAGCTTTGCAACGGTGCCATTCGCATTGCTGTCGCTCCTCGATTTCCCAACTCAAAGTCCATTAGAATGGAACCTCTTTGGCAGCCGTGCTCGGCTGCCCAGCATCCCAGGCAGTAGAGCACGAACAGTTGGCCTCTGCTCCCACAGCCGAAGAGCCAGGGCAAAAAACTTGAGCTGTGCCTCTTCTGCAGAAAGTCAGCTTTGCAACGGTGCCATCCGCATTGCTGTCGCTCCTCGATTTCCCAACTCAAAGTCCATTACAATGGAACCTCTTTGGCACTCGTCTCGGCTGCCCAGCATCCCAGGCAGTAGAGCACGAACGGTTGGCCTCTGCTCCCACAGCCGAAGAGCCAGGGCAAAAAACTGGAGCTGTGCCTCTTCTGCAGAAAGTCAGCTTTGCAACGGTGCCATCCGCATTGCTGTCGCTCCTCCATTTCCCAACTCAAAGTCCATTACAATGGAACCTCTTTGGCACCCGTGCTCGGCTGCCCAGCATCCCAGGGAGTAGAGCACGAACGGTTGGCCTCTGCTCCCACAGCCGAAGAGCCAGGGCAAAAAACTTCAGATGTGCCTCTTCTGCAGAAAGTCAGCTTTGCAACGGTGCCATTCGCATTGCTGTCGCTCCTCGATTTCCCAACTCAAAGTCCATTATAATGGAACCTCTTTGGCACCCGTGCTCGGCTGCCCAGCATCCCAGGGAGTAGAGCACGAACATTTGGCATCTGCTCCCACAGCCGAAGAGCCAGGGCAAAAAACTGGAGCTGTGCCTCTTCTGCAGAAAGTCAGCTTTGCAACTGTGCCATCATCATTGCTGTTGCTCCTCCATTTCTCAACTCAAAGTCCATTACAATGGAACCTCTTTGGCACCCGTGCTCGGCTGCCCAGCATCCCAGGGAGTAGAGCACGAACATTCGACCTCTGCTCCCACAGTCGAAGAGCCAGGGCAAAAAACTGGAGCTGTGCCTCTTCTGCAGAAAGTCAGCTTTGCAACGGTGCCATCCGCATTGCTGTCGCTCCTCCATTTCCCAACTCAAAGTCCATTACAATGGAACCTCTTTGGCACCCGTGCTCGGCTGCCCAGCATCCCAGGCAGTAGAGCACGAACATTCGGCCTCTGCTCCCACAGCCGAAGAGCCAGGGCAAAAAACTTGAGCTGTGCCTCTTCTGCAGAAAGTCAGCTTTGCAACGGTGCCATCCGCATTGCTGTCGCTCCTCCATTTCCCAACTCAAAGTCCATTACAATGGAACCTCTTTGGCACCCGTGCTCGGCTGTCCAGCATCCCAGGGAGTAGAGCACGAACGGTTGGCCTCTGCTCCCACAGCCGAAGAGCCAGGGCAAAAAACTTGAGATGTGCCTCTTCTGCAGAAAGTCAGCTTTGCAACGGTGCCATTCGCATTGCTGTCGCTCCTCGATTTCCCAACTCAAAGTCCATTACAATGGAACCTCTTTGGCACCCGTGCTCGGCTGCCCAGCATCCCAGGCAGTAGAGCACGAACAGTTGGCCTCTGCTCCCACAGCCGAAGAGCCAGGGCAAAAAACTGGAGCTGTGCCTCTTCTGCAGAAAGTCAGCTTTGCAACGGTGCCATCCGCATTGCTGTCGCTCCTCGATTTCCCAACTCAAAGTCCATTACAATGGAACCTCTTTGGCACCCGTCTCGGCTGCCCAGCATCCCAGGGAGTAGAGCACGAACGGTTGGCCTCTGCTCCCACAGCCGAAGAGCCAGGGCAAAAAACTTGAGCTGTGCCTCTTCTGCAGAAAGTCAGCTTTGCAACGGTGCCATCCGCATGGCTGTCGCTCCTTGATTTCCCAACTCAAAGTCCATTACAATGGAACCTCTTTGGCACCCGTCTCGGCTGCCCAGCATCCCAGGGAGTAGAGCACGAACGGTTGGCCTCTGCTCCCACAGCCGAAGAGCCAGGGCAAAAAACTGGAGCTGTGCCTCTTCTGCAGAAAGTCAGCTTTGCAACGGTGCCATCCGCATTGCTGTCGCTCCTCCATTTCCCAACTCAAAGTCCATTACAATGGAACCTCTTTGGCACCCGTGCTGGGCTGCCCAGCATCCCAGGGAGTAGAGCACGAACGGTTGGCCTCTGCTCCCACAGCCGAAGAGCCAGGGCAAAAAACTTGAGCTGTGCCTCTTCTGCAGAAAGTCAGCTTTGCAACGGTGCCATCCGCATTGCTGTCGCTCCTCGATTTCCCAACTCAAAGTCCATTACAATGGAACCTCTTTGGCAGTCGTGCTCGGCTGCCCAGCATCCCAGGGAGTACAGCACGAACGGTTGGCCTCTGCTCCCACAGCCGAAGAGCCAGGGCAAAAAACTTGAGATGTGCCTCTTCTGCAGAAAGTCAGCTTTGCAACGGTGCCATTCGCATTGCTGTCGCTCCTCGATTTCCCAACTCAAAGTCCATTACAATGGAACCTCTTTGGCAGCCGTGCTCGGCTGCCCAGCATCCCAGGCAGTAGAGCACGAACAGTTGGCCTCTGCTCCCACAGCCGAAGAGCCAGGGCAAAAAACTGGAGCTGTGCCTCTTCTGCAGAAAGTCAGCTTTGCAACGGTGCCATCCGCATTGCTGTCGCTCCTCGATTTCCCAACTCAAAGTCCATTACAATGGAACCTCTTTGGCACCCGTGCTCGGCTGCCCAGCATCCCAGGCAGTAGAGCACGAACGGTTGGCCTCTGCTCCCACAGCCGAAGAGCCAGGGCAAAAAACTTGAGCTGTGCCTCTTCTGCAGAAAGTCAGCTTTGCAACAGTGCCATCCGCATGGCTGTCGCTCCTCGATTTCCCAACTCAAAGTCCATTACAATGGAACCCCTTTGGCACCCGTCTCGGCTGCCCAGCATCCCAGGGAGTAAAGCACGAACATTCGACCTCTGCTCCCACAGCCGAAGAGCCAGGGCAAAAAACTGGAGCTGTGCCTCTTCTGCAGAAAGTCAGCTTTGCAACGGTGCCATCCGCATTGCTGTCGCTCCTCGATTTCCCAACTTAAAATCCATTACAATGGAACCTCTTTGGCACCTGTGCTCGGCTGCCCAGCATCCCAGGGAGTAGAGCACGAACATTTCGCCTCTGCTCCCACAGCCGAAGAGCCAGGGCAAAAAACTTGAGCTGTGCCTCTTCTGCAGAAAGTCAGCTTTGCAACGGTGCCATCCGCATTGCTGTCGCTCCTCGATTTCCCAACTTAAAATCCATTACAATGGAACCTCTTTGGCACCTGTGCTCGGCTGCCCAGCATCCCAGGGAGTAGAGCACGAACATTTCGCCTCTGCTCCCACAGCCGAAGAGCCAGGGCAAAAAACTTGAGCTGTGCCCCTTCTGCAGAAAGTCAGCTTTGCAACGGTGCCATCCGCATTGCTGTCGCTCCTCGATTTCCCAACTCAAAGTCCATTACAATGGAACCTCTTTGGCACCCGTCTCGGCTGCCCTGCATCCCAGGCAGTAGAGCACGAACGGTTGGCCTCTGCTCCCACAGCCGAAGAGCCAGGGCAAAAAACTTGAGCTGTGCCTCTTCTGCAGAAAGTCAGCTTTGCAACGGTGCCATCCGCATGGCTGTCGCTCCTCGATTTCCCAACTCAAAGTCCATTACAATGGAACCTCTTTGGCACCCGTGCTCGGCTTCCCAGAATCCCAGGGAGTAGAGCACGAACATTCGGCCTCTGCTCCCACAGCCGAAGAGCCAGGGCAAAAAACTGGAGCTGTGCCTCTTCTGCAGAAAGTCAGCTTTGCAACGGTGCCATCCGCATTGCTGTCGCTCCTCCATTTCCCAACTCAAAGTCCATTACAATGGAACCTCTTTGGCACCCGTGCTGGGCTGCCCAGCATCCCAGGCAGTAGAGCACGAACATTCGGCCTCTGCTCCCACAGCCGAAGAGCCAGGGCAAAAAACTTGAGATGTGCCTCTTCTGCAGAAAGTCAGCTTTGCAACGGTGCCATTCGCATTGCTGTCGCTCCTTGATTTCCCAACTCAAAGTCCATTATAATGGAACCTCTTTGGCACCCGTGCCCGGCTGCCCAGCATCCCAGGGAGTAGAGCACGAACATTTGGCATCTGCTCCCACAGCCGAAGAGCCAGGGCAAAAAACTTGAGCTGTGCCTCTTCTGCAGAAAGTCAGCTTTGCAACAGTGCCATCCGCATTGCTGTCGCTCCTCGATTTCCCAACTCAAAGTCCATTACAATGGAACCCCTTTGGCACCCGTCTCGGCTGCCCAGCATCCCAGGGAGTAAAGCACGAACATTCGACCTCTGCTCCCACAGCCGAAGAGCCAGGGCAAAAAACTGGAGCTGTGCCTCTTCTGCAGAAAGTCAGCTTTGCAACGGTGCCATCCGCATTGCTGTCGCTCCTCGATTTCCCAACTCAAAGTCCATTACAATGGAACCTCTTTGGCACCCGTGCTCGGCTGCCCAGCATCCCAGGGAGTAGAGCACGAACGGTTGGCCTCTGCTCCCACAGCCGAAGAGCCAGGGCAAAAAACTTGAGCTGTGCCTCTTCTGCAGAAAGTCAGCTTTGCAACGGTGCCATCCGCATGGCTGTCGCTCCTCGATTTCCCAACTCAAAGTCCATTATAATGGAACCTCTTTGGCACCCGTGCTCGGCTGCCCAGCATCCCAGGGAGTAGAGCACGAACATTTGGCATCTGCTCCCACAGCCGAAGAGCCAGGGCAAAAAACTTGAGCTGTGCCTCTTCTGCAGAAAGTCAGCTTTGCAACGGTGCCATCATCATTGCTGTCGCTCCTCCATTTCTCAACTCAAAGTCCATTACAATGGAACCTCTTTGGCACACGTGCTCGGCTGCCCAGCATCCCAGGGAGTAGAGCACGAACGGTTGGCCTCTGCTCCAACAGCCGAAGAGCCAGGGCAAAAAACTGGAGCTGTGCCTCTTCTGCAGAAAGTCAGCTTTGCAACGGTGCCATCCGCATTGCTGTCGCTCCTCCATTTCCCAACTCAAAGTCCATTACAATGGAACCTCTTTGGCACCCGTGCTCGGCTGCCCAGCATCCCAGGCAGTAGAGCACGAACGGTGGGCCTCTGCTCCCACAGCCGAAGAGCCAGGGCAAAAAACTTGAGCTGTGCCTCTTCTGCAGAAAGTCAGCTTTGCAACAGTGCCATCCGCATTGCTGTCGCTCCTCGATTTCCCAACTCAAAGTCCATTACAATGGAACCCCTTTGGCACCCGTCTCGGCTGCCCAGCATCCCAGGGAGTAAAGCACGAACATTCGACCTCTGCTCCCACAGCCGAAGAGCCAGGGCAAAAAACTTGAGCTGTGCCTCTTCTGCAGAAAGTCAGCTTTGCAACGGTGCCATCCGCATTGCTGTCGCTCCTCGATTTCCCAACTCAAAGTCCATTACAATGGAACCTCTTTGGCACCCGTGCTGGGCTGCCCAGCATCCCAGGGAGTAGAGCACGAACGGTTGGCCTCTGCTCCCACAGCCGAAGAGCCAGGGCAAAAAACTGGAGCTGTGCCTCTTCTGCAGAAAGTCAGCTTTGCAACGGTGCCATCCGCATTGCTGTCGCTCCTCCATTTCCCAACTTAAAATCCATTACAATGGAACCTCTTTGGCACCTGTGCTCGGCTGCCCAGCATCCCAGGGAGTAGAGCACGAACATTCGACCTCTGCTCCCACAGCCGAAGAGCCAGGGCAAAAAACTTGAGCTGTGCCTCTTCTGCAGAAAGTCAGCTTTGCAGCGGTGCCATCCGCATTGCTCTCGCTCCTCGATTTCCCAACTCAAAGTCCATTACAATGGAACCTCTTTGGCACCCGTGCTCGGCTGCCCTGCATCCCAGGCAGTAGAGCACGAACAGTTGGCCTCTGCTCCCACAGCCGAAGAGCCAGGGCAAAAAACTTGAGCTGTGCCTCTACTGCAGAAAGTCAGCTTTGCAACGGTGCCATCCGCATTGCTGTCGCTCCTCGATTTCCCAACTCAAAGTCCATTACAATGGAACCTCTTTGGCACCCGTGCTCGGCTGCCCAACATTCCAGGCAGTAGAGCATGAACGGTAGGCCTCTGCTCCCACAGCCAAAGAGCCAGGGCAAAAAACTGGAGCTGTGCCTCTTCTGCAGAAAGTCAGCTTTGCAACGGTGCCATCCGCATTGCTGTCGCTCCTCCATTTCCCAACTCAAAGTCCATTACAATGGAACCTCTTTGGCACCCGTGCTGGGCTGCCCAGCATCCCAGGGAGTAGAGCACGAACGGTTGGCCTCTGCTCCCACAGCCGAAGAGCCAGGGCAAAAAACTGGAGCTGTGCCTCTTCTGCAGAAAGTCAGCTTTGCAACGGTGCCATTCGCATTGCTGTCGCTCCTCGATTTCCCAACTCAAAGTCCATTACAATGGAACCTCTTTGGCACCCGTTCTGCGCTGCCCAGAATCCCAGGGAGTAGAGCACGAACAGTTGGCCTCTGCTCCCACAGCCGTAGAGCCAGGGCAAAAAACTGGAGCTGTGCCTCTTCTGCAGAAAGTCAGCTTTGCAACGGTGCCATCCGCATTGCTGTCGCTCCTCCATTTCCCAACTCAAAGTCCATTACAATGGAACCTCTTTGGCACCCGTGCTGGGCTGCCCAGCATCCCAGGCAGTAGAGCACGAACGGTTGGCCTCTGCTCCCACAGCCGAAGAGCCAGGGCAAAAAACTGGAGCTGTGCCTCTTCTGCAGAAAGTCAGCTTTGCAACGGTGCCATCCGCATGGCTGTCGCTCCTTGATTTCCCAACTCAAAGTCCATTACAATGGAACCTCTTTGGCACCCGTGCTGGGCTGCCCAGCATCCCAGGCAGTAGAGCACGAACATTCGGCCTCTGCTCCCACAGCCGAAGAGCCAGGGCAAAAAACTGGAGCTGTGCCTCTTCTGCAGAAAGTCAGCTTTGCAACGGTGTCATCCGCATTGCTGTCGCTCCTCCATTTCCCAACTCAAAGTCCATTACAATGGAACCTCTTTGGCACCCGTCTCGGCTACCCTGCATCCCAGGGAGTAGAGCACGAACGGTTGGCCTCTGCTCCCACAGCCGAAGAGCCAGGGCAAAAAACTTGAGCTGTGCCTCTTCTGCAGAAAGTCAGCTTTGCAACGGTGCCATCCGCATTGCTGTCGCTCCTCGATTTCCCAACTCAAAGTCCATTACAATGGAACCTCTTTGGCACCCGTGCTCGGCTGCCCAGCATCCCAGGCAGTAGAGCACGAACAGTTGGCCTCTGCTCCCACAGCCGAAGAGCCAGGGCAAAAAACTTGAGCTGTGCCTCTTCTGCAGAAAGTCAGCTTTGCAACGGTGCCATCCGCATTGCTGTCGCTCCTCGAATTCCCAACTCAAAGTCCATTACAATGGAACCTCTTTGGCACCCGTCTCGGCTGCCCTGCATCCCAGGGAGTAGAGCACGAACGGTTGGCCTCTGCTCCCACAGCCGAAGAGCCAGGGCAAAAAACTTGAGCTGTGCCTCTTCTGCAGAAAGTCAGCTTTGCAACGGTGCCATCTGCATGGCTGTCGCTCCTCGATTTCCCAACTCAAAGTCCATTACAATGGAACCTCTTTGGCACCCGTGCTCGGCTTCCCAGAATCCCAGGCAGTAGAGCACGAACATTCGGCCTCTGCTCCCACAGCCGAAGAGCCAGGGCAAAAAACTGGAGCTGTGCCTCTTCTGCAGAAAGTCAGCTTTGCAACGGTGCCATCCGCATTGCTGTCGCTCCTCGATTTCCCAACTCAAAGTCCATTACAATGGAACCTCTTTGGCACCCGTGCTCGGCTGTCCAGCATCCCAGGGAGTAGAGCACGAACGGTTGGCCTCTGCTCCCACAGCCGAAGAGCCAGGGCAAAAAACTTGAGATGTGCCTCTTCTGCAGAAAGTCAGCTTTGCAACGGTGCCATTCGCATTGCTGTCGCTCCTCGATTTCCCAACTCAAAGTCCATTACAATGGAACCTCTTTGGCAGCCGTGCTCGGCTGCCCAGCATCCCAGGCAGTAGAGCACGAACAGTTGGCCTCTGCTCCCACAGCCGAAGAGCCAGGGCAAAAAACTTGAGCTGTGCCTCTTCTGCAGAAAGTCAGCTTTGCAACGGTGCCATCCGCATTGCTGTCGCTCCTCGATTTCCCAACTCAAAGTCCATTACAATGGAACCTCTTTGGCACCCGTGCTGGGCTGCCCAGAATCCCAGGGAGTAGAGCACGAACGGTTGGCCTCTGCTCCCACAGCCGAAGAGCCAGGGCAAAAAACTGGAGCTGTGCCTCTTCTGCAGAAAGTCAGCTTTGCAACGGTGTCATCCGCATTGCTGTCGCTCCTCCATTTCCCAACTCAAAGTCCATTACAATGGAACCTCTTTGGCACCCGTGCTCGGCTGCCCAGCATCCCAGGGAGTAGAGCACGAACGGTTGGCCTCTGCTCCCACAGCCGAAGAGCCAGGGCAAAAAACTTCAGATGTGCCTCTTCTGCAGAAAGTCAGCTTTGCAACGGTGCCATTCGCATTGCTGTCGCTCCTCGATTTCCCAACTCAAAGTCCATTATAATGGAACCTCTTTGGCACCCGTGCTCGGCTGCCCAGCATCCCAGGGAGTAGAGCACGAACATTTGGCATCTGCTCCCACAGCCGAAGAGCCAGGGCAAAAAACTGGAGCTGTGCCTCTTCTGCAGAAAGTCAGCTTTGCAACGGTGCCATCATCATTGCTGTCGCTCCTCCATTTCTCAACTCAAAGTCCATTACAATGGAACCTCTTTGGCACCCGTGCTCGGCTGCCCAGCATCCCAGGGAGTAGAGCACGAACATTCGACCTCTGCTCCCACAGTCGAAGAGCCAGGGCAAAAAACTGGAGCTGTGCCTCTTCTGCAGAAAGTCAGCTTTGCATCGGTGCCATCCGCATTGCTGTCGCTCCTCCATTTCCCAACTCAAAGTCCATTACAATGGAACCTCTTTGGCAGCCGTGCTCGGCTGCCCAGCATCCCAGGCAGTAGAGCACGAACATTCGGCCTCTGCTCCCACAGCCGAAGAGCCAGGGCAAAAAACTTGAGCTGTGCCTCTTCTGCAGAAAGTCAGCTTTGCAACGGTGCCATCCGCATTGCTGTCGCTCCTCCATTTCCCAACTCAAAGTCCATTACAATGGAACCTCTTTGGCACCCGTGCTCGGCTGTCCAGCATCCCAGGGAGTAGAGCACGAACGGTTGGCCTCTGCTCCCACAGCCGAAGAGCCAGGGCAAAAAACTTGAGATGTGCCTCTTCTGCAGAAAGTCAGCTTTGCAACGGTGCCATTCGCATTGCTGTCGCTCCTCGATTTCCCAACTCAAAGTCCATTACAATGGAACCTCTTTGGCACCCGTGCTCGGCTGCCCAGCATCCCAGGCAGTAGAGCACGAACATTCGGCCTCTGCTCCCACAGCCGAAGAGCCAGGGCAAAAAACTGGAGCTGTGCCTCTTCTGCAGAAAGTCAGCTTTGCAACGGTGCCATCCGCATTGCTGTCGCTCCTCGATTTCCCAACTCAAAGTCCATTACAATGGAACCTCTTTGGCACCCGTCTCGGCTGCCCAGCATCCCAGGGAGTAGAGCACGAACGGTTGGCCTCTGCTCCCACAGCCGAAGAGCCAGGGCAAAAAACTGGAGCTGTGCCTCTTCTGCAGAAAGTCAGCTTTGCAACGGTGCCATCCGCATGGCTGTCGCTCCTTGATTTCCCAACTCAAAGTCCATTACAATGGAACCTCTTTGGCACCCGTCTCGGCTGCCCAGCATCCCAGGCAGTAGAGCACGAACGGTTGGCCTCTGCTCCCACAGCCGAAGAGCCAGGGCAAAAAACTGGAGCTGTGCCTCTTCTGCAGAAAGTCAGCTTTGCAACGGTGCCATCCGCATGGCTGTCGCTCCTTGATTTCCCAACTCAAAGTCCATTATAATGGAACCTCTTTGGCACCCGTCTCGGCTGCCCAGCATCCCAGGGAGTAGAGCACGAACGGTTGGCCTCTGCTCCCACAGCCGAAGAGCCAGGGCAAAAAACTGGAGCTGTGCCTCTTCTGCAGAAAGTCAGTTTTGCAACGGTGCCATCCGCATGGCTGTTGCTCCTTGATTTCCCAACTAAAAGTCCATTATAATGGAACCTCTTTGGCACCCGTGCTCGGCTGCCCAGCATCCCAGGGAGTAGAGCACGAACATTTGGCATCTGCTCCCACAGCCGAAGAGCCAGGGCAAAAAACTTGAGCTGTGCCTCTTCTGCAGAAAGTCAGCTTTGCAACGGTGCCATCATCATTGCTGTCGCTCCTCCATTTCTCAACTCAAAGAACATTACAATGGAAACTCTTTGGCACCCGTGCTCGGCTGCCCAGCATCCCAGGGAGTAGAGCACGAACGGTTGGCCTCTGCTCCCACAGCCGAAGAGCCAGGGCAAAAAACTTGAGCTGTGCCTCTTCTGCAGAAAGTCAGCTTTGCAACGGTGCCATCAGCATGGCTGTCGCTCCTCGATTTCCCAACTCAAAGTCCATTACAATGGAACCTCTTTGGCACCCGTGCTCGGCTTCCCAGAATCCCAGGGAGTAGAGCACGAACATTCGGCCTCTGCTCCCACAGCCGAAGAGCCAGGGCAAAAAACTGGAGCTGTGCCTCTTCTGCAGAAAGTCAGCTTTGCAACGGTGCCATCCGCATTGCTGTCGCTCCTCCATTTCCCAACTCAAAGTCCATTACAATGGAACCTCTTTGGCACCCGTGCTCGGCTGTCCAGCATCCCAGGGAGTAGAGCACGAACGGTTGGCCTCTGCTCCCACAGCCGAAGAGCCAGGGCAAAAAACTTGAGCTGTGCCTCTTCTGCAGAAAGTCAGCTTTGCAACGGTGCCATTCGCATTGCTGTCACTCCTCGATTTCCCAACTCAAAGTCCATTACAATGGAACCTCTTTGGCAGCCGTGCTCGGCTGCCCAGCATCCCAGGCAGTAGAGCACGAACAGTTGGCCTCTGCTCCCACAGCCGAAGAGCCAGGGCAAAAAACTTGAGCTGTGCCTCTTCTGCAGAAAGTCAGCTTTGCAACGGTGCCATCCGCATTGCTGTCGCTCCTCGATTTCCCAACTCAAAGTCCATTACAATGGAACCTCTTTGGCACCCGTCTCGGCTGCCCAGCATCCCAGGCAGTAGAGCACGAACGGTTGGCCTCTGCTCCCACAGCCGAAGAGCCAGGGCAAAAAACTGGAGCTGTGCCTCTTCTGCAGAAAGTCAGCTTTGCAACGGTGCCATCCGCATTGCTGTCGCTCCTCCATTTCCCAACTCAAAGTCCATTACAATGGAACCTCTTTGGCACCCGTGCTCGGCTGCCCAGCATCCCAGGGAGTAGAGCACGAACGGTTGGCCTCTGCTCCCACAGCCGAAGAGCCAGGGCAAAAAACTTCAGATGTGCCTCTTCTGCAGAAAGTCAGCTTTGCAACGGTGCCATTCGCATTGCTGTCGCTCCTCGATTTCCCAACTCAAAGTCCATTACAATGGAACCTCTTTGGCAGCTGTGCTCGGCTGCCCAGCATCCCAGGCAGTAGAGCACGAACAGTTGGCCTCTGCTCCCACAGCCGAAGAGCCAGGGCAAAAAACTTGAGCTGTGCCTCTTCTGCAGAAAGTCAGCTTTGCAACGGTGCCATCCGCATTGCTGTCGCTCCTCGATTTCCCAACTCAAAGTCCATTACAATGGAACCTCTTTGGCACCCGTCTCGGCTGCCCAGCATCCCAGGCAGTAGAGCACGAACGGTTGGCCTCTGCTCCCACAGCCGAAGAGCCAGGGCAAAAAACTGGAGCTGTGCCTCTTCTGCAGAAAGTCAGCTTTGCAACGGTGTCATCCGCATTGCTGTCGCTCCTCCATTTCCCAACTCAAAGTCCATTACAATGGAACCTCTTTGGCACCCGTGCTCGGCTGCCCAGCATCCCAGGGAGTAGAGCACGAACGGTTGGCCTCTGCTCCCACAGCCGAAGAGCCAGGGCAAAAAACTTCAGATGTGCCTCTTCTGCAGAAAGTCAGCTTTGCAACGGTGCCATTCGCATTGCTGTCGCTCCTCGATTTCCCAACTCAAAGTCCATTATAATGGAACCTCTTTGGCACCCGTGCTCGGCTGCCCAGCATCCCAGGGAGTAGAGCACGAACATTTGGCATCTGCTCCCACAGCCGAAGAGCCAGGGCAAAAAACTGGAGCTGTGCCTCTTCTGCAGAAAGTCAGCTTTGCAACGGTGCCATCATCATTGCTGTCGCTCCTCCATTTCTCAACTCAAAGTCCATTACAATGGAACCTCTTTGGCACCCGTGCTCGGCTGCCCAGCATCCCAGGGAGTAGAGCACGAACATTCGACCTCTGCTCCCACAGTCGAAGAGCCAGGGCAAAAAACTGGAGCTGTGCCTCTTCTGCAGAAAGTCAGCTTTGCAACGGTGCCATCCGCATTGCTGTCGCTCCTCCATTTCCCAACTCAAAGTCCATTACAATGGAACCTCTTTGGCAGCCGTGCTCGGCTGCCCAGCATCCCAGGCAGTAGAGCACGAACATTCGGCCTCTGCTCCCACAGCCGAAGAGCCAGGGCAAAAAACTTGAGCTGTGCCTCTTCTGCAGAAAGTCAGCTTTGCAACGGTGCCATCCGCATTGCTGTCGCTCCTCCATTTCCCAACTCAAAGTCCATTACAATGGAACCTCTTTGGCACCCGTGCTCGGCTGTCCAGCATCCCAGGGAGTAGAGCACGAACGGTTGGCCTCTGCTCCCACAGCCGAAGAGCCAGGGCAAAAAACTTGAGATGTGCCTCTTCTGCAGAAAGTCAGCTTTGCAACGGTGCCATTCGCATTGCTGTCGCTCCTCGATTTCCCAACTCAAAGTCCATTACAATGGAACCTCTTTGGCACCCGTGCTCGGCTGCCCAGCATCCCAGGCAGTAGAGCACGAACATTCGGCCTCTGCTCCCACAGCCGAAGAGCCAGGGCAAAAAACTGGAGCTGTGCCTCTTCTGCAGAAAGTCAGCTTTGCAACGGTGCCATCCGCATTGCTGTCGCTCCTCGATTTCCCAACTCAAAGTCCATTACAATGGAACCTCTTTGGCACCCGTCTCGGCTGCCCAGCATCCCAGGGAGTAGAGCACGAACGGTTGGCCTCTGCTCCCACAGCCGAAGAGCCAGGGCAAAAAACTTGAGCTGTGCCTCTTCTGCAGAAAGTCAGCTTTGCAACGGTGCCATCCGCATGGCTGTCGCTCCTTGATTTCCCAACTCAAAGTCCATTACAATGGAACCTCTTTGGCACCCGTCTCGGCTGCCCAGCATCCCAGGCAGTAGAGCACGAACGGTTGGCCTCTGCTCCCACAGCCGAAGAGCCAGGGCAAAAAACTGGAGCTGTGCCTCTTCTGCAGAAAGTCAGCTTTGCAACGGTGCCATCCGCATGGCTGTCGCTCCTTGATTTCCCAACTCAAAGTCCATTATAATGGAACCTCTTTGGCACCCGTCTCGGCTGCCCAGCATCCCAGGGAGTAGAGCACGAACGGTTGGCCTCTGCTCCCACAGCCGAAGAGCCAGGGCAAAAAACTGGAGCTGTGCCTCTTCTGCAGAAAGTCAGCTTTGCAACGGTGCCATCCGCATGGCTGTTGCTCCTTGATTTCCCAACTCAAAGTCCATTATAATGGAACCTCTTTGGCACCCGTGCTCGGCTGCCCAGCATCCCAGGGAGTAGAGCACGAACATTTGGCATCTGCTCCCACAGCCGAAGAGCCAGGGCAAAAAACTGGAGCTGTGCCTCTTCTGCAGAAAGTCAGCTTTGCAACGGTGCCATCATCATTGCTGTCGCTCCTCCATTTCTCAACTCAAAGAACATTACAATGGAACCTCTTTGGCACACGTGCTCGGCTGCCCAGCATCCCAGGGAGTAGAGCACGAACGGTTGGCCTCTGCTCCCACAGCCGAAGAGCCAGGGCAAAAAACTTGAGCTGTGCCTCTTCTGCAGAAAGTCAGCTTTGCAACGGTGCCATCTGCATGGCTGTCGCTCCTCGATTTCCCAACTCAAAGTCCATTACAATGGAACCTCTTTGGCACCCGTGCTCGGCTTCCCAGAATCCCAGGGAGTAGAGCACGAACATTCGGCCTCTGCTCCCACAGCCGAAGAGCCAGGGCAAAAAACTTCAGATGTGCCTCTTCTGCAGAAAGTCAGCTTTGCAACGGTGCCATCCGCATTGCTGTCGCTCCTCCATTTCCCAACTCAAAGTCCATTACAATGGAACCTCTTTGGCACCCGTGCTCGGCTGTCCAGCATCCCAGGGAGTAGAGCACGAACGGTTGGCCTCTGCTCCCACAGCCGAAGAGCCAGGGCAAAAAACTTGAGCTGTGCCTCTTCTGCAGAAAGTCAGCTTTGCAACGGTGCCATTCGCATTGCTGTCGCTCCTCGATTTCCCAACTCAAAGTCCATTACAATGGAACCTCTTTGGCAGCCGTGCTCGGCTGCCCAGCATCCCAGGCAGTAGAGCACGAACAGTTGGCCTCTGCTCCCACAGCCGAAGAGCCAGGGCAAAAAACTTGAGCTGTGCCTCTTCTGCAGAAAGTCAGCTTTGCAACGGTGCCATCCGCATTGCTGTCGCTCCTCGATTTCCCAACTCAAAGTCCATTACAATGGAACCTCTTTGGCACCCGTCTCGGCTGCCCAGCATCCCAGGCAGTAGAGCACGAACGGTTGGCCTCTGCTCCCACAGCCGAAGAGCCAGGGCAAAAAACTGGAGCTGTGCCTCTTCTGCAGAAAGTCAGCTTTGCAACGGTGTCATCCGCATTGCTGTCGCTCCTCCATTTCCCAACTCAAAGTCCATTACAATGGAACCTCTTTGGCACCCGTGCTCGGCTGCCCAGCATCCCAGGGAGTAGAGCACGAACGGTTGGCCTCTGCTCCCACAGCCGAAGAGCCAGGGCAAAAAACTTCAGATGTGCCTCTTCTGCAGAAAGTCAGCTTTGCAACGGTGCCATTCGCATTGCTGTCGCTCCTCGATTTCCCAACTCAAAGTCCATTATAATGGAACCTCTTTGGCACCCGTGCTCGGCTGCCCAGCATCCCAGGGAGTAGAGCACGAACATTTGGCATCTGCTCCCACAGCCGAAGAGCCAGGGCAAAAAACTGGAGCTGTGCCTCTTCTGCAGAAAGTCAGCTTTGCAACGGTGCCATCATCATTGCTGTCGCTCCTCCATTTCTCAACTCAAAGTCCATTACAATGGAACCTCTTTGGCACCCGTGCTCGGCTGCCCAGCATCCCAGGCAGTAGAGCACGAACATTCGACCTCTGCTCCCACAGTCGAAGAGCCAGGGCAAAAAACTGGAGCTGTGCCTCTTCTGCAGAAAGTCAGCTTTGCAACGGTGCCATCCGCATTGCTGTCGCTCCTCCATTTCCCAACTCAAAGTCCATTACAATGGAACCTCTTTGGCACCCGTGCTCGGCTGCCCAGCATCCCAGGCAGTAGAGCACGAACATTCGGCCTCTGCTCCCACAGCCGAAGAGCCAGGGCAAAAAACTGGAGCTGTGCCTCTTCTGCAGAAAGTCAGCTTTGCAACGGTGCCATCCGCATTGCTGTCGCTCCTCCATTTCCCAACTCAAAGTCCATTACAATGGAACCTCTTTGGCACCCGTGCTCGGCTGTCCAGCATCCCAGGGAGTAGAGCACGAACGGTTGGCCTCTGCTCCCACAGCCGAAGAGCCAGGGCAAAAAACTTGAGATGTGCCTCTTCTGCAGAAAGTCAGCTTTGCAACGGTGCCATTCGCATTGCTGTCGCTCCTCGATTTCCCAACTCAAAGTCCATTACAATGGAACCTCTTTGGCACCCGTGCTCGGCTGCCCAGCATCCCAGGCAGTAGAGCACGAACAGTTGGCCTCTGCTCCCACAGCCGAAGAGCCAGGGCAAAAAACTGGAGCTGTGCCTCTTCTGCAGAAAGTCAGCTTTGCAACGGTGTCATCCGCATTGCTGTCACTCCTCCATTTCCCAACTCAAAGTCCATTACAATGGAACCTCTTTGGCACCCGTGCTCGGCTGCCCAGCATCCCAGGGAGTAGAGCACGAACGGTTGGCCTCTGCTCCCACAGCCGAAGAGCCAGGGCAAAAAACTTGAGCTGTGCCTCTTCTGCAGAAAGTCAGCTTTGCAACGGTGCCATTCGCATTGCTGTCGCTCCTCGATTTCCCAACTCAAAGTCCATTATAATGGAACCTCTTTGGCACCCGTGCTCGGCTGCCCAGCATCCCAGGGAGTAGAGCACGAACATTTGGCATCTGCTCCCACAGCCGAAGAGCCAGGGCAAAAAACTGGAGCTGTGCCTCTTCTGCAGAAAGTCAGCTTTGCAACGGTGCCATCATCATTGCTGTCGCTCCTCCATTTCTCAACTCAAAGTCCATTACAATGGAACCTCTTTGGCACCCGTGCTCGGCTGCCCAGCATCCCAGGGAGTAGAGCACGAACATTCGACCTCTGCTCCCACAGTCGAAGAGCCAGGGCAAAAAACTGGAGCTGTGCCTCTTCTGCAGAAAGTCAGCTTTGCAACGGTGCCATCCGCATTGCTGTCGCTCCTCCATTTCCCAACTCAAAGTCCATTACAATGGAACCTCTTTGGCAGCCGTGCTCGGCTGCCCAGCATCCCAGGCAGTAGAGCACGAACATTCGGCCTCTGCTCCCACAGCCGAAGAGCCAGGGCAAAAAACTTGAGCTGTGCCTCTTCTGCAGAAAGTCAGCTTTGCAACGGTGCCATCCGCATTGCTGTCGCTCCTCCATTTCCCAACTCAAAGTCCATTACAATGGAACCTCTTTGGCACCCGTCTCGGCTGCCCAGCATCCCAGGGAGTAGAGCACGAACGGTTGGCCTCTGCTCCCACAGCCGAAGAGCCAGGGCAAAAAACTGGAGCTGTGCCTCTTCTGCAGAAAGTCAGCTTTGCAACGGTGCCATCCGCATGGCTGTCGCTCCTTGATTTCCCAACTCAAAGTCCATTACAATGGAACCTCTTTGGCACCCGTGCTCGGCTGCCCAGCATCCCAGGGAGTAGAGCACGAACGGTTGGCCTCTGCTCCCACAGCCGAAGAGCCAGGGCAAAAAACTGGAGCTGTGCCTCTTCTGCAGAAAGTCAGCTTTGCAACAGTGCCATCCGCATGGCTGTCGCTCCTTGATTTCCCAACTCAAAGTCCATTATAATGGAACCTCTTTGGCACCCGTCTCGGCTGCCCAGCATCCCAGGGAGTAGAGCACGAACGGTTGGCCTCTGCTCCCACAGCCGAAGAGCCAGGGCAAAAAACTGGAGCTGTGCCTCTTCTGCAGAAAGTCAGCTTTGCAACGGTGCCATCCACATGGCTGTTGCTCCTTGATTTCCCAACTCAAAGTCCATTATAATGGAACCTCTTTGGCACCCGTGCTCGGCTGCCCAGCATCCCAGGGAGTAGAGCACGAACATTTGGCATCTGCTCCCACAGCCGAAGAGCCAGGGCAAAAAACTTGAGCTGTGCCTCTTCTGCAGAAAGTCAGCTTTGCAACGGTGCCATCATCATTGCTGTCGCTCCTCCATTTCTCAACTCAAAGAACATTACAATGGAACCTCTTTGGCACACGTGCTCGGCTGCCCAGCATCCCAGGGAGTAGAGCACGAACGGTTGGCCTCTGCTCCCACAGCCGAAGAGCCAGGGCAAAAAACTTCAGATGTGCCTCTTCTGCAGAAAGTCAGCTTTGCAACGGTGCCATTCGCATTGCTGTCGCTCCTCGATTTCCCAACTCAAAGTCCATTATAATGGAACCTCTTTGGCACCCGTGCTCGGCTGCCCAGCATCCCAGGGAGTAGAGCACGAACATTTGGCATCTGCTCCCACAGCCGAAGAGCCAGGGCAAAAAACTGGAGCTGTGCCTCTTCTGCAGAAAGTCAGCTTTGCAACGGTGCCATCATCATTGCTGTCGCTCCTCCATTTCTCAACTCAAAGTCCATTACAATGGAACCTCTTTGGCACCCGTGCTCGGCTGCCCAGCATCCCAGGGAGTAGAGCACGAACATTCGACCTCTGCTCCCACAGTCGAAGAGCCAGGGCAAAAAACTGGAGCTGTGCCTCTTCTGCAGAAAGTCAGCTTTGCAACGGTGCCATCCGCATTGCTGTCGCTCCTCCATTTCCCAACTCAAAGTCCATTACAATGGAACCTCTTTGGCACCCGTGCTCGGCTGCCCAGCATCCCAGGCAGTAGAGCACGAACATTCGGCCTCTGCTCCCACAGCCGAAGAGCCAGGGCAAAAAACTTGAGCTGTGCCTCTTCTGCAGAAAGTCAGCTTTGCAACGGTGCCATCCGCATTGCTGTCGCTCCTCCATTTCCCAACTCAAAGTCCATTACAATGGAACCTCTTTGGCACCCGTGCTCGGCTGTCCAGCATCCCAGGGAGTAGAGCACGAACGGTTGGCCTCTGCTCCCACAGCCGAAGAGCCAGGGCAAAAAACTGGAGCTGTGCCTCTTCTGCAGAAAGTCAGCTTTGCAACGGTGCCATTCGCATTGCTGTCGCTCCTCCATTTCCCAACTCAAAGTCCATTATAATGGAACCTCTTTGGCACCCGTCTCGGCTGCCCAGCATCCCAGGGAGTAGAGCACGAACGGTTGGCCTCTGCTCCCACAGCCGAAGAGCCAGGGCAAAAAACTGGAGCTGTGCCTCTTCTGCAGAAAGTCAGCTTTGCAACGGTGCCATCCGCATGGCTGTTGCTCCTTGATTTCCCAACTCAAAGTCCATTATAATGGAACCTCTTTGGCACCCGTGCTCGGCTGCCCAGCATCCCAGGGAGTAGAGCACGAACATTTGGCATCTGCTCCCACAGCCGAAGAGCCAGGGCAAAAAACTTGAGCTGTGCCTCTTCTGCAGAAAGTCAGCTTTGCAACGGTGCCATCATCATTGCTGTCGCTCCTCCATTTCTCAACTCAAAGAACATTACAATGGAACCTCTTTGGCACACGTGCTCGGCTGCCCAGCATCCCAGGGAGTAGAGCACGAACGGTTGGCCTCTGCTCCCACAGCCGAAGAGCCAGGGCAAAAAACTTCAGATGTGCCTCTTCTGCAGAAAGTCAGCTTTGCAACGGTGCCATTCGCATTGCTGTCGCTCCTCGATTTCCCAACTCAAAGTCCATTATAATGGAACCTCTTTGGCACCCGTGCTCGGCTGCCCAGCATCCCAGGGAGTAGAGCACGAACATTTGGCATCTGCTCCCACAGCCGAAGAGCCAGGGCAAAAAACTGGAGCTGTGCCTCTTCTGCAGAAAGTCAGCTTTGCAACGGTGCCATCATCATTGCTGTCGCTCCTCCATTTCTCAACTCAAAGTCCATTACAATGGAACCTCTTTGGCACCCGTGCTCGGCTGCCCAGCATCCCAGGGAGTAGAGCACGAACATTCGACCTCTGCTCCCACAGTCGAAGAGCCAGGGCAAAAAACTGGAGCTGTGCCTCTTCTGCAGAAAGTCAGCTTTGCAACGGTGCCATCCGCATTGCTGTCGCTCCTCCATTTCCCAACTCAAAGTCCATTACAATGGAACCTCTTTGGCACCCGTGCTCGGCTGCCCAGCATCCCAGGCAGTAGAGCACGAACATTCGGCCTCTGCTCCCACAGCCGAAGAGCCAGGGCAAAAAACTGGAGCTGTGCCTCTTCTGCAGAAAGTCAGCTTTGCAACGGTGCCATCCGCATTGCTGTCGCTCCTCCATTTCCCAACTCAAAGTCCATTACAATGGAACCTCTTTGGCACCCGTGCTCGGCTGTCCAGCATCCCAGGGAGTAGAGCACGAACGGTTGGCCTCTGCTCCCACAGCCGAAGAGCCAGGGCAAAAAACTGGAGCTGTGCCTCTTCTGCAGAAAGTCAGCTTTGCAACGGTGCCATTCGCATTGCTGTCGCTCCTCGATTTCCCAACTCAAAGTCCATTACAATGGAACCTCTTTGGCACCCGTGCTCGGCTGCCCAGCATCCCAGGCAGTAGAGCACGAACAGTTGGCCTCTGCTCCCACAGCCGAAGAGCCAGGGCAAAAAACTGGAGCTGTGCCTCTTCTGCAGAAAGTCAGCTTTGCAACGGTGCCACCCACATTGCTGTCGCTCCTCCATTTCCCAACTCAAAGTCCATTACAATGGAACCTCTTTGGCACCCGTCTCGGCTGCCCAGCATCCCAGGCAGTAGAGCACGAACGGTTGGCCTCTGCTCCCACAGCCGAAGAGCCAGGGCAAAAAACTGGAGCTGTGCCTCTTCTGCAGAAAGTCAGCTTTGCAACGGTGCCATCCGCATGGCTGTCGCTCCTTGATTTCCCAACTCAAAGTCCATTACAATGGAACCTCTTTGGCACCCGTCTCGGCTGCCCAGCATCCCAGGGAGTAGAGCACGAACGGTTGGCCTCTGCTCCCACAGCCGAAGAGCCAGGGCAAAAAACTGGAGCTGTGCCTCTTCTGCAGAAAGTCAGCTTTGCAACGGTGCCATCCGCATGGCTGTCGCTCCTTGATTTCCCAACTCAAAGTCCATTACAATGGAACCTCTTTGGCACCCGTCTCGGCTGCCCAGCATCCCAGGCAGTAGAGCACGAACGGTTGGCCTCTGCTCCCACAGCCGAAGAGCCAGGGCAAAAAACTGGAGCTGTGCCTCTTCTGCAGAAAGTCAGCTTTGCAACGGTGCCATCCGCATGGCTGTTGCTCCTTGATTTCCCAACTCAAAGTCCATTATAATGGAACCTCTTTGGCACCCGTGCTCGGCTGCCCAGCATCCCAGGGAGTAGAGCACGAACATTTGGCATCTGCTCCCACAGCCGAAGAGCCAGGGCAAAAAACTTGAGCTGTGCCTCTTCTGCAGAAAGTCAGCTTTGCAACGGTGCCATCATCATTGCTGTCGCTCCTCCATTTCTCAACTCAAAGAACATTACAATGGAACCTCTTTGGCACACGTGCTCGGCTGCCCAGCATCCCAGGGAGTAGAGCACGAACGGTTGGCCTCTGCTCCCACAGCCGAAGAGCCAGGGCAAAAAACTTGAGCTGTGCCTCTTGTGCAGAAAGTCAGCTTTGCAACGGTGCCATCCGCATTGCTGTCGCTCTTCCATTTCCCAACTCAAAGTCCATTACAATGGAACCTCTTTGGCAGCCGTGCTCGGCTGCCCAGCATCCCAGGCAGTAGAGCACGAACGGTGGGCCTCTGCTCCCACAGCCGAAGAGCCAGGGCAAAAAACTTGAGCTGTGCCTCTTCTGCAGAAAGTCAGCTTTGCAACAGTGCCATCCGCATTGCTGTCGCTCCTCGATTTCCCAACTCAAAGTCCATTACAATGGAACCCCTTTGGCACCCGTCTCGGCTGCCCAGCATCCCAGGGAGTAAAGCACGAACATTCGACCTCTGCTCCCACAGCCGAAGAGCCAGGGCAAAAAACTGGAGCTGTGCCTCTTCTGCAGAAAGTCAGCTTTGCAACGGTGCCATCCGCATTGCTGTCGCTCCTCGATTTCCCAACTCAAAGTCCATTACAATGGAACCTCTTTGGCACCCGTGCTGGGCTGCCCAGCATCCCAGGCAGTAGAGCACGAACGGTTGGCCTCTGCTCCCACAGCCGAAGAGCCAGGGCAAAAAACTTGAGCTGTGCCTCTTCTGCAGAAAGTCAGCTTTGCAACGGTGCCATCCGCATTGCTGTCGCTCCTCGATTTCCCAACTCAAAATCCATTACAATGGAACCTCTTTGGCACCTGTGCTCGGCTGCCCAGCATGCCAGGGAGTAGAGCACGAACATTTCGCCTCTGCTCCCACAGCCGAAGAGCCAGGGCAAAAAACTTGAGATGTGCCCCTTCTGCAGAAAGTCAGCTTTGCAACGGTGCCATCCGCATTGCTGTCGCTCCTCGATTTCCCAACTCAAAGTCCATTACAATGGAACCTCTTTGGCAGTCGTGCTCGGCTGCCCAGCATCCCAGGGAGTACAGCACGAACGGTTGGCCTCTGCTCCCACAGCCGAAGAGCCAGGGCAAAAAACTTGAGATGTGCCTCTTCTGCAGAAAGTCAGCTTTGCAACGGTGCCATTCGCATTGCTGTCGCTCCTCGATTTCCCAACTCAAAGTCCATTACAATGGAACCTCTTTGGCAGCCGTGCTCGGCTGCCCAGCATCCCAGGCAGTAGAGCACGAACAGTTGGCCTCTGCTCCCACAGCCGAAGAGCCAGGGCAAAAAACTGGAGCTGTGCCTCTTCTGCAGAAAGTCAGCTTTGCAACGGTGCCATCCGCATTGCTGTCGCTCCTCCATTTCCCAACTCAAAGTCCATTACAATGGAACCTCTTTGGCACCCGTGCTCGGCTGCCCAGCATCCCAGGCAGTAGAGCACGAACGGTTGGCCTCTGCTCCCACAGCCGAAGAGCCAGGGCAAAAAACTTGAGCTGTGCCTCTTCTGCAGAAAGTCAGCTTTGCAACAGTGCCATCCGCATTGCTGTCGCTCCTCGATTTCCCAACTCAAAGTCCATTACAATGGAACCCCTTTGGCACCCGTCTCGGCTGCCCAGCATCCCAGGGAGTAAAGCACGAACATTCGACCTCTGCTCCCACAGCCGAAGAGCCAGGGCAAAAAACTGGAGCTGTGCCTCTTCTGCAGAAAGTCAGCTTTGCAACGGTGCCATCCGCATTGCTGTCGCTCCTCGATTTCCCAACTTAAAATCCATTACAATGGAACCTCTTTGGCACCCGTCTCGGCTGCCCTGCATCCCAGGGAGTAGAGCACGAACGGTTGGCCTCTGCTCCCACAGCCGAAGAGCCAGGGCAAAAAACTGGAGCTGTGCCTCTTCTGCAGAAAGTCAGCTTTGCAACGGTGCCATCCGCATTGCTGTCGCTCCTCGATTTCCCAACTTAAAATCCATTACAATGGAACCTCTTTGGCACCCGTGCTCGGCTGCCCAGCATCCCAGGGAGTAGAGCACGAACATTTCGCCTCTGCTCCCACAGCCGAAGAGCCAGGGCAAAAAACTTGAGCTGTGCCCCTTCTGCAGAAAGTCAGCTTTGCAACGGTGCCATCCGCATTGCTGTCGCTCCTCGATTTCCCAACTCAAAGTCCATTACAATGGAACCTCTTTGGCACCCGTCTCGGCTGCCCTGCATCCCAGGGAGTAGAGCACGAACGGTTGGCCTCTGCTCCCACAGCCGAAGAGCCAGGGCAAAAAACTTGAGCTGTGCCTCTTCTGCAGAAAGTCAGCTTTGCAACGGTGCCATCCGCATGGCTGTCGCTCCTCGATTTCCCAACTCAAAGTCCATTACAATGGAACCTCTTTGGCACCCGTGCTCGGCTTCCCAGAATCCCAGGGAGTAGAGCACGAACATTCGGCCTCTGCTCCCACAGCCGAAGAGCCAGGGCAAAAAACTGGAGCTGTGCCTCTTCTGCAGAAAGTCAGCTTTGCAACGGTGCCATCCGCATTGCTGTCGCTCCTCCATTTCCCAACTCAAAGTCCATTACAATGGAACCTCTTTGGCACCCGTGCTCGGCTGTCCAGCATCCCAGGGAGTAGAGCACGAACGGTTGGCCTCTGCTCCCACAGCCGAAGAGCCAGGGCAAAAAACTTGAGCTGTGCCTCTTCTGCAGAAAGTCAGCTTTGCAACGGTGCCATTCCCATTGCTGTCGCTCCTCCATTTCCCAACTCAAAGTCCATTACAATGGAACCTCTTTGGCAGCCGTGCTCGGCTGCCCAGCATCCCAGGCAGTAGAGCACGAACGGTTGGCCTCTGCTCCCACAGCCGAAGAGCCAGGGCAAAAAACTGGAGCTGTGCCTCTTCTGCAGAAAGTCAGCATTGCAACGGTGCCATCCGCATGGCTGTCGCTCCTTGATTTCCCAACTCAATGTCCATTACAATGGAACCTCTTTGGCACCCGTGCTGGGCTGCCCAGCATCCCAGGCAGTAGAGCACGAACATTCGGCCTCTGCTCCCACAGCCGAAGAGCCAGGGCAAAAAACTGGAGCTGTGCCTCTTCTGCAGAAAGTCAGCTTTGCAACGGTGCCATCCGCATTGCTGTCGCTCCTCCATTTCCCAACTCAAAGTCCATTACAATGGAACCTCTTTGGCACCCGTGCTCGGCTGCCCAGCATCCCAGAGAGTAGAGCACGAAAGGTTGGCCTCTGCTCCCACAGCCGAAGAGCCAGGGCAAAAAACTTCAGATGTGCCTCTTCTGCAGAAAGTCAGCTTTGCAACGGTGCCATTCGCATTGCTGTCGCTCCTCGATTTCCCAACTCAAAGTCCATTATAATGGAACCTATTTGGCACCCGTGCTCGGCTGCCCAGCATCCCAGGGAGTAGAGCACGAACCGTTGGCCTCTGCTCCCACAGCCGAAGAGCCAGGGCAAAAAACTGGAGCTGTGCCTCTTCTGCAGAAAGTCAGCTTTGCAACGGTGCCATCATCATTGCTGTCGCTCCTCCATTTCTCAACTCAAAGTCCATTACAATGGAACCTCTTTGGCACCCGTGCTCGGCTGCCCAGCATCCCAGGGAGTAGAGCACGAACATTCGACCTCTGCTCCCACAGTCGAAGAGCCAGGGCAAAAAACTGGAGCTGTGCCTCTTCTGCAGAAAGTCAGCTTTGCAACGGTGCCATCCGCATTGCTGTCGCTCCTCCATTTCCCAACTCAAAGTCCATTACAATGGAACCTCTTTGGCACCCGTGCTCGGCTGCCCAGCATCCCAGGCAGTAGAGCACGAACATTCGGCCTCTGCTCCCACAGCCGAAGAGCCAGGGCAAAAAACTTGAGATGTGCCTCTTCTGCAGAAAGTCAGCTTTGCAACGGTGCCATTCGCATTGCTGTCGCTCCTTGATTTCCCAACTCAAAGTCCATTATAATGGAACCTCTTTGGCACCCGTGCCCGGCTGCCCAGCATCCCAGGGAGTAGAGCACGAACATTTGGCATCTGCTCCCACAGCCGAAGAGCCAGGGCAAAAAACTTGAGCTGTGCCTCTTCTGCAGAAAGTCAGCTTTGCAACAGTGCCATCCGCATTGCTGTCGCTCCTCGATTTCCCAACTCAAAGTCCATTACAATGGAACCCCTTTGGCACCCGTCTCGGCTGCCCAGCATCCCAGGGAGTAAAGCACGAACATTCGACCTCTGCTCCCACAGCCGAAGAGCCAGGGCAAAAAACTGGAGCTGTGCCTCTTCTGCAGAAAGTCAGCTTTGCAACGGTGCCATCCGCATTGCTGTCACTCCTCGATTTCCCAACTCAAAGTCCATTACAATGGAACCTCTTTGGCACCCGTGCTCGACTGCCCAGCATCCCAGGGAGTAGAGCACGAACGGTTGGCCTCTGCTCCCACAGCCGAAGAGCCAGGGCAAAAAACTGGAGCTGTGCCTCTTCTGCAGAAAGTCAGCTTTGCAACGGTGCCATCCGCATGGCTGTCGCTCCTCGATTTCCCAACTCAAAGTCCATTATAATGGAACCTCTTTGGCACCCGTGCTCGGCTGCCCAGCATCCCAGGGAGTAGAGCACGAACATTTGGCATCTGCTCCCACAGCCGAAGAGCCAGGGCAAAAAACTTGAGCTGTGCCTCTTCTGCAGAAAGTCAGCTTTGCAACGGTGCCATCATCATTGCTGTCGCTCCTCCATTTCTCAACTCAAAGTCCATTACAATGGAACCTCTTTGGCACACGTGCTCGGCTGCCCAGCATCCCAGGGAGTAGAGCACGAACGGTTGGCCTCTGCTCCCACAGCCGAAGAGCCAGGGCAAAAAACTTGAGCTGTGCCTCTTGTGCAGAAAGTCAGCTTTGCAACGGTGCCATCCGCATTGCTGTCGCTCTTCCATTTCCCAACTCAAAGTCCATTACAATGGAACCTCTTTGGCAGCCGTGCTCGGCTGCCCAGCATCCCAGGCAGTAGAGCACGAACGGTGGGCCTCTGCTCCCACAGCCGAAGAGCCAGGGCAAAAAACTTGAGCTGTGCCTCTTCTGCAGAAAGTCAGCTTTGCAACAGTGCCATCCGCATTGCTGTCGCTCCTCGATTTCCCAACTCAAAGTCCATTACAATGGAACCCCTTTGGCACCCGTCTCGGCTGCCCAGCATCCCAGGGAGTAAAGCACGAACATTCGACCTCTGCTCCCACAGCCGAAGAGCCAGGGCAAAAAACTGGAGCTGTGCCTCTTCTGCAGAAAGTCAGCTTTGCAACGGTGCCATCCGCATTGCTGTCGCTCCTCGATTTCCCAACTCAAAGTCCATTACAATGGAACCTCTTTGGCACCCGTGCTGGGCTGCCCAGCATCCCAGGCAGTAGAGCACGAACGGTTGGCCTCTGCTCCCACAGCCGAAGAGCCAGGGCAAAAAACTTGAGCTGTGCCTCTTCTGCAGAAAGTCAGCTTTGCAACGGTGCCATCCGCATTGCTGTCGCTCCTCGATTTCCCAACTCAAAATCCATTACAATGGAACCTCTTTGGCACCCGTGCTCGGCTGCCCAGCATGCCAGGGAGTAGAGCACGAACATTTCGCCTCTGCTCCCACAGCCGAAGAGCCAGGGCAAAAAACTTGAGCTGTGCCCCTTCTGCAGAAAGTCAGCTTTGCAACGGTGCCATCCGCATTGCTGTCGCTCCTCGATTTCCCAACTCAAAGTCCATTACAATGGAACCTCTTTGGCACCCGTGCTCGGCTGCCCAGCATCCCAGGGAGTACAGCACGAACGGTTGGCCTCTGCTCCCACAGCCGAAGAGCCAGGGCAAAAAACTTGAGATGTGCCTCTTCTGCAGAAAGTCAGCTTTGCAACGGTGCCATTCGCATTGCTGTCGCTCCTCGATTTCCCAACTCAAAGTCCATTACAATGGAACCTCTTTGGCAGCCGTGCTCGGCTGCCCAGCATCCCAGGCAGTAGAGCACGAACAGTTGGCCTCTGCTCCCACAGCCGAAGAGCCAGGGCAAAAAACTGGAGCTGTGCCTCTTCTGCAGAAAGTCAGCTTTGCAACGGTGCCATCCGCATTGCTGTCGCTCCTCGATTTCCCAACTCAAAGTCCATTACAATGGAACCTCTTTGGCACCCGTGCTCGGCTGCCCAGCATCCCAGGCAGTAGAGCACGAACGGTTGGCCTCTGCTCCCACAGCCGAAGAGCCAGGGCAAAAAACTTGAGCTGTGCCTCTTCTGCAGAAAGTCAGCTTTGCAACAGTGCCATCCGCATTGCTGTCGCTCCTCGATTTCCCAACTCAAAGTCCATTACAATGGAACCCCTTTGGCACCCGTCTCGGCTGCCCAGCATCCCAGGGAGTAAAGCACGAACATTCGACCTCTGCTCCCACAGCCGAAGAGCCAGGGCAAAAAACTGGAGCTGTGCCTCTTCTGCAGAAAGTCAGCTTTGCAACGGTGCCATCCGCATTGCTGTCGCTCCTCGATTTCCCAACTTAAAATCCATTACAATGGAACCTCTTTGGCACCCGTCTCGGCTGCCCTGCATCCCAGGGAGTAGAGCACGAACGGTTGGCCTCTGCTCCCACAGCCGAAGAGCCAGGGCAAAAAACTTGAGCTGTGCCTCTTCTGCAGAAAGTCAGCTTTGCAACGGTGCCATCCGCATTGCTGTCGCTCCTCGATTTCCCAACTTAAAATCCATTACAATGGAACCTCTTTGGCACCTGTGCTCGGCTGCCCAGCATCCCAGGGAGTAGAGCACGAACATTTCGCCTCTGCTCCCACAGCCGAAGAGCCAGGGCAAAAAACTTGAGCTGTGCCCCTTCTGCAGAAAGTCAGCTTTGCAACGGTGCCATCCGCATTGCTGTCGCTCCTCGATTTCCCAACTCAAAGTCCATTACAATGGAACCTCTTTGGCACCCGTCTCGGCTGCCCTGCATCCCAGGGAGTAGAGCACGAACGGTTGGCCTCTGCTCCCACAGCCGAAGAGCCAGGGCAAAAAACTTGAGCTGTGCCTCTTCTGCAGAAAGTCAGCTTTGCAACGGTGCCATCCGCATGGCTGTCGCTCCTCGATTTCCCAACTCAAAGTCCATTACAATGGAACCTCTTTGGCACCCGTGCTCGGCTTCCCAGAATCCCAGGGAGTAGAGCACGAACATTCGGCCTCTGCTCCCACAGCCGAAGAGCCAGGGCAAAAAACTGGAGCTGTGCCTCTTCTGCAGAAAGTCAGCATTGCAACAGTGCCATCCGCATGGCTGTCGCTCCTTGATTTCCCAACTCAATGTCCATTACAATGGAACCTCTTTGGCACCCGTGCTGGGCTGCCCAGCATCCCAGGCAGTAGAGCACGAACATTCGGCCTCTGCTCCCACAGCCGAAGAGCCAGGGCAAAAAACTGGAGCTGTGCCTCTTCTGCAGAAAGTCAGCTTTGCAACGGTGCCATCCGCATTGCTGTCGCTCCTCCATTTCCCAACTCAAAGTCCATTACAATGGAACCTCTTTAGCACCCGTGCTCGGCTGCCCAGCATCCCAGGGAGTAGAGCACGAACAGTTGGCCTCTGCTCCCACAGCCGAAGAGCCAGGGCAAAAAACTTCAGATGTGCCTCTTCTGCAGAAAGTCAGCTTTGCAGCGGTGCCATTCGCATTGCTGTCGCTCCTCGATTTCCCAACTCAAAGTCCATTATAATGGAACCTATTTGGCACCCGTGCTCGGCTGCCCAGCATCCCAGGGAGTAGAGCACGAACCGTTGGCCTCTGCTCCCACAGCCGAAGAGCCAGGGCAAAAAACTGGAGCTGTGCCTCTTCTGCAGAAAGTCAGCTTTGCAACGGTGCCATCATCATTGCTGTCGCTCCTCCATTTCTCAACTCAAAGTCCATTACAATGGAACCTCTTTGGCACACGTGCTCGGCTGCCCAGCATCCCAGGGAGTAGAGCACGAACGGTTGGCCTCTGCTCCCACAGCCGAAGAGCCAGGGCAAAAAACTTGAGCTGTGCCTCTACTGCAGAAAGTCAGCTTTGCAACGGTGCCATCCGCATTGCTGTCGCTCTTCCATTTCCCAACTCAAAGTCCATTACAATGGAACCTCTTTGGCAGCCGTGCTCGGCTGCCCAGCATCCCAGGCAGTAGAGCACGAACGGTGGGCCTCTGCTCCCACAGCCGAAGAGCCAGGGCAAAAAACTTGAGCTGTGCCTCTTCTGCAGAAAGTCAGCTTTGCAACAGTGCCATCCGCATTGCTGTCGCTCCTCGATTTCCCAACTCAAAGTCCATTACAATGGAACCCCTTTGGCACCCGTCTCGGCTGCCCAGCATCCCAGGGAGTAAAGCACGAACATTCGACCTCTGCTCCCACAGCCGAAGAGCCAGGGCAAATAACTGGAGCTGTGCCTCTTCTGCAGAAAGTCAGCTTTGCAACGGTGCCATCCGCATTGCTGTCGCTCCTCCATTTCCCAACTCAAAGTCCATTACAATGGAACCTCTTTGGCACCCGTGCTGGGCTGCCCAGCATCCCAGGCAGTAGAGCACGAACGGTTGGCCTCTGCTCCCACAGCCGAAGAGCCAGGGCAAAAAACTTGAGCTGTGCCTCTTCTGCAGAAAGTCAGCTTTGCAACGGTGCCATCCGCATTGCTGTCGCTCCTCGATTTCCCAACTCAAAATCCATTACAATGGAACCTCTTTGGCACCCGTGCTCGGCTGCCCAGCATGCCAGGGAGTAGAGCACGAACATTTCGCCTCTGCTCCCACAGCCGAAGAGCCAGGGCAAAAAACTTGAGCTGTGCCCCTTCTGCAGAAAGTCAGCTTTGCAACGGTGCCATCCGCATTGCTGTCGCTCCTCGATTTCCCAACTCAAAGTCCATTACAATGGAACCTCTTTGGCAGCCGTGCTCGGCTGCCCAGCATCCCAGGGAGTAGAGCACGAACATTTCGCCTCTGCTCCCACAGCCGAAGAGCCAGGGCAAAAAACTTGAGATGTGCCTCTTCTGCAGAAAGTCAGCTTTGCAACGGTGCCATTCGCATTGCTGTCGCTCCTTGATTTCCCAACTCAAAGTCCATTATAATGGAACCTCTTTGGCACCCGTTCCCGGCTGCCCAGCATCCCAGGCAGTAGAGCACGAACATTTGGCATCTGCTCCCACAGCCGAAGAGCCAGGGCAAAAAACTTGAGCTGTGCCTCTTCTGCAGAAAGTCAGCTTTGCAACAGTGCCATCCGCATTGCTGTCGCTCCTCGATTTCCCAACTCAAAGTCCATTACAATGGAACCCCTTTGGCACCCGTCTCGGCTGCCCAGCATCCCAGGGAGTAAAGCACGAACATTCGACCTCTGCTCCCACAGCCGAAGAGCCAGGGCAAAAAACTGGAGCTGTGCCTCTTCTGCAGAAAGTCAGCTTTGCAACGGTGCCATCCGCATTGCTGTCGCTCCTCGATTTCCCAACTCAAAGTCCATTACAATGGAACCTCTTTGGCACCCGTGCTCGGCTGCCCAGCATCCCAGGGAGTAGAGCACGAACGGTTGGCCTCTGCTCCCACAGCCGAAGAGCCAGGGCAAAAAACTGGAGCTGTGCCTCTTCTGCAGAAAGTCAGCTTTGCAACGGTGCCATCCGCATGGCTGTCGCTCCTCGATTTCCCAACTCAAAGTCCATTATAATGGAACCTCTTTGGCACCCGTGCTCGGCTGCCCAGCATCCCAGGCAGTAGAGCACGAACGGTTGGCCTCTGCTCCCACAGCCGAAGAGCCAGGGCAAAAAACTTGAGCTGTGCCTCTTCTGCAGAAAGTCAGCTTTGCAACGGTGCCATCATCATTGCTGTCGCTCCTCCATTTCTCAACTCAAAGTCCATTACAATGGAACCTCTTTGGCACACGTGCTCGGCTGCCCAGCATCCCAGGGAGTAGAGCACGAACGGTTGGCCTCTGCTCCAACAGCCGAAGAGCCAGGGCAAAAAACTTGAGCTGTGCCTCTTCTGCAGAAAGTCAGCTTTGCAACGGTGCCATCCGCATTGCTGTCGCTCCTCCATTTCCCAACTCAAAGTCCATTACAATGGAACCTCTTTGGCAGCCGTGCTCGGCTGCCCAGCATCCCAGGCAGTAGAGCACGAACGGTGGGCCTCTGCTCCCACAGCCGAAGAGCCAGGGCAAAAAACTTGAGCTGTGCCTCTTCTGCAGAAAGTCAGCTTTGCAACAGTGCCATCCGCATTGCTGTCGCTCCTCGATTTCCCAACTCAAAGTCCATTACAATGGAACCCCTTTGGCACCCGTCTCGGCTGCCCAGCATCCCAGGGAGTAAAGCACGAACATTCGACCTCTGCTCCCACAGCCGAAGAGCCAGGGCAAAAAACTTGAGCTGTGCCTCTTCTGCAGAAAGTCAGCTTTGCAACGGTGCCATCCGCATTGCTGTCGCTCCTCGATTTCCCAACTCAAAGTCCATTACAATGGAACCTCTTTGGCACCCGTGCTGGGCTGCCCAGCATCCCAGGGAGTAGAGCACGAACGGTTGGCCTCTGCTCCCACAGCCGAAGAGCCAGGGCAAAAAACTGGAGCTGTGCCTCTTCTGCAGAAAGTCAGCTTTGCAACGGTGCCATCCGCATTGCTGTCGCTCCTCGATTTCCCAACTTAAAATCCATTACAATGGAACCTCTTTGGCACCTGTGCTCGGCTGCCCAGCATCCCAGGGAGTAGAGCACGAACATTCGACCTCTGCTCCCACAGTCGAAGAGCCAGGGCAAAAAACTTGAGCTGTGCCTCTTCTGCAGAAAGTCAGCTTTGCAGCGGTGCCATCCGCATTGCTGTCGCTCCTCCATTTCCCAACTCAAAGTCCATTACAATGGAACCTCTTTGGCACCCGTGCTCGGCTGCCCAGCATCCCAGGCAGTAGAGCACGAACATTCGGCCTCTGCTCCCACAGCCGAAGAGCCAGGGCAAAAAACTTGAGATGTGCCTCTTCTGCAGAAAGTCAGCTTTGCAACGGTGCCATTCGCATTGCTGTCGCTCCTCCATTTCCCAACTCAAAGTCCATTATAATGGAACCTCTTTGGCACCCGTGCCCGGCTGCCCAGCATCCCAGGGAGTAGAGCACGAACATTTGGCATCTGCTCCCACAGCCGAAGAGCCAGGGCAAAAAACTTGAGCTGTGCCTCTTCTGCAGAAAGTCAGCTTTGCAACAGTGCCATCCGCATTGCTGTCGCTCCTCGATTTCCCAACTCAAAGTCCATTACAATGGAACCCCTTTGGCACCCGTCTCGGCTGCCCAGCATCCCAGGGAGTAAAGCACGAACATTCGACCTCTGCTCCCACAGCCGAAGAGCCAGGGCAAAAAACTGGAGCTGTGCCTCTTCTGCAGAAAGTCAGCTTTGCAACGGTGCCATCCGCATTGCTGTCGCTCCTCGATTTCCCAACTCAAAGTCCATTACAATGGAACCTCTTTGGCACCCGTGCTCGGCTGCCCAGCATCCCAGGGAGTAGAGCACGAACGGTTGGCCTCTGCTCCCACAGCCGAAGAGCCAGGGCAAAAAACTGGAGCTGTGCCTCTTCTGCAGAAAGTCAGCTTTGCAACGGTGCCATCCGCATGGCTGTCGCTCCTCGATTTCCCAACTCAAAGTCCATTAAAATGGAACCTCTTTGGCACCCGTGCTCGGCTGCCCAGCATCCCAGGGAGTAGAGCACGAACATTTGGCATCTGCTCCCACAGCCGAAGAGCCAGGGCAAAAAACTTGAGCTGTGCCTCTTCTGCAGAAAGTCAGCTTTGCAACGGTGCCATCATCATTGCTGTCGCTCCTCCATTTCTCAACTCAAAGTCCATTACAATGGAACCTCTTTGGCACACGTGCTCGGCTGCCCAGCATCCCAGGGAGTAGAGCACGAACGGTTGGCCTCTGCTCCAACAGCCGAAGAGCCAGGGCAAAAAACTTGAGCTGTGCCTCTTCTGCAGAAAGTCAGCTTTGCAACGGTGCCATCCGCATTGCTGTCGCTCCTCGATTTCCCAACTCAAAGTCCATTACAATGGAACCTCTTTGGCACCCGTGCTCGGCTGCCCAGCATCCCAGGCAGTAGAGCACGAACGGTGGGCCTCTGCTCCCACAGCCGAAGAGCCAGGGCAAAAAACTTGAGCTGTGCCTCTTCTGCAGAAAGTCAGCTTTGCAACAGTGCCATCCGCATTGCTGTCGCTCCTCGATTTCCCAACTCAAAGTCCATTACAATGGAACCCCTTTGGCACCCGTCTCGGCTGCCCAGCATCCCAGGGAGTAAAGCACGAACATTCGACCTCTGCTCCCACAGCCGAAGAGCCAGGGCAAAAAACTTGAGCTGTGCCTCTTCTGCAGAAAGTCAGCTTTGCAACGGTGCCATCCGCATTGCTGTCGCTCCTCGATTTCCCAACTCAAAGTCCATTACAATGGAACCTCTTTGGCACCCGTGCTGGGCTGCCCAGCATCCCAGGCAGTAGAGCACGAACGGTTGGCCTCTGCTCCCACAGCCGAAGAGCCAGGGCAAAAAACTGGAGCTGTGCCTCTTCTGCAGAAAGTCAGCTTTGCAACGGTGCCATCCGCATTGCTGTCGCTCCTCGATTTCCCAACTTAAAATCCATTACAATGGAACCTCTTTGGCACCTGTGCTCGGCTGCCCAGCATCCCAGGGAGTAGAGCACGAACATTTCGCCTCTGCTCCCACAGCCGAAGAGCCAGGGCAAAAACTTGAGCTGTGCCCCTTCTGCAGAAAGTCAGCTTTGCAACGGTGCCATCCGCATTGCTGTCGCTCCTCGATTTCCCAACTCATAGTCCATTACAATGGAACCTCTTTGGCACCCGTCTCGGCTGCCCAGCATCCCAGGGAGTAGAGCACGAACGGTTGGCCTCTGCTCCCACAGCCGAAGAGCCAGGGCAAAAAACTTGAGCTGTGCCTCTTCTGCAGAAAGTCAGCTTTGCAACAGTGCCATCCGCATGGCTGCCGCTCCTCGATTTCCCAACTCAAAGTCCATTACAATGGAACCTCTTTGGCACCCGTGCTCGGCTGCCCAGCATCCCAGGCAGTAGAGCACGAACATTCGACCTCTGCTCCCACAGCCAAAGAGCCAGGGCAAAAAACTTGAGCTGTGCCTCTTCTGCAGAAAGTCAGCTTTGCAGCGGTGCCATCCGCATTGCTGTCGCTCCTCGATTTCCCAACTCAAAGTCCATTACAATGGAACCCCTTTGGCACCCGTGCTGGGCTGCCCAGCATCCCAGGCAGTAGAGCACGAACAGTTGGCCTCTGCTATCACAGCCGAAGAGCCAGGGCAAAAAACTGGAGCTGTGCCTCTTCTGCAGAAAGTCAGCTTTGCAACGGTGCCATCCGCATTGCTGTCGCTCCTCGATTTCCCAACTCAAAGTCCATTACAATGGAACCTCTTTGGCACCCGTCTCGGCTGCCCAGCATCCCAGGCAGTAGAGCACGAACGGTTGGCCTCTGCTCCCACAGCCGAAGAGCCAGGGCAAAAAATTGGAGCTGTGCCTCTTCTGCAGAAAGTCAGCTTTGCAACGGTGCCATCCGCATGGCTGTCGCTCCTTGATTTCCCAACTCAAAGTCCATTACAATGGAACCTCTTTGGCACCCGTGCTGAGCTGCCCAGCATCCCAGGCAGTAGAGCACGAACATTCGGCCTCTGCTCCCACAGCCGAAGAGCCAAGGCAAAAAACTGGAGCTGTGCCTCTTCTGCAGAAAGTCAGCTTTGCAACGGTGCCATCCGCATTGCAGTCGCTCCTCCATTTCCCAACTCAAAGTCCATTACAATGGAACCTCTTTGGCACCCGTGCTCGGCTGCCCAGCATCCCAGGCAGTAGAGCACGAACATTCGGCCTCTGCTCCCACAGCCGAAGAGCCAGGGCAAAAAACTTGAGCTGTGCCTCTTCTGCAGAAAGTCAGCTTTGCAACGGTGCCATTCCCATTGCTGTCGCTCCTCGATTTCCCAACTCAAAGTCCATTACAATGGAACCTCTTTGGCACCCGTGCTCGGCTGCCCAGCATCCCAGGGAGTAGAGCACGAACAGTTGGCCTCTGCTCCCACAGCCGAAGAGCCAGGGCAAAAAACTGGAGCTGTGCCTCTTCTGCAGAAAGTCAGCTTTGCAACGGTGCCATCCGCATTGCTGTCGCTCCTCCATTTCCCAACTCAAAGTCCATTACAATGGAACCTCTTTGGCACCCGTCTCGGCTGCCCAGCATCCCAGGGAGTAGAGCATGAACGGTTGGCCTCTGTTCCCACAGCCGAAGAGCCAGGGCAAAAAACTGGAGCTGTGCCTCTTCTGCAGAAAGTCAGCTTTGCAACGGTGCCATCCGCATTGCTGTCGCTCCTCGATTTCCCAACTCAAAGTCCATTACAATGGAACCTCTTTGGCACCCGTGCTCGGCTGCCCAGCATCCCAGGGAGTAGAGCACGAACGGTTGGCCTCTGCTCCCACAGCCGAAGAGCCAGGGCAAAAAACTGGAGCTGTGCCTCTTCTGCAGAAAGTCAGCTTTGCAACGGTGCCATCCGCATTGCTGTCGCTCCTCGATTTCCCAACTCAAAGTCCATTACAATGGAACCCCTTTGGCACCCGTCTCGGCTGCCCAGCATCCCAGGGAGTAAAGCACGAACATTCGACCTCTGCTCCCACAGCCGAAGAGCCAGGGCAAAAAACTTGAGCTGTGCCTCTTCTGCAGAAAGTCAGCTTTGCAACGGTGCCATCCGCATTGCTGTCGCTCCTCGATTTCCCAACTCAAAGTCCATTACAATGGAACCTCTTTGGCACCCGTGCTGGGCTGCCCAGCATCCCAGGGAGTAGAGCACGAACGGTTGGCCTCTGCTCCCACAGCCGAAGAGCCAGGGCAAAAAACTGGAGCTGTGCCTCTTCTGCAGAAAGTCAGCTTTGCAACGGTGCCATCCGCATTGCTGTCGCTCCTCGATTTCCCAACTTAAAATCCATTACAATGGAACCTCTTTGGCACCTGTGCTCGGCTGCCCAGCATCCCAGGGAGTAGAGCACGAACATTCGACCTCTGCTCCCACAGTCGAAGAGCCAGGGCAAAAAACTTGAGCTGTGCCTCTTCTGCAGAAAGTCAGCTTTGCAGCGGTGCCATCCGCATTGCTGTCGCTCCTCCATTTCCCAACTCAAAGTCCATTACAATGGAACCTCTTTGGCACCCGTGCTCGGCTGCCCAGCATCCCAGGCAGTAGAGCACGAACATTCGGCCTCTGCTCCCACAGCCGAAGAGCCAGGGCAAAAAACTTGAGATGTGCCTCTTCTGCAGAAAGTCAGCTTTGCAACGGTGCCATTCGCATTGCTGTCGCTCCTCCATTTCCCAACTCAAAGTCCATTATAATGGAACCTCTTTGGCACCCGTGCCCGGCTGCCCAGCATCCCAGGGAGTAGAGCACGAACATTTGGCATCTGCTCCCACAGCCGAAGAGCCAGGGCAAAAAACTTGAGCTGTGCCTCTTCTGCAGAAAGTCAGCTTTGCAACAGTGCCATCCGCATTGCTGTCGCTCCTCGATTTCCCAACTCAAAGTCCATTACAATGGAACCCCTTTGGCACCCGTCTCGGCTGCCCAGCATCCCAGGGAGTAAAGCACGAACATTCGACCTCTGCTCCCACAGCCGAAGAGCCAGGGCAAAAAACTGGAGCTGTGCCTCTTCTGCAGAAAGTCAGCTTTGCAACGGTGCCATCCGCATTGCTGTCGCTCCTCGATTTCCCAACTCAAAGTCCATTACAATGGAACCTCTTTGGCACCCGTGCTCGGCTGCCCAGCATCCCAGGGAGTAGAGCACGAACGGTTGGCCTCTGCTCCCACAGCCGAAGAGCCAGGGCAAAAAACTGGAGCTGTGCCTCTTCTGCAGAAAGTCAGCTTTGCAACGGTGCCATCCGCATGGCTGTCGCTCCTCGATTTCCCAACTCAAAGTCCATTAAAATGGAACCTCTTTGGCACCCGTGCTCGGCTGCCCAGCATCCCAGGGAGTAGAGCACGAACATTTGGCATCTGCTCCCACAGCCGAAGAGCCAGGGCAAAAAACTTGAGCTGTGCCTCTTCTGCAGAAAGTCAGCTTTGCAACGGTGCCATCATCATTGCTGTCGCTCCTCCATTTCTCAACTCAAAGTCCATTACAATGGAACCTCTTTGGCACACGTGCTCGGCTGCCCAGCATCCCAGGGAGTAGAGCACGAACGGTTGGCCTCTGCTCCAACAGCCGAAGAGCCAGGGCAAAAAACTTGAGCTGTGCCTCTTCTGCAGAAAGTCAGCTTTGCAACGGTGCCATCCGCATTGCTGTCGCTCCTCGATTTCCCAACTCAAAGTCCATTACAATGGAACCTCTTTGGCACCCGTGCTCGGCTGCCCAGCATCCCAGGCAGTAGAGCACGAACGGTGGGCCTCTGCTCCCACAGCCGAAGAGCCAGGGCAAAAAACTTGAGCTGTGCCTCTTCTGCAGAAAGTCAGCTTTGCAACAGTGCCATCCGCATTGCTGTCGCTCCTCGATTTCCCAACTCAAAGTCCATTACAATGGAACCCCTTTGGCACCCGTCTCGGCTGCCCAGCATCCCAGGGAGTAAAGCACGAACATTCGACCTCTGCTCCCACAGCCGAAGAGCCAGGGCAAAAAACTTGAGCTGTGCCTCTTCTGCAGAAAGTCAGCTTTGCAACGGTGCCATCCGCATTGCTGTCGCTCCTCGATTTCCCAACTCAAAGTCCATTACAATGGAACCTCTTTGGCACCCGTGCTGGGCTGCCCAGCATCCCAGGCAGTAGAGCACGAACGGTTGGCCTCTGCTCCCACAGCCGAAGAGCCAGGGCAAAAAACTGGAGCTGTGCCTCTTCTGCAGAAAGTCAGCTTTGCAACGGTGCCATCCGCATTGCTGTCGCTCCTCGATTTCCCAACTTAAAATCCATTACAATGGAACCTCTTTGGCACCTGTGCTCGGCTGCCCAGCATCCCAGGGAGTAGAGCACGAACATTTCGCCTCTGCTCCCACAGCCGAAGAGCCAGGGCAAAAACTTGAGCTGTGCCCCTTCTGCAGAAAGTCAGCTTTGCAACGGTGCCATCCGCATTGCTGTCGCTCCTCGATTTCCCAACTCATAGTCCATTACAATGGAACCTCTTTGGCACCCGTGCTCGGCTGCCCAGCATCCCAGGGAGTAGAGCACGAACGGTTGGCCTCTGCTCCCACAGCCGAAGAGCCAGGGCAAAAAACTTGAGCTGTGCCTCTTCTGCAGAAAGTCAGCTTTGCAACAGTGCCATCCGCATGGCTGTCGCTCCTCGATTTCCCAACTCAAAGTCCATTACAATGGAACCTCTTTGGCACCCGTGCTCGGCTGCCCAGCATCCCAGGCAGTAGAGCACGAACATTCGACCTCTGCTCCCACAGCCAAAGAGCCAGGGCAAAAAACTTGAGCTGTGCCTCTTCTGCAGAAAGTCAGCTTTGCAGCGGTGCCATCCGCATTGCTGTCGCTCCTCGATTTCCCAACTCAAAGTCCATTACAATGGAACCCCTTTGGCACCCGTGCTGGGCTGCCCAGCATCCCAGGCAGTAGAGCACGAACAGTTGGCCTCTGCTATCACAGCCGAAGAGCCAGGGCAAAAAACTGGAGCTGTGCCTCTTCTGCAGAAAGTCAGCTTTGCAACGGTGCCATCCGCATTGCTGTCGCTCCTCGATTTCCCAACTCAAAGTCCATTACAATGGAACCTCTTTGGCACCCGTCTCGGCTGCCCAGCATCCCAGGCAGTAGAGCACGAACGGTTGGCCTCTGCTCCCACAGCCGAAGAGCCAGGGCAAAAAATTGGAGCTGTGCCTCTTCTGCAGAAAGTCAGCTTTGCAACGGTGCCATCCGCATGGCTGTCGCTCCTTGATTTCCCAACTCAATGTCCATTACAATGGAACCTCTTTGGCACCCGTGCTGAGCTGCCCAGCATCCCAGGCAGTAGAGCACGAACATTCGGCCTCTGCTCCCACAGCCGAAGAGCCAAGGCAAAAAACTGGAGCTGTGCCTCTTCTGCAGAAAGTCAGCTTTGCAACGGTGCCATCCGCATTGCTGTCGCTCCTCCATTTCCCAACTCAAAGTCCATTACAATGGAACCTCTTTGGCACCCGTGCTCGGCTGCCCAGCATCCCAGGCAGTAGAGCACGAACATTCGGCCTCTGCTCCCACAGCCGAAGAGCCAGGGCAAAAAACTTGAGCTGTGCCTCTTCTGCAGAAAGTCAGCTTTGCAACGGTGCCATTCCCATTGCTGTCGCTCCTCGATTTCCCAACTCAAAGTCCATTACAATGGAACCTCTTTGGCACCCGTGCTCGGCTGCCCAGCATCCCAGGGAGTAGAGCACGAACAGTTGGCCTCTGCTCCCACAGCCGAAGAGCCAGGGCAAAAAACTGGAGCTGTGCCTCTTCTGCAGAAAGTCAGCTTTGCAACGGTGCCATCCGCATTGCTGTCGCTCCTCCATTTCCCAACTCAAAGTCCATTACAATGGAACCTCTTTGGCACCCGTCTCGGCTGCCCAGCATCCCAGGGAGTAGAGCATGAACGGTTGGCCTCTGTTCCCACAGCCGAAGAGCCAGGGCAAAAAACTGGAGCTGTGCCTCTTCTGCAGAAAGTCAGCTTTGCAACGGTGCCATCCGCATTGCTGTCGCTCCTCGATTTCCCAACTCAAAGTCCATTACAATGGAACCTCTTTGGCACCCGTGCTCGGCTGCCCAGCATCCCAGGGAGTAGAGCACGAACGGTTGGCCTCTGCTCCCACAGCCGAAGAGCCAGGGCAAAAAACTGGAGCTGTGCCTCTTCTGCAGAAAGTCAGCTTTGCAACGGTGCCATCCGCATTGCTGTCGCTCCTCCATTTCCCAACTCAAAGTCCATTACAATGGAACCCCTTTGGCACCCGTCTCGGCTGCCCAGCATCCCAGGGAGTAAAGCACGAACATTCGACCTCTGCTCCCACAGCCGAAGAGCCAGGGCAAAAAACTTGAGCTGTGCCTCTTCTGCAGAAAGTCAGCTTTGCAACGGTGCCATCCGCATTGCTGTCGCTCCTCGATTTCCCAACTCAAAGTCCATTACAATGGAACCTCTTTGGCACCCGTGCTGGGCTGCCCAGCATCCCAGGGAGTAGAGCACGAACGGTTGGCCTCTGCTCCCACAGCCGAAGAGCCAGGGCAAAAAACTGGAGCTGTGCCTCTTCTGCAGAAAGTCAGCTTTGCAACGGTGCCATCCGCATTGCTGTCGCTCCTCGATTTCCCAACTTAAAATCCATTAAAATGGAACCTCTTTGGCACCTGTGCTCGGCTGCCCAGCATCCCAGGGAGTAGAGCACGAACATTTCGCCTCTGCTCCCACAGCCGAAGAGCCAGGGCAAAAAACTTGAGCTGTGCCCCTTCTGCAGAAAGTCAGCTTTGCAACGGTGCCATCCGCATTGCTGTCGCTCCTCGATTTCCCAACTCAAAGTCCATTACAATGGAACCTCTTTGGCACCCGTGCTCGGCTGCCCAGCATCCCAGGGAGTACAGCACGAACGGTTGGCCTCTGCTCCCACAGCCGAAGAGCCAGGGCAAAAAACTTGAGCTGTGCCTCTTCTGCAGAAAGTCAGCTTTGCAACAGTGCCATCCGCATGGCTGTCGCTCCTCGATTTCCCAACTCAAAGTCCATTACAATGGAACCTCTTTGGCACCCGTGCTGGGCTGCCCAGCATCCCAGGCAGTAGAGCACGAACATTCGACCTCTGCTCCCACAGCCGAAGAGCCAGGGCAAAAAACTTGAGCTGTGCCTCTTCTGCAGAAAGTCAGCTTTGCAGCGGTGCCATCCGCATTGCTGTCGCTCCTCGATTTCCCAACTCAAAGTCCATTACAATGGAACCTCTTTGGCACCCGTGCTCGGCTGCCCAGCATCCCAGGCAGTAGAGCACGAACAGTTGGCCTCTGCTCCCACAGCCGAAGAGCCAGGGCAAAAAACTTGAGCTGTGCCTCTTCTGCAGAAAGTCAGCTTTGCAACAGTGCCATCCGCATTGCTGTCGCTCCTCGATTTCCCAACTCAAAGTCCATTACAATGGAACCCCTTTGGCACCCGTCTCGGCTGCCCAGCATGCCAGGGAGTAAAGCACGAACATTCGACCTCTGCTCCCACAGCCGAAGAGCCAGGGCAAAAAACTGGAGCTGTGCCTCTTCTGCAGAAAGTCAGCTTTGCAACGGTGCCATCCGCATTGCTGTCGCTCCTCCATTTCCCAACTCAAAGTCCATTACAATGGAACCTCTTTGGCACCCGTGCTGGGCTGCCCAGCATCCCAGGGAGTAGAGCACGAACGGTTGGCCTCTGCTCCCAGAGCCGAAGAGCCAGGGCAAAAAACTGGAGCTGTGCCTCTTCTGCAGAAAGTCAGCTTTGCAACGGTGCCATTCGCATTGCTGTCGCTCCTCGATTTCCCAACTCAAACTCCATTACAATGGAACCTCTTTGGCAGCCGTGCTCGGCTGCCCAGCATCCCAGGCAGTAGAGCACGAACAGTTGGCCTCTGCTCCCACAGCCGAAGAGCCATGGCAAAAACTGGAGCTGTGCCTCTTCTGCAGAAAGTCAGCTTTGCAAAGGTGCCATCCGCATTGCTGTCGCTCCTCCATTTCCCAACTCAAAGTCCATTACAATGGAACCTCTTTGGCACCCGTCTCGGCTGCCCAGCATCCCAGGCAGTAGAGCACGAACGGTTGGCCTCTGCTCCCACAGCCGAAGAGCCAGGGCAAAAAATTGGAGCTGTGCCTCTTCTGCAGAAAGTCAGCTTTGCAACGGTGCCATCCGCATGGCTGTCGCTCCTTGATTTCCCAACTCAAAGTCCATTACAATGGAACCTCTTTGGCACCCGTGCTGAGCTGCCCAGCATCCCAGGCAGTAGAGCACGAACATTCGGCCTCTGCTCCCACAGCCGAAGAGCCAAGGCAAAAAACTGGAGCTGTGCCTCTTCTGCAGAAAGTCAGCTTTGCAACGGTGCCATCCGCATGGCTGTCGCTCCTCCATTTCCCAACTCAAAGTCCATTACAATGGAACCTCTTTGGCACCCGTGCTCGGCTGCCCAGCATCCCAGGCAGTAGAGCACGAACGGTTGGCCTCTGCTCCCACAGCCGAAGAGCCAGGGCAAAAAACTTGAGCTGTGCCTCTTCTGCAGAAAGTCAGCTTTGCAACGGTGCCATTCGCATTGCTGTCGCTCCTCGATTTCCCAACTCAAAGTCCATTACAATGGAACCTCTTTGGCACCCGTGCTCGGCTGCCCAGCATCCCAGGCAGTAGAGCACGAACAGTTGGCCTCTGCTCCCACAGCCGAAGAGCCAGGGCAAAAAACTGGAGCTGTGCCTCTTCTGCAGAAAGTCAGCTTTGCAACGGTGCCATCCGCATTGCTGTCGCTCCTCCATTTCCCAACTCAAAGTCCATTACAATGGAACCTCTTTGGCACCCGTCTCGGCTGCCCAGCATCCCAGGGAGTAGAGCACGAACGGTTGGCCTCTGCTCCCACAGCCGAAGAGCCAGGGCAAAAAACTGGAGCTGTGCCTCTTCTGCAGAAAGTCAGCTTTGCAACGGTGCCATCCGCATTGCTGTCGCTCCTCGATTTCCCAACTCAAAGTCCATTACAATGGAACCTCTTTGGCACCCGTGCTCGGCTGCCCAGCATCCCAGGGAGTAGAGCACGAACGGTTGGCCTCTGCTCCCACAGCCGAAGAGCCAGGGCAAAAAACTGGAGCTGTGCCTCTTCTGCAGAAAGTCAGCTTTGCAACGGTGCCATCCGCATTGCTGTCGCTCCTCGATTTCCCAACTTAAAATCCATTACAATGGAACCTCTTTGGCACCTGTGCTCGGCTGCCCAGCATCCCAGGGAGTAGAGCACGAACATTTCGCCTCTGCTCCCACAGCCTAAGAGCCAGGGCAAAAAACTTGAGCTGTGCCCCTTCTGCAGAAAGTCAGCTTTGCAACGGTGCCATCCGCATTGCTGTCGCTCCTCGATTTCCCAACTCAAAGTCCATTACAATGGAACCTCTTTGGCACCCGTGCTCGGCTGCCCAGCATCCCAGGGAGTACAGCACGAACGGTTGGCCTCTGCTCCCACAGCCGAAGAGCCAGGGCAAAAAACTTGAGCTGTGCCTCTTCTGCAGAAAGTCAGCTTTGCAACAGTGCCATCCGCATGGCTGTCGCTCTTCCATTTCCCAACTCAAAGTCCATTACAATGGAACCTCTTTGGCACCCGTGCTCGGCTGCCCAGCATCCCAGGGAGTAGAGCACGAACATTCGACCTCTGTTCCCACAGCCGAAGAGCCAGGGCAAAAAACTTGAGCTGTGCCTCTTCTGCAGAAAGTCAGCTTTGCAGCGGTGCCATCCGCATTGCTGTCGCTCCTCGATTTCCCAACTCAAAGTCCATTACAATGGAACCTCTTTGGCACCCGTGCTCGGCTGCCCAGCATCCCAGGCAGTAGAGCACAAACAGTTGGCCTCTGCTCCCACAGCCGAAGAGCCAGGGCAAAAAACTTGAGCTGTGCCTCTTCTGCAGAAAGTCAGCTTTGCAACAGTGCCATCCGCATTGCTGTCGCTCCTCGATTTCCCAACTCAAAGTCCATTATAATGGAACCCCTTTGGCACCCGTCTCGGCTGCCCAGCATCCCAGGGAGTAAAGCACGAACATTCGACCTCTGCTCCCACAGCCGAAGAGCCAGGGCAAAAAACTGGAGCTGTGCCTCTTCTGCAGAAAGTCAGCTTTGCAACGGTGCCATCCGCATTGCTGTCGCTCCTCGATTTCCCAACTCAAAGTCCATTACAATGGAACCTCTTTGGCACCCGTGCTCGGCTGCCCAGCATCCCAGGGAGTAGAGCACGAACGGTTGGCCTCTGCTCCCACAGCCGAAGAGCCAGGGCAAAAAACTGGAGCTGTGCCTCTTCTGCAGAAAGTCAGCTTTGCAACGGTGCCATCCGCATTGCTGTCGCTCCTCGATTTCCCAACTTAAAATCCATTACAATGGAACCTCTTTGGCACCTGTGCTCGGCTGCCCAGCATCCCAGGGAGTAGAGCATGAACATTTCGCCTTTGCTCCCACAGCCGAAGAGGTACGGCAAAAAACTTGAGCTGTGCCCCTTCTGCAGAAAGTCAGCTTTGCAACGGTGCCATCCGCATTGCTGTCGCTCCTCGATTTCCCAACTCAAAGTCCATTACAATGGAACCTCTTTGGCACCCGTGCTCGGCTGCCCAGCATCCCAGGGAGTAGAGCACGAACGGTTGGCCTCTGCTCCCACAGCCGAAGAGCCAGGGCAAAAAACTTGAGCTGTGCCTCTTCTGCAGAAAGTCAGCTTTGCAGCGGTGCCATCCGCATTGCTGTCGCTCCTCGATTTCCCAACTCAAAGTCCATTACAATGGAACCTCTTTGGCACCCGTGCTCGGCTGCCCAGCATCCCAGGCAGTAGAGCACGAACAGTTGGCCTCTGCTCCCACAGCCGAAGAGCCAGGGCAAAAAACTTGAGCTGTGCCTCTACTGCATAAAGTCAGCTTTGCAACGGTGCCATCCGCATTGCTGTCGCTCCTCGATTTCCCAACTCAAAGTCCATTACAATGGAACCTCTTTGGCACCCGTCTCGGCTGCCCAACATCTCAGGCAGTAGAGCACGAACGGTAGGCCTCTGCTCCCACAGCCAAAGAGCCAGGGCAAAAAACTGGAGCTGTGCCTCTTCTGCAGAAAGTCAGCTTTGCAACGGTGCCATCCGCATTGCTGTCGCTCCTCGATTTCCCAACTCAAAGTCCATTACAATGGAACCTCTTTGGCACCCGTGCTCGGCTGCCCAGCATCCCAGGCAGTAGAGCACGAACATTCGGCCTCTGCTCCCACAGCCGAAGAGCCAGGGCAAAAAACTGGAGCTGTGCCTCTTCTGCAGAAAGTCAGCTTTGCAACGGTGCCATCATCATTGCTGTCGCTCCTCCATTTCCCAACTCAAAGTCCATTACAATGGAACCTCTTTGGCACCCGTGCTCGGCTGTCCAGCATCCCAGGGAGTAGAGCACGAACGGTTGGCCTCTGCTCCCACAGCCGAAGAGCCAGGGCAAAAAACTTGAGATGTGCCTCTTCTGCAGAAAGTCAGCTTTGCAACGGTGCCATTCGCATTGCTGTCGCTCCTCGATTTCCCAACTCAAAGTCCATTACAATGGAACCTCTTTGGCAGCCGTGCTCGGCTGCCCAGCATCCCAGGCAGTAGAGCACGAACAGTTGGCCTCTGCTCCCACAGCCGAAGAGCCAGGGCAAAAAACTGGAGCTGTGCCTCTTCTGCAGAAAGTCAGCTTTGCAACGGTGCCATCCGCATTGCTGTCGCTCCTCGATTTCCCAACTCAAAGTCCATTACAATGGAACCTCTTTGGCACCCGTCTCGGCTGCCCAGCATCCCAGGGAGTAGAGCACGAACGGTTGGCCTCTGCTCCCACAGCCGAAGAGCCAGGGCAAAAAACTGGAGCTGTGCCTCTTCTGCAGAAAGTCAGCTTTGCAACGGTGCCATCCGCATGGCTGTCGCTCCTCCATTTCCCAACTCAAAGTCCATTACAATGGAACCTCTTTGGCAGCCGTGCTCGGCTGCCCAGCATCCCAGGCAGTAGAGCACGAACAGTTGGCCTCTGCTCCCACAGCCGAAGAGCCAGGGCAAAAAACTGGAGCTGTGCCCCTTCTGCAGAAAGTCAGCTTTGCAACGGTGTCATCCGCATTGCTGTCGCTCCTCCATTTCCCAACTCAAAGTCCATTACAATGGAACCTCTTTGGCACCCGTGCTCGGCTGCCCAGCATCCCAGGGAGTAGAGCACGAACGGTTGGCCTCTGCTCCCACAGCCAAAGAGCCAGGGCAAAAAACTTGAGCTGTGCCTCTTCTGCAGAAAGTCAGCTTTGCAACAGTGCCATTCGCATTGCTGTCGCTCCTCGATTTCCCAACTCAAAGTCCATTATAATGGAACCTCTTTGGCACCCGTGCTCGGCTGCCCAGCATCCCAGGGAGTAGAGCACGAACATTTGGCATCTGCTCCCACAGCCGAAGAGCCAGGGCAAAAAACTTGAGCTGTGCCTCTTCTGCAGAAAGTCAGCTTTGCAACGGTGCCATCATCATTGCTGTCGCTCCTCCATTTCTCAACTCAAAGTCCATTACAATGGAACCTCTTTGGCACACGTGCTCGGCTGCCCAGCATCCCAGGGAGTAGAGCACGAACGGTTGGCCTCTGCTCCCACAGCCGAAGAGCCAGGGCAAAAAACTTGAGCTGTGCCTCTTGTGCAGAAAGTCAGCTTTGCAACGGTGCCATCCGCATTGCTGTCGCTCTTCCATTTCCCAACTCAAAGTCCATTACAATGGAACCTCTTTGGCACCCGTGCTCGGCTGCCCAGCATCCCAGGGAGTAGAGCACGAACGGTGGGCCTCTGCTCCCACAGCCGAAGAGCCAGGGCAAAAAACTTGAGCTGTGCCTCTTCTGCAGAAAGTCAGCTTTGCAACAGTGCCATCCGCATGGCTGTCGCTCCTCCATTTCCCAACTCAAAGTCCATTACAATGGAACCCCTTTGGCACCCGTCTCGGCTGCCCAGCATCCCAGGGAGTAAAGCACGAACATTCGACCTCTGCTCCCAGAGCCGAAGAGCCAGGGCAAAAAACTGGAGCTGTGCCTCTTCTGCAGAAAGTCAGCTTTGCAACGGTGCCATCCGCATTGCTGTCGCTCCTCGATTTCCCAACTCAAAGTCCATTACAATGGAACCTCTTTGGCACCCGTGCTGGGCTGCCCAGCATCCCAGGGAGTAGAGCACGAACGGCTGGCCTCTGCTCCCACAGCCGAAGAGCCAGGGCAAAAAACTGGAGCTGTGCCTCTTCTGCAGAAAGTCAGCTTTGCAACGGTGCCATCCGCATTGCTGTCGCTCCTCCATTTCCCAACTTAAAATCCATTACAATGGAACCTCTTTGGCACCTGTGCTCGGCTGCCCAGCATCCCAGGGAGTAGAGCACGAACATTTCGCCTCTGCTCCCACAGCCGAAGAGCCAGGGCAAAAAACTTGAGCTGTGCCCCTTCTGCAGAAAGTCAGCTTTGCAACGGTGCCATCCACATTGCTGTCGCTCCTCCATTTCCCAACTCAAAGTCCATTACAATGGAACCTCTTTGGCACCCGTGCTCGGCTGCCCAGCATCCCAGGGAGTACAGCACGAACGGTTGGCCTCTGCTCCCACAGCCGAAGAGCCAGGGCAAAAAACTTGAGCTGTGCCTCTTCTGCAGAAAGTCAGCTTTGCAGCGGTGCCATCAGCATGGCTGTCGCTCCTCCATTTCCCAACTCAAAGTCCATTACAATGGAACCTCTTTGGCACCCGTGCTCGGCTGCCCAGCATCCCAGGCAGTAGAGCACGAACATTCGACCTCTGCTCCCACAGCCGAAGAGCCAGGGCAAAAAACTTGAGATGTGCCTCTTCTGCAGAAAGTCAGCTTTGCAGCGGTGCCATCCGCATTGCTGTCGCTCCTCGATTTCCCAACTCAAAGTCCATTACAATGGAACCTCTTTGGCACCCGTCTCGGCTGCCCAGCATCCCAGGGAGTAGAGCACGAACGGTTGGCCTCTGCTCCCACAGCCGAAGAGCCAGGGCAAAAAACTGGAGCTGTGCCTCTTCTGCAGAAAGTCAGCTTTGCAACGGTGCCATCCGCATGGCTGTCGCTCCTCCATTTCCCAACTCAAAGTCCATTACAATGGAACCTCTTTGGCAGCCGTGCTCGGCTGCCCAGCATCCCAGGCAGTAGAGCACGAACAGTTGGCCTCTGCTCCCACAGCCGAAGAGCCAGGGCAAAAAACTGGAGCTGTGCCCCTTCTGCAGAAAGTCAGCTTTGCAACGGTGTCATCCGCATTGCTGTCGCTCCTCCATTTCCCAACTCAAAGTCCATTACAATGGAACCTCTTTGGCACCCGTGCTCGGCTGCCCAGCATCCCAGGGAGTAGAGCACGAACGGTTGGCCTCTGCTCCCACAGCCAAAGAGCCAGGGCAAAAAACTTGAGCTGTGCCTCTTCTGCAGAAAGTCAGCTTTGCAACAGTGCCATTCGCATTGCTGTCGCTCCTCGATTTCCCAACTCAAAGTCCATTATAATGGAACCTCTTTGGCACCCGTGCTCGGCTGCCCAGCATCCCAGGGAGTAGAGCACGAACATTTGGCATCTGCTCCCACAGCCGAAGAGCCAGGGCAAAAAACTTGAGCTGTGCCTCTTCTGCAGAAAGTCAGCTTTGCAACGGTGCCATCATCATTGCTGTCGCTCCTCCATTTCTCAACTCAAAGTCCATTACAATGGAACCTCTTTGGCACACGTGCTCGGCTGCCCAGCATCCCAGGGAGTAGAGCACGAACGGTTGGCCTCTGCTCCCACAGCCGAAGAGCCAGGGCAAAAAACTTGAGCTGTGCCTCTTGTGCAGAAAGTCAGCTTTGCAACGGTGCCATCCGCATTGCTGTCGCTCTTCCATTTCCCAACTCAAAGTCCATTACAATGGAACCTCTTTGGCACCCGTGCTCGGCTGCCCAGCATCCCAGGGAGTAGAGCACGAACGGTGGGCCTCTGCTCCCACAGCCGAAGAGCCAGGGCAAAAAACTTGAGCTGTGCCTCTTCTGCAGAAAGTCAGCTTTGCAACAGTGCCATCCGCATGGCTGTCGCTCCTCCATTTCCCAACTCAAAGTCCATTACAATGGAACCCCTTTGGCACCCGTCTCGGCTGCCCAGCATCCCAGGGAGTAAAGCACGAACATTCGACCTCTGCTCCCAGAGCCGAAGAGCCAGGGCAAAAAACTGGAGCTGTGCCTCTTCTGCAGAAAGTCAGCTTTGCAACGGTGCCATCCGCATTGCTGTCGCTCCTCGATTTCCCAACTCAAAGTCCATTACAATGGAACCTCTTTGGCACCCGTGCTGGGCTGCCCAGCATCCCAGGGAGTAGAGCACGAACGGCTGGCCTCTGCTCCCACAGCCGAAGAGCCAGGGCAAAAAACTGGAGCTGTGCCTCTTCTGCAGAAAGTCAGCTTTGCAACGGTGCCATCCGCATTGCTGTCGCTCCTCCATTTCCCAACTTAAAATCCATTACAATGGAACCTCTTTGGCACCTGTGCTCGGCTGCCCAGCATCCCAGGGAGTAGAGCACGAACATTTCGCCTCTGCTCCCACAGCCGAAGAGCCAGGGCAAAAAACTTGAGCTGTGCCCCTTCTGCAGAAAGTCAGCTTTGCAACGGTGCCATCCACATTGCTGTCGCTCCTCCATTTCCCAACTCAAAGTCCATTACAATGGAACCTCTTTGGCACCCGTGCTCGGCTGCCCAGCATCCCAGGGAGTACAGCACGAACGGTTGGCCTCTGCTCCCACAGCCGAAGAGCCAGGGCAAAAAACTTGAGCTGTGCCTCTTCTGCAGAAAGTCAGCTTTGCAGCGGTGCCATCAGCATGGCTGTCGCTCCTCCATTTCCCAACTCAAAGTCCATTACAATGGAACCTCTTTGGCACCCGTGCTCGGCTGCCCAGCATCCCAGGCAGTAGAGCACGAACATTCGACCTCTGCTCCCACAGCCGAAGAGCCAGGGCAAAAAACTTGAGATGTGCCTCTTCTGCAGAAAGTCAGCTTTGCAGCGGTGCCATCCGCATTGCTGTCGCTCCTCGATTTCCCAACTCAAAGTCCATTACAATGGAACCTCTTTGGCACCCGTGCTCGGCTGCCCAACATCCCAGGCAGTAGAGCACGAACAGTTGGCCTCTGCTCCCACAGACGAAGAGCCAGGGCAAAAAACTTGAGCTGTGCCTCTACTGCATAAAGTCAGCTTTGCAACGGTGCCATCCGCATTGCTGTCGCTCCTCGATTTCCCAACTCAAAGTCCATTACAATGGAACCTCTTTGGCACCCGTGCTCGGCTGCCCAGCATCCCAGGGAGTAGAGCACGAACATTCGGCCTCTGCTCCCACAGCCGAAGAGCCAGGGCAAAAAACTGGAGCTGTGCCTCTTCTGCAGAAAGTCAGCTTTGCAACGGTGCCATCATCATTGCTGTCGCTCCTCCATTTCCCAACTCAAAGTCCATTACAATGGAACCTCTTTGGCACCCGTGCTCGGCTGTCCAGCATCCCAGGGAGTAGAGCACGAACGGTTGGCCTCTGCTCCCACAGCCGAAGAGCCAGGGCAAAAAACTTGAGATGTGCCTCTTCTGCAGAAAGTCAGCTTTGCAACGGTGCCATTCGCATTGCTGTCGCTCCTCGATTTCCCAACTCAAAGTCCATTACAATGGAACCTCTTTGGCAGCCGTGCTCGGCTGCCCAGCATCCCAGGCAGTAGAGCACGAACAGTTGGCCTCTGCTCCCACAGCCGAAGAGCCAGGGCAAAAAACTGGAGCTGTGCCTCTTCTGCAGAAAGTCAGCTTTGCAACGGTGCCATCCGCATTGCTGTCGCTCCTCGATTTCCCAACTCAAAGTCCATTACAATGGAACCTCTTTGGCACCCGTCTCGGCTGCCCAGCATCCCAGGGAGTAGAGCACGAACGGTTGGCCTCTGCTCCCACAGCCGAAGAGCCAGGGCAAAAAACTGGAGCTGTGCCTCTTCTGCAGAAAGTCAGCTTTGCAACGGTGCCATCCGCATGGCTGTCGCTCCTCCATTTCCCAACTCAAAGTCCATTACAATGGAACCTCTTTGGCACCCGTGCTGGGCTGCCCAGCATCCCAGGCAGTAGAGCACGAACATTCGGCCTCTGCTCCCACAGCCGAAGAGCCAGGGCAAAAAACTGGAGCTGTGCCCCTTCTGCAGAAAGTCAGCTTTGCAACGGTGTCATCCGCATTGCTGTCGCTCCTCCATTTCCCAACTCAAAGTCCATTACAATGGAACCTCTTTGGCACCCGTGCTCGGCTGCCCAGCATCCCAGGGAGTAGAGCACGAACGGTTGGCCTCTGCTCCCACAGCCGAAGAGCCAGGGCAAAAAACTTGAGCTGTGCCTCTTCTGCAGAAAGTCAGCTTTGCAACGGTGCCATTCGCATTGCTGTCGCTCCTCGATTTCCCAACTCAAAGTCCATTATAATGGGACCTCTTTCGCACCCGTGCTCGGCTGCCCAGCATCCCAGGGAGTAGAGCACGAACATTTGGCATCTGCTCCCACAGCCGAAGAGCCAGGGCAAAAAACTTGAGCTGTGCCTCTTCTGCAGAAAGTCAGCTTTGCAACGGTGCCATCCGCATTGCTGTCGCTCCTCCATTTCTCAACTCAAAGTCCATTACAATGGAACCTCTTTGGCACACGTGCTCGGCTGCCCAGCATCCCAGGGAGTAGAGCACGAACGGTTGGCCTCTGCTCCCACAGCCGAAGAGCCAGGGCAAAAAACTTGAGCTGTGCCTCTTGTGCAGAAAGTCAGCTTTGCAACGGTGCCATCCGCATTGCTGTCGCTCTTCCATTTCCCAACTCAAAGTCCATTACAATGGAACCTCTTTGGCACCCGTGCTCGGCTGCCCAGCATCCCAGGGAGTAGAGCACGAACGGTGGGCCTCTGCTCCCACAGCCGAAGAGCCAGGGCAAAAAACTTGAGCTGTGCCTCTTCTGCAGAAAGTCAGCTTTGCAACAGTGCCATCCGCATGGCTGTCGCTCCTCCATTTCCCAACTCAAAGTCCATTACAATGGAACCCCTTTGGCACCCGTCTCGGCTGCCCAGCATCCCAGGGAGTAAAGCACGAACATTCAACCTCTGCTCCCAGAGCCGAAGAGCCAGGGCAAAAAACTGGAGCTGTGCCTCTTCTGCAGAAAGTCAGCTTTGCAACGGTGCCATCCGCATTACTGTCGCTCCTCGATTTCCCAACTCAAAGTCCATTACAATGGAACCTCTTTGGCACCCGTGCTGGGCTGCCCAGCATCCCAGGGAGTAGAGCACGAACGGCTGGCCTCTGCTCCCACAGCCGAAGAGCCAGGGCAAAAAACTGGAGCTGTGCCTCTTCTGCAGAAAGTCAGCTTTGCAACGGTGCCATCCGCATTGCTGTCGCTCCTCCATTTCCCAACTTAAAATCCATTACAATGGAACCTCTTTGGCACCCGTGCTCGGCTGCCCAGCATCCCAGGGAGTAGAGCACGAACATTTCGCCTCTGCTCCCACAGCCGAAGAGCCAGGGCAAAAAACTTGAGCTGTGCCCCTTCTGCAGAAAGTCAGCTTTGCAACGGTGCCATCCGCATTGCTGTCGCTCCTCCATTTCCCAACTCAAAGTCCATTACAATGGAACCTCTTTGGCACCCGTGCTCGGCTGCCCAGCATCCCAGGGAGTACAGCACGAACGGTTGGCCTCTGCTCCCACAGCCGAAGAGCCAGGGCAAAAAACTTGAGCTGTGCCTCTTCTGCAGAAAGTCAGCTTTGCAGCGGTGCCATCAGCATGGCTGTCGCTCCTCCATTTCCCAACTCAAAGTCCATTACAATGGAACCTCTTTGGCACCCGTGCTCGGCTGCCCAGCATCCCAGGCAGTAGAGCACGAACATTCGACCTCTGCTCCCACAGCCGAAGAGCCAGGGCAAAAAACTTGAGCTGTGCCTCTTCTGCAGAAAGTCAGCTTTGCAGCGGTGCCATCCGCATTGCTGTCGCTCCTCGATTTCCCAACTCAAAGTCCATTACAATGGAACCTCTTTGGCACCCGTGCTCGGCTGCCCAACATCCCAGGCAGTAGAGCACGAACAGTTGGCCTCTGCTCCCACAGACGAAGAGCCAGGGCAAAAAACTTGAGCTGTGCCTCTACTGCATAAAGTCAGCTTTGCAACGGTGCCATCCGCATTGCTGTCGCTCCTCGATTTCCCAACTCAAAGTCCATTACAATGGAACCTCTTTGGCACCCGTGCTCGGCTGCCCAACATCTCAGGCAGTAGAGCACGAACGGTAGGCCTCTGCTCCCACAGCCAAAGAGCCAGGGCAAAAAACTGGAGCTGTGCCTCTTCTGCAGAAAGTCAGCTTTGCAACGGTGCCATCCGCATTGCTGTCGCTCCTCCATTTCCCAACTCAAAGTCCATTACAATGGAACCTCTTTGGCACCCGTGCTCGGCTGCCCAGCATCCCAGGGAGTAGAGCACGAACGGTTGGCCTCTGCTCCCACAGCCGAAGAGCCAGGGCAAAAAACTTGAGCTGTGCCTCTTCTGCAGAAAGTCAGCTTTGCAACGCTGCCATCCGCATTGCTGTCGCTCCTCGATTTCCCAACTCAAAGTCCATTACAATGGAACCTCTTTGGCACCCGTCTCGGCTGCCCAGCATCCCAGGGAGTAGAGCACGAACGGTTGGCCTCTGCTCCCACAGCCGAAGAGCCAGGGCAAAAAACTGGAGCTGTGCCTCTTCTGCAGAAAGTCAGCTTTGCAACGGTGCCATCCGCATGGCTGTCGCTCCTCGATTTCCCAACTCAAAGTCCATTACAATGGAACCTCTTTGGCACCCGTGCTGGGCTGCCCAGCATCCCAGGGAGTAGAGCACGAACATTCGGCCTCTGCTCCCACAGCCGAAGAGCCAGGGCAAAAAACTTGAGCTGTGCCTCTTCTGCAGAAAGTCAGCTTTGCAACGGTGCCATCCGCATTGCTGTCGCTCCTCCATTTCCCAATTCAAAGTCCATTACAATGGAACCTCTTTGGCACCCGTGCTCGGCTGTCCAGCATCCCAGGGAGTAGAGCACGAACGGTTGGCCTCTGCTCCCACAGCCGAAGAGCCAGGGCAAAAAACTTGAGCTGTGCCTCTTCTGCAGAAAGTCAGCTTTGCAACGGTGCCATTCGCATTGCTGTCGCTCCTCCATTTCCCAACTCAAAGTCCATTACAATGGAACCTCTTTGGCACCCGTGCTCGGCTGCCCAGCATCCCAGGGAGTAGAGCACGAACAGTTGGCCTCTGCTCCCACAGTCGAAGAGCCAGGGCAAAAAACTGGAGCTGTGCCTCTTCTGCAGAAAGTCAGCTTTGCAACGGTGCCATCCACATTGCTGTCGCTCCTCCATTTCTCAACTCAAAGTCCATTACAATGGAACCTCTTTGGCACACGTGCTCGGCTGCCCAGCATCCCAAGGAGTAAAGCACGAACATTCGACCTCTGCTCCCACAGCCGAAGAGCCAGGGCAAAAAACTGGAGCTGTGCCTCTTGTGCAGAAAGTCAGCTTTGCAGCGGTGCCATCCGCATTGCTGTCGCTCCTCCATTTCCCAACTCAAAGTCCATTACAATGGAACCTCTTTGGCACCCGTGCCCGGCTGCCCAGCATCCCAGGGAGTAAAGCACCAACATTCGACCTCTGCTCCCACATCCGAAGAGCCAGGGCAAAAAACTTGAGATGTGCCTCTTCTGCAGAAAGTCAGCTTTGCAACGGTGCCATCCGCATTGCTGTCGCTCCTCCATTTCCCAACTCAAAGTCCATTACAATGGAACCTCTTTGGCACCCGTGCCCTGCTGCCCAGCATCCCAGGCAGTAGAGCACGAACGGTTGGCCTCTGCTCCCACAGCCGAAGAGCCAGGGCAAAAAACTTGAGCTGTGCCTCTTCTGCAGAAAGTCAGCTTTGCAACGGTGCCATCCGCATTGCTGTCGCTCCTCCATTTCCCAACTCAAAGTCCATTACAATGGAACCTCTTTGGCACCCGTGCTCGGCTGCCCAGCATCCCAGGGAGTAGAGCACGAACATTTCGCCTCTGCTCCCACAGCCTCTGCTCCCACAGCCGAAGAGCCAGGGCAAAAAACTTGAGCTGTGCCTCTTCTGCAGAAAGTCAGCTTTGCAACGGTGCCATCATCATTGCTGTCGCTCCTCCATTTCTCAACTCAAAGTCCATTATAATGGAACCTCTTTGGCACACGTGCTCGGCTGCCCAGCATCCCAGGGAGTAAAGCACGAACATTCGAACTCTGCTCCCACAGCCGAAGAGCCAGGGTAAAAAACTGGAGCTGTGCCTCTTCTGCAGAAAGTCAGCTTTGCAGCGGTGCCATCCGCATTGCTGTCGCTCCTCCATTTCCCAACACAAAGTCCATTACAATGGAACCTCTTTGGCACCCGTGCCCGGCTGCCCAGCATCCCAGGCAGTAGAGCACGAACGGTTGGCCTCTGCTCCCACAGACGAAGAGCCAGGGCAAAAAACTTGAGCTGTGCCTCTTCTGCAGAAAGTCAGCTTTGCAACAGTGCCATCCACATTGCTGTCGCTCCTCGATTTCCCAACTCAAAGTCCATTACAATGGAACCCCTTTGGCACCCGTGCCCGGCTGCCGAGCATCCCAGTCAGTAGAGCACGAACATTCGACCTCTGCTCCCACAGCCGAAGAGTCAGGGCAAAAAACTTGAGCTGTGCCTCTTCTGCAGAAAGTCAGCTTTGCAACGGTGCCATCCGCATTGCTGTCGCTCCTCCATTTCCCAACTCAAAGTCCATTACAATGGAACCTCTTTGGCACCCGTGCTTGGCTGCCCAGCATCCCAGGCAGTAGAGCACGAACGGTTGGCCTCTGCTCCCACAGCCGAAGAGCCAGGGCAAAAAACTTGAGCTGTGCCTCTTCTGCAGAAAGTCAGCTTTGCAACGGTGCCATCCGCATTGCTGTCGCTCCTCCATTTCCCAACTCAAAGTCCATTACAATGGAACCTCTTTGGCACCCGTGCTCGGCTGCCCAGCATCCCAGGGAGTAGAGCACGAACATTTCGCCTCTGCTCCCACAGCCTCTGCTCCCACAGCCGAAGAGCCAGGGCAAAAAACTTGAGCTGTGCCTCTTCTGCAGAAAGTCAGCTTTGCAACGGTGCCATCCGCATTGCTGTCGCTCCTCGATTTCCCAACTCAAAGTCCATTACAATGGAACCTCTTTGGCACCCGTGCTCGGCTGCCCAGCATCCCAGGCAGTAGAGCACGAACGGTTGGCCTCTGCTCCCACAGCCGAAGAGCCAGGGCAAAAAACTGGAGATGTGCCTCTTCTGCAGAAAGTCAGCTTTGCAACAGTGCCATCCGCATTGCTGTGCTCCTCGATTTCCCAACTCAAAGTCCATTACAATGGAACCCCTTTGGCACCCGTCTCGGCTGCCCAGCATCCCAGGGAGTAGAGCACGAACGGTTGGCCTCTGCTCCCACAGCCAAAGAGCCAGGGCAAAAAACTTGAGCTGTGCCTCTTCTGCAGAAAGTCAGCTTTGCAACGCTGCCATCCGCATTGCTGTCGCTCCTCCATTTCCCAACTCAAAGTCCATTACAATGGAACCTCTTTGGCACCCGTCTCGGCTGCCCAGCATCCCAGGGAGTAGAGCACGAACGGTTGGCCTCTGCTCCCACAGCCGAAGAGCCAGGGCAAAAAACTTGAGCTGTGCCTCTTCTGCAGAAAGTCAGCTTTGCAACGGTGCCATCCGCATTGCTGTCGCTCCTCCATTTCCCAACTCAAAGTCCATTACAATGGAACCTCTTTGGCACCCGTGCTCGACTGCCCAGCATCCCAAGCAGTAGAGCACGAACATTCGGCGTCTGCTCCCACAGCCGAAGAGCCAGGGCAAAAAACTGGAGCTGTGCCTCTTCTGCAGAATGTCAGCTTTGCAACGGTGCCATTCGCATTGCTGTCGCTCCTCCATTTCCCAACTCAAAGTCCATTACAATGGAACCTCTTTGGCACCCGTGCTCGGCTGCCCAGCATCCCAGGGAGTAGAGCACGAACAGTTGGCCTCTGCTCCCACAGCCGAAGAGCCAGGGCAAAAAACTGGAGCTGTGCCTCTTCTGCAGAAATTCAGCTTTGCAACGGTGCCATCCGCATGGCTGTCGCTCCTCCATTTCTCAACTCAAAGTCCATTACAATGGAACCTCTTTTGCACACGTGCTCGGCTGCCCAGCATCCCAGGGAGTAAAGCACGAACATTCGACCTCTGCTCCCACAGCCGAAGAGACAGGGCAAAAAACTGGAGCTGTGCCTCTTCTGCAGAAAGTCAGCTTTGCAACGGTGCCATCCGCATTGCTGTCGCTCCTCCATTTCCCAACTCAAAGTCCATTACAATGGAACCTCTTTGGCACCCGTGCCCTGCTGCCCAGCATCCCAGGCAGTAGAGCACGAACGGTTGGCCTCTGCTCCCAGAGCCGAAGAGCCAGGGCAAAAAACTTGAGCTGTGCCTCTTCTGCAGAAAGTCAGCTTTGCAACGGTGCCATCCACATTGCTGTCGCTCCTCCATTTCCCAACTCAAAGTCCATTACAATGGAACCTCTTGGGCACCCGTGCTCGGCTGCCCAGCATCCCAGTCAGTAGAGCACGAACATTTCGCCTCTGCTCCCACAGCCAAAGAGCCAGGGCAAAAAACTTGAGCTGTGCCCCTTCTGCAGAAAGTCAGCTTTGCAACGGTGCCATCCGCATTGCTGTCGCTCCTCGATTTCCCAACTCAAAGTCCATTACAATGGAACCTCTTTGGCACCCGTGCTCGGCTGCCCAGCATCCCAGGCAGTAGAGCACGAACGGTTGGCCTCTGCTCCCACAGCCGAAGAGCCAGGGCAAAAAACTTGAGCTGTGCCTCTTCTGCTGAAATTCAGCTTTGCAACGGTGCCATCCGCATTGCTGTCGCTCCTCGATTTCCCAACTCAAAGTCCATTACAATGGAACCTCTTTGGCACCCGTGCTCGGCTGCCCAGCATCCCAGGCAGTAGAGCACGAACATTCGACCTCTGCTCCCACAGCCGAAGAGCCAGGGCAAAAAACTTGACCTGTGCCTCTTCTGCAGAAAGTCAGCTTTGCAGCGGTGCCATCCGCATTGCTCTCGCTCCTCGATTTCCCAACTCAATGTCCATTACAATGGAACCTCTTTGGCACCCGTGCTCGGCTGCCCTGTATCCCAGGGAGTAGAGCACGAACAGTTGGCCTCTGCTCCCACAGCCGAAGAGCCAGGGCAAAAAACTTTAGCTGTGCCTCTACTGCAGAAAGTCAGCTTTGCAACGGTGCCATCCGCATTGCTGTCGCTCATCGATTTCCCAACTCAAAGTCCATTACAATGGAACCTCTTTGGCACCCGTGCTCGGCTGCCCAGCATCCCAGGGAGTAGAGCACGAACGGTTGGCCTCTGCTCCCACAGCCGAAGAGCCAGGGCAAAAAACCTGAGCTGTGCCTCTTCTGCAGAAAGTCAGCTTTGCAACGCTGCCATCCGCATTGCTGTCGCTCCTCGATTTCCCAACTCAAAGTCCATTACAATGGAACCCCTTTGGCACCCGTGCTGGGCTGCCCAGCATCCCAGGCAGTAGAGCACGAACAGTTGGCCTCTGCTATCACAGCCGAAGAGCCAGGGCAAAAAACTTGAGCTGTGCCTCTTCTGCAGAAAGTCAGCTTTGCAACGGTGCCATCCACATTGCTGTCGCTCCTCCATTTCCCAACTCAAAGTCCATTACAATGGAACCTCTTTGGCACCCGTCTCGGCTGCCCAGCATCCCAGGCAGTAGAGCACGAACGGTAGGCCTCTGCTCCCACAGCCGAAGAGCCAGGGCAAAAAACTTGAGCTGTGCCTCTTCTGCAGAAAGTCAGCTTTGCAACGGTGCCATCCGCATTGCTGTCGCTCCTCCATTTCCCAACTCAAAGTCCATTACAATGGAACCTCTTTGGCACCCGTGCTGGGCTGCCCAGCATCCCACGGAGTAAAGCACGAACATTCGACCTCTGCTCCCACAGCCGAAGAGCCAGGGCAAAAAACTGGAGCTGTGCCTCTTCTGCAGAAAGTCAGCTTTGCAACGGTGCCATCCGCATTGCTGTCGCTCCTCCATTTCCCAACTCAAAGTCCACTACAATGGAACCTCTTTGGCACCCGTGCTCGGCTGCCCAGCATCCCAGGCAGTAGAGCACGAACGGTTGGCCTCTGCTCCCACAGCCAAAGAGCCAGGGCAAAAAACTGGAGCTGTGCCTCTTCTGCAGAAAGTCAGCTTTGCAACGGTGCCATCCGCATTGCTGTCGCTCCTCGATATCCCAACTCAAAGTCCATTACAATGGAACCCCTTTGGCACCCGTGCTGGGCTGCCCAGCATCCTAGGCAGTAGAGCACGAACAGTTGGCCTCTGCTATCACAGCCGAAGAGCCAGGGCAAAAAACTGGAGCTGTGCCTCTTCTGCAGAAAGTCAGCTTTGCAGCGGTGCCATCCGCATTGCTGTCGCTCCTCCATTTCCCAACTCAAAGTCCATTACAATGGAACCTCTTTGGCACCCGTGCCCGGCTGCCCAGCATCCCAGGGAGTAGAGCACGAACATTCGACCTCTGCTCCCACAGCCGAAGAGCCAGGGCAAAAAACTTGAGCTGTGCCTCTTCTGCAGAAAGTCAGCTTTGCAACGCTGCCATCCGCATTGCTGTCGCTCCTCGATTTCCCAACTCAAAGTCCATTACAATGGAACCTCTTTGGCACCCGTCTCGGCTGCCCAGCATCCCAGGCAGTAGAGCACGAACGGTTGGCCTCTGCTCCCACAGCCGAAGAGCCAGGGCAAAAAACTTGAGCTGTGCCTCTTCTGCAGAAAGTCAGCTTTGCAACGGTGCCATCAGCATTGCTGTCGCTCCTCCATTTCTCAACTCAAAGTCCATTCCAATGGAACCTCTTTGGCACCCGTGCTCGGCTGCCCAGCATCCCAGGGAGTAAAGCACGAACATTCGACCTCTGCTCGCACAGCCGAAGAGCCAGGGCAAAAAACTTGAGCTGTGCCTCTTCTGCAGAAAGTCAGCTTTGCAGCGGTGCCATCCGCATTGCTGTCACTCCTCCATTTTCCAACTCAAAGTCCATTACAATGGAACCTCTTTGGCACCCGTGCTCGGCTGCCCAGCATCCCAGGGAGTAGAGCACGAACGGTTGGCCTCTGCTCCCACAGCCGAAGAGCCAGGGCAAAAAACTGGAGATGTGCCTCTTCTGCAGAAAGTCAGCTTTGCAACAGTGCCATCCGCATTGCTGTGCTCCTCGATTTCCCAACTCAAAGTCCATTACAATGGAACCCCTTTGGCACCCGTGCTCGGCTGCCCAGCATCCCAGGCAGTAGAGCACGAACGGTTGGCCTCTGCTCCCACAGCCGAAGAGCCAGGGCAAAAAACTTGAGCTGTGCCTCTTCTGCAGAAAGTCAGCTTTGCAACGGTGCCATCAGCATTGCTGTCGCTCCTCCATTTCCCAACTCAAAGTCCATTACAATGGAAAGTCTTTGGCACCCGTGCTTGGCTGCCCAGCATCCCAGGGAGTAAAGCACGAACATTCGACCTCTGCTCCCACAGCCGAAGAGCCAGGGCAAAAAACTGGAGCTGTGCCTCTTCTGCAGAAAGTCAGCTTTGCAACGCTGCCATCCGCATTGCTGTCGCTCCTCGATATCCCAACTCAAAGTCCATTACAATGGAACCTCTTTGGCACCCGTGCTGGGCTGCCCAGCATCCCAGGGAGTAGAGCACGAACGGTTGGCCTCTGCTCCCACAGCCGAAGAGCCAGGGCAAAAAACTTGAGCTGTGCCTCTTCTGCAGAAAGTCAGCTTTGCAACGGTGCCATCCGCATTGCTGTCGCTCCTCCATTTCCCAACTCAAAGTCCATTACAATGGAACCTCTTTGGCACCCGTGCCCGGCTGCCCAGCATCCCAGGCAGTAGAGCACGAACGGTTGGCCTCTGCTCCCACAGCCGAAGAGCCAGGGCAAAAAACTTGAGCTGGGCCTCTTCTGCAGAAAGTCAGCTTTGCAACAGTGCCATCCGCATTGCTGTCGCTCCTCCATTTCCCAACTCAAAGTCCATTACAATGGAACCTCTTTGGCAGCCGTGCTCGGCTGCCCAGCATCCCAGGGAGTAGAGCACGAACGGTTGGCCTCTGCTCCCACAGACGAAGAGCCAGGGCAAAAAACTTGAGATGTGCCTCTTCTGCAGAAAGTCAGCTTTGCAACGGTGCCATCCGCATGGCTGTCGCTCCTCGATTTCTCAACTCAAAGTCCATTACAATATAACATCTTTGGCACCCGTGCTCGGCTGCCCAGCATCCCAGGGAGTAAAGCACGAACATTCGACCTCTGCTCGCACAGCCGAAGAGCCAGGGCAAAAAACTTGAGCTGTGCCTCTTCTGCAGAAAGTCAGCTTTGCAGCGGTGCCATCCGCATTGCTGTCGCTCCTCCATTTCCCAACTCAAAGTCCATTACAATGGAACCTCTTTGGCACCCGTGCTGGGCTGCCCAGCATCCCAGGCAGTAGAGCACGAACGGTTGGCCTCTGCTCCCACAGCCGAAGAGCCAGGGCAAAAAACTGGAGATGTGCCTCTTCTGCAGAAAGTCAGCTTTGCAACAGTGCCATCCACATTGCTGTGCTCCTCCATTTCCCAACTCAAAGTCCATTACAATGGAACCCCTTTGGCACCCGTCTCGGCTGCCCAGCATCCCAGGCAGTAGAGCACGAACGGTTGGCCTCTGCTCCCACAGCCGAAGAGCCAGGGCAAAAAACTTGACCTGTGCCTCTTCTGCAGAAAGTCAGCTTTGCAACGGTGCCATCAGCATTGCTGTCGCACCTCCATTTCCCAACTCAAACTCCATTACAATGGAACATCTTTGGCACCCGTGCTCGGCTGTCCAGCATCCCAGGGAGTAGAGCACAAACGGTTGGCCTCTGCTCCCACAGCCGAAGAGCCAGGGAAAAAAACTGGAGCTGTGCCTCTTCTGCAGAAAGTCAGCTTTGCAACGGTGCCATCATCATTGCTGTCGCTCCTCCATTTCTCAACTCAAAGTCCATTACAATGGAACTTCTTTGGCACCCGTGCTGGGCTGCCCAGCATCCCAGGGAGTAAAGCACGAACATTCGACCTCTGCTCCCACAGCCGAAGAGACAGGGCAAAAAACTGGAGCTGTGCCTCTTCTGCAGAAAGTCGGCTTTGCAACGGTGCCATCCGCATGGCTGTCGCTCCTCGATATCCCAACTCAAAGTCCATTACAATGGAACCTCTTTGGCACCCGTGCCCTGCTGCCCAGCATCCCAGGCAGTAGAGCACGAACGGTTGGCCTCTGCTCCCACAGCCAAAGAGCCAGGGCAAAAAACTTCAGCTGTGCCTCTTCTGCAGAAAGTCAGCTTTGCAACGGTGCCATCCGCATTGCTGTCGCTCCTCGATTTCCCAACTCAAAGTCCATTACAATGGAACCTCTTTGGCACCCGTGCTCGGCTGCCCTGCATCCCAGGCAGTAGAGCACGAACGGTTGGCCTCTGCTCCCACAGCCGAAGAGCCAGGGCAAAAAACTTGAGCTGTGCCTCTACTGCAGAAAGTCAGCTTTGCAACGGTGCCATCCGCATTGCTGTCGCTCCTCGATTTCCCAACTCAAAGTCCATTACAATGGAACCTCTTTGGCACCCGTCTCGGCTGCCCAGCATCCCAGGCAGTAGAGCACGAACGGTAGGCCTCTGCTCCCACAGCCGAAGAGCCAGGGCAAAAAACTGGAGCTGTGCCTCTTCTGCAGAAAGTCAGCTTTGCAACGGTGCCATCAGCATTGCTGTCGCTCCTCCATTTCCCAACTCAAAGTCCATTACAATGGAACATCTTTAGCACCCGTGCTGGGCTGCCCAGCATCCCAGGGAGTAAAGCACGAACATTCGACCTCTGCTCCCACAGCCGAAGAGCCAGGGCAAAAAACTTGAGCTGTGCCTCTTCTGCAGAAAGTCAGCTTTGCAGCGGTGCCATCCGCATTGCTGTCGCTCCTCCATTTTCCAACTCAAAGTCCATTACAATGGAACCTCTTTGGCACCCGTGCTCGGCTGCCCAGCATCCCAGGCAGTAGAGCACGAACGGTTGGCCTCTGCTCCCACAGCCGAAGAGCCAGGGCAAAAAACTTGAGCTGGGCCTCTTCTGCAGAAAGTCAGCTTTGCAACGGTGCCATCCGCATTGCTGTCGCTCCTCCATTTCCCAACTCAAAGTCCATTACAATGGAACCTCTTTGGCACCCGTGCCCGGCTGCCCAGCATCCCAGGGAGTAGAGCACGAACGGTTGGCCTCTGCTCCCACAGACGAAGAGCCAGGGCAAAAAACTTGAGATGTGCCTCTTCTGCAGAAAGTCAGCTTTGCAACGGTGCCATCCGCATGGCTGTCGCTCCTCGATTTCTCAACTCAAAGTCCATTACAATATAACATCTTTGGCACCCGTGCTCGGCTGCCCAGCATCCCAGGGAGTAAAGCACGAACATTCGACCTCTGCTCGCACAGCCGAAGAGCCAGGGCAAAAAACTTGAGCTGTGCCTCTTCTGCAGAAAGTCAGCTTTGCAGCGGTGCCATCCGCATTGCTGTCGCTCCTCCATTTTCCAACTCAAAGTCCATTACAATGGAACCTCTTTGGCACCCGTGCTGGGCTGCCCAGCATCCCAGGCAGTAGAGCACGAACGGTTGGCCTCTGCTCCCACAGCCGAAGAGCCAGGGCAAAAAACTGGAGATGTGCCTCTTCTGCAGAAAGTCAGCTTTGCAACAGTGCCATCCACATTGCTGTGCTCCTCCATTTCCCAACTCAAAGTCCATTACAATGGAACCCCTTTGGCACCCGTCTCGGCTGCCCAGCATCCCAGGCAGTAGAGCACGAACGGTTGGCCTCTGCTCCCACAGCCGAAGAGCCAGGGCAAAAAACTTGACCTGTGCCTCTTCTGCAGAAAGTCAGCTTTGCAACGGTGCCATCAGCATTGCTGTCGCTCCTCCATTTCCCAACTCAAACTCCATTACAATGGAACATCTTTGGCACCCGTGCTCGGCTGTCCAGCATCCCAGGGAGTAGAGCACAAACGGTTGGCCTCTGCTCCCACAGCCGAAGAGCCAGGGAAAAAAACTGGAGTTGTGCCTCTTCTGCAGAAAGTCAGCTTTGCAACGGTGCCATCATCATTGCTGTCGCTCCTCCATTTCTCAACTCAAAGTCCATTACAATGGAACTTCTTTGGCACCCGTGCTCGGCTGCCCAGCATCCCAGGGAGTAAAGCACGAACATTCGACCTCTGCTCCCACAGCCGAAGAGCCAGGGCAAAAAACTGGAGCTGTGCCTCTTCTGCAGAAAGTCAGCTTTGCAACGGTGCCATCCGCATTGCTGTCGCTCCTCGATTTCCCAACTCAAAGTCCATTACAATGGAACCTCTTTGGCACCCGTGCTCGGCTGCCCTGCATCCCAGGCAGTAGAGCACGAACAGTTGGCCTCTGCTCCCACAGCCGAAGAGCCAGGGCAAAAAACTTGAGCTGTGCCTCTACTGCAGAAAGTCAGCTTTGCAACGGTGCCATCCGCATTGCTGTCGCTCCTCGATTTCCCAACTCAAAGTCCATTACAATGGAACCTCTTTGGCACCCGTCTCGGCTGCCCAGTATCCCAGGCAGTAGAGCACGAACGGTAGGCCTCTGCTCCCACAGCCGAAGAGCCAGGGCAAAAAACTGGAGCTGTGCCTCTTCTGCAGAAAGTCAGCTTTGCAACGGTGCCATCAGCATTGCTGTCGCTCCTCCATTTCCCAACTCAAAGTCCATTACAATGGAACATCTTTAGCACCCGTGCTGGGCTGCCCAGCATCCCAGGGAGTAAAGCACGAACATTCGACCTCTGCTCCCACAGCCGAAGAGCCAGGGCAAAAAACTGGAGTTGTGCCTCTTCTGCAGAAAGTCAGCTTTGCAACGGTGCCATCAGCATTGCTGTCGCTCCTCCATTTCCCAACTCAAACTCCATTACAATGGAACATCTTTGGCACCCGTGCTCGGCTGTCCAGCATCCCAGGGAGTAGAGCACAAACGGTTGGCCTCTGCTCCCACAGCCGAAGAGCCAGGGAAAAAAACTGGAGTTGTGCCTCTTCTGCAGAAAGTCAGCTTTGCAACGGTGCCATCATCATTGCTGTCGCTCCTCCATTTCTCAACTCAAAGTCCATTACAATGGAACTTCTTTGGCACCCGTGCTCGGCTGCCCAGCATCCCAGGGAGTAAAGCACGAACATTCGACCTCTGCTCCCACAGCCGAAGAGCCAGGGCATAAAACTGGAGCTGTGCCTCTTCTGCAGAAAGTCAGCTTTGCAACGGTGCCATCCGCATTGCTGTCGCTCCTCCATTTCCCAACTCAAAGTCCATTACAATGGAACATCTTTAGCACCCGTGCTGGGCTGCCCAGCATCCCAGGGAGTAAAGCACGAACATTCGACCTCTGCTCCCACAGCCGAAGAGCCAGGGCATAAAACTGGAGCTGTGCCTCTTCTGCAGAAAGTCAGCTTTGCAACGGTGCCATCCGCATTGCTGTCGCTCCTCCATTTCCCAACTCAAAGTCCATTACAATGGAACCTCTTTGGCACCCGTGCCCGGCTTCCCAGCATCCCAGGGAGTAGAGCACGAACGGTTGGCCTCTGCTCCCACAGCCAAAGAGCCAGGGCAAAAAACTTGAGCTGTGCCTCTTCTGCAGAAAGTCAGCTTTGCAACGGTGCCATCCGCATTGCTGTCGCTCCTCGATATCCCAACTCAAAGTCCATTACAATGGAACCTCTTTGGCACCCGTGCTCGGCTGCCCAGCATCCCAGGCAGTAGAGCACGAACAGTTGGCCTCTGCTCCCACAGCCGAAGAACCAGGGCAAAAAACTTGAGCTGTGCCTCTTCTGCAGAAAGTCAGCTTTGCAACGGTGCCATCCGCATTGCTGTCGCTCCTCCATTTCCCAACTCAAAGTCCATTACAATGGAACCTCTTTGGCACCCGTGCTCGGCTGCCCAGCATCCCAGGGAGTAAAGCACGAACATTCGACCTCTGCTCCCACAGCCGAAGAGCCAGGGCAAAAAACTTGAGCTGTGCCTCTTCTGCAGAAAGTCAGCTTTGCAGCGGTGCCATCCGCATTGCTGTCGCTCCTCCATTTCCCAACTCAAAGTCCATTACAATGGAACCTCTTTGGCACCCGTCTCGGCTGCCCAGCATCCCAGGCAGTAGAGCACGAACGGTTGGCCTCTGCTCCCACAGCCGAAGAGCCAGGGCAAAAAACTTGAGCTCTGCCTCTTCTGCAGAAAGTTAGCTTTGCAACGGTGCCATCCGCATTGCTGTCGCTCCTCCATTTCCCAACTCAAAGTCCATTACAATGGAACCTCTTTGGCACCCGTTCTGGGCTGCCCAGAATGCCAGCGAGTAGAGCACGAACGGTTGGCCTCTGCTCCCACAGCCGAAGAGCCAGGGCAAAAAACTTGAGCTGTGCCTCTTCTGCAGAAAGTCAGCTTTGCAACGGTGCCATCCGCATTGCTGTCGCTCCTCGATTTCCCAACTCAAAGTCCATTACAATGGAACCTCTTTGGCACCCGTGCTCGGCTGCCCAGCATCCCAGGCAGTAGAGCACGAACATTCGACCTCTGCTCCCACAGCCGAAGAGCCAGGGCAAAAAACTGGAGCTGTGCCTCTTCTGCAGAAAGTCAGCTTTGCAGCGGTGCCATCCGCATTGCTGTCGCTCCTCGATTTCCCAACTCAAAGTCCATTACAATGGAACCTCTTTGGCACAGGTCTCGGCTGCCCAGCATCCCAGGCAGTACAGCACGATCGGTTGGCCTCTGCTCCCACAGCCGAAGAGCCAGGGCAAAAAACTTGAGCTGTGCCTCTTCTGCAGAAAGTCAGCTTTGCAACGGTGCCATCCGCATTGCTGTCGCTCCTCGATATCCCAACTCAAAGTCCATGACAATGGAACCTCTTTGGCACCCGTGCTGGGCTGCCCAGCATCCCAGGCAGTAGAGCACGAACAGTTGGCCTCTGCTCCCACAGCCGAAGAACCAGGGCAAAAAACTTGAGCTGTGCCTCTTCTGCAGAAAGTCAGCTTTGCAACGGTGCTATCCGCATTGCTGTCGCTCCTCGATTTCCCAACTCAAAGTCCATTACAATGGAACCTCTTTGGCACCCGTGCTCGGCTGCCCAGCATCCCAGGGAGTAAAGCACGAACATTCGACCTCTGCTCCCACAGCCGAAGAGCCAGGGCAAAAAACTGGAGCTGTGCCTCTTCTGCAGAAAGTCAGCTTTGCAACGCTGCCATCCGCATTGCTGTCGCTCCTCCATTTCCCAACTCAAAGTCCATTACAATGGAACCTCTTTGGCACCCGTGCTGGGCTGCCCAGCATCCCAGGGAGTAGAGCACGAACATTCGGCCTCTGCTCCCACAGCCGAAGAGCCAGGGCAAAAAACTTGAGCTGTGCCTCTTCTGCAGAAAGTCAGCTTTGCAACAGTGCCATCCGCATGGCTGTCGCTCCTCCATTTCCCAACTCAAAGTCCATTACAATGGAACCCCTTTGGCACCCGTCTCGGCTGCCCAGCATCCCAGGCAGTAGAGCACGAACGGTTGGCCTCTGCTCCCACAGTCGAAGAGCCAGGGCAAAAAACTTGAGCTGTGCCTCTTCTGCAGAAAGTCAACTTTGCAACGGTGCCATCCGCATTTCTGTCGCTCCTCGATATCCCAACTCAAAGTCCATTACAATGGAACCTCTTTGGCACCCGTGCTCGGCTGCCCAGCATCCCAGGGAGTAGAGCACGAACGGTTGGCCTCTGCTCCCACAGCCGAAGAGCCAGGGCAAAAAACTTGAGCTGTGCCACTTCTGCAGAAAGTTAGCTTTGCAACGGTGCCATCCGCATTGCTGTCGCTCCTCGATTTCCCAACTCAAAGTCCATTACAATGGAACCTCTTTGGCACCCGTGCCCGGCTGCCCAGCATCCCAGGGAGTAGAGCACGAACGGTTGGCCTCTGCTCCCACAGCCGAAGAGCCAGGGCAAAAAACTGGAGCTGTGCCTCTTCTGCAGAAAGTCAGCTTTGCAACGGTGCCATCCGCATTGCTGTCGCTCCTCGATTTCCCAACTCAAAGTCCATTACAATGGAACCTCTTTGGCACCCGTGCTCGGCTGCCCAGCATCCCAGGGAGTAAAGCACGAACATTCGACCTCTGCTCCCACAGCCAAAGAGACAGGGCAAAAAACTGGAGCTGTGCCTCTTCTGCAGAAAGTCAGCTTTGCAACGGTGCCATCCGCATTGCTGTCGCTCCTCGATTTCCCAACTCAAAGTCCATTACAATGGAACCTCTTTGGCACCCGTGCCCGGCTGCCCAGCATCCCAGGGAGTAGAGCACGAACATTTCGCCTCTGCTCCCACAGCCGAAGAGCCAGGGCAAAAAACTGGAGCTGTGCCTCTTCTGCAGAAAGTCAGCTTTGCAGCGGTGCCATCCGCATTTCTGTAGCTCCTCGATATCCCAACTCAAAGTCCATTACAATGGAACCTCTTTGGCTCAGGTCTCGGCTGCCCAGCATCCCAGGCAGTACAGCACGATCGGTTGGCCTCTGCTCCCACAGCCGAAGAGCCAGGGCAAAAAACTTGAGCTGTGCCTCTTCTGCAGAAAGTCAGCTTTGCAACGGTGCCATCCGCATTGCTGTCGCTCCTCCATTTCCCAACTCAAAGTCCATTACAATGGAACATCTTTGGCACCCGTGCTCGGCTGCCCAGCATCCCAGGGAGTAGAGTACGAACGGTTGGCCTCTGCTCCCACAGCCAAAGAGCCAGGGCAAAAAACTTGAGCTGTGCCTCTTCTGCAGAAAGTCAGCTTTGCAACGGTGCCATCCGCATTGCTGTCGCTCCTCGATATCCCAACTCAAAGTCCATTACAATGGAACCTCTTTGGCACCCGTGCTCGGCTGCCCAGCATCCCAGGCAGTAGAGCACGAACATTTCGCCTCTGCTCCCACAGCCGAAGAACCAGGGCAAAAAACTTGAGCTGTGCCTCTTCTGCAGAAAGTCAGCTTTGCAACGGTGCCATCCGCATTGCTGGCGCTCCTCCATTTTCCCAACTCAAAGTCCATTACAATGGAACCTCTTTGGCACCCGTGCTCGGCTGCCCAGCATCCCAGGGATTAAAGCACGAACATTCGACCTCTGCTCGCACAGCCGAAGAGCCAGGGCAAAAAACTGGAGCTGTGCCTCTTCTGCAGAAAGTCAGCTTTGCAGCGGTGCCATCCGCATTGCAGTCGCTCCTCGATTTCCCAACTCAAAGTCCATTACAATGGAACCTCTTTGGCACCCGTGCCCGGCTTCCCAGCATCCCAGGGAGTAGAGCACGAACATTTCGCCTCTGCTCCCACAGCCGAAGAGCCAGGGCAAAAAACTGGAGCTGTGCCTCTTCTGCAGAAAGTCAGCTTTGCAGCGGTGCCATCCGCATTTCTGTAGCTCCTCGATATCCCAACTCAAAGTCCATTACAATGGAACCTCTTTGGCACCCGTCTCGGCTGCCCAGCATCCCAGGCAGTACAGCACGATCGGTTGGCCTCTGCTCCCACAGCCGAAGAGCCAGGGCAAAAAACTTGAGCTGTGCCTCTTCTGCAGAAAGTCAGCTTTGCAGCGGTGCCATCCGCATTGCTGTCGCTCCTCCATTTCCCAACTCAAAGTCCATTACAATGGAACCTCTTTGGCACCCGTCTCGGCTGCCCAGCATCCCAGGCAGTAGAGCACGAACGGTTGGCCTCTGCTCCCACAGCCGAAGAGCCAGGGCAAAAAACTTGAGCTCTGCCTCTTCTGCAGAAAGTTAGCTTTGCAACGGTGCCATCCGCATTGCTGTCGCTCCTCCATTTCCCAACTCAAAGTCCATTACAATGGAACCTCTTTGGCACCCGTTCTGGGCTGCCCAGAATGCCAGCGAGTAGAGCACGAACGGTTGGCCTCTGCTCCCACAGCCGAAGAGCCAGGGCAAAAAACTTGAGCTGTGCCTCTTCTGCAGAAAGTCAGCTTTGCAACGGTGCCATCCGCATTGCTGTCGCTCCTCCATTTCCCAACTCAAAGTCCATTACAATGGAACCTCTTTGGCACCCGTGCCCGGCTTCCCAGCATCCCAGGGAGTAGAGCACGAACATTCGACCTCTGCTCCCACAGCCGAAGAGCCAGGGCAAAAAACTGGAGCTGTGCCTCTTCTGCAGAAAGTCAGCTTTGCAGCAGTGCCATCCGCATTTCTGTAGCTCCTCGATTTCCCAACTCAAAGTCCATTACAATGGAACCTCTTTGGCACAGGTCACGGCTGCCCAGCATCCCAGGCAGTACAGCACGATCGGTTGGCCTCTGCTCCCACAGCCGAAGAGCCAGGGCAAAAAACTTGAGCTGTGCCTCTTCTGCAGAAAGTCAGCTTTGCAACGGTGCCATCCGCATTGCTGTCGCTCCTCGATATCCCAACTCAAAGTCCATGACAATGGAACCTCTTTGGCACCCGTGCTGGGCTGCCCAGCATCCCAGGCAGTAGAGCACGAACAGTTGGCCTCTGCTCCCACAGCCGAAGAACCAGGGCAAAAAACTTGAGCTGTGCCTCTTCTGCAGAAAGTCAGCTTTGCAACGGTGCTATCCGCATTGCTGTCGCTCCTCGATTTCCCAACTCAAAGTCCATTACAATGGAACCTCTTTGGCACCCGTGCTCGGCTGCCCAGCATCCCAGGGAGTAAAGCACGAACATTCGACCTCTGCTCCCACAGCCGAAGAGCCAGGGCAAAAAACTGGAGCTGTGCCTCTTCTGCAGAAAGTCAGCTTTGCAGCGGTGCCATCCGCATTGCTGTCGCTCCTCCATTTCCCAACTCAAAGTCCATTACAATGGAACCTCTTTGGCACCCGTGCTGGGCTGCCCAGCATCCCAGGGAGTAGAGCACGAACATTCGGCCTCTGCTCCCACAGCCGAAGAGCCAGGGCAAAAAACTTGAGCTGTGCCTCTTCTGCAGAAAGTCAGCTTTGCAACAGTGCCATCCGCATGGCTGTCGCTCCTCGATTTCCCAACTCAAAGTCCATTACAATGGAACCCCTTTGGCACCCGTCTCGGCTGCCCAGCATCCCAGGCAGTAGAGCACGAACGGTTGGCCTCTGCTCCCACAGCCGAAGAGCCAGGGCAAAAAACTTGAGCTGTGCCTCTTCTGCAGAAAGTTAGCTTTGCAACGGTGCCATCCGCATTGCTGTCGCTCCTCGATTTCCCAACTCAAAGTCCATTACAATGGAACCTCTTTGGCACCCGTGCCCGGCTGCCCAGAATCCCAGCGAGTAGAGCACGAACGGTTGGCCTCTGCTCCCACAGCCGAAGAGCCAGGGCAAAAAACTTGAGCTGTGCCTCTTCTGCAGAAAGTCAGCTTTGCAACGGTGCCATCCGCATTGCTGTCGCTCCTCCATTTCCCAACTCAAAGTCCATTACAATGGAACCTCTTTGGCACCCGTGCTCGGCTGCCCAGCATCCCAGGGAGTAAAGCACGAACATTCGACCTCTGCTCCCACAGCCAAAGAGCCAGGGCAAAAAACTGGAGCTGTGCCTCTTCTGCAGAAAGTCAGCTTTGCAACGGTGCCATCCGCATTGCTGTCGCTCCTCGATTTCCCAACTCAAAGTCCATTACAATGGAACCTCTTTGGCACCCGTGCCCGGCTTCCCAGCATCCCAGGGAGTAGAGCACGAACATTTCGCCTCTGCTCCCACAGCCGAAGAGCCAGGGCAAAAAACTGGAGCTGTGCCTCTTCTGCAGAAAGTCAGCTTTGCAGCGGTGCCATCCGCATTTCTGTAGCTCCTCGATATCCCAACTCAAAGTCCATTACAATGGAACCTCTTTGGCTCAGGTCTCGGCTGCCCAGCATCCCAGGCAGTACAGCACGATCGGTTGGCCTCTGCTCCCACAGCCGAAGAGCCAGGGCAAAAAACTTGAGCTGTGCCTCTTCTGCAGAAAGTCAGCTTTGCAGCGGTGCCATCCGCATTTCTGTAGCTCCTCGATTTCCCAACTCAAAGTCCATTACAATGGAACCTCTTTGGCACAGGTCTCGGCTGCCCAGCATCCCAGGCAGTAGAGCACGATCGGTTGGCCTCTGCTCCCACAGCCGAAGAGCCAGGGCAAAAAACTTGAGCTGTGCCTCTTCTGCAGGAATTCAGCTTTGCAACGGTGCCATCCGCATTGCAGTCGCTCCTCCATTTCCCAACTCAAAGTCCATTACAATGGAACCTCTTTGGCACCCGTGCTCGGCTGCCCAGCATCCCAGCAAGTAGAGCACGAACATTCGACAACTGCTCCCACAGCCGAAGAGCCAGGGAAAAAAACTGGAGCTGTGCCTCTTCTGCAGAAAGTCAGCTTTGCAACGGTGCCATCCGCATTGCTGTCGCTCCTCCATTTCCCAACTCAAAGTCCATTACAATGGAACCTCTTTGGCACCCGTGCTCGGCTGCCCAGCATCCTAGGCAGTAGAGCACGAACAGTTGGCCTCTGCTCCCACAGCCGAAGAACCAGGGCAAAAAACTTGAGCTGTGCCTCTTCTGCAGAAAGTCAGCTTTGCAACGGTGCCATCCGCATTGCTGGCGCTCCTCCATTTCCCAACTCAAAGTCCATTACAATGGAACCTCTTTGGCACCCGTGCTCGGCTGCCCAGCATCCCAGGGAGTAAAGCACGAACATTCGACCTCTGCTCGCACAGCCGAAGAGCCAGGGCAAAAAACTGGAGCTGTGCCTCTTCTGCAGAAAGTCAGCTTTGCAGCGGTGCCATCCGCATTGCTGTCGCTCCTCCATTTCCCAACTCAAAGTCCATTACAATGGAACCTCTTTGGCACCCGTGCTGGGCTGCCCAGCATCCCAGGGAGTAGAGCACGAACATTCGGCCTCTGCTCCCACAGCCGAAGAGCCAGGGCAAAAAACTTGAGCTGTGCCTCTTCTGCAGAAAGTCAGCTTTGCAACAGTGCCATCCGCATGGCTGTCGCTCCTCCATTTCCCAACTCAAAGTCCATTACAATGGAACCTCTTTGGCACCCGTGCTCGGCTGCCCAGCATCCCAGGGAGTAGAGCACGAACGGTTGGCCTCTGCTCCCACAGCCGAAGAGCCAGGGCAAAAAACTGGAGCTGTGCCTCTTCTGCAGAAAGTTAGCTTTGCAACGGTGCCATCCGCATTGCTGTCGCTCCTCGATTTCCCAACTCAAAGTCCATTACAATGGAACCTCTTTGGCACCCGTTCTGGGCTGCCCAGCATCCCAGGCAGTAGAGCACGACCGGTTGGCCTCTGCTCCCACAGCCGAAGAGCCAGGGCAAAAAACTTGAGCTGTGCCTCTTCTGCAGAAAGTCAGCTTTGCAACGGTGCCATCCGCATTGCTGTCGCTCCTCGATTTCCCAACTCAAAGTCCATTACAATGGAACCTCTTTGGCACCCGTGCTCGGCTGCCCAGCATCCCAGGGAGAAAAGGACGAACATTCGACCTCTGCTCCCACAGCCAAAGAGACAGGGCAAAAAACTGGAGCTGTGCCTCTTCTGCAGAAAGTCAGCTTTGCAACGGTGCCATCCGCATTGCTGTCGCTCCTCGATTTCCCAACTCAAAGTCCATTACAATGGAACCTCTTTGGCACAGGTCTCGGCTGCCCAGCATCCCAGGCAGTACAGCACGATCGGTTGGCCTCTGCTCCCACAGCCGAAGAGCCAGGGCAAAAAACTTGAGCTGTGCCTCTTCTGCAGAAAGTCAGCTTTGCAGCGGTGCCATCCGCATTTCTGTAGCTCCTCGATTTCCCAACTCAAAGTCCATTACAATGGAACCTCTTTGGCACAGGTCTCGGCTGCCCAGCATCCCAGGGAGTAGAGCACGATCGGTTGGCCTCTGCTCCCACAGCCGAAGAGCCAGGGCAAAAAACTTGAGCTGTGCCTCTTCTGCAGAAAGTCAGCTTTGCAACGGTGCCATCCGCATTTCTGTCGCTCCTCCATTTCCCAACTCAAAGTCCATTACAATGGAACCTCTTTGGCACCCGTGCTCGGCTGCCCTGCATCCCAGGCAGAAGAGCACGAACAGTTGGCCTCTGCTCCCACAGCCGAAGAGCCAGGGCAAAAAACTGGAGCTGTGCCTCTACTGCTGAAAGTCAGCTTTGCAACGGTGCCATCCGCATTGCTGTCGCTCCTCGATTTCCCAACTCAAAGTCCATTACAATGGAACCTCTTTGGCACACGTCTCGGCTGCCCAGCATCCCAGACAGTAGAGCACGAACGGTAGGCCTCTGCTCCCACAGCCGAAGAGCCAGGGCAAAAAACTTGAGCTGTGTCTCTTCTGCAGAAAGTCAGCTTTGCAACGGTGCCATCAGCATTGCTGTCACTCCTCGATATCCCAACTCAAAGTCCATTACAATGGAACCTCTTTGGCACCCGTCTCGGCTGCCCAGCATCCCAGGGAGTAGAGCACGAACAGTTGGCCTCTGCTCCCACAGCCGAAGAACCAGGGCAAAAAACTTGAGCTGTGCCTCTTCTGCAGAAAGTCAGCTTTGCAACGGTGCCATCCGCATTGCTGTCGCTCCTCCATTTCCCAACTCAAAGTCCATTACAATGGAACCTCTTTGGCACCCGTGCTCGGCTGCCCTGCATCCCAGGGAGTAAAGCACGAACATTCGACCTCTGCTCGCACAGCCGAAGAGCCAGGGCAAAAAACTGGAGCTGTGCCTCTTCTGCAGAAAGTCAGCTTTGCAGCGGTGCCATCCGCATTTCTGTCGCTCCTCCATTTCCCAACTCAAAGTCCATTACAATGGAACCTCTTTGGCACCCGTGCTGGGCTGCCCAGCATCCCAGGGAGTAGAGCACGAACATTCGGCCTCTGCTCCCACAGCCGAAGAGCCAGGGCAAAAAACTTGAGCTGTGCCTCTTCTGCAGAAAGTCAGCTTTGCAACAGTGCCATCCGCATGGCTGTCGCTCCTCCATTTCCCAACTCAAAGTCCATTACAATGGAACCCCTTTGGCACCCGTCTCGGCTGCCCAGCATCCCAGGCAGTAGAGCACGAACGGTTGGCCTCTGCTCCCACAGCCGAAGAGCCAGGGCAAAAAACTTGAGCTGTGCCTCTTCTGCAGAAAGTCAGCTTTGCAACGGTGCCATCCGCATTTCTGTCGCTCCTCCATTTCCCAACTCAAAGTCCATTACAATGGAACCTCTTTGGCACCCGTGCTCGGCTGCCCAGCATCCCAGGGAGTAGAGCACGAACGGTTGGCCTCTGCTCCCACAGCCGAAGAGCCAGGGCAAAAAACTGGAGCTGTGCCTCTTCTGCAGAAAGTTAGCTTTGCAACGGTGCCATCCGCATTGCTGTCGCTCCTCGATTTCCCAACTCAAAGTCCATTACAATGGAACCTCTTTGGCACCCGTTCTGGGCTGCCCAGAATACCAGCGAGTAGAGCACGAACGGTTGGCCTCTGCTCCCACAGCCGAAGAGCCAGGGCAAAAAACTTGAGCTGTGCCTCTTCTGCAGAAAGTCAGCTTTGCAACGGTGCCATCCACATTGCTGTCGCTCCTCGATTTCCCAACTCAAAGTCCATTACAATGGAACCTCTTTGGCACCCGTGCTCGGCTGCCCAGCATCCCAGGGAGTAAAGGATGAACATTCGACCTCTGCTCCCACAGCCAAAGAGACAGGGCAAAAAACTGGAGCTGTGCCTCTTCTGCAGAAAGTCAGCTTTGCAACGGTGCCATCGGCATTGCTGTCGCTCCTCGATTTCCCAACTCAAAGTCCATTACAATGGAACCTCTTTGGCACCCGTGCTCAGCTGCCCAGCATCCCAGGCAGTAGAGCACGAACGGTAGGCCTCTGCTCCCACAGCCGAAGAGCCAGGGCAAAAAACTTGAGCTGTGCCTCTTCTGCAGAAAGTCAGCTTTGCAACGGTGCCATCAGCATTGCTGTCGCTCCTCCATTTCTCAACTCAAAGTCCATTACAATGGAACCTCTTTGGCACCCGTGCTCGGCTGCCCAACATCCCACGGAGTAAAGCACGAACATTCGACCTCTGCTCGCACAGCCGAAGAGCCAGGACAAAAAACTGGAGCTGTGCCTCTTCTGCAGAAAGTCAGCTTTGCAACGGTGCCATCCGCATGGCTGTCGCTCCTCCATTTCCCAACTCAAAGTCCATTACAATGGAACCTCTGTGGCACCCGTGCCCTGCTGCCCAGCATCCCAGGCAGTAGAGCACGAACGGTTGGCCTCTGCTCCCACAGCCGAAGAGCCAGGGCAAAAAACTTGAGCTGTGCCTCTTCTGCAGAAAGTCAGCTTTGCAACGGTGCCATCCGCATTTCTGTCGCTCCTCGATTTCCCAACTCAAAGTCCATTACAATGGAACCTCTTTGGCACAGGTCTCGGCTGCCCAGCATCCCAGGCAGTACAGCACGATCGGTTGGCCTCTGCTCCCACAGCCGAAGAGCCAGGGCAAAAAACTGGAGCTGTGCCTCTTCTGCAGAAATTCAGCTTTGCAACGGTGCCATCTGCATTGCTGTCGCTCCTCGATTTCCCAACTCAAAGTCCATTACAATGGAACCTCTTTGGCACAGGTCTCGGCTGCCCAGCATCCCAGGCAGTAGAGCACGAACATTCGACCTATGCTCCCACAGCCGAAGAGCCAGGGCAAAAAACTTGAGCTGTGCCTCTTCTGCAGAAAGTCAGCTTTGCAGCGGTGCCATCCGCATTGCTGTCGCTCCTCCATTTCCCAACTCAAAGTCCATTACAATGGAACCTCTTTGGCACCCGTGCTCGGCTGCCCAACATCCCAGGGAGTAAAGCACGAACATTCGACCTCTGCTCCCACAGCCGAAGAGCCAGGGCAAAAAACTTGAGCTGTGCCTCTTCTGCAGAAAGTCAGCTTTACAACGGTGCCATCCGCATTGCTGTCGCTCCTCGATTTCCCAACTCAAAGTCCATTACAATGGAACCTCTTTGGCACCCGTCTCGGCTGCCCAGCATCCCAGGGAGTAGAGCACGAACGGTTGGCCTCTGCTCCCACAGCCGAAGAGCCAGGGCAAAAAACTTGAGCTGTGCCTCTTCTGCAGAAAGTCAGCTTTGCAACGGTGCCATCCGCATGGCTGTCGCTCCTCCATTTCCCAACTCAAAGTCCATTACAATGGAACCTCTGTGGCACCCGTGCTTGGCTGCCCAGCATCCCAGGCAGTAGAGCACGAACGGTTGGCCTCTGCTCCCACAGCCGAAGAGCCAGGGCAAAAAACTTGAGCTGTGCCTCTTCTGCAGAAAGTCAGCTTTGCAACGGTGCCATTTGCATTGCTGTCGCTCCTCGATTTCCCAATTCAAAGTCCATTACAATGGAACCTCTTTGGCACCCGTCTCGGCTGCCCAGCATCCCAGGGAGTAGAGCACGAACGGTTGGCCTCTGCTCCCACAGCCGAAGAGCCAGGGCAAAAAACTTGTGCTGTGCCTCTTCTGCAGAAAGTCAGCTTTGCAACGGTGCCATCCGCATTTCTGTCGCTCCTCGATTTCCCAACTCAAAGTCCATTACAATGGAACCTCTTTGGCACCCGTGCTCGGCTGCCCAGCATCCCAGGGAGTAGAGCACGAACGGCTGGCCTCTGCTCCCACAGCCGAAGAGCCAGGGCAAAAAACTGGAGCTGTGCCTCTTCTGCAGAAAGTCAGCTTTGCAACGGTGCCATCCGCATTTCTGTCGCTCCTCGATTTCCCAACTCAAAGTCCATTACAATGGAACCTCTTTGGCACCCGTGCTGGGCTGCCCAGAATCCCAGCGAGTAGAGCACGAACGGTTGGCCTCTGCTCCCACAGCCGAATAGCCAGGATAAAAAACTTGAGCTGTGCCTCTTCTGCAGAAAGTCAGCTTTGCAACGGTGCCATCCGCATTGCTGTCGCTCCTCCATTTCCCAACTCAAAGTCCATTACAATGGAACCTCTTTGGCACCCGTGCTTGGCTGCCCAGCATCCCAGGGAGTAGAGCACGAACGTTTGGCCTCTGCTCCCACAGCCGAAGAGCCAGGGCAAAAAACTGGAGCTGTGCCTCTTCTGCAGAAAGTCAGCTTTGCAACGGTGCCATCCGCATTGCTGTCGCTCCTCCATTTCCCAACTCAAAGTCCACTACAATGGAACCTCTTTGGCACCCGTGCTCGGCTGCCCAGCATCCCAGGGAGTAGAGCACGAACATTCGGCCTCTGCTCCCACAGCCAAAGAGCCAGGGCAAAAAACTTGAGCTGTGCCTCTTCTGCAGAAAGTTAGCTTTGCAACGGTGCCATCCGCATTGCTGTCGCTCCTCGATATCCCAACTCAAAGTCCATTACAATGGAACCTCTTTGGCACCCGTGCTCGGCTGCCCAGCATCCCAGGGAGTAGAGCACGAACGGTTGGCCTCTGCTCCCACAGCCGAAGAGCCAGGGCAAAAAACTGGAGCTGTGCCTCTTCTGCAGAAAGTCAGCTTTGCAACGGTGCCATCAGCATTGCTGTCGCTCCTCCATTTCTCAACTCAAAGTCCATTACAATGGAACCTCTTTGGCACCCGTGCTCGGCTGCCCAGCATCCCAGGGAGTAAAGCACGAACATTCGACCTCTGCTCCCACAGCCGAAGAGCCAGGGCAAAAAACTGGAGCTGTGCCTCTTCTGCAGAAAGTCAGCTTTGCAGCGGTGACAATCCGCATTGCTGTCGCTCCTCCATTTTCCAACTCAAAGTCCATTACAATGGAACCTCTTTGGCACCCGTGCTCGGCTGCCCAGCATCCCAGGGAGTAGAGCACGAACGGTTGGCCTCTGCTCCCACAGCCGAAGAGCCAGGGCAAAAAACTGGAGATGTGCCTCTTCTGCAGAAAGTCAGCTTTGCAACAGTGCCATCCGCATTGCTGTCGCTCCTCGATTTCCCAATTCAAAGTCCATTACAATGGAACCCCTTTGGCACCCGTCTCGGCTGCCCAGCATCCCAGGCAATAGAGCACGAACGGTTGGCCTCTGCTCCCACAGCCGAAGAGCCAGGGCAAAAAACTTGAGCTGTGCCTCTTCTGCAGAAAGTCAGCTTTGCAACGGTGCCATCCGCATTGCTGTCGCTCCTCGATTTCCCAACTCAAAGTCCATTACAATGGAACCTCTTTGGCACCCGTGCTGGGCTGCCCAGCATCCCAGGCAGTAGAGCACGAACGGTTGGCCTCTGCTCCCACAGCCGAAGAGCCAGGGCAAAAAACTTGAGCTGTGCCTCTTCTGCAGAAAGTTAGCTTTGCAACGGTGCCATCCGCATTGCTGTCGCTCCTCGATTTCCCAATTCAAAGTCCATTACAATGGAACCCCTTTGGCAACTGTCTCGGCTGCCCAGCATCCCAGGCAGTAGAGCACGAACATTCGACCTCTGCTCCCACAGCCGAAGAGCCAGGGCAAAAAACTTGAGCTGTGCCTCTTCTGCAGAAAGTCAGCTTTGCAGCGGTGCCATCCGCATTGCTGTCGCTCCTCCATTTTCCAACTCAAAGTCCATTACAATGGAACCTCTTTGGCACCCGTGCTGGGCTGCCCAGCATCCCAGGCAGTAGAGCACGAACGGTTGGCCTCTGCTCCCACAGCCGAAGAGCCAGGGCAAAAAACTGGAGCTGTGCCTCTTCTGCAGAAAGTCAGCTTTGCAACGGTGCCATCCGCATTGCTGTCGCTCCTCGATTTCCCAACTCAAAGTCCATTACAATGGAACCTCTTTGGCACCCGTGCTGGGCTGCCCAGAATCCCAGCGAGTAGAGCACGAACGGTTGGCCTCTGCTCCCACAGCCGAATAGCCAGGATAAAAAACTTGAGCTGTGCCTCTTCTGCAGAAAGTCAGCTTTGCAACGGTGCCATCCGCATTGCTGTCGCTCCTCCATTTCCCAACTCAAAGTCCATTACAATGGAACCTCTTTGGCACCCGTGCTTGGCTGCCCAGCATCCCAGGGAGTAGAGCACGAACGTTTGGCCTCTGCTCCCACAGCCGAAGAGCCAGGGCAAAAAACTGGAGCTGTGCCTCTTCTGCAGAAAGTCAGCTTTGCAACGGTGCCATCCGCATTGCTGTCGCTCCTCGATTTCCCAACTCAAAGTCCATTACAATGGAACCTCTGTGGCACCCGTGCTCGGCTGCCCAGCATCCCAGGGAGTAGAGCACGAACGGTTGGCCTCTGCTCCCACAGCCGAAGAGCCAGGGCAAAAAACTGGAGCTGTGCCTCTTCTGCAGAAAGTCAGCTTTACAACGGTGCCATCCCCATGGCTGTCGCTCCTCCATTTCCCAACTCAAAGTCCATTACAATGGAACCTCTTTGGCACCCGTGCTCGGCTTCCCAGAATCCCAGGGAGTAGAGCACGAACGGTTGGCCTCTGCTCCCACAGCCGAATAGCCAGGGCAAAAAACTTGAGCTGTGCCTCTTCTGCAGAAAGTCAGCTTTGCAACGGTGCCATCCGCATTGCTATCGTTCCTCGATTTCCCAACTCAAAGTCCATTACAATGGAACCTCTTTGGCACCCGTGCCCGGCTGCCCAGCATCCCAGGCAGTAGAGCACGAACGGTAGGCCTCTGCTCCCACAGCCGAAGAGCCAGGGCAAAAAACTGGAGCTGTGCCTCTTCTGCAGAAAGTCAGCTTTGCAACGGTGCCATCCGCATTGCTGTCGCTCCTCCATTTCCCAACTCAAAGTCCATTAAAATGGAACCTCTTTGGCACCCGTGCTCGGCTGCCCAGCATCCCAGGGAGTAGAGCACGAACATTTGACCTCTGCTCCCACAGCCGAAGAGCCAGGGCAAAAAACTTGAGCTGTGCCTCTTCTGCAGAAATTCAGCTTTGCAACGGTGCCATCCGCATTGCTGTCGCTCCTCCATTTCCCAACTCAAAGTCCATTACAATGGAACCCCTTTGGCACCCGTCTCGGCTGCCCAGCATCCCAGGGAGTAGAGCACGAACGGTAGGCCTCTGCTCCCACAGCCAAAGAGCCAGGGCAAAAAACTGGAGCTGTGCCTCTTCTGCAGAAAGTCAGCTTTGCAACGGTGCCATCCGCATTTCTGTCGCTCCTCGATTTCCCAACTCAAAGTCCATTAAAATGGAACCTCTGACACCCGTGCTGGGCTGCCCAGCATCCCAGGGAGTAGAGCACGAACGGTTGGCCTCTGCTCCCACAGCCGAAGAGCCAGGGCAAAAAACTGGAGCTGTGCCTCTTCTGCAGAAAGTCAGCCTTGCAACGGTGCCATCCGCATTGCTGTCGCTCCTCGATTTCCCAACTCAAAGTCCATTAAAATGGAACCTCTTTGGCACCCGTCTCGGCTGCCCAGCATCCCAGGCAGTAGAGCACGAACGGTAGGCCTCTGCTGCCACAGCCGTAGAGCCAGGGCAAAAAACTGGAGCTGTGCCTCTTCTGCAGAAAGTCAGCTTTGCAACGGTGCCATCCGCATTGCTGTCGCTCCTCCATTTCCCAACTCAAAGTCCATTACAATGGAACCTCTTTGGCACCCGTGCCCGGCTGCCCAGCATCCCAGGGAGTAGAGCATGAACATTCGACCTCTGCTCCCACAGCCGAAGAGCCAGGGCAAAAAACTGGAGCTGTGCCTCTTCTGCAGAAAGTCAGCTTTGCAACGGTGCCATCCGCATTGCTGTCGCTCCTCCATTTCCCAACTCAAAGTCCACTACAATGGAACCTCTTTGGCACCCGTGCTCGGCTGCCCAGCATCCCAGGGAGTAGAGCACGAACGGTTGGCCTCTGCTCCCACAGCCGAAGAGCCAGGGCAAAAAACTGGAGCTGTGCCTCTTCTGCAGAAAGTCAGCTTTGCAACGGTGCCATCCGCATTGCTGTCGCTCCTCGATATCCCAACTCAAAGTCCATTACAATGGAACCTCTTTGGCACTCGTGCTCGGCTGCCCAGCATCCCAGGCAGTAGAGCACGAACGGTTGGCCTCTGCTCCCACAGCCGAAGAGCCAGGGCAAAAAACTTGAGCTGTGCCTCTTCTGCAGAAAGTCAGCTTTGCAACGGTGCCATCCGCATTGCTGTCGCTCCTCCATTTCCCAACTCAAAGTCCATTACAATGGAACCCCTTTGGCACCCGTGCCCTGCTGCCCAGCATCCCAGGCAGTAGAGCACGAACGGTTGGCCTCTGCTCCCACAGCCGAAGAGCCAGGGCAAAAAACTTGAGCTGTGCCTCTTCTGCAGAAAGTCAGCTTTGCAACGGTGCCATCAGCATTGCTGTCGCTCCTCGATTTCCCAACTCAAAGTCCATTACAATGGAACCTCTTTGGCACCCGTCTCGGCTGCCCAGCATCCCACGGAGTACAGCACGAACGGTTGGCCTCTGCTCCCACAGCCGAAGAGCCAGGGCAAAAAACTTGAGCTGTGCCTCTTCTGCAGGAATTCAGCTTTGCAACGGTGCCATCCGCATTGCAGTCTCTCCTCCATTTCCCAACTCAAAGTCCATTACAATGGAACCTCTTTGGCACCCGTGCTCGGCTGCCCAGCATCCCAGGGAGTAGAGCACGAACGGTAGGCCTCTGCTCCCACAGCCGAAGAGCCAGGGCAAAAAACTGGAGCTGTGCCTCTTCTGCAGAAAGTCAGCTTTGCAACGGTGCCATCAGCATTGCTGTCGCTCCTCCAATTCTCAACTCAAAGTCCACTACAATGGAACCTCTTTGGCACACGTGCTCGGCTGCCCAACATCCCAGGGAGTAAAGCACGAACATTCGACCTCTGCTCGCACAGCCAAAGAGCCAGGGCAAAAAACTGAAGCTGTGCCTCTTCTGCAGAAAGTCAGCTTTGCAACGGTGCCATCCGCATTGCTGTCGCTCCTCCATTTTCCCAACTCAAAGTCCATTACAATGGAACCTCTTTGGCACACGTGCTCGGCTGCCCAGCATCCCAGGGAGTAGAGCACGAACGGTTGGCCTCTGCTCCCACAGCCGAAGAGCCAGGGCAAAAAACTTGAGCTGTGCCTCTTCTGCAGAAAGTCAGCTTTGCAACGGTGCCATCCGCATTGCTGTCGCTCCTCGATTTCCCAATTCAAAGTCCATTACAATGGAACCCCTTTGGCACCCGTCTCGGCTGCCCAGCATCCCAGGGAGTAGAGCACGAACGGTTGGCCTCTGCTCCCACAACCAAAGAGCCAGGGCAAAAAACTGGAGCTGTGCCTCTTCTGCAGAAAGTCAGCTTTGCAACGGTGCCATCAGCATTGCTGTCGCTCCTCGATTTCCCAACTCAAAGTCCATTACAATGGAACCTCTTTGGCACCCGTGCTCGGCTGCCCAGCATCCCAGGGAGTAGAGCACGAACGGTTGGCCTCTGCTCCCAGAGCCGAAGAGCCAGGGCAAAAAACTGGAGCTCTGCCTCTTCTGCAGAAAGTCAGCTTTGCAACGGTGCCATCCGCATGGCTGTCGCTCCTCGATTTCCCAACTCAAAGTCCATTGCAATGGAACCTCTTTGGCACCCGTGCTCGGCTGCCCAGCATCCCAGGGAGTAGAGCACGAACGGTTGGCCTCTGCTCCCACAGCCGAAGAGCCAGGGCAAAAAACTTGAGCTGTGCCTCTTCTGCAGAAAGTCAGCTTTGCAACGGTGCCATCATCATTGCTGTCGCTCCTCGATTTCCCAACTCAAAGTCCATTAAAATGGAACCTCTTTGGCACCCGTCTCGGCTGCCCAGCATCCCAGGGAGTAGAGCACGAACGGTAGGCCTCTGCTCCCACAGCCGTAGAGCCAGGGCAAAAAACTGGAGCTGTGCCTCTTCTGCAGAAAGTCAGCTTTGCAAAGGTGCCATCCACATTGCTGTCGCTCCTCGATTTCCCAACTCAAAGTCCATTACAATGGAACCTCTTTGGCACCCGTGCTTGGGTGCCCAGCATCCCAGGCAGTAGAGCACGAACATTCGACCTCTGCTCCCACAGCCGAAGAGCCAGGGCAAAAAACTGGAGCTGTGCCTCTTCTGCAGAAAGTCAGCTTTGCAACGGTGCCATCCACATTGCTGTCGCTCCTCGATTTCCCAACTCAAAGTCCATTACAATGGAACCTCTTTGGCACCCGTGCTCGGCTGCCCAGCATCCCAGGCAGTAGAGCACGAACGGTTGGCCTCTGCTCCCACAGCCGAAGAGCCAGGGCAAAAAACTTGAGCTGTGCCTCTTCTGCAGAAAGTCAGCTTTGCAACGGTGCCATTCGCATGGCTGTCGCTCCTCTATTTCCCAACTCAAAGTCCATTACAATGGAACCTCTTTGGCACCCGTGCCCGGCTGCCCAACATCCAAGGGAGTAGAGCACGAACATTTGGCATCTGCTCCCACAGCCGAAGAGCCAGGGCAAAAAACTTGAGCTGTGCCTCTTCTGCAGAAAGTCAGCTTTGCAACGGTGCCATCCGCATTGCTGTCGCTCCTCCATTTCCCAACTCAAAGTCCATTACAATGGAACCTCTTTGGCACCCGTGCTCGGCTGCCCAGCATCCCAGGGAGTACAGCACGAACATTCGACCTCTGCTCCCACAGCCGAAGAGCCAGGGCAAAAAACTTGAGCTTTGCCTCTTCTGCAGAAGTCAGCTTTGTAGCGGTGCCATCCGCATTGCTGTCGCTCCTCGATTTCCCAACTCAAAGTCCATTACAATGGAACCTCTTTGGCACCCGTGCTCGGCTGCCCTGCATCCCAGGGAGTAGAGCACGAACGGTTGGCCTCTGCTCCCACAGCCGAAGAGCCAGGGCAAAAAACTTGAGCTGTGCCTCTTCTGCAGAAAGTCAGCTTTGCAACGGTGCCATCCGCATTGCTGTCGCTCCTCCATTTCCCAACTCAAAGTCCATTACAATGGAACCTCTTTGGCACCCGTGCTCGGCTGCCCAGCATCCCAGGCAGTAGAGCACGAACATTCGGCCTCTGCTCCCACAGCCAAAGAGCCAGGGCAAAAAACTTGAGCTGTGCCTCTTCTGCAGAAAGTCAGCTTTGCAGCGGTGCCATCCGCATTTCTGTAGTTCCTCGATTTCCCAACTCAAAGTCCATTTCAATGGAACCTCTTTGGCAGCCGTGCTTGGGTGCCCAGCATCCCAGGCAGTAGAGCATGAACATTCGACCTCTGCTCCCACAGCCGAAGAGCCAGGGCAAAAAACTTGAGCTGTGCCTCTTCTGCAGAAAGTCAGCTTTGCAACGGTGCCATCCGCATTGCTGTCGCTCCTCGATTTCCCAACTCAAAGTCCATTACAATGGAACCTCTTTGGCACCCGTGCTCGGCTGCCCAGCATCCCAGGCGGTAGAGCACGAACGGTTGGCCTCTGCTCCCACAGCCGAAGAGCCAGGGCAAAAAACTGGAGCTGTGCCTCTTCTGCAGAATGTCAGCTTTGCAACGGTGCCATCAGCATTGCTGTCGCTCCTCGATTTCTCAACTCAAAGTCCATTACAATGGAACCTCTTTGGCACCCGTGCTCGGCTGCCCAGCATCCCAGGGAGTAAAGCACGAACATTCGACCTCTGCTCCCACAGCCGAAGAGACAGGGCAAAAAACTGGAGCTGTGCCTCTTCTGCAGAAAGTCAGCTTTGCAACGGTGCCATCCGCATTGCTGTCGCTCCTCCATTTCCCAACTCAAAGTCCATTACAATGGAACCTCTTTGGCACCCGTGCCCTGCTGCCCAGCATCCCAGGCAGTAGAGCACGAACGGTTGGCCTCTGCTCCCACAGCCGAAGAGCCAGGGCAAAAAACTTGAGCTGTGCCTCTTCTGCAGAAAGTCAGCTTTGCAACGGTGCCATCAGCATTGCTGTCGCTCCTCGATTTCCCAACTCAAAGTCCATTACAATGGAACCTCTTTGGCACCCGTGCTGGGCTGCCCAGCATCCCAGGGAGTAGAGCACGAACGGTTGGCCTCTGCTCCCACAGCCGAAGAGCCAGGGCAAAAAACTTGAGCTGTGCCTCTTCTGCAGAAATTGACCTTTGCAACGGTGCCATCCGCATTGCTGTCGCTGCTCCATTTCCCAACTCAAAGTCCATTACAATGGAACCTCTTTGGCACCCGTGCTCGGCTGCCCAGCATCCCAGGGAGTAGAGCACGAACGGTAGGCCTCTGCTCCCACAGCCGAAGAGCCAGGGCAAAAAACTGGAGCTGTGCCTCTTCTGCAGAAAGTCAGCTTTGCAACGGTGCCATCAGCATTGCTGTCGCTCCTCCATTTCTCAACTCAAAGTCCATTACAATGGAACCTCTTTGGCACCCGTGCTCGGCTGCCCAACATCCCAGGGAGTAAAGCATGAACATTCGACCTCTGCTCGCACAGCCAAAGAGCCAGGGCAAAAAACTGGAGCTGTGCCTCTTCTGCAGAAAGTCAGCTTTGCAACGGTGCCATCAGCATTGCTGTCGCTCCTCCATTTTCCAACTCAAAGTCCATTACAATGGAACCTCTTTGGCACCCGTGCTCGGCTGCCCAGCATCCCAGGGAGTAGAGCACGAACGGTTGGCCTCTGCTCCCACAGCCGAAGAGCCAGGGCAAAAAACTTGAGCTGTGCCTCTTCTGCAGAATGTCAGCTTTGCAACGGTGCCATCCGCATTGCTGTCGCTCCTCCATTTCTCAACTCAAAGTCCATTACAATGGAACCTCTTTGGCACCCGTGCTCGGCTGCCCAGCATCCCAGCAAGTAGAGCACGAACATTCGACAACTGCTCCCACAGCCGAAGAGCCAGGGCAAAAAACTTGAGCTGTGCCTCTTCTGCAGAAAGTCAGCTTTGCAACGGTGCCATCCGCATTGCTGTCGCTCCTCCATTTCCCAACTCAAAGTCCATTACAATGGAACCTCTTTGGCACCCGTGCTCGGCTGCCCAGCATCCCAGGGAGTAGAGCACGAACATTCTACCTCTGCTCCCACAGCCGAAGAGCCAGGGCAAAAAACTGGAGCTGTGCCTCTTCTGCAGAAAGTCAGCTTTGCAACGGTGCCATCCACATTGCTGTCGCTCCTCGATTTCCCAATTCAAAGTCCATTACAATGGAACCCCTTTGGCACCCGTCTCGGCTGCCCAGCATCCCAGGGAGTAGAGCACGAACGGTTGGCCTCTGCTCCCACAGCCAAAGAGCCAGGGCAAAAAACTGGAGCTGTGCCTCTTCTGCAGAAAGTCAGCTTTGCAACGGTGCCATCCGCATTTCTGTCGCTCCTCCGTTTCCCAACTCAAAGTCCATTACAATGGAACCTCTTTGGCACCCGTGCTCGGCTGCCCAGCATCCCAGGCAGTAGAGCACGAACGGTTGGCCTCTGCTCCCACAGCCGAAGAGCCAGGGCAAAAAACTGGAGCTGTGCCTCTTCTGCAGAAAGTCAGCTTTGCAACGGTGCCATTCGCACTGCTGTCGCTCCTCGATTTCCCAACTCAAACTCCATTACAATGGAACCTCTTTGGCACCCGTGCTGGGCTGCCCAGCATCCCAGGGAGTAGAGCACGAACGGTTGGCCTCTGCTCCCACAGCCGAAGAGCCAGGGCAAAAAACTTGAGCTGTGCCTCTTCTGCAGAAAGTCAGCTTTGCAACGGTGCCATCCGCATTGCTGTCGCTCCTCGATTTCCCAACTCAAAGTCCATTAAAATGGAACCTCATTGGCACCCGTCTCGGCTGCCCAGCATCCCAGGGAGTAGAGCACGAACGGTAGGCCTCTGCTCCCACAGCCGTAGAGCCAGGGCAAAAAACTGGAGCTGTGCCTCTTCTGCAGAAAGTCAGCTTTGCAACGGTGCCATCCGCATTGCTGTCACTCCTCCATTTCCCAACTCAAAGTCCATTACAATGGAACCTCTTTGGCACCCGTGCCCGGCTGCCCAGCATCCCAGGCAGTAGAGCACGAACATTCGACCTCTGCTCCCACAGCCGAAGAGCCAGGGCAAAAAACTGGAGCTGTGCCTCTTCTGCAGAAAGTCAGCTTTGCAACGGTGCCATCCGCATTGCTGTCGCTCCTCCATTTCCCAACTCAAAGTCCATTACAATGGAACCTCTTTGGCACCCGTGCTCGGCTGCCCAGCATCCCAGGGAGTAAAGCACGAACATTCGACAACTGCTCCCACAGCCGAAGAGCCAGGGCAAAAAACTTGAGCTGTGCCTCTTCTGCAGAAAGTTAGCTTTGCAGCGGTGCCATCTGCATTTCTGTAGCTCCTCGATTTCCCAACTCAAAGTCCATTACAATGGAACCTCTTTGGCACCCGTGCTTGGGTGCCCAGCATCCCAGGCAGTAGAGCACGAACATTCGACCTCTGCTCCCACAGCCGAAGAGCCAGGGCAAAAAACTGGAGCTGTGCCTCTTCTGCAGAAAGTCAGCTTTGCAACGGTGCCATCCGCATTGCTGTCGCTCCTCCATTTCCCAACTCAAAGTCCATTACAATGGAACCTCTTTGGCACCCGTGCTCGGCTGCCCAGCATCCCAGGGAGTAGAGCACGAACGGTTGGCCTCTGCTCCCACAGCCGAAGAGCCAGGGCAAAAAACTTGAGCTGTGCCTCTTCTGCAGAAAGTCAGCTTTGCAACGGTGCCATTCGCATTGCTGTCACTCCTCGATTTCCCAACTCAAAGTCCATTAAAATGGAACCTCTTTGGCACCCGTGCCCGGCTGCCCAGCATCCCAGGGAGTAGAGCACGAACATTTGGCATCTGCTCCCACAGCCAAAGAGACAGGGCAAAAAACTTGAGCTGTGCCTCTTCTGCAGAATGTCAGCTTTGCAACGGTGCCATCAGCATTGCTGTCGCTCCTCCATTTCTCAACTCAAAGTCCATTACAATGGAACCTCTTTGGCACCCGTGCTCGGCTGCCCAGCATCCCAGCAAGTAGAGCACGAACATTCGACAACTGCTCCCACAGCCGAAGAGCCAGGGCAAAAATCTGGAGCTGTGCCTCTTCTGCAGAAAGTCAGCTTTGCAACGGTGCCATCCGCATTGCTGTCGCTCCTCCATTTCCCAACTCAAAGTCCATTACAATGGAACCTCTTTGGCACCCGTGCTGGGCTGCCCAGCATCCCAGGGAGTAGAGCACGAACATTCGACCTCTGCTCCCACAGCCGAAGAGCCAGGGCAAAAAACTGGAGCTGTGCCTCTTCTGCAGAAAGTCAGCTTTGCAACGGTGCCATCCGCATTGCTGTCGCTCCTCCATTTCCCAACTCAAAGTCCATTACAATGGAACCTCTTTGGCACCCGTGCTCGGCTGCCCAGCATCCCAGGCAGTAGAGCACGAACGGTTGGCCTCTGCTCCCACAGCCGAAGAGCCAGGGCAAAAAATTTGAGCTGTGCCTCTTCTGCAGAAAGTTAGCTTTGCAACGGTGCCATCCGCATTTCTGTAGCTCCTCGATTTCCCAACTCAAAGTCCATTACAATGGAACCTCTTTGGCACCTGTGCTTGGGTGCCCTGCATCCCAGGCAGTAGAGCACGAACATTCGACCTCTGCTCCCACAGCCGAAGAGCCAGGGCAAAAAACTGGAGCTGTGCCTCTTCTGCAGAAAGTCAGCTTTGCAACGGTGCCATCCACATTGCTGTCGCTCCTCGATTTCCCAACTCAAAGTCCATTACAATGGAACCTCTTTGGCACCCGTGCTCGGCTGCCCAGCATCCCAGGCAGTAGAGCACGAACGGTTGGCCTCTGCTCCCACAGCCGAAGAGCCAGGGCAAAAAACTTGAGCTGTGCCTCTTCTACAGAAAGTCAGCTTTGCAACGGTGCCATTCGCATTGCTGTCGCTCCTCCATTTCCCAACTCAAAGTCCATTAAAATGGAACCTCTTTGGCACCCGTGCCCGGCTGCCCAACATCCCAGGGAGTAGAGCACGAACATTTGGCATCTGCTCCCACAGCCGAAGAGCCAGGGCAAAAAACTGGAGCTGTGCCTCTTCTGCAGAAAGTCAGCTTTGCAACGGTGCCATCAGCATTGTTGTCGCTCCTCCATTTCTCAACTCAAAGTCCATTACAATGGAACCTCTTTGGCACCCGTGCTCGGCTGCCCAGCATGCCAGGGAGTAGAGCACGAACATTCGACAACTGCTCCCACAGCCGAAGAGCCATGGCAAAAAACTTGAGCTGTGCCTCTTCTGCAGAAAGTCAGCTTTGCAACGGTGCCATCCGCATTGCTGTCGCTCCTCCATTTCCCAACTCAAAGTCCATTACAATGGAACCTCTTTGGCACCCGTGCTCGGCTGCCCAGCATCCCAGGGAGTAGAGCACGAACATTCGACCTCTGCTCCCACAGCCGAAGAGCCAGGGCAAAAAACTTGAGCTTTGCCTCTTCTGCAGAAGTCAGCTTTGTAGCGGTGCCATCCGCATTGCTGTCGCTCCTCGATTTCCCAACTCAAAGTCCATTACAATGGAACCTCTTTGGCACCCGTGCTCGGCTGCCCTGCATCCCAGGGAGTAGAGCACGAACGGTTGGCCTCTGCTCCTACAGCCGAAGAGCCAGGGCAAAAAACTTGAGCTGTGCCTCTTCTGCAGAAAGTCAGCTTTGCAACGGTGCCATCCGCATTGCTGTCGCTCCTCCATTTCCCAACTCAAAGTCCATTACAATGGAACCTCTTTGGCACCCATGCTCGGCTGCCCAGCATCCCAGGGAGTAAAGCACGAACATTCGACAACTGCACCCACAGCCGAAGAGCCAGGGCAAAAAACTTGAGCTGTGCCTCTTCTGCAGAAAGTCAGCTTTGCAACGGTGCCATCCGCATTGCTGTCGCTCCTCCATTTCCCAGCTCAAAGTCCACTACAATGGAACCTCTTTGGCACCCGTGCTCGGCTGCCCAGCATCCCAGGGAGTAGAGCACGAACATTCGGCATGTGCTCCCACAGCCGAAGAGCCAGGGCAAAAAACTGGAGCTTTGCCTCTTCTGCAGAAGTCAGCTTTGCAGCGGTGCCATCCGCATTGCTGTCGCTCCTCGATTTCCCAACTCAAAGTCCATTACAATGGAACCTCTTTGGCACCCGTGCTCGGCTGCCCAGCATCCTAGGGAGTAGAGCACGAACGGTTGGCCTCTGCTCCCACAGCCGAAGAGCCAGGGCAAAAAACTTGAGCTGTGCCTCTTCTGCAGAAAGTCAGCTTTGCAACGGTGCCATCAGCATTGCTGTCGCTCCTCGATTTCCCAACTCAAAGTCCATTACAATGGAACCTCTTTGGCACCCGTGCTGGGCTGCCCAGCATCCCAGGGAGTAGAGCACGAACATTCGACCTCTGCACCCACAGCCGAAGAGCCAGGGCAAAAAACTTGAGCTGTGCCTCTTCTGCAGAAAGTCAGCTTTGCAGCGGTGCCATCAGCATTGCTGCCGCTCCTCGATTTCCCAACTCAAAGTCCATTAAAATGGAACCTCTTTGGCACCCGTGCTCGGCTGCCCAGCATCCCAGGCAGTAGAGCACGAACGGTTGGCCTCTGCTTCCACAGCCGAAGAGCCAGGGCAAAAAACTGGAGCTGTGCCTCTTCTGCAGGAAGTCAGCTTTGCAACGGTGCCATCCACATTGCTGTCGCTCCTCGATTTCCCAACTCAAAGTCCATTACAATGGAACCTCTTTGGCACCCGTGCTCGGCTGCCCAGCATCCCAGGGAGTAGAGCACGAACGGTTGGCCTCTGCTCCCACAGCCGAAGAGCCAGGGCAAAAAACTTGAGCTGTGCCTCTTCTGCAGAAAGTCGGCTTTGCAACGGTGCCATCCGCATTGCTGTCGCTCCTCGATTTCCCAACTCAAAGTCCATTACAATGGAACCTCTTTGGCACCCGTGCTCGGCTGCCCAGCATCCCAGGGAGTAGAGCACGAACGGTTGGCCTCTGCTCGCACAGCCGAAGAGCCAGGGGAAAAAAATTGAGCTGTGCCTCTTCTGCAGAAAGTCAGCTTTGCAACGGTGCCATCCGCATGGCTTTCGCTCCTCCATTTCCCAACTCAAAGTCCATTACAATGGAACCTCTTTGGCACCCGTGCCCGGCTGCCCAGCATCCCAGGGAGTAGAGCACGAACGGTTGGCCTCTGCTCCCACAGCCGAATAGCCAGGGCAAAAATCTTGAGCTGTGCCTCTTCTGCAGAAAGTCAGCTTTGCAACAGTGCCATCCGAATTGCTGTCGCTCCTCCATTTCCCAACTCAAAGTCCATTACAATGGAACCTCTTTGGCACCCGTGCTCGGCTGCCCAGCATCCCAGGGAGTAGAGCACAAACGGTTGGCCTCTGCTCCCACAGCCGAAGAGCCAGGGCAAAAAACTTGAGCTGTGCCTCTTCTGCTGAAAGTCAGCTTTGCAACGGTGCCATCCGCATTGCTGTCGCTCCTCCATTTCCCAACTCAAAGTCCATTACAATGGAACCTCTTTGGCACCCGTGCTTGGCTGCCCAGCATCCCAGGGAGTAGAGCATGAACATTCGGCCTCTGCTCCCACAGCTGAAGAGCCAGGGCAAAAAACTTGAGCTGTGCCTCTTCTGCAGAAAGTCAGCTTTGCAACGGTGCCATCCGCATTGCTGTCGCTCCTCCATTTCCCAACTCAAAGTCCATTACAATGGAACCTCTTTGGCACCCGTGCTGGGCTGCCCAGCATCCCAGGGAGTAGAGCACGAACGGTTGGCCTCTGCTCCCACAGCCGAAGAGCCAGGGCAAAAAACTTGAGCTGTGCCTCTTCTGCAGATAGTCAGCTTTGCAACGCTGCCATCTGCATTGCTGTCGCTCCTCGATTTCCCAACTCAAAGTCCATTACAATGGAACCTCTTTGGCACCCGTGCCCGGCTGCCCAGCATGCCAGGGAGTAGAGCACGAACGTTTCGCCTCTGCTCCCACAGCCGAAGAGCCATGGCAAAAAACTTGAGCTGTGCCTCTTCTGCAGAAAGTCAGCTTTGCAACGGTGCCATCTGCATTGCTGTTGCTCCTCCATTTCTCAACACAAACTCCATTACAATGGAACCACTTTGGCACCCGTGCTGGGCTGCCCAGCATCCCAGGGAGTAAAGCACGAACATTCGACCCCTGCTCCCACAGCCGAAGAGCCAGGGCAAAAAACTGGAGCTGTGCCTCTTCTGCAGAAAGTCAGCTTTGCAACGGTGCCATCCGCATGGCTGTCGCTCCTCGATTTCCCAACTCAAAGTCCATTACAATGGAACCTCTTTGGCACCCGTGCTCGGCTGCCCAGCATCCCAGGGAGTAGAGCACGAACGGTTGGCCTCTGCTCCACAGCCGAAGAGCCAGGGCAAAAAACTGGAGCTGTGCCTCTTCTGCAGAAAGTCAGCTTTGCAACGGTGCCATCCTCATGGCTGTCGCTCCTCCATTTCCCAACTCAAAGTCCATTACAATGGAACATCTTTGGCACCCGTGCTCGGCTGCCCAGCATCCCAGGGAGTAGAGCACGAACATTCGACCACTGCTCCCACAGCCGAAGAGCCAGGGCAAAAAACTTGAGCTGTGCCTCTTCTGCAGAAAGTCAGCTTTGCAACGGTGCCATCCGCATTGCTGTCGCTCCTCGATTTCCCAACTCAAAGTCCATTACAATGGAACCTCTTTGGCACCCGTGCCCGGCTGCCCAGCATCCCAGGGAGTAGAGCACGAACGGTTGGCCTCTGCTCCCACAGCCGAAGAGCCAGGGCAAAAAACTGGAGCTGTGCCTCTTCTGCAGAAAGTCAGCTTTGCAACGGTGCCATCCGCATTGCTGTCGCTCCTCCATTTCCCAACATAAACTCCATTACAATGGAAATTCTTTGGCACCCGTGCTGGGCTGCCCAGCATCCCAGGGAGTAGAGCACGAACGGTTGGCCTCTGCTCCCACAGCCGAAGAGCCAGGGCAAAAAACTTGAGCTGTGCCTCTTCTGCAGAAAGTCAGCTTTGCAACGGTGCCATCCGCATTGCTGTCGCTCCTCCATTTCCCAAATCAAAGTCCATTACAATGGAACCTCTTTGGCACCCGTGCTCGGCTGCCCAGCATCCCAGGGAGTAGAGCATGAACGGTTGGCCTCTGCTCCCACAGCCGAAGAGCCAGGGCAAAAAACTTGAGCTGTGCCTCTTCTGCAAAAAGTCAGCTTTGCAACGGTGCCATCCCCATGGCTGTCGTTCCTCCATTTCCCAACTCAAAGTCCATTACAATGGAACCTCTTTGGCACCTGTTCTCGGCTGCCCAGCATCCCAGGGAGTAGAGCACGAACATTCGGCCTCTGCTCCCACAGCCGAAGAGCCAGGGGAAAAAACTTGAGCTGTGCCTCTTCTGCAGAAAGTCAGCTTTGCAACGGTGCCATCCGCATGGCTGTCGCTCCTCGATTTCCCAACTCAAAGTCCATTACAATGGAACCTCTGTGGCATCCGTGCTCGGCTGCCCAGCATCCCAGGGAGTAGAGCACGAACATTCGGCCTCTGCTCCCACAGCCGAAGAGCCATGGCAAAAAACTTGAGCTGTGCCTCTTCTGCAGAAAGTCAGCTTTGCAACGGTGCCATCCGCATTGCTGTCGCTCCTCGATTTCCCAACTCAAAGTCCATTACAATGGAACCTCTTTGGCACCCGTGCTCGGCTGCCCTGCATCCCAGGCAGTAGAGCACGAACGGTTGGCCTCTGCTCCCACAGCCGAAGAGCCAGGGCAAAAAACTTGAGCTGTGCCTCTTCTGCAGAAAGTCGGCTTTGCAACGGTGCCATCCGCATTGCTGTCGCTCCTCGATTTCCCAACTCAAAGTCCATTACAATGGAACCTCTTTGGCACCCGTGCTCGGCTGCCCAGCATCCCAGGGAGTAGAGCACGAACGGTTGGCCTCTGCTCCCACAGCCGAAGAGCCAGGGCAAAAAACTTGAGCTGTGCCTCTTCTGCAGAAAGTCAGCTTTGCAACGGTGCCAACCGCATGGCTGTCGCTCCTCGATTTCCCAACTCAAAGTCCATTACAATGGAACCTCTTTGGCACCCGTGCCCGGCTGCCCAGCATGCCAGGGAGTAGAGCACGAACATTCGACCTCTGCTCCCACAGCCGAAGAGCCAGGGCAAAAAACTGGAGCTGTGCCTCTTCTGCAGAAAGTCAGCTTTGCAACGGTGCCATCCGCATTGCTGTCGCTCCTCCATTTCCCAACTCAAAGTCCATTACAATGGAACCTCTTTGGCACCAGTGCCCGGCTGCCCAGCATCCCAGGGAGTAGAGCACGAACGGTTGGCCTCTGCTCCCACAGCCGAAGAGCCAGGGCAAAAAACTTGAGCTGTGCCTCTTCTGCAGAAAGTCAGCTTTGCAACGGTGCCATCCACATTGCTGTCGCTCCTCGATTTCCCAACTCAAAGTCCATTACAATGGAACCTCTTTGGCACCCGTGCTCGGCTGCCCAGCATCCCAGGGAGTAGAGCACGAACATTCGACCTCTGCTCCCACAGCCGAAGAGCCAGGGCAAAAAACTGGAGCTGTGCCTCTTCTGCAGAAAGTCAGCTTTGCAACGCTGCCATCCGCATTGCTGTCGCTCCTTGATTTCCCAACTCAAAGTCCATTACAATGGAACCTCTTTGGCACCCGTGCTCGGCTGCCCAGCATCCCAGGGAGTAGAGCACGAACGGTTGGCCTCTGCTCCCACAGCCGAAGAGCCAGGGAAAAAAACTTGAGCTGTGCCTCTTCTGCAGAAAGTTAGCTTTGCAACGGTGCCATCCGCATTGCTTTCGCTCCTCGATTTCTCAACTCAAAGTCCATTACAATGGAACCTCTTTGGCACCTGTGCTCGGCTGCCCAGCATCCCAGGGAGTAGAGTACGAACGTTTCGCCTCTGCTCCCACAGCCGAAGAGCCAGGGCAAAAAACTTGAGCTGTGCCTCTTCTGCAGAAGGTCAGCTTTGCAACGGTGCCATCAGCATTGCTGTCGCTCCTCCATTTCCCAACTCAAAGTCCATTACAATGGAACCTCTTTGGCACCCGTGCCCGGCTGCCCAGCATCCCAGGGAGTAGAGCACGAACCGTTGGCCTCTGCTCCTACAGCCGAAGAGCCAGGGCAAAAAACTTGAGCTGTGCCTCTTCTGCAGAAAGTCAGCTTTGCAACGCTGCCATCAGCATTGCTGTCGCTCCTCGATTTTCCAACTCAAAGTCCATTACAATGGAACCTCTTTGGCACCCGTGCTCAGCTGCCCAGCATCCCAGGGAGTAAAGCACGAACATTCGACCTCTGCTCCCACAGCCGAAGAGCCAGGGCAAAAAACTGGAGCTGTGCCTCTTCTGCAGAAAGTCAGCTTTGCAACGGTGCCATCCGCATTGCTGTCGCTCCTCCATTTCCCAACTCAAAGTCCATTAAAATGGAACCTGTTTGGCACCCGTGCTCGGCTGCCCAGCATCCCAGGGAGTAGAGCACAAACGGTTGGCCTCTGCTCCCACAGCCGAAGAGCCAGGGTAAAAAACTTGAGCTGTGCCTCTTCTGCAGAAAGTCAGCTTTGCAACGGTGCCATCCTCATTGCTGTCGCTCCTCCATTTCCCAACTCAAAGTCCATTACAATGGAACCTCTTTGGCACCCGTGCTCGGCTGCCCAGCATCCCAGGGAGTAGAGCACGAACATTCGACCACTGCTCCCACAGCCGAAGAGCCAGGGCAAAAAACTTGAGCTGTGCCTCTTCTGCAGAAAGTCAGCTTTGCAACGGTGCCATCCGCATTGCTGTCGCTCCTCGATTTCCCAACTCAAAGTCCATTACAATGGAAACTCTTTGGCACCCGTGCTCGGCTGCCCAGCATCCCAGGGAGTAGAGCACGAACGGTTGGCCTCTGCTCCCACAGCCGAAGAGCCAGGGCAAAAAACTGGAGCTGTGCCTCTTCTGCAGAAAGTCAGCTTTGCAACGGTGCCATCCGCATGGCTGTCGCTCCTCGATTTCCCAACTCAAAGTCCATTACAATGGAACCTCTTTGGCACCAGTACCCGGCTGCCCAGCATCCCAGGCAGTAGAGCACGAACGGTTGGCCTCTGCTCCCACAGCCGAAGAGCCAGGGCAAAAAACTGGAGCTGTGCCTCTTCTGCAGAAAGTCAACTTTGCAACGGTGCCATCCGCATTGCTGTCGCTCCTCCATTTCCCAACTCAAAGTCCATTACAATGGAACCTCTTTGGCACCCGTGCTCGGCTGCCCAGCATCCCAGGGAGTAGAGCACGAACATTTGGCATCTGCTCCCACAGCCGAAGAGCCAGGGCAAAACACTTGAGCTGTGCCTCTTCTGCAGATAGTCAGCTTTGCAACGGTGCCATCCGCATTGCTGTCGCTCCTCCATTTCGCAACTCAAAGTCCATTACAATGGAACCTCTTCGGCACCCGTGCTCGGCTGCCCAGCATCCCAGGGAGTAGAGCACGAACGGTTGGCCTCTGCTCCCACAGCCGAAGAGCCAGGGCAAAAAACTTGAGCTGTGCCTCTTCTGCAGAAAGTCAGCTTTGCAACGGTGCCATCCGCATCGCTGTCGCTCCTCCATTTCCCAACTCAAAGTCCATTACAATGGAACCTCTTTGGCACCCGTGCTGGGCTGCCCAGCATCCCAGGGAGTAGAGCACGAACGGTTGGCCTCTGCTCCCACAGCCGAAGAGCCAGGGCAAAAAAATTGAGCTGGGCCTCTTCTGCAGAAAGTCAGCTTTGCAACGGTGCCATCCGCATGGCTGTCGCTCCTCGATTTCCCAACTCAAAGTCCATTACAATGGAACCTCTTTGGCACCCGTGCTCGGCTGCCCAGCATCCCAGGGAGTAGAGCACAAACATTCGACCACTGCTCCCACAGCCGAAGAGCCAGGGCAAAAAACTTGAGCTGTGCCTCTTCTGCAGAAAGTCAGCTTTGCAACGCTGCCATCCGCATTGCTGTCGCTCCTCGATTTCCCAACTCAAAGTCCATTACAATGGAAACTCTTTGGCACCCGTGCTCGGCTGCCCAGCATCCCAGGGAGTAGAGCACGAACGGTTGGCCTCTGCTCCCACAGCCGAAGAGCCAGGGCAAAAAACTTGAGCTGTGCCTCCTCTGCAGAAAGTCAGCTTTGCAACGGTGCCATCCGCATGGCTTTCGCTCCTCGATTTCCCAACTCAAAGTCCATTACAATGGAACCTCTTTGGCACCAGTGCCCGGCTGCCCAGCATCCCAGGGAGTAGAGCACGAACGGTTGGCCTCTGCTCCCACAGCCGAAGAGCCAGGGCAAAAATCTTGAGCTGTGCCTCTTCTGCAGAAAGTCAGCTTTGCAACGGTGCCATCCGCATTGCTGTCGATCCTCCATTTCCCAACTCAAAGTCCATTACAATGGAACCTCTTTGGCACCCGTGCTCGGCTGCCCAGCATCCCAGGGAGTAGAGCACGAACATTTGTCATCTGCTCCCACAGCCGAAGAGCCAGGGCAAAAAACTTGAGCTGTGCCTCTTCTGCAGAAAGTCAGCTTTGCAAAGGTGCCATCCGCATTGCTGTCGCTCCTCGATTTCCCAGCTCAAAGTCCATTACAATGGAACCTCTTTGGCACCCGTGCTCGGCTGCCCAGCATCCCAGGGAGTAGAGCACGAACGGTTGGCCTCTGCTCCCACAGCCGAAGAGCCAGGGCAAAAAACTTGAGCTGTGCCTCTTCTGCAGAAAGTCAGCTTTGCAACGGTGCCATCCGCATGGCTGTCGCTCCTCGATTTCCCAACTCAAAGTCCATTACAATGGAACCTCTTTGGCACCCGTGCCCGGCTGCCCAGCATCCCAGGGAGTAGAGCACGAACGGTTGGCCTATGCTCCCACAGCCGAAGAGTCATGGCAAAAAACTTGAGCTGTGCCTCTTCTGCAGAAAGTCAGCTTTGCAACAGTGCCATCCGAATTGCTGTCGCTCCTCGATTTCCCAACTCAAAGTCCATTAAAATGGAACCTCTTTGGCACCCGTGCTGGGCTGCCCAGCATCCCAGGGAGTAGAGCACGAACGGTTGGCCTCTGCTCCCACAGCCGAAGAGCCAGGGCAAAAAAATTGAGCTGGGCCTCTTCTGCTGAAAGTCAGCTTTGCAACGGTGCCATCCGCATGGCTGTCGCTCCTCGATTTCCCAACTCAAAGTCCATTACAATGGAACGTCTTTGGCACCCGTGCCCGGCTGCCCAGCATCCCAGGGAGTAGAGCACGAACGGTTGGCCTCTGCTCCCACAGCCGAAGAGCCAGGGCAAAAAACTTGAGCTGTGCCTCTTCTGCAGAAAGTCAGCTTTGCAACGGTGCCATCCGCATTGCTGTCGCTCCTCCATTTCCCAACTCAAAGTCCATTACAATGGAACCTCTTCGGCACCCGTGCCCGGCTGCCCAGCATCCCAGGGAGTAGAGCACGAACATTCGGCCTCTGCTCCCACAGCCGAAGAGTCAGGGCAAAAAACTGGAGCTGTGCCTCTTCTGCAGAAACTCAGCTTTGCAACGGTGCCATCCGCATTGCTGTCGCTCCTCCATTTCCCAACTCAAAGTCCATTAAAATGGAACCTCTTTGGCACCCGTGCTTGGCTGCCCTGCATCCCAGGGAGTAGAGCACGAACGGTTGGCCTCTGCTCCACAGCCGAAGAGCCAGGGCAAAAAACTTGAGCTGTGCCTCTTCTGCAGAAAGTCAGCTTTGCAACGCTGCCATCCGCATTCCTGTCGCTCCTCGATTTCCCAACTCAAAGTCCATTACAATGGAACCTCTTTGGCACCCGTGCTCGGCTGCCCAGCATCCCAGGGAGTAGAGCACGAACGGTTGGCCTCTGCTCCCACAGCCAAAGAGCCAGGGCAAAAAACTTGAGCTGTGCCTCTTCTGCAGAAAGTCAGCTTTGCAACGGTGCCATCCGCATGGCTGTCGCTCCTCGATTTCCCAACTCAAAGTCCATTACAATGGAACCTCTTTGGCACCCGTGCTTGGCTGCCCAGCATCCCAGGGAGTAGAGCACGAACATTCGGCCTCTGCTCCCACAGCCGATGAGCCAGGGCAAAAAACTGGAGCTGTGCCTCTTCTGCAGAAAGTCAGCTTTGCAACGGTGCCATCCGCATTGCTGTCGCTCCTCCATTTCCCAACTCAAAGTCCATTACAATGGAACCTCTTTGGCACCCGTGCTGGGCAGCCCAGCATCCCAGGGAGTAGAGCACGAACGGTTGGCCTCTGCTCCCACAGCCGAAGAGCCAGGGCAAAAGACTTGAGCTGTGCCTCTTCTGCAGAAAGTCAGCTTTGCAACGGTGCCATCTGCATTGCTGTCGCTCCTCGATTTCCCAACTCAAAGTCCATTACAATGGAACCTCTTTGGCACCAGTGCTGGGCTGCCCAGCATCCCAGGGAGTAGAGCACGAACGGTTGGCCTCTGCTCCCACAGCCGAAGAGCCAGGGCAAAAAACTTGAGCTGTGCCTCTTCTGCAGAAAGTCAGCTTTGCAACGGTGCCATCCTCATTGCTGTCGCTCCTCCATTTCCCAACTCAAAGTCCATTACAATGGAACCTCTTTGGCACCCGTGCTGGGCTGCCCAGCATCCCAGGGAGTAGAGCACGAACATTCGACCACTGCTCCCACAGCCGAAGAGCCAGGGGAAAAAACTTGAGCTGTGCCTCTTCTGCAGAAAGTCAGCTTTGCAACGGTGCCATCCGCATTGCTGTCGCTCCTCCATTTCCCAACTCAAAGTCCATTGCAATGGAAACTCTTTGGCATCCGTGCCCGGTTGCCCAGCATCCAAGGGAGTAGAGCACGAACGGTTGGCCTCTGCTCCCACAGCCGAAGAGCCATGGCAAAAAACTTGAGCTGTGCCTCTTCTGCAGAAAGTCAGCTTTGCAACGGTGCCATCCGCATTGCTGTCGCTCCTCCATTTCCCAACTCAAAGTCCATTACAATGGAACCTCTTTGGCACCCGTGCCCGGCTGCCCAGCATCCCAGGGAGTAGAGCACGAACGGTTGGCCTCTGCTCCCACAGCCGAAGAGCCAGGGCAAAAAACTTGAGCTGTGCCTCTTCTGCAGAAAGTCAGCTTTGCAACGCTGCAATCCGCATTGCTGTCGCTCCTCGATTTCGCAACTCAAAGTCCATTACAATGGAACCTCTTTGGCACCCGTGCTGGGCTGCCCAGCATCCCAGGGAGTAGAGCACGAACGGTTGGCCTCTGCTCCCACAGCCGAAGAGCCAGGGCAAAAAACTTGAGCTGTGCCTCTTCTGCAGAAAGTCAGCTTTGCAACGCTGCAATCCGCATTGCTGTCGCTCCTCCATTTCCCAACTCAAAGTCCATTACAATGGAACCTCTTTGGCACCCGTGCTCGGCTGCCCAGCATCCCAGGGAGTAGAGCACGAACGGTTGGCCTCTGCTCCCACAGCCAAAGAGCCAGGGCAAAAAACTTGAGCTGTGCCTCTTCTGCAGAAAGTCAGCTTTGCAACGGTGCCATCCGCATTGCTGTCGCTCCTCGATTTCCCAACTCAAAGTCCATTACAATGGAACCTCTTTGGCACCCGTGCTCGGCTGCCCAACATCCCAGGGAGTAGAGCACGAACATTCGGCCTCTGCTCCCACAGCCGAAGAGCCAGGGCAAAAAACTTGAGCTGTGCCTCTTCTGCAGAAAGTCAGCTTTGCAACGGTGCCATCCTCATTGCTGTCGCTCCTCCATTTCCCAACTCAAACTCCATTACAATGGAACCTCTTTGGCACCTGTGCTGGGCTGCCCAGCATCCCAGGGAGTAGAGCACGAACATTCGGCCTATGCTCCCACAGCCGAAGAGCCAGGGCAAAAAACTGGAGCTGTGCCTCTTCTGCAGAAAGTCAGCTTTGCAACGGTGCCATCCGCATTGCTGTCGCTCCTCGATTTCCCAACTCAAAGTCCATTACAATGGAACCTCTTTGGCACCCGTGCCCGGCTGCCCAGCATCCCAGGGAGTAGAGCACGAACGGTTGGCCTATGCTCCCACAGCCGAAGAGTCATGGCAAAAAACTTGAGCTGTGCCTCTTCTGCAGAAAGTCAGCTTTGCAACAGTGCCATCCGAATTGCTGTCGCTCCTCGATTTCCCAACTCAAAGTCCATTAAAATGGAACCTCTTTGGCACCCGTGCTGGGCTGCCCACCATCCCAGGGAGTAGAGCACGAACGGTTGGCCTCTGCTCCCACAGCCGAAGAGCCAGGGCAAAAAACTGGAGCTGTGCCTCTTCTGCAGAAAGTCAGCTTTGCAACGGTGCCATCCGCATGGCTGTCGCTCCTCGATTTCCCAACTCAAAGTCCATTACAATGGAACGTCTTTGGCACCCGTGCTGGGCTGCCCAGCATCCCAGGGAGTAGAGCACGAACGGTTGGCCTCTGCTCCCACAGCCGAAGAGCCAGGGCAAAAAACTTGAGCTGTGCCTCTTCTGCAGAAAGTCAGCTTTGCAACGCTGCAATCCGCATTGCTGTCGCTCCTCCATTTCGCAACTCAAAGTCCATTACAATGGAACCTCTTTGGCACCCGTGCTGGGCTGCCCAGCATCCCAGGGAGTAGAGCACGAACGGTTGGCCTCTGCTCCCACAGCCGAAGAGCCAGGGCAAAAAACTTGAGCTGTGCCTCTTCTGCAGAATGTCAGCTTTGCAACGGTGCCATCCGCATTGCTGTCGCTCCTCGATTTCCCAACTCAAAGTCCATTACAATGGAACCTCTTTGGCACCCGTGCTCGGCTGCCCAGCATCCCAGGGAGTAGAGCACGAACGGTTGGCCTCTGCTCCCACAGCCAAAGAGTCATGGCAAAAAACTTGAGCTGTGCCTCTTCTGCAGAAAGTCAGCTTTGCAACGGTGCCATCCGCATGGCTGTCGCTCCTCGATTTCCCAACTCAAAGTCCATTACAATGGAACCTCTTTGGCACCCGTGCTGGGCTGCCCACCATCCCAGGGAGTAGAGCACGAACGGTTGGCCTCTGCTCCCACAGCCGAAGAGCCAGGGCAAAAAACTGGAGCTGTGCCTCTTCTGCAGAAAGTCAGCTTTGCAACGGTGCCATCCGCATGGCTGTCGCTCCTCGATTTCCCAACTCAAAGTCCATTACAATGGAACGTCTTTGGCACCCGTGCTGGGCTGCCCAGCATCCCAGGGAGTAGAGCACGAACGGTTGGCCTCTGCTCCCACAGCCGAAGAGCCAGGGCAAAAAACTTGAGCTGTGCCTCTTCTGCAGAAAGTCAGCTTTGCAACGCTGCAATCCGCATTGCTGTCGCTCCTCCATTTCGCAACTCAAAGTCCATTACAATGGAACCTCTTTGGCACCCGTGCTGGGCTGCCCAGCATCCCAGGGAGTAGAGCACGAACATTCGGCCTATGCTCCCACAGCCGAACAGCCAGGGCAAAAAACTGGAGCTGTGCCTCTTCTGCAGAAAGTCAGCTTTGCAACGGTGCCATCCGCATTGCTGTCGCTCCTCGATTTCCCAACTCAAAGTCCATTACAATGGAACCTCTTTGGCACCCGTGCCCGGCTGCCCAGCATCCCAGGGAGTAGAGCACGAACGGTTGGCCTATGCTCCCACAGCCGAAGAGTCATGGCAAAAAACTTGAGCTGTGCCTCTTCTGCAGAAAGTCAGCTTTGCAACAGTGCCATCCGAATTGCTGTCGCTCCTCGATTTCCCAACTCAAAGTCCATTAAAATGGAACCTCTTTGGCACCCGTGCTGGGCTGCCCACCATCCCAGGGAGTAGAGCACGAACGGTTGGCCTCTGCTCCCACAGCCGAAGAGCCAGGGCAAAAAACTGGAGCTGTGCCTCTTCTGCAGAAAGTCAGCTTTGCAACGGTGCCATCCGCATGGCTGTCGCTCCTCGATTTCCCAACTCAAAGTCCATTACAATGGAACGTCTTTGGCACCCGTTCTGGGCTGCCCAGCATCCCAGGGAGTAGAGCACGAACGGTTGGCCTCTGCTCCCACAGCCGAAGAGCCAGGGCAAAAAACTTGAGCTGTGCCTCTTCTGCAGAAAGTCAGCTTTGCAACGCTGCAATCCGCATTGCTGTCGCTCCTCCATTTCGCAACTCAAAGTCCATTACAATGGAACCTCTTTGGCACCCGTGCTCGGCTGCCCAGCATCCCAGGGAGTAGAGCACGAACGGTTGGCCTCTGCTCCCACAGCCGAAGAGCCAGGGCAAAAAACTTGAGCTGTGCCTCTTCTGCAGAATGTCAGCTTTGCAACGGTGCCATCCGCATTGCTGTCGCTCCTCGATTTCCCAACTCAAAGTCCATTACAATGGAACCTCTTTGGCACCCGTGCTCGGCTGCCCAGCATCCCAGGGAGTAGAGCACGAACGGTTGGCCTCTGCTCCCACAGCCAAAGAGCCAGGGCAAAAAACTTGAGCTGTGCCTCTTCTGCAGAAAGTCAGCTTTGCAACGGTGCCATCCGCATGGCTGTCGCTCCTCGATTTCCCAACTCAAAGTCCATTACAATGGAACCTCTTTGGCACCCGTGCTTGGCTGCCCAGCATCCCAGGGAGTAGAGCACGAACATTCGGCCTCTGCTCCCACAGCCGAAGAGCCAGGGCAAAAAACTGGAGCTGTGCCTCTTCTGCAGAAAGTCAGCTTTGCAACGGTGCCATCCGCATTGCTGTCGCTCCTCCATTTCCCAACTCAAAGTCCATTACAATGGAACCTCTTTGGCACCCGTGCTGGGCAGCCCAGCATCCCAGGCAGTAGAGCACGAACGGTTGGCCTCTGCTCCCACAGCCGAAGAGCCAGGGCAAAAGACTTGAGCTGTGCCTCTTCTGCAGAAAGTCAGCTTTGCAACGGTGCCATCTGCATTGCTGTCGCTCCTCGATTTCCCAACTCAAAGTCCATTACAATGGAACCTCTTTGGCACCCGTGCCCGGCTGCCCAGCATCCCAGGGAGTAGAGCACGAACGGTTGGCCTCTGCTCCCACAGCCGAAGAGCCAGGGCAAAAAACTTGAGCTGTGCCTCTTCTGCAGAAAGTCAGCTTTGCAACGCTGCAATCCGCATTGCTGTCGCTCCTCGATTTCGCAACTCAAAGTCCATTACAATGGAACCTCTTTGGCACCCGTGCTGGGCTGCCCAGCATCCCAGGGAGTAGAGCACGAACGGTTGGCCTCTGCTCCCACAGCCGAAGAGCCAGGGCAAAAAACTTGAGCTGTGCCTCTTCTGCAGAAAGTCAGCTTTGCAACGGTGCCATCCGCATTGCTGTCGCTCCTCCATTTCGCAACTCAAAGTCCATTACAATGGAACCTCTTTGGCACCCGTGCTGGGCTGCCCAGCATCCCAGGGAGTAGAGCACGAACGGTTGGCCTCTGCTCCCACAGCCGAAGAGCCAGGGCAAAAAACTTGAGCTGTGCCTCTTCTGCAGAAAGTCAGCTTTGCAACGCTGCCATCCGCATGGCTGTCGCTCCTCGATTTCCCAACATAAACTCCATTACAATGGAACCTCTTTGGCACCCGTGCTCGGCTGCCCAGCATCCCAGGGAGTAGAGCACGAACGGTTGGCCTCTGCTCCCACAGCCGAAGAGCCAGGGCAAAAAACTTGAGCTGTGCCTCTTCTGCAGAATGTCAGCTTTGCAACGGTGCCATCCGCATTGCTGTCGCTCCTCGATTTCCCAACTCAAAGTCCATTACAATGGAACCTCTTTGGCACCCGTGCTCGGCTGCCCAGCATCCCAGGGAGTAGAGCACGAACGGTTGGCCTCTGCTCCCACAGCCAAAGAGCCAGGGCAAAAAACTTGAGCTGTGCCTCTTCTGCAGAAAGTCAGCTTTGCAACGGTGCCATCCGCATGGCTGTCGCTCCTCGATTTCCCAACTCAAAGTCCATTACAATGGAACCTCTTTGGCACCCGTGCTTGGCTGCCCAGCATCCCAGGGAGTAGAGCACGAACATTCGGCCTCTGCTCCCACAGCCGAAGAGCCAGGGCAAAAAACTGGAGCTGTGCCTCTTCTGCAGAAAGTCAGCTTTGCAACGGTGCCATCCGCATTGCTGTCGCTCCTCCATTTCCCAACTCAAAGTCCATTACAATGGAACCTCTTTGGCACCCGTGCTGGGCTGCCCAGCATCCCAGGCAGTAGAGCACGAACGGTTGGCCTCTGCTCCCACAGCCGAAGAGCCAGGGCAAAAGACTTGAGCTGTGCCTCTTCTGCAGAAAGTCAGCTTTGCAACGGTGCCATCTGCATTGCTGTCGCTCCTCCATTTCCCAACTCAAAGTCCATTACAATGGAACCTCTTTGGCACCCGTGCCCGGCTGCCCAGCATCCCAGGGAGTAGAGCACGAACGGTTGGCCTCTGCTCCCACAGCCGAAGAGCCAGGGCAAAAAACTTGAGCTGTGCCTCTTCTGCAGAAAGTCAGCTTTGCAACGCTGCAATCCGCATTGCTGTCGCTCCTCGATTTCGCAACTCAAAGTCCATTACAATGGAACCTCTTTGGCACCCGTGCTGGGCTGCCCAGCATCCCAGGGAGTAGAGCACGAACGGTTGGCCTCTGCTCCCACAGCCGAAGAGCCAGGGCAAAAAACTGGAGCTGTGCCTCTTCTGCAGAAAGTCAGCTTTGCAACGCTGCAATCCGCATTGCTGTCGCTCCTCCATTTCGCAACTCAAAGTCCATTACAATGGAACCTCTTTGGCACCCGTGCTGGGCTGCCCAGCATCCCAGGGAGTAGAGCACGAACGGTTGGCCTCTGCTCCCACAGCCGAAGAGCCAGGGCAAAAAACTTGAGCTGTGCCTCTTCTGCAGAAAGTCAGCTTTGCAACGCTGCCATCCGCATGGCTGTCGCTCCTCGATTTCCCAACATAAACTCCATTACAATGGAACCTCTTTGGCACCCGTGCTCGGCTGCCCAGCATCCCAGGGAGTAGAGCACGAACGGTTGGCCTCTGCTCCCACAGCCGAAGAGCCAGGGCAAAAAACTTGAGCTGTGCCTCTTCTGCAGAATGTCAGCTTTGCAACGGTGCCATCCGCATTGCTGTCGCTCCTCGATTTCCCAACTCAAAGTCCATTACAATGGAACCTCTTTGGCACCCGTGCTCGGCTGCCCAGCATCCCAGGGAGTAGAGCACGAACGGTTGGCCTCTGCTCCCACAGCCAAAGAGCCAGGGCAAAAAACTGGAGCTGTGCCTCTTCTGCAGAAAGTCAGCTTTGCAACGGTGCCATCCGCATTGCTGTCGCTCCTCCATTTCCCAACTCAAAGTCCATTACAATGGAACCTCTTTGGCACCCGTGCTGGGCAGCCCAGCATCCCAGGCAGTAGAGCACGAACGGTTGGCCTCTGCTCCCACAGCCGAAGAGCCAGGGCAAAAGACTTGAGCTGTGCCTCTTCTGCAGAAAGTCAGCTTTGCAACGGTGCCATCCGCATTGCTGTCGCTCCTCGATTTCCCAACTCAACGTCCATTACAATGGAACCTCTTTGGCACCCGTGCTCGGCTGCCCAGCATCCCAGGGAGTAGAGCACGAACGGTTGGCCTCTGCTCCCACAGCCAAAGAGCCAGGGCAAAAAACTTGAGCTGTGCCTCTTCTGCAGAAAGTCAGCTTTGCAACGGTGCCATCCGCATGGCTGTCGCTCCTCGATTTCCCAACTCAAAGTCCATTACAATGGAACCTCTTTGGCACCCGTGCTTGGCTGCCCAGCATCCCAGGGAGTAGAGCACGAACATTCGGCCTCTGCTCCCACAGCCGAAGAGCCAGGGCAAAAAACTGGAGCTGTGCCTCTTCTGCAGAAAGTCAGCTTTGCAACGGTGCCATCCGCATTGCTGTCGCTCCTCGATTTCCCAACTCAAAGTCCATTACAATGGAACCTCTTTGGCACCCGTGCTCGGCTGCCCAGCATCCCAGGGAGTAGAGCACGAACGGTTGGCCTCTGCTCCCACAGCCAAAGAGCCAGGGCAAAAAACTTGAGCTGTGCCTCTTCTGCAGAAAGTCAGCTTTGCAACGGTGCCATCCGCATGGCTGTCGCTCCTCGATTTCCCAACTCAAAGTCCATTACAATGGAACCTCTTTGGCACCCGTGCTTGGCTGCCCAGCATCCCAGGGAGTAGAGCACGAACATTCGGCCTCTGCTCCCACAGCCGAAGAGCCAGGGCAAAAAACTGGAGCTGTGCCTCTTCTGCAGAAAGTCAGCTTTGCAACGGTGCCATCCGCATTGCTGTCGCTCCTCCATTTCCCAACTCAAAGTCCATTACAATGGAACCTCTTTGGCACCCGTGCTGGGCAGCCCAGCATCCCAGGCAGTAGAGCACGAACGGTTGGCCTCTGCTCCCACAGCCGAAGAGCCAGGGCAAAAGACTTGAGCTGTGCCTCTTCTGCAGAAAGTCAGCTTTGCAACGGTGCCATCTGCATTGCTGTCGCTCCTCGATTTCCCAACTCAAAGTCCATTACAATGGAACCTCTTTGGCACCCGTGCCCGGCTGCCCAGCATCCCAGGGAGTAGAGCACGAACGGTTGGCCTCTGCTCCCACAGCCGAAGAGCCAGGGCAAAAAACTTGAGCTGTGCCTCTTCTGCAGAAAGTCAGCTTTGCAACGCTGCAATCCGCATTGCTGTCGCTCCTCGATTTCGCAACTCAAAGTCCATTACAATGGAACCTCTTTGGCACCCGTGCCCGGCTGCCCAGCATCCCAGGGAGTAGAGCACGAACGGTTGGCCTCTGCTCCCACAGCCGAAGAGCCAGGGCAAAAAACTTGAGCTGTGCCTCTTCTGCAGAAAGTCAGCTTTGCAACGCTGCCATCCGCATGGCTGTCGCTCCTCGATTTCCCAACATAAACTCCATTACAATGGAACCTCTTTGGCACCCGTGCTCGGCTGCCCAGCATCCCAGGGAGTAGAGCACGAACGGTTGGCCTCTGCTCCCACAGCCGAAGAGCCAGGGCAAAAAACTTGAGCTGTGCCTCTTCTGCAGAATGTCAGCTTTGCAACGGTGCCATCCGCATTGCTGTCGCTCCTCGATTTCCCAACTCAAAGTCCATTACAATGGAACCTCTTTGGCACCCGTGCTCGGCTGCCCAGCATCCCAGGGAGTAGAGCACGAACGGTTGGCCTCTGCTCCCACAGCCAAAGAGCCAGGGCAAAAAACTTGAGCTGTGCCTCTTCTGCAGAAAGTCAGCTTTGCAACGGTGCCATCCGCATGGCTGTCGCTCCTCGATTTCCCAACTCAAAGTCCATTACAATGGAACCTCTTTGGCACCCGTGCTTGGCTGCCCAGCATCCCAGGGAGTAGAGCACGAACATTCGGCCTCTGCTCCCACAGCCGAAGAGCCAGGGCAAAAAACTGGAGCTGTGCCTCTTCTGCAGAAAGTCAGCTTTGCAACGGTGCCATCCGCATTGCTGTCGCTCCTCCATTTCCCAACTCAAAGTCCATTACAATGGAACCTCTTTGGCACCCGTGCTGGGCTGCCCAGCATCCCAGGCAGTAGAGCACGAACGGTTGGCCTCTGCTCCCACAGCCGAAGAGCCAGGGCAAAAGACTTGAGCTGTGCCTCTTCTGCAGAAAGTCAGCTTTGCAACGGTGCCATCTGCATTGCTGTCGCTCCTCCATTTCCCAACTCAAAGTCCATTACAATGGAACCTCTTTGGCACCCGTGCCCGGCTGCCCAGCATCCCAGGGAGTAGAGCACGAACGGTTGGCCTCTGCTCCCACAGCCGAAGAGCCAGGGCAAAAAACTTGAGCTGTGCCTCTTCTGCAGAAAGTCAGCTTTGCAACGCTGCAATCCGCATTGCTGTCGCTCCTCGATTTCGCAACTCAAAGTCCATTACAATGGAACCTCTTTGGCACCCGTGCTGGGCTGCCCAGCATCCCAGGGAGTAGAGCACGAACGGTTGGCCTCTGCTCCCACAGCCGAAGAGCCAGGGCAAAAAACTGGAGCTGTGCCTCTTCTGCAGAAAGTCAGCTTTGCAACGCTGCAATCCGCATTGCTGTCGCTCCTCCATTTCGCAACTCAAAGTCCATTACAATGGAACCTCTTTGGCACCCGTGCTGGGCTGCCCAGCATCCCAGGGAGTAGAGCACGAACGGTTGGCCTCTGCTCCCACAGCCGAAGAGCCAGGGCAAAAAACTTGAGCTGTGCCTCTTCTGCAGAAAGTCAGCTTTGCAACGCTGCCATCCGCATGGCTGTCGCTCCTCGATTTCCCAACATAAACTCCATTACAATGGAACCTCTTTGGCACCCGTGCTCGGCTGCCCAGCATCCCAGGGAGTAGAGCACGAACGGTTGGCCTCTGCTCCCACAGCCGAAGAGCCAGGGCAAAAAACTTGAGCTGTGCCTCTTCTGCAGAATGTCAGCTTTGCAACGGTGCCATCCGCATTGCTGTCGCTCCTCGATTTCCCAACTCAAAGTCCATTACAATGGAACCTCTTTGGCACCCGTGCTCGGCTGCCCAGCATCCCAGGGAGTAGAGCACGAACGGTTGGCCTCTGCTCCCACAGCCAAAGAGCCAGGGCAAAAAACTGGAGCTGTGCCTCTTCTGCAGAAAGTCAGCTTTGCAACGGTGCCATCCGCATTGCTGTCGCTCCTCCATTTCCCAACTCAAAGTCCATTACAATGGAACCTCTTTGGCACCCGTGCTGGGCAGCCCAGCATCCCAGGCAGTAGAGCACGAACGGTTGGCCTCTGCTCCCACAGCCGAAGAGCCAGGGCAAAAGACTTGAGCTGTGCCTCTTCTGCAGAAAGTCAGCTTTGCAACGGTGCCATCCGCATTGCTGTCGCTCCTCGATTTCCCAACTCAACGTCCATTACAATGGAACCTCTTTGGCACCCGTGCTCGGCTGCCCAGCATCCCAGGGAGTAGAGCACGAACGGTTGGCCTCTGCTCCCACAGCCAAAGAGCCAGGGCAAAAAACTTGAGCTGTGCCTCTTCTGCAGAAAGTCAGCTTTGCAACGGTGCCATCCGCATGGCTGTCGCTCCTCGATTTCCCAACTCAAAGTCCATTACAATGGAACCTCTTTGGCACCCGTGCTTGGCTGCCCAGCATCCCAGGGAGTAGAGCACGAACATTCGGCCTCTGCTCCCACAGCCGAAGAGCCAGGGCAAAAAACTGGAGCTGTGCCTCTTCTGCAGAAAGTCAGCTTTGCAACGGTGCCATCCGCATTGCTGTCGCTCCTCGATTTCCCAACTCAAAGTCCATTACAATGGAACCTCTTTGGCACCCGTGCTCGGCTGCCCAGCATCCCAGGGAGTAGAGCACGAACGGTTGGCCTCTGCTCCCACAGCCAAAGAGCCAGGGCAAAAAACTTGAGCTGTGCCTCTTCTGCAGAAAGTCAGCTTTGCAACGGTGCCATCCGCATGGCTGTCGCTCCTCGATTTCCCAACTCAAAGTCCATTACAATGGAACCTCTTTGGCACCCGTGCTTGGCTGCCCAGCATCCCAGGGAGTAGAGCACGAACATTCGGCCTCTGCTCCCACAGCCGAAGAGCCAGGGCAAAAAACTGGAGCTGTGCCTCTTCTGCAGAAAGTCAGCTTTGCAACGGTGCCATCCGCATTGCTGTCGCTCCTCCATTTCCCAACTCAAAGTCCATTACAATGGAACCTCTTTGGCACCCGTGCTGGGCAGCCCAGCATCCCAGGCAGTAGAGCACGAACGGTTGGCCTCTGCTCCCACAGCCGAAGAGCCAGGGCAAAAGACTTGAGCTGTGCCTCTTCTGCAGAAAGTCAGCTTTGCAACGGTGCCATCTGCATTGCTGTCGCTCCTCGATTTCCCAACTCAAAGTCCATTACAATGGAACCTCTTTGGCACCCGTGCCCGGCTGCCCAGCATCCCAGGGAGTAGAGCACGAACGGTTGGCCTCTGCTCCCACAGCCGAAGAGCCAGGGCAAAAAACTTGAGCTGTGCCTCTTCTGCAGAAAGTCAGCTTTGCAACGCTGCAATCCGCATTGCTGTCGCTCCTCGATTTCGCAACTCAAAGTCCATTACAATGGAACCTCTTTGGCACCCGTGCCCGGCTGCCCAGCATCCCAGGGAGTAGAGCACGAACGGTTGGCCTCTGCTCCCACAGCCGAAGAGCCAGGGCAAAAAACTGGAGCTGTGCCTCTTCTGCAGAAAGTCAGCTTTGCAACGGTGCCATCCGCATTGCTGTCGCTCCTCGATTTCCCAACTCAAAGTCCATTACAATGGAACGTCTTTGGCACCCGTGCCCGGCTGCCCAGCATCCCAGGGAGTAGAGCACGAACATTCGGCCTCTGCTCCCACAGCCGAAGAGCCAGGGCAAAAAACTTGAGCTGTGCCTCCTCTGCAGAAAGTCAGCTTTACAACGGTGCCATCCGCATTGCTGTCGCTCCTCCATTTCCCAACTCAAAGTCCATTACAATGGAACCTCTTTGGCACCCGTGCCCGGCTGCCCAGCATCCCAGGGAGTAGAGCACGAACGGTTAGCCTCTGCTCCCACAGCCGAAGAGCCAGGGCAAAAAACTTGAGCTGTGCCTCTTCTGCAGAAAGTCAGCTTTGCAACGGTGCCATCTGCATTGCTGTCGCTCCTCGATTTCCCAATTCAAAGTCCATTTCAATGGAACCTCTTTGGCACCCGTGCTCGGCTGCCCAGCATCCCAGGGAGTAGAGCACGAACATTCGGCCTCTGCTCCCACAGCCGAAGAGCCAGGGCAAAAAACTTGAGCTGTGCCTCTTCTGCAGAAAGTCAGCTTTGCAACGGTGCCATCCGCATTGCTGTCGATCCTCCATTTCCCAACTCAAAGTCCATTACAATGGAACCTCTGACACCCGTGCTCGGCTGCCCAGCATGCCAGGGAGTAGAGCACGAACGGTTGGCCTCTGCTCCCACAGCCGAAGAGCCAGGGCAAAAATCTTGAGCTCTGCCTCTTCTGCAGAAAGTCAGCTTTGCAACGGTGCCATCCGCATTGCTTTCGCTCCTCCATTTCCCAACTCAAAGTCCATTACAATGGAACCTCTTTGGCACCCGTGCTCGGCTGCCCAGCATCCCAGGGAGTAGAGCACGAACGGTTGGCATCTGCTCCCACAGCCGAAGAGCCAGGGCAAAAAACTTGAGCTGTGCCTCTTCTGCAGAAAGTCAGCTTTGCAACGGTGCCATCCGCATTGCTGTCGCTCCTCGATTTCTCAACACAAAGTCCATTACAATGGAACCCCTTTGGCACCCGTGTTCGGCTGCCCAGCATCACAGGGAGTAGAGCACGAACATTCGGCCTCTGCTCCCACAGCCGAAGAGCCAGGGCAAAAAACTTGAGCTGTGCCTCTTCTGCAGAAAGTCAGCTTTGCAACGGTGCCATCCGCATGGCTGTCGCTCCTCCATTTCCCACTCAAAGTCCATTACAATAGAAACTCTTTGGCACCCGTGCTGGGCTGCCCAGCATCCCAGGGAGTAGAGCACGAACGGCTGGCCTCTGCTCCCACAGCCGAAGAGCCAGGACAAAAAACTTGAGCTGTGCCTCTTCTGCAGAAAGTCGGCTTTGCAACGGTGCCATCCATATGACTGTCGCTCCTCGATTTCCCAACTCAAAGTCCATTACAATGGAACCTCTTTGGCACCCGTGCTCGGCTGCCCAGCATCTCAGGGAGTAGAGCACGAACGGTTGGCCTCTGCTCCCACAGCCGAAGAGCCAGGGCAAAAAACTTGAGCTGTGCCTCTTCTGCAGAAAGTCAGCTTTGCAACGGTGCCATCCGCATGGCTGTCGCTCCTCGATTTCCCAACTCAAAGTCCATTACAATGGAACCTCTTTGGCACCCGTGCCCGGCTGCTCAGCATCCCAGGGAGTAGAGCACGAACGGTTGGCCTCTGCTCCCACAGCCGAAGAGCCAGGGCAAAAAACTTGAGCTGTGCCTCTTCTGCAGAAAGTCAGCTTTGCAACGGTGCCATCCACATTGCTGTCGCTCCTCCATTTCCCAACTCAAAGTCCATTACAATGGAACCTCTTTGGCACCCGTGCTCGGCTGCCCAGCTTCCCAGGGAGTAGAGCACGAACCGTTGGCCTCTGCTCCCACAGCCGAAGAGCCAGGGCAAAAAACTTGAGCTGTGCCTCTTCTGCAGAATGTCAGCTTTGCAACGGTGCCATCCGCATTGCTGTCGCTCCTCCATTTCCCAACTCAAAGTCCATTACAATGGAACCTCTTTGGCACCCGTGCTGGGCTGCCCAGCATCCCAGGGAGTAGAGCACAAACGGTTGGCCTCTGCTCCCACAGCCGAAGAGCCAGGGCAAAAAACTTGAGCTGTGCCTCTTCTGCAGAAAGTCAGCTTTGCAACAGTGCCATCCGCATTGCTGTCGCTCCTCCATTTCCCAACTCAAAGTCCATTACAATGGAACCTCTTTGGCAGTCGTGCTGGGCTGTCCAGCATCCCAGGGAGTAGAGCACGAACGGTTGGCCTCTGCTCCCACAGCCGAAGAGCCAGGGCAAAAAACTGGAGCTGTGCCTCTTCTGCAGAAAGTCAGCTTTGCAACGGTGCCATCAGCATTGCTGTCGCTCCTCGATTTCCCAACTCAAAGTCCATTACAATGGAACCTCTTTGGCAGTCGTGCTCGGCTGCCCAGCATCCCAGGGAGTAGAGCACGAACATTCGGCCTCTGCTCCCACAGCCGAAGAGCCAGGGCAAAAAACTTGAGCTGTGCCTCTTCTGCAGAAAGACAGCTTTACAACGGTGCCATCCGCATTGCTGTCGCTCCTCCATTTCCCAACTCAAAGTCCATTACAATGGAACCTCTTTGGCACCCGTGCCCGGCTGCCCAACATCCCAGGGAGTAGAGCACGAACGGTTGGCCTCTGCTCCCACAGCCGAAGAGCCAGGGCAAAAAACTTGAGCTGTGCCTCTTCTGCAGAAAGTCAGCTTTGCAACGGTGCCATCCGCATTGCTGTCGCTCCTCCATTTCCCAACTCAAAGTCCATTAAAATGGAACCTCTTTGGCACCCGTGCTGGGCTGCCCAGCATCCCAGGCAGTAGAGCACGAACGGTTAGCCTCTGCTCCCACAGCCGAAGAGCCAGGGCAAAAAACTTGAGCTGTGCCTCTTCTGCAGAAAGTCAGCTTTGCAACGGTGCCATCTGCATTGCTGTCGCTCCTCGGTTTCCCAATTCAAAGTCCATTACAAAGGAACCTCTTTGGCACCCGTGCTCGGCTGCCCAGCATCCCAGGGAGTAGAGCACGAACGGTTGGCCTCTGCTCCCACAGCCGAAGAGCCAGGGCAAAAAACTTGAGCTGTGCCTCTTCTGCAGAAAGTCAGCTTTGCAACGGTGCCATCCGCATTGCTGTCGCTCCTCCATTTCCCAACTCAAAGTCCATTACAATGGAACCTCTTTGGCACCCGTGCTGGGCTGCCCAGCATCCCAGGGAGTAGAGCACGAACGGTTGGCCTCTGCTCCCACAGCCGAAGAGCCAGGGCAAAAAACTTGAGCTGTGCCTCTTCTGCAGAAAGTCAGCTTTGCAACGGTGCCATCCGCATTGCTGTCGATCCTTCATTTCCCAACTCAAAGTCCATTACAATGGAACCTCTGACACCCGTGCTCGGCTGCCCAGCATCCCAGGGAGTAGAGCACGAACGGTTGGCCTCTGCTCCCACAGCCGAAGAGCCAGGGCAAAAATCTTGAGCTGTGCCTCTTCTGCAGAAAGTCAGCTTTGCAACGCTGCCATCCGCATTGCTTTCGCTCCTCCATTTCCCAACTCAAAGTCCATTACAATGGAACCTCTTTGGCACCCGTGCTCGGCTGCCCAGCATCCCAGGGAGTAGAGCACGAACGGTTGGCTTCTGTTCCCACAGCCGAAGAGCCAGGGCAAAAAACTTGAGCTGTGCCTCTTCTGCAGAAAGTCAGCTTTGCAACGGTGCCATCCGCATGGCTGTCGCTCCTCGATTTCTCAACTCAAAGTCCATTACAATGGAACCCCTTTGGCACCCGTGCTCGGCTGCCCAGCATCCCAGGGAGTAGAGCACGAACATTCGGCCTCTGCTCCCACAGCCGAAGAGCCAGGGCAAAAAACTTGAGCTGTGCCTCTTCTGCAGAAAGTCAGCTTTGCAACGGTGCCATCCGCATGGCTGTCGCTCCTCGATTTCCCAACTCAAAGTCCATTACAATGGAACCTCTTTGGCACCCGTGCTCGGCTGCCCAGCATCTCAGGGAGTAGAGCATGAACGGTTGGCCTCTGCTCCCACAGCCGAAGAGCCAGGGCAAAAAACTTGAGCTGTGCCTCTTCTGCAGAAAGTCACCTTTGCAACGCTGCCATCCGCATTGCTGTCGCTCCTCCATTTCCCAACTCAAAGTCCATTAAAATGGAACCTCTTTGGCACCCGTGCTCGGCTGCCCAGCATCCCAGGGAGTAGAGCACGAACGGTTGGCCTCTGCTCCCACAGCCGAAGAGCCAGGGCAAAAAACATGAGCTGTGCCTCTTCTGCAGAAAGTCAGCTTTGCAACGGTGCCATCCGCATGGCTGTCGCTCCTCGATTTCCCAACTCAAAGTCCATTACAATGGAACCTCTTTGGCACCCGTGCTCGGCTGCCCAGCATCCCAGGGAGTAGAGCATGACCGGTTGGCCTCTGCTCCCACAGCCGAAGAGCCAGGGCAAAAAACTTGAGCTGTGCCTCTTCTGCAGAAAGTCACCTTTGCAACGCTGCCATCCGCATTGCTGTCGCTCCTCGATTTCCCAACTCAAAGTCCATTACAATGGAACCTCTTTGGCACCCGTGCTCGGCTGCCCAGCATCCCAGGGAGTAGAGCACGAACGGTTGGCCTCTGCTCCCACAGCCGAAGAGCCAGGGCAAAAAACATGAGCTGGGCCTCTTCTGCAGAAAGTCAGCTTTGCAACGGTGCCATCCGCATTGCTGTCGCTCATCCATTTCCCAACTCAAAGTCCATTACAATGGAACCTCTTTGGCACCCGTGCTGGGCTGCCCAGCATCCCAGGGAGTAGAGCACGAACGGTTGGCCTCTGCTCCCACAGCCGAAGAGCCAGGGCAAAAAACTTGAGCTGTGCCTCTTCTGCAGAAAGTCAGCTTTGCAACGGTGCCATCCGCAAGGCTGTCGCTCCTCGATTTCCCAACTCAAAGTCCATTACAATAGAAACTCTTTGGCACCCGTGCTGGGCTGCCCAGCATCCCAGGGAGTAGAGCACGAACGGTTGGCCTCTGCTCCCACAGCCGAAGAGCCAGGGCAAAAAACTTGAGCTGTGCCTCTTCTGCAGAAAGTCAGCTTTGCAACGGTGCCATCTGCATTGCTGTCGCTCCTCCATTTCCCAACTCAAAGTCCATTACAATGGAACCTCTTTGGCACCCGTGCCCGGCTGCCCAGCATCCCAAGGAGTAGAGCACGAACGGCTGGCCTCTGCTCCCACAGCCGAAGAGCCAGGGCAAAAAACTGGAGCTGTGCCTCTTCTGCGGAAAGTTAGCTTTGCAACGGTGCCATCCGCATTGCTGTCGCTCCTCGTTTTCCCAACTCAAAGTCCATTACAATGGAACCTCTTTGGCACCCGTGCCCGGCTGCCCAGCATCCCAGGGAGTAGAGCACGAACGGTTGGCCTCTGCTCCCACAGCCGAAGAGCCAGGGCAAAAAACTAGAGCTGTGCCTCTTCTGCAGAAAGTCGGCTTTGCAACGGTGCCATCCGCATTGCTGTCGCTCCTCGATTTTCCAACTCAAAGTCCATTACAATGGAACCTCTTTGGCACCCGTGCTGGGCTGCCCAGCATCCCAGGCAGTAGAGCACGAACGGTTGGCCTCTGCTCCCACAGCCGAAGAGCCAGGGCAAAAAACTTGAGCTGTGCCTCTTCTGCAGAAAGTCGGCTTTGCAACGGTGCCATCCATATGACTGTCGCTCCTCCATTTCCCAACTCAAAGTCCATTACAATGGAACCTCTTTGGCACCCGTGCTCGGCTGCCCAGCATCCCAGGGAGTAGAGCACGAACGGTTGGCCTCTGCTCCCACAGCCGAAGAGCCAGGGCAAAAAACATGAGCTGTGCCTCTTCTGCAGAAAGTCAGCTTTGCAACGGTGCCATCCGCATGGCTGTCGCTCCTCGATTTCCCAACTCAAAGTCCATTACAATGGAACCTCTTTGGCACCCGTGCTCGGCTGCCCAGCATCCCAGGGAGTAGAGCACGAACGGTTGGCCTCTGCTCCCACAGCCAAAGAGCCAGGGCAAAAAACTGGAGCTGTGCCTCTTCTGCAGAAAGTCAGCTTTGCAACGGTGCCATCCGCATGGCTGTCGCTCCTCGATTTCCCAACTCAAAGTCCATTACAATAGAAACTCTTTGGCACCCGTGCTGGGCTGCCCAGCATCCCAGGGAGTAGAGCACGAACGGTTGGCCTCTGCTCCCACAGCCGAAGAGCCAGGGCAAAAATCTTGAGCTGTGCCTCTTCTGCAGAAAGTCAGCTTTGCAACGGTGCCATCCGCATGGCTGTCGCTCCTCGATTTCCCAACTCAAAGTCCATTACAATGGAACCTCTTTGGCACCCGTGCCCGTCTGCTCAGCATCCCAGGCAGTAGAGCACGAACGGTTGGCCTCTGCTCCCACAGCCGAAGAGCCAGGTCAAAAAACTTGAGCTGTGCCTCTTCTGCAGAAAGTCAGCTTTGCAACGGTGCCATCCACATTGCTGTCGCTCCTCCATTTCCCAACTCAAAGTCCATTACAATGGAACCTCTTTGGCACCCGTGCTCGGCTGCCCAGCTTCCCAGGGAGTAGAGCACGAACGGTTGGCCTCTGCTCCCACAGCCGAAGAGCCAGGGCAAAAAACTTGAGCTGTGCCTCTTCTGCAGAAAGTCAGCTTTGCAACGGTGCCATCCGCATTGCTGTCGATCCTCCATTTCCCAACTCAAAGTCCATTACAATGGAACCTCTGACACCCGTGCTCAGCTGCCCAGCATCCCAGGGAGTAGAGCACGAACGGTTGGCCTCTGCTCCCACAGCCGAAGAGCCAGGGCAAAAATCTTGAGCTGTGCCTCTTCTGCAGAAAGTCAGCTTTGCAACGGTGCCACCCGCATTGCTGTCGCTCCTCCATTTCCCAACTCAAAGTCCATTACAATGGAACCTCTTTGGCACCCGTGCTCGGCTGCCCAGCATCCCAGGGAGTAGAGCACGAACGGTTGGCCTCTGCTCCCACAGCCGAAGAGCCAGGGCAAAAAACTTGAGCTGTGCCTCTTCTACAGAAAGTCAGCTTTGCAACGGTGCCTTCCGCATTGCTGTCGCTCCTCAATTTCCCAAATCAAATTCCATTACAATGGAACCTCTTTGGCACCCGTGCTGGGCTGCCGAGCATCCCAGGGAGTAGAGCACGAACGGTTGGCCTCTGCTCCCACAGCCGAAGAGCCAGGGCAAAAAACTTGAGCTGTGCCTCTTCTGCAGAAAGTCAGCTTTGCAACGGTGCCATCCGCATTGCTGTCGATCCTCCATTTCCCAACTCAAAGTCCATTACAATGGAACCTTTGACACCCGTGCTCGGCTGCCCAGCATCCCAGGGAGTAGAGCACGAACGGTTGGCCTCTGCTCCCACAGCCGAAGAGCCAGGGCAAAAATCTTGAGCTGTGCCTCTTCTGCAGAAAGTCAGCTTTGCAACGGTGCCATCCGCATTGCTGTCGCTCCTCCATTTCCCAACTCAAAGTCCATTACAATGGAACCTCTTTGGCACCCGTGCTGGGCTGCCCAGCATCCCAGGCAGTAGAGCACGAACGGTTGGCCTCTGCTCCCACAGCCGAAGAGCCAGGGCAAAAAACTTGACCTGTGCCTCTTCTGCAGAAAGTCAGCTTTGCAACGGTGCCATCAGCATTGTTGTCGCTCCTCGATTTCCCAACTCAATGTCCATTACAATGGAACCTCTTTGGCACCCGTGCCCGGCTGCCCAGCATCCCAGGGAGTAGAGCACGAACATTCGGCCTCTGCTCCCACAGCCGAAGAGCCAGGGCAAAAAACTTGAGCTGTGCCTCTTCTGCAGAAAGTCAGCTTTACAACGGTGCCATCCGCATTGCTGTCGCTCCTCGATTTCCCAACTCAACGTCCATTACAATGGAACCTCTTTGGCAGTCGTGCTCGGCTGCCCAGCATCCCAGGGAGTAGAGCACGAACGGTTGGCCTCTGCTCCCACAGCCGAAGAGCCAGGGCAAAAAACTTGAGCTGTGCCTCTTCTGCAGAAAGTCAGCTTTGCAACGGTGCCATCTGCATTGCTGTCGCTCCTCGATTTCCCAACTCAAAGTCCATTACAATGGAACCTCTTTGGCACCCGTGCCCGGCTGCCCAGCATCCCAGGGAGTAGAGCACGAACGGTTGGCCTCTGCTCCCACAGCCGAAGAGCCAGGGCAAAAAACTTGAGCTGTGCCTCTTCTGCAGAAAGTCAGCTTTGCAACGGTGCCATCCGCATTGCTGTCGCTCCTCGATTTCCCAACTCAAAGTCCATTACAATGGAACCTCTTTGGCACCCGTGCTCGGCTGCCCAGCATCCCAGGCAGTAGAGCACGAACGGTTGGCCTCTGCTCCCAGAGCCGAAGAGCCAGGGCAAAAAACTTGAGCTGTGCCTCTTCTGCAGAAAGTCGGCTTTGCAACGGTGCCATCCATATGACTGTCGCTCCTCCATTTCCCAACTCAAAGTCCATTACAATGGAACCTCTTTGGCACCCGTGCTCGGCTGCCCAGCATCCCAGGGAGTAGAGCACGAACGGTTGGCCTCTGCTCCCACAGCCGAAGAGCCAGGGCAAAAAACTTGAGCTCTGCCTCTTCTGCAGAATGTCGGCTTTGCAACGGTGCCATCAGCATTGCTGTCGCTCCTCCATTTCCCAACTCAAAGTCCATTACAATGGAACCTCTTTGGCACCCGTGCTCGGCTGCCCAGCATCCCAGGCAGTAGAGCACGAACAGTTGGCCTCTGCTCCCACAGCCGAAGAGCCAGGGCAAAAATCTTGAGCTGTGCCTCTTCTGCAGAAAGTCAGCTTTGCAACGGTGCCATCCGCATGGCTGTCGCTCCTCGATTTCCCAACTCAAAGTCCATTACAATAGAAACTCTTTGGCACCCGTGCTCGGCTGCCCAGCATCCCAAGGAGTAGAGCACGAACGGTTGGCCTCTGCTCCCACAGCTGAAGAGCCAGGGCAAAAAACTGGAGCTGTGCCTCTTCTGCAGAAAGTCGGCTTTGCAACGCTGCCATCCGCATGGCTGTCGCTCCTCGATTTCCCAACTCAAAGTCCATTACAATGGAACCTCTTTGGCACCCGTGCTCGGCTGCCCAGCATCCCAGGGAGTAGAGCACGAACATTCGACCTCTGCTCCCACAGCCGAAGAGCCAGGGCAAAAAACTTGAGCTGTGCCTCTTCTGCAGAAAGTCAGCTTTGCAACGGTGCCATCTGCATTGCTGTCGCTCCTCGATTTCCCAACTCAAAGTCCGTTACAATGGAACCTCTTTGGCACCCGTGCTCGGCTGCCCAGCATCCCAGGGAGTAGAGCACGAACGGTTGGCCTCTGCTCCCACAGCCGAAGAGCCAGGGCAAAAAACTTGAGCTGTGCCTCTTCTGCAGAAAGTCAGCTTTGCAACGGTGTAATCCGCATTGCTGTCGCTCCTCCATTTCCCAACTCAAAGTCCATTACAATGGAATCTCTTTGGCACCCGTGCTCGGCTGCCCAGCATCCCAGGGAGTAGAGCACGAACGGTCGGCCTCTGCTCCCACAGCCGAAGAGCCAGGGCAAAAAACTTGAGCTGTGCCTCTTCTGCAGAAAGTCAGCTTTGCAACGGTGCCATCCGCATTGCTGTCGCTCCTCGATTTCCCAACTCAAAGTCCATTACAATGGAACCTCTTTGGCACCCGTGCTCGGCTGCCCAGCATCCCAGGGAGTAGAGCATGACCGGTTGGCCTCTGCTCCCACAGCCGAAGAGCCAGGGCAAAAAACTTGAGCTGTGCCTCTTCTGCAGAAAGTCACCTTTGCAACGCTGCCATCCGCATTGCTGTCGCTCCTCCATTTCCCAACTCAAAGTCCATTACAATGGAACCTCTTTGGCACCCGTGCTGGGCTGCCCAGCATCCCAGGGAGTAGAGCACGAACGGTTGGCCTCTGCTCCCACAGCCGAAGAGCCAGGGCAAAAAACTTGAGCTGTGCCTCTTCTGCAGAAAGTCAGCTTTGCAACGGTGCCATCCGCATTGCTGTCGCTCCTCCATTTCCCAACTCAAAGTCCATTACAATGGAACCTCTTTGGCACCCGTGCTGGGCTGCCCAGCATCCCAGGGAGTAGAGCACGAACGGTTGGCCTCTGCTCCCACAGCCGAAGAGCCAAGGCAAAAAACTTGAGCTGTGCCTCTTCTGCAGAAAGTCAGCTTTGCAACGGTGCCATCTGCATTGCTGTCGCTCCTCGATTTCCCAACTCAAAGTCCATTACAATGGAACCTCTTTGGCACCCGTGCCCGGCTGCCCAGCATCCCAGGGAGTAGAGCACGAACGGTTGGCCTCTGCTCCCACAGCCGAAGAGCCAGGGCAAAAAACTTGAGCTGTGCCTCTTCTGCAGAAAGTCAGCTTTGCAACGGTGCCATCTGCATTGCTGTCGCTCCTCGATTTCCCAACTCAAAGTCCATTACAATGGAACCTCTTTGGCACCCGTGCTCGGCTGCCCAGCATCCCAGGGAGTAGAGCACGAACATTCGGCCTCTGCTCCCACAGCCGAAGAGCCAGGGCAAAAAACTTGAGCTGTGCCTCTTCTGCAGAAAGTCAGCTTTGCAACGGTGCCATCCGCATTGCTGTTGCTCCTCCATTTCCCAACTCAAATTCCATTACAATGGAACCTCTTTGGCACCCGTGCTGGGCTGCCCAGCATCCCAGGGAGTAGAGCACGAACGGTTGGCCTCTGCTCCCACAGTCGAAGAGCCAGGGCAAAAAACTTGAGCTGTGCCTCTTCTGCAGAAAGTCAGCTTTGCAACGGTGCCATACACATGGCTGTCACTCCTCCATTTCCCAACTCATAGTCCATTACAATGGAACCTCTTTGGCACCCGTGCTCGGCTGCCCAGCATCCCAGGGAGTAGAGCACGAACGGTTGGCCTCTGCTCCCACAGCCGAATAGCCAGGGCAAAAATCTTGAGCTGTGCCTCTTCTGCAGAAAGTCAGCTTTGCAACGGTGCCATCCGCATTGCTGTCGCTCCTCTATTTCTCAACTCAAAGTTCATTACAATGGAACCTCTTTGGCACCCGTGCCCGGCTGCCCAGCATCCCAGGGAGCAGAGCACGAACGGTTGGCCTCTGCTCCCACAGCCGAAGAGCCAGGGCAAAAATCTTGGGCTGTGCCTCTTCTGCAGAATGTCGGCTTTGCAACGCTGCCATCAGCATTGCTGTCGCTCCTCCATTTCCCAACTCAAAGTCCATTACAATGGAACCTCTTTGGCACCCGTGCTCGGCTGCCCAGCATCCCAGGCAGTAGAGCACGAACAGTTGGCCTCTGCTCCCACAGCCGAAGAGCCAGGGCAAAAATCTTGAGCTGTGCCTCTTCTGCAGAAAGTCAGCTTTGCAACGGTGCCATCCGCATGGCTGTCGCTCCTCGATTTCCCAACTCAAAGTCCATTACAATAGAAACTCTTTGGCACCCGTGCTCGGCTGCCCAGCATCCCAAGGAGTAGAGCACGAACGGTTGGCCTCTGCTCCCACAGCTGAAGAGCCAGGGCAAAAAACTGGAGCTGTGCCTCTTCTGCAGAAAGTCGGCTTTGCAACGCTGCCATCCGCATGGCTGTCGCTCCTCGATTTCCCAACTCAAAGTCCATTACAATGGAACCTCTTTGGCACCCGTGCTCGGCTGCCCAGCATCCCAGGGAGTAGAGCACGAACATTCGACCTCTGCTCCCACAGCCGAAGAGCCAGGGCAAAAAACTTGAGCTGTGCCTCTTCTGCAGAAAGTCAGCTTTGCAACGGTGCCATCTGCATTGCTGTCGCTCCTCGATTTCCCAACTCAAAGTCCGTTACAATGGAACCTCTTTGGCACCCGTGCTCGGCTGCCCAGCATCCCAGGGAGTAGAGCACGAACGGTTGGCCTCTGCTCCCACAGCCGAAGAGCCAGGGCAAAAAACTTGAGCTGTGCCTCTTCTGCAGAAAGTCAGCTTTGCAACGGTGTAATCCGCATTGCTGTCGCTCCTCCATTTCCCAACTCAAAGTCCATTACAATGGAATCTCTTTGGCACCCGTGCTCGGCTGCCCAGCATCCCAGGGAGTAGAGCACGAACGGTCGGCCTCTGCTCCCACAGCCGAAGAGCCAGGGCAAAAAACTTGAGCTGTGCCTCTTCTGCAGAAAGTCAGCTTTGCAACGGTGCCATCCGCATTGCTGTCGCTCCTCGATTTCCCAACTCAAAGTCCATTACAATGGAACCTCTTTGGCACCCGTGCTCGGCTGCCCAGCATCCCAGGGAGTAGAGCATGACCGGTTGGCCTCTGCTCCCGCAGCCGAAGAGCCAGGGCAAAAAACTTGAGCTGTGCCTCTTCTGCAGAAAGTCACCTTTGCAACGCTGCCATCCGCATTGCTGTCGCTCCTCCATTTCCCAACTCAAAGTCCATTACAATGGAACCTCTTTGGCACCCGTGCTCGGCTGCCCAGCATCCCAGGGAGTAGAGCACGAACGGTTGGCCTCTGCTCCCACAGCCGAAGAGCCAGGGCAAAAAACATGAGCTGTGCCTCTTCTGCAGAAAGTCAGCTTTGCAACGGTGCCATCCGCATGGCTGTCGCTCCTCCATTTCCCAACTCAAAGTCCATTACAATGGAACCTCTTTGGCACCCGTGCTCGGCTGCCCAGCATCCCAGGGAGTAGAGCACGAACGGTTGGCCTCTGCTCCCACAGCCGAAGAGCCAGGGCAAAAAACTTGAGCTGTGCCTCTTCTGCAGAAAGTCAGCTTTGCAACGGTGCCATCTGCATTGCTGTCGCTCCTCGATTTCCCAACTCAAAGTCCATTACAATGGAACCTCTTTGGCACCCGTGCCCGGCTGCCCAGCATCCCAGGGAGTAGAGCACGAACGGTTGGCCTCTGCTCCCACAGCCGAAGAGCCAGGGCAAAAAACTTGAGCTGTGCCTCTTCTGCAGAAAGTCAGCTTTGCAACGGTGCCATCTGCATTGCTGTCGCTCCTCGATTTCCCAACTCAAAGTCCATTACAATGGAACCTCTTTGGCACCCGTGCCCGGCTGCCCAGCATGCCAGGGAGTAGAGCACGAACGGTTGGCCTCTGCTCCCACAGCCGAAGAGCCAGGGCAAAAAACTTGAGCTGTGCCTCTTCTGCAGAAAGTCAGCTTTGCAACGGTGCCATCCGCATTGCTGTCGCTCCTCGATTTCCCAACTCAAAGTCCATTACAATGGAACCTCTTTGGCACCCGTGCTCGGCTGCCCAGCATCCCAGGCAGTAGAGCACGAACGGTTGGCCTCTGCTCCCAGAGCCGAAGAGCCAGGGCAAAAAACATGAGCTGTGCCTCTTCTGCAGAAAGTCGGCTTTGCAACGGTGCCATCCATATGACTGTCGCTCCTCCATTTCCCAACTCAAAGTCCATTACAATGGAACCTCTTTGGCACCCGTGCTCGGCTGCCCAGCATCCCAGGGAGTAGAGCACGAACGGTTGGCCTCTGCTCCCACAGCCGAAGAGCCAGGGCAAAAAACTTGAGCTCTGCCTCTTCTGCAGAAAGACAGCTTTGCAACGGTGCCATCCGCATGGCTGTCGCTCCTCGATTTCCCAACTCAAAGTCCATTACAATGGAACCTCTTTGGCACCCGTGCTCGGCTGCCCAGCATCCCAGGGAGTAGAGCACGAACGGTTGGCCTCTGCTCCCACAGCCGAAGAGCCAGGTCAAAAAACTTGAGCTGTGCCTCTTCTGCAGAAAGTCAGCTTTGCAACGGTGCCATCCGCATTGCTGTCGCTCCTCCATTTCCCAACTCAAAGTCCATTACAATGGAACCTCTGACACCCGTGCTCGGCTGCCCAGCATCCCAGGGAGTAGAGCACGAACGGTTGGCCTCTGCTCCCACAGCCGAAGAGCCAGGGCAAAAAACTTGAGCTGTGCCTCTTCTGCTGAAAGTCAGCTTTGCAACGCTGCCATCCGCATTGCTGTCGCTCCTCCATTTCCCAACTCAAAGTCCATTACAATGGAACCTCTTTGGCACCCGTGCTGGGCTGCCCAGCATCCCAGGGAGTAGAGCACGAACATTCGGCCTCTGCTCCCACAGCCGAAGAGCCAGGGCAAAAAACTTGAGCTGTGCCTCTTCTGCAGAAAGTCAGCTTTGCAACGGTGCCATCCGCATTGCTGTTGCTCCTCCATTTCCCAACTCAAATTCCATTACAATGGAACCTCTTTGGCACCCGTGCTGGGCTGCCCAGCATCCCAGGGAGTAGAGCACGAACGGTTGGCCTCTGCTCCCACAGCCGAAGAGCCAGGGCAAAAAACTTGAGCTGTGCCTCTTCTGCAGAAAGTCAGCTTTGCAACGGTGCCATACACATGGCTGTCACTCCTCCATTTCCCAACTCATAGTCCATTACAATGGAACCTCTTTGGCACCCGTGCTCGGCTGCCCAGCATCCCAGGGAGTAGAGCACGAACGGTTGGCCTCTGCTCCCACAGCCGAATAGCCAGGGCAAAAATCTTGAGCTGTGCCTCTTCTGCAGAAAGTCAGCTTTGCAACGGTGCCATCCGCATTGCTGTCGCTCCTCTATTTCTCAACTCAAAGTTCATTACAATGGAACCTCTTTGGCACCCGTGCCCGGCTGCCCAGCATCCCAGGGAGCAGAGCACGAACGGTTGGCCTCTGCTCCCACAGCCGAAGAGCCAGGGCAAAAATCTTGAGCTGTGCCTCTTCTGCAGAATGTCGGCTTTGCAACGCTGCCATCAGCATTGCTGTCGCTCCTCCATTTCCCAACTCAAAGTCCATTACAATGGAACCTCTTTGGCACCCGTGCTCGGCTGCCCAGCATCCCAGGCAGTAGAGCACGAACAGTTGGCCTCTGCTCCCACAGCCGAAGAGCCAGGGCAAAAATCTTGAGCTGTGCCTCTTCTGCAGAAAGTCAGCTTTGCAACGGTGCCATCCGCATGGCTGTCGCTCCTCGATTTCCCAACTCAAAGTCCATTACAATAGAAACTCTTTGGCACCCGTGCTCGGCTGCCCAGCATCCCAAGGAGTAGAGCACGAACGGTTGGCCTCTGCTCCCACAGCTGAAGAGCCAGGGCAAAAAACTGGAGCTGTGCCTCTTCTGCAGAAAGTCGGCTTTGCAACGCTGCCATCCGCATTGCTGTCACTCCTCGATTTCCCAACTCAAAGTCCATTACAATGGAACCTCTTTGGCACCCGTGCTCGGCTGCCCAGCATCCCAGGGAGTAGAGCACGAACATTCGACCTCTGCTCCCACAGCCGAAGAGCCAGGGCAAAAAACTTGAGCTGTGCCTCTTCTGCAGAAAGTCAGCTTTGCAACGGTGCCATCCGCATTGCTGTCGCTCCTCCATTTCCCAACTCAAAGTCCGTTACAATGGAACCTCTTTGGCACCCGTGCTCGGCTGCCCAGCATCCCAGGGAGTAGAGCACAAACGGTTGGCCTCTGCTCCCACAGCCGAAGAGCCAGGGCAAAAAACTTGAGCTGTGCCTCTTCTGCAGAAAGTCAGCTTTGCAACGGTGTAATCCGCATTGCTGTCGCTCCTCCATTTCCCAACTCAAAGTCCATTACAATGGAATCTCTTTGGCACCCGTGCTCGGCTGCCCAGCATCCCAGGGAGTAGAGCACGAACGGTCGGCCTCTGCTCCCACAGCCGAAGAGCCAGGGCAAAAAACTTGAGCTGTGCCTCTTCTGCAGAAAGTCAGCTTTGCAACGGTGCCATCCGCATGGCTGTCGCTCCTCGATTTCCCAACTCAAAGTCCATTACAATGGAACCTCTTTGGCACCCGTGCTCGGCTGCCCAGCATCCCAGGGAGTAGAGCATGAACGGTTGGCCTCTGCTCCAGCAGCCGAAGAGCCACGGCAAAAAACTTGAGCTGTGCCTCTTCTGCAGAAAGTCAGCTTTGCAACGCTGCCATCCGCATTGCTGTCGCTCCTCCATTTCCCAACTCAAAGTCCATTACAATGGAACCTCTTTGGCACCCGTGCTCGGCTGCCCAGCATCCCAGGGAGTAGAGCACGAACGGTTGGCCTCTGCTCCCACAGCCGAAGAGCCAGGGCAAAAATCTTGAGCTGTGCCTCTTCTGCAGAAAGTCAGCTTTGCAACAGTGCCATCCGCATGGCTGTCGCTCCTCCATTTCCCAACTCAAAGTCCATTAGAATGGAACCTCTTTGGCACCCGTGCTGGGCTGCCCAGCATCCCAGGGAGTAGAGCACGAACGGTTGGCCTCTGCTCCCACAGCCGAAGAGCCAAGGCAAAAAACTTGAGCTGTGCCTCTTCTGCAGAAAGTCAGCTTTGCAACGCTGCCATCCGCATTGCTGTCGCTCCTCCATTTCCCAACTCAAAGTCCATTACAATAGAAACTCTTTGGCACCCGTGCTCGGCTGCCCAGCATCCCAGGGAGTAGAGCACGAACGGTTGGCCTCTGCTCCCACAGCCGAAGAGCCAGGGCAAAAAACTTGAGCTGTGCCTCTTCTGCAGAAAGTCAGCTTTGCAACAGTGCCATCCGCATTGCTGTCGCTCCTCCATTTCCCAACTCAAAGTCCATTACAATGGAACCTCTTTGGCACCCGTGCTCGGCTGCCCAGCATCCCAGGCAGTAGAGCACGAACGGTTGGCCTCTGCTCCCACAGCCGAAGAGCCAGGGCAAAAATCTTGAGCTGTGCCTCTTCTGCAGAAAGTCAGCTTTGCAACGGTGCCATCCGCATGGCTGTCGCTCCTCCATTTCCCAACTCAAAGTCCATTACAATGGAACCTCTTTGGCACCCGTGCCCGGCTGCCCAGCATCCCAGGGAGTAGAGCACGAACGGTTGGCCTCTGCTCCCACAGCCGAAGAGCCAGGGCAAAAAACTTGAGCTGTGCCTCTTCTGCAGAAAGTCAGCTTTGCAACGGTGCCATCCGCATTGCTGTCGCTCCTCGATTTCCCAACTCAATGTCCATTACAATGGAACCTCTTTGGCACCCGTGCTGGGCTGCCCAGCATCCCAGGGAGTAGAGCACGAACATTCGGCCTCTGCTCCCACAGCCGAAGAGCCAGGGCAAAAATCTTGAGCTGTGCCTCTTCTGCAGAAAGTCGGCTTTGCAACGCTGAAATCCGCATTGCTGTCACTCCTCCATTTCCCAACTCAAAGTCCATTACAATGGAACCTCTTTGGCACCCGTGCTCGGCTGCCCAGCATCCCAGGGAGTAGAGCACGAACGGTTGGCCTCTATTCCCACAGCTGAAGAGCCAGGGCAAAAAACTGGAGCTGTGCCTCTTCTGCAGAAAGTCGGCTTTGCAACGCTGCCATCCGCATGGCTGTCGCTCTTCGATTTCCCAACTCAAAGTCCATTACAATGGAACCTCTTTGGCACCCGTGCTCGGCTGCCCAGCATCCCAGGGAGTAGAGCACGAACATTCGGCATCTGCTCCCACAGCCGAAGAGCCAGGGCAAAAAACTTGAGCTGTGCCTCTTCTGCAGAAAGTCAGCTTTGCAACGGTGCCATCCGCATTGCTGTCGCTCCTCCATTTCCCAACTCAAAGTCCATTACAATGGAACCTCTTTGGCACCCGTGCTCGGCTGCCCAGCATCCCAGGGAGTAGAGCACGAACGGTTGGCCTCTGCTCCCACAGCCGAAGAGCCAGGGCAAAAAACTTGAGCTGTGCCTCTTCTGCAGAAAGTCAGCTTTGCAACGCTGCCATCCGCATGGCTGTCGCTCCTCGATTTCTCAACTCAAAGTTCATTACAATGGAACCTCTTTGGCACCCGTGCTCGGCTGCCCAGCATCCCAGGGAGTAGAGCACGAACGGTTGGCCTCTGCTCCCACAGCCAAAGAGCCAGGGCAAAAAACTTGAGCTGTGCCTCTTCTGCAGAAAGTCAGCTTTGCAACGGTGCCATCCGCATTGCTGTCGCTCCTCCATTTCCCAACTCAAAGTCCATTACAATGGAACCTCTTTGGCACCCGTGCTGGGCTGCCCAGCATCCCAGGGAGTAGAGCACGACCGGTTGGCCTCTGCTCCCACAGCCGAAGAGCCAGGGCAAAAAACTGGAGCTGTGCCTCTTCTGCAGAAAGTCAGCTTTGCAACGGTGCCATCCACATTGCTGTCGCTCCTCCATTTCCCAACTCAAAGTCCATTACAATGGAACCTCTTTGGCACCCGTGCTCGGCTGCCCAGCATCCCAGGGAGTAGAGCACGAACGGTCGGCCTCTGCTCCCACAGCCGAAGAGCCAGGGCAAAAAACTGGAGCTGTGCCTCTTCTGCAGAAAGTCAGCTTTGCAACGGTGCCATCCGCATGGCTGTCGCTCCTCGATTTCCCAACTCAAAGTCCATTACAATGGAACCTCTTTGGCACCCGTGCTCGGCTGCCCAGCATCCCGGGGAGTAGAGCACAAACGGTTGGCCTCTGCTCCCACAGCCGAAGAGCCAGGGCAAAAAACTTGAGCTGTGCCTCTTCTGCAGAAAGTCAGCTTTGCAACGGTGCCATCCGCATTGCTGTCGCTCCTCGATTTCCCAATTCAAAGTCCATTACAATGGAACCTCTTTGGCACCCGTGCTGGGCTGCCCAACATCCCAGGGAGTAGAGCACGAACGGTTGGCCTCTGCTCCCACAGCCGAAGAGCCAGGGCAAAAAACTTGAGCTGTGCCTCTTCTGCAGAAAGTCGGCTTTGCAACGGTGCCATCCGCATGGCTGTCGCTCCTCCATTTCCCAACTCAAAGTCCATTACAATGGAACCTCTTTGGCACCCGTGCCCGGCTGCCCAGCATCCCAGGGAGTAGAGCACGAACTGTTGGCCTCTGCTCCCACAGCCGAAGAGCCAGGGCAAAAAACTTGAGCTGTGCCTTTTCTACAGAAATTCGGCTTTGCAACGGTGCCATCCGCATTGCTGTCGCTCCTCCATTTCCCAACTCAAAGTCCATTAAAATGGAACCTCTTTGGCACCCGTGCTCGGCTGCCCAGCATCCCGGGGAGTAGAGCACGAACATTCGGCCTATGCTCCCACAGCCGAAGAGCCAGGGCAAAAAACTTGAGCTGTGCCTCTTCTGCAGAAAGTCAGCTTTGCAACGGTGCCATCCGCATGGCTGTCGCTCCTCCATTTCCCAACTCAAAGTCCATTACAATAGAAACTCTTTGGCACCCGTGCTGGGCTGCCCAGCATCCCAGGGAATAGAGCACGAACGGTTGGCCTCTGCTCCCACAGCCGAAGAGCCAGGGCAAAAAACTTGAGCTGTGCCTCTTCTGCAGAAAGTCAGCTTTGCAACGGTGCCATCCGCATTTCTGTCGCTCCTCCATTTCCCAACTCAAAGTCCATTACAATGGAACCTCTTTGGCACCCGTGCCCGGCTGCCCAGCATCCCAGGGAGTAGAGCACGAGCGGTTGGCCTCTGCTCCCACAGCCGAAGAGCCAGGGCAAAAAACTTGAGCTGTGCCTCTTCTGCAGAAAGTCAGCTTTGCAACGCTGCCATCCGCATTGCTGTCGCTCCTCCATTTCCCAACTCAAAGTCCATTACAATAGAAACTCTTTGGCACCCGTGCTCGGCTGCCCAGCATCCCAGGGAGTAGAGCACGAACGGTTGGCCTCTGCTCCCACAGCCGAAGAGCCAGGGCAAAAAACTTGAGCTGGGCCTCTTCTGCAGAAAGTCAGCTTTGCAACGGTGCCATCCGCATTGCTGTCGCTCCTCCATTTCCCAAATCAAAGTCCATTACAATGGAACCTCTTTGGCACCCGTGCTCGGCTGCCCAGCATCCCAGGGAGTAGAGCACGAACGGTCGGCCTCTGCTCCCACAGCTGAAGAGCCAGGGCAAAAAACTGGAGCTGTGCCTCTTCTGCAGAAAGTCAGCTTTGCAACGGTGCCATCAGCATTGCTGTCGATCCTCCATTTCCCAACTCAAAGTCCATTACAATGGAACCTCTTTGGCACCCGTGCTCGGCTGCCCAGCATCCCGGGGAGTAGAGCACGAACGGTTGGCCTCTGCTCCCACAGCCGAAGAGCCAGGGCAAAAATCTTGAGCTGTGCCTCTTCTGCAGAAAGTCAGCTTTGCAACACTGCCATCCGCATGGCTGTCGCTCCTCGATTTCCCAACTCAAAGTTCATTACAATGGAACCTCTTTGGCACCCGTGCCCGGCTGCCCAGCATCCCAGGGAGTAGAGCACGAACGGCTGGCCTCTGCTCCCACAGCCGAAGAGCCAGGGCAAAAAACTTGAGCTGTGCCTCTTCTGCAGAAAGTCAGCTTTGCAACGGTGCCATCCGCATTGCTGTCGCTCCTCCATTTCCCAACTCAAAGTCCATTACAATGGAACCTCTTTGGCACCCGTGCTGGGCTGCCCAGCATCCCAGGGAGTAGAGCACGAACGGTTGGCCTCTGCTCCCACAGCCGAAGAGCCAGGGCAAAAAACTTGAGCTGTGCCTCTTCTGCGGAAAGTCAGCTTTGCAACGGTGCCATCCGCATTGCTGTCGCTCCTCCATTTCCCAACTCAAAGTCCATTACAATGGAACCTCTTTGGCACCCGTGCTGGGCTGCCCAGCATCCCAGGGAGTACAGCACAAACGGTTGGCCTCTGCTCCCACAGCCGAAGAGCCAGGGCAAAAAACTTGAGCTGTGCCTCTTCTGCAGAAAGTCAGCTTTGCAACGCTGCCATCCGCATTGCTGTCGCTCCTCCATTTCTCAACTCAAAGTCCATTACAATGGAACCTCTTTGGCACCCGTGCCCGGCTGCCCAGCATCCCAGGGAGTAGAGCACGAACGCTGGGCCTCTGCTCCCACAGCCGAAGAGCCAGGGCAAAAATCTTGAGCTGTGCCTCTTCTGCAGAAAGTCGGCTTTGCAATGCTGCCATCCGCATGGCTGTCGCTCCTCGATTTCTCAACTCAAAGTCCATTACAATGGAACCTCTTTGGCACCCGTGCTGGGCTGCCCAGCATCCCAGGGAGTAGAGCACGAACATTCGGCCTCTGCTCCCACAGCCGAAGAGCCAGGGCAAAAAACTTGAGCTGTGCCTCTTCTGCAGAAAGTCGGCTTTGCAACGGTGCCATCCGCATTGCTGTCGCTCCTCCATTTCCCAACTCAAAGTCCATTACAATGGAACCTCTTTGGCACCCGTGCTCGGCTGCCCAGCATCCCAGGGAGTAGAGCACGAACGGTCGGCCTCTGCTCCCACAGCCGAAGAGCCAGGGCAAAAAACTGGAGCTGTGCCTCTTCTGCAGAAAGTCAGCTTTGCAACGGTGCCATCCGCATGGCTGTCGCTCCTCCATTTCCCAACTCAAAGTCCATTACAATGGAACCTCTTTGGCACCCGTGCTGGGCTGCCCAGCATCCCAGGGATTAGAGCACGAACATTCTGCCTCTGCTCCGACAGCCGAAGAGCCAGGGCAAAAAACTGGAGCTGTGCCTCTTCTGCAGAAAGTCAGCTTTGCAACGGTGCCATTCGCATTGCTGTCGCTCCTCGATTTCCCAACTCAAAGTCCATTACAATGGAACCTCTTTGGCACCCGTGCTCGGCTGCCCAGCATCCCAGGGAGTAGAGCACGAACGGTTGGCCTCTGCTCCCACAGCCGAAGAGCCAGGGCAAAAAACTTGAGCTGTGCCTCTTCTGCAGAAAGTCAGCTTTGCAACGGTGCCATCCGCATTGCTGTCGCTCCTCCATTTCCCAACTCAAAGTCCATTACAATGGAACCTCTTTGGCACCCGTGCTGGGCTGCCCAGCATCCCAGGGAGTAGAGCGCGAACGGTTGGCCTCTGCTCCCACAGCCGAAGAGCCAGGGCAAAAAACTGGAGCTGTGCCTCTTCTGCAGAAAGTCGGCTTTGCAACGGTGCCATCCGCATGGCTGTCGCTCCTCCATTTCCCAACTCAAAGTCCATTACAATGGAACCTCTTTGGCACCCGTGCTGGGCTGCCCAGCATCCCAGGGAGTAGAGCACGAACGGTTGGCCTCTGCTCCCACAGCCAAAGAGCCAGGGCAAAAAACTGGAGCTGTGCCTCTTCTGCAGAAAGTCAGCTTTGCAACGGTGCCATCCGCATGGCTGTCGCTCCTCCATTTCCCAACTCAAAGTCCATTACAATGAAACCTCTTTGGCACTCGTGCCCGGCTGCCCAGCATCCCAGGGAGTAGAGCACGAACATTCGGCCTCTGCTCCCACAGCCGAAGAGCCAGGGCAAAAAACTTGAGCTGTGCCTCTTCTGCAGAAAGTCAGCTTTGCAACGGTGCCATCCGCATTGCTGTCGCTCCTCCATTTCCCAACTCAAAGTCCATTACAATGGAACATCTTTGGCACCCGTGCTCGGCTGCCCAGCATCCCAGGGAGTAGAGCACGAACGGTTGGCCTCTGCTCCCACAGCCGAAGAGCCAGGGCAAAAAACTTGAGCTGTGCCTCTTCTGCAGAAAGTCAGCTTTGCAACGGTACCATCTGCATTGCTGTCGCTCCTCGATTTCCCAACTCAGTCCATTACAATGGAACCTCTTTGGCACCCGTGCTGGGCTGCCCAGCATCCCAGGGAGTAGAGCACGAACGGTTGGCCTCTGCTCCCACAGCCGAAGAGCCAGGGCAAAAAACTTGAGCTGTGCCTCTTCTGCAGAAAGTCAGCTTTGCAACAGTGCCATCCGCATTGCTGTCGCTCCTCCATTTCCCAACTCAAAGTCCATTACAATGGAACCTCTTTGGCACCCGTGCTCGGCTGCCCAGCATGCCAGGGAGTAGAGCACGAACGGTTGGCCTCTGCTCCCACAGCCGAAGAGCCAGGGCAAAAAACTTGAGCTGTGCCTCTTCTGCAGAAAGTCAGCTTTGCAACGGTGCCATCCGCATTGCTGTCGCTCCTCGATTTCCCAACTCAAAGTCCATTACAATGGAACCTCTTTGGCACCCGTGCTGGGCTGCCCAACATCCCAGGGAGTAGAGCACGAACGGTTGGCCTCTGCTCCCACAGCCGAAGAGCCAGGGCAAAAAACTTGAGCTGTGCCTCTTCTGCAGAAAGTCAGCTTTGCAACGGTGCCATCCGCATGGCTGTAGCTCCTCCATTTCCCAACTCAAAGTCCATTACAATGGAACATCTTTGGCACTCGTGCCCGGCTGCCCAGCATCCCAGGGAGTAGAGCACGAACATTCGGCCTCTGCTCCCACAGCCAAAGAGCCAGGGCAAAAAACTTGAGCTGTGCCTTTTCTACAGAAATTCGGCTTTGCAGCGGTGCCATCCGCATTGCTGTCGCTCCTCCATTTCCCAACTCAAAGTCCATTACAATGGAACCTCTTTGGCACCCGTGCTCGGCTGCCCAGCATCCCAGGGAGTAGAGCACGAACGGTTGGCCTCTGCTCCCACAGCCAAAGAGCCAGGGCAAAAAACTTGAGCTGTGCCTCTTCTGCAGAAAGTCGGCTTTGCAACGGTGCCATCCGCATGGCTGTCGCTCCTCGATTTCCCAACTCAAAGTCCATTACAATGGAACCTCTTTGGCACCCATGCTGGGCTGCCCAGCATCCCAGGGAGTAGAGCACGAACGGTTGGCCTCTGCTCCCACAGCCGAATAGCCAGGGCAAAAAACTGGAGCTGTGCCTCTTCTGCAGAAAGTCAGCTTTGCAACGGTGCCATCCGCATTGCTGTCGCTCCTCGATTTCCCAACTCAAAGTCCATTACAATGGAACCTCTTTGGCACCCGTGCTGGGCTGCCCAGCATCCCAGGGAGTAGAGCACGAACGGTTGGCCTCTGCTCCCACAGCCGAAGAGCCAGGGCAAAAAACTTGAGCTTTGCCTCTTCTGCAGAAAGTCAGCTTTGCAGCGGTGCCATCCGCATTGCTGTCGCTCCTCCATTTCCCAACTCAAAGTCCATTACAATGGAACCTCTTTGGCACCCGTGCTCTGCTGCTCAGCATCCCAGGGAGTAGAGCACGAACATTCGGCCTCTGCTCCCACAGCCGAAGAGCCAGGGCAAAAAACTTGAGCTGTGCCTCTTCTGCAGAAAGTCAGCTTTGCAACGGTGCCATCCGCATTGCTGTCGCTCCTCGATTTGCCAACTCAAAGTCCATTACAATGGAACCTCTTTGGCACCCGTGCTCGGCTGCCCAGCATCCCAGGGAGTAGAGCACGAACGGTTGGCCTCTGCTCCCACAGCCGAAGAGCCAGGGCAAAAAACTTGAGCTGTGCCTCTTCTGCAGAAAGTCAGCTTTGCAGCGGTACCATCTGCATTGCTGTCGCTCCTCCATTTCCCAACTCAAAGTCCATTACAATGGAACCTCTTTGGCACCCGTGCTGGGCTGCCCAGCATCCCAGGGAGTAGAGCACGAACGGTTGGCCTCTGCTCCCACAGTCGAAGAGCCAGGGCAAAAAACTTGAGCTGTGCCTCTTCTGCAGAAAGTCGGCTTTGCAACGCTGCCATCCGCATTGCTGTCGCTTCTCGATTTCCCAACTCAAAGTCCATTACAATGGAACCTCTTTGGCACCCGTGCTCGGCTGCCCAGCATCCCAGGGAGTAGAGCACGAACATTCGGCCTCTGCTCCCACAGCCGAAGAGCCAGGGCAAAAAACTTGAGCTGTGCCTCTTCTGCAGAAAGTCAGCTTTGCAACGGTGCCATCCGCATTGCTGTCGATCCTCAATTTCCCAACTCAAAGTCCATTACAATGGAACCTCTTTGGCTCCCGTGCTCGGCTGCCCAGCATCCCAGGGAGTAGAGCACGAACGGTTGGCCTCTGCTCCCACAGCCGAAGAGCCAGGGCAAAAAACTTGAGCTGTGCCTCTTCTGCAGAAAGTCGGCTTTGCAACGGTGCCATCAGCATTGCTGTCGCTCCTCCATTTCCCAACTCAAAGTCCATTACAATGGAACCTCTTTGGCACCCGTGCTCGGCTGCCCAGCATCCCAGGGAGTAGAGCACGAACGGTCGGCCTCTGCTCCCACAGCCGAAGAGCCAGGGCAAAAAACTGGAGCTGTGCCTCTTCTGCAGAAAGTCAGCTTTGCAACGGTGCCATCCGCATGGCTGTCGCTCCTCCATTTCCCAACTCAAAGTCCATTACAATGGAACCTCTTTGGCACCCGTGCTGGGCTGCCCAGCATCCCAGGGATTAGAGCACGAACATTCTGCCTCTGCTCCGACAGCCGAAGAGCCAGGGCAAAAAACTTGAGCTGTGCCTCTTCTGCAGAAAGTCAGCTTTGCAACGGTGCCATCCGCATGGCTGTCGCTCCTCCATTTCCCAACTCAAAGTCCATTACAATGGAACCTCTTTGGCACCCGTGCTCGGCTGCCCAGCATCCCAGGGAGTAGAGCACGAACGGTTGGCCTCTGCTCCCACAGCCGAAGAGCCAGGGCAAAAAACTTGACCTGTGCCTCTTCTGCAGAAAGTCAGCTTTGCAACGGTGCCATCCGCATTGCTGTCGCTCCTCCATTTCCCAACTCAAAGTCCATTACAATGGAACCTCTTTGGCACCCGCGCTGGGCTGCCCAGCATCCCAGGGAGTAGAGCACGAACGGTTGGCCTCTGCTCCCACAGCCGAAGAGCCAGGGCAAAAAACTTGAGCTGTGCCTCTTCTGCAGAAAGTCAGCTTTGCAACGCTGCCATCCGCATTGCTGTCGCTCCTCCATTTCCCAACTCAAAGTCCATTAGAATGAAACCTCTTTGGCACCCGTGCTGGGCTGCCCAGCATCCCAGGGAGTAGAGCGCGAACGGTTGGCCTCTGCTCCCACAGCCGAAGAGCCAGGGCAAAAAACTTGAGCTGTGCCTCTTCTGCAGAAAGTCAGCTTTGCAACGGTGCCATCCGCATTGCTGTCGCTCCTCCATTTCCCAACTCAAAGTCCATTACAATGGAACCTCTTTGGCACCCGTGCCCGGCTGCCCAGCATCCCAGGGACTAGAGCACGAACGGTTGGCCTCTGCTCCCACAGCCAAAGAGCCAGGGCAAAAAACTTGAGCTGTGCCTCTTCTGCAGAAAGTCAGCTTTGCAACGGTGCCATCCGCATGGCTGTCGCTCCTCCATTTCCCAACTCAAAGTCCATTACAATGAAACCTCTTTGGCACCCGTGCTCGGCTGCTCAGCATCCCAGGGAGTAGAGCACGAACATTCGGCCTCTGCTCCCACAGCCGAAGAGCCAGGGCAAAAAACTTGAGCTGTGCCTCTTCTGCAGAAAGTCAGCTTTGCAACGGTGCCATCCGCATTGCTGTCGCTCCTCGATTTCCCAACTCAAAGTCCATTACAATGGAACATCTTTGGCAGCCGTGCTGGGCTGCCCAGCATCCCAGGGAGTAGAGCACGAACGGTTGGCCTCTGCTCCCACAGCCGAAGAGCCAGGGCAAAAAACTTGAGCTGTGCCTCTTCTGCAGAAAGTCAGCTTTGCAACGGTACCATCTGCATTGCTGTCGCTCCTCGATTTCCCAACTCAATCCATTACAATGGAACCTCTTTGGCACCCGTGCTGGGCTGCCCAGCATCCCAGGGAGTAGAGCACGAACGGTTGGCCTCTGCTCCCACAGCCAAAGAGCCAGGGCAAAAAACTTGAGCTGTGCCTCTTCTGCAGAAAGTCAGCTTTGCAACAGTGCCATCCGCATTGATGTCGCTCCTCCATTTCCCAACTCAAAGTCCATTACAATGGAACCTCTTTGGCACCCGTGCTCGGATGCCCAGCATGCCAGGGAGTAGAGCACGAACGGTTGGCCTCTGCTCCCACAGCCGAAGAGCCAGGGCAAAAAACTTGAGCTGTGCCTCTTCTGCAGAAAGTCAGCTTTGCAACGGTGCCATCCGCATTGCTGTCGCTCCTCGATTTCCCAACTCAAAGTCCATTACAATGGAACCTCTTTGGCACCCGTGCTGGGCTGCCCAACATCCCAGGGAGTAGAGCACGAACGGTTGGCCTCTGCTCCCACAGCCGAAGAGCCAGGGCAAAAAACTTGAGCTGTGCCTCTTCTGCAGAAAGTCAGCTTTGCAACGCTGCCATCCGCATGGCTGTAGCTCCTCCATTTCCCAACTCAAAGTCCATTACAATGGAACATCTTTGGCACTCGTGCCCGGCTGCCCAGCATCCCAGGGAGTAGAGCACGAACATTCGGCCTCTGCTCCCACAGCCGAAGAGCCAGGGCAAAAAACTTGAGCTGTGCCTTTTCTACAGAAATTCGGCTTTGCAACGGTGCCATCCGCATTGCTGTCGCTCCTCCATTTCCCAACTCAAAGTCCATTACAATGGAACCTCTTTGGCACCCGTGCTGGGCTGCCCAGCATCCCAGGGAGTAGAGCACGAACGGTTGGCCTCTGCTCCCACAGCCAAAGAGCCAGGGCAAAAAACTTGAGCTGTGCCTCTTCTGCAGAAAGTCGGCTTTGCAACGGTGCCATCCGCATGGCTGTCGCTCCTCGATTTCCCAACTCAAAGTCCATTACAATGGAACCTCTTTGGCACCCATGCTGGGCTGCCCAGCATCCCAGGGAGTAGAGCACGAACGGTTGGCCTCTGCTCCCACAGCCGAATAGCCAGGGCAAAAAACTGGAGCTGTGCCTCTTCTGCAGAAAGTCAGCTTTGCAACGGTGCCATCCGCATTGCTGTCGCTCCTCCATTTCCCAACTCAAAGTCCATTACAATGGAACCTCTTTGGCACCCGTGCTGGGCTGCCCAGCATCCCAGGGAGTAGAGCACGAACGGTTGGCCTCTGCTCCCACAGCCGAAGAGCCAGGGCAAAAAACTTGAGCTTTGCCTCTTCTGCAGAAAGTCAGCTTTGCAACGGTGCCATCCGCATTGCTGTCGCTCCTCCATTTCCCAACTCAAAGTCCATTACAATGGAACCTCTTTGGCACCCGTGCTCTGCTGCTCAGCATCCCAGGGAGTAGAGCACGAACATTCGGCCTCTGCTCCCACAGCCGAAGAGCCAGGGCAAAAAACTTGAGCTGTGCCTCTTCTGCAGAAAGTCAGCTTTGCAACGGTGCCATCCGCATTGCTGTCGCTCCTCCATTTCCCAACTGAAAGTCCATTACAATGGAACCTCTTTGGCACCCGTGCTGGGCTGCCCAGCATCCCAGGGAGTAGAGCACGAACGGTTGGCCTCTGCTCCCACAGCCGAAGAGCCAGGGCAAAAAACTTGAGCTGGGCCTCTTCTGCAGAAAGTCAGCTTTGCAGCGGTACCATCTGCATTGCTGTCGCTCCTCCATTTCCCAACTCAAAGTCCATTACAATGGAACCTCTTTGGCACCCGTGCTGGGCTGCCCAGCATCCCAGGGAGTAGAGCACGAACGGTTGGCCTCTGCTCCCACAGTCGAAGAGCCAGGGCAAAAAACTTGAGCTGTGCCTCTTCTGCAGAAAGTCAGCTTTGCAATGGTGCCATCCGCATTGCTGTCGCTCCTCCATTTCCCAACTCAAAGTCCATTACAATGGAACCTCTTTGGCACCCGTGCTCGGCTGCCCAGCATGCCAGGGAGTAGAGCACGAACGGTTGGCCTCTGCTCCCACAGCCGAAGAGCCAGGGCAAAAAACTTGAGCTGTGCCTCTTCTGCAGAAAGTCAGCTTTGCAACGGTGCCATCCGCATTGCTGTCGCTCCTCCATTTCCCAACTCAAAGTCCATTACAATGGAACCTCTTTGGCACCCGTGCTCGGCTGCCCAGCATCCCGGGGAGTAGAGCACGAACGGTTGGCCTCTGCTCCCACAGCCGAAGAGCCAGGGCAAAAAACTTGAGCTGTGCCTCTTCTGCAGAAATTCGGCTTTGCAACGCTGCCATCCGCATTGCTTTCGGTCCTCAATTTCCCAACTCAAAGTCCATTACAATGGAACTTCTTTGGCACCCGTGCTGGGCTGCCCAGCATCCCAGGGAGTAGAGCACGAACGGTTGGCCTCTGCTCCCACAGCCGAAGAGCCAGGGCAAAAAACTGGAGCTGTGCCTCTTCTGCAGAAAGTCAGCTTTGCAACGGTGCCATCGGCATTGCTGTCGCTCCTCCATTTCCCAACTCAAAGTCCATTACAATGGAACCTCTTTGGCACCCGTGCTGGGCTGCCCAACATCCCAGGGAGTAGAGCACGAACGGTTGGCCTCTGCTCCCACAGCCGAAGAGCCAGGGCAAAAAACTTGAGCTGTGCCTCTTCTGCAGAAAGTCAGCTTTGCAACGGTGCCATCCGCATGGCTGTAGCTCCTCCATTTCCCATCTCAAAGTCCATTACAATGGAACATCTTTGGCACTCGTGCCCGGCTGCCCAGCATCCCAGGGAGTAGAGCACGAACATTCGGCCTCTGCTCCCACAGCCGAAGAGCCAGGGCAAAAAACTTGAGCTGTTCCTCTTCTGCAGAAAGTCAGCTTTGCAACGGTGCCATCCGCATGGCTGTCGCTCCTCGATTTCCCAACTCAAAGTCCATTACAATGGAACATCTTTGGCAGCCGTGCTCGGCTGCCCAGCATCCCAGGGAGTAGAGCACAAACGGTTGGCCTCTGCTCCCACAGCCGAAGAGCCAGGGCAAAAAACTTGAGCTGTGCCTCTTCTGCAGAAAGTCAGCTTTGCAACGGTGACATCTGCATTGCTGTCGCTCCTCGTTTTCCCAACTCAAAGTCCATTACAATGGAACCTCTTTGGCACCCGTGCTCGGCTGCCCAGCATCCCAGGGAGTAGAGCACGAACATTCGGCCTCTGCTCGCACAGCCGAAGAGCCACGGCAAAAAACTGGAGCTGTGCCTCTTCTGCAGAAAGTCAGCTTTGCAACGGTGCCATCCGCATGGCTGTCGCTCCTCGATTTCCCAACTCAAACTCCATTACAATGGAACCTCTTTGGCACCCGTGCTGGGCTGCCCAGCATCCCAGGGAGTAGAGCACGAACGGTTGGCCTCTGCTCCCACAGCCGAAGAGCCAGGGCAAAAAACTTGAGCTGTGCCTCTTCTGCAGAAAGTCAGCTTTGCAACGGTGCCATCCGCATTGCTGGCGCTCCTCGATTTCCCAACTCAAAGTCCATTACAATGGAACCTCTTTGGCACCCGTGCTCGGCTGCCCAGCGTCCCAGGCAGTAGAGCACGAACGGTTGGCCTCTGCTCCCACAGCCGAAGAGCCAGGGCAAAAAACTTGAGCTGTGCCTCTTCTGCAGAAAGTCAGCTTTGCAACGGTGCCATCCGCATTGCTGTCGCTCCTCCATTTCCCAACTCAAAGTCCATTACAATGGAACCTCTTTGGCACCCGTGCTCGGCTGCCCAGCATCCCAGGGAGTAGAGCACAAACGGTTGGCCTCTGCTCCCACAGCCAAAGAGCCAGGGCAAAAAACTTGAGCTGTGCCTCTTCTGCAGAAAGTCGGCTTTGCAACGGTGACATCCGCATTGCTGTCGCTCCTCGTTTTCCCAACTCAAAGTCCATTACAATGGAACCTCTTTGGTACCCGTGCTGGGCTGCCCAGCATCCCAGGGAGTAGAGCACGAACGGTTGGCCTCTGCTCCCACAGCCAAAGAGCCAGGGCAAAAAACTTGAGCTGTGCCTCTTCTGCAGAAAGTCAGCTTTGCAACGGTGCCATCCGCATTGCTGTCGCTCCTCCATTTCCCAACTCAAAGTCCATTACAATGGAACCTCTTTGGCACCCGTGCCCGGCTGCCCAGCATCCCAGGGAGTAGAGCACGAACGGTTGGCCTCTGCTCCCACAGCCGAAGAGCCAGGTCAAAAAACTTGAGCTGTGCCTCTTCTGCAGAAAGTCAGCTTTGCAACGGTGCCATCCGCATTGCTGTCGCTCCTCCATTTCCCAACTCAAAGTCCATTACAATGGAACCTCTTTGGCACCCGTGCCCGGCTGCCCAGCGTCCCAGGGAGTAGAGCACGAACGGTTGGCCTCTGCTCCCACAGCCGAAGAGCCAGGGCAAAAAACTTGAGCTGTGCCTCTTCTGCAGAAAGTCAACTTTGCAACGGTGCCATCCGCATTGCTGTCGCTCCTCCATTTCCCAACTCAAAGTCCATTACAATGGAACCTCTTTAGCACCCGTGCTCGGCTGCCCAGCATCCCAGGGAGTACAGCACGAACGGTTGGCCTCTGCTCCCACAGCCGAAGAGCCAGGGCAAAAAACTGGAGCTGTGCCTCTTCTGCAGAAAGTCAGCTTTGCAACGCTGCCATCCGCATTGCTGTCGCTCCTCAATTTCCCAACTCAAAGTCCATTACAATGGAACCTCTTTGGCACCCGTGCTCGGATGCCCAGCATCCCAGGGAGTAGAGCACGAACATACGGCCTCTGCTCCCACAGCTGAAGAGCCAGGGCAAAAAACTTGAGCTGTGCCTCTTCTGCAAAAATTCAGCTTTGCAACGGTGCCATCCGCATTGCTGTCGCTCCTCCATTTCCCAACTCAAAGTCCATTACAATGGAAAGTCTTTGGCACACGTGCTGGGCAGCCCAGCATCCCAGGGAGTAGAGCACGAACGATTGGCCTCTGCTCCCACAGCCGAAGAGGCAGGGCAAAAAACTTGACCTGTGCCTCTTCTGCAGAAAGTCAGCTTTGCAACGGTGACATCCGCATGGCTGTCGCTCCTCGATTTCCCAACTCAAAGTGCATTACAATGGAACCTCTTTGGCACCCGTGCTCGGCTGCCCAGCATCCCAGGGAGTAGAGCACGAACGGTTGGCCTCTGCTCCCACAGCCAAAGAGCCAGGGCAAAAAACTGGAGCTGTGCCTCTTCTGCAGAAAGTCAGCTTTGCAACGGTGCCATCCGCATTGCTGTCGCTCCTCCATTTCCCAACTCAAAGTCCATTACAATGGAACCTCTTTGGCACCCGTGCTCGGCTGCCCAGCATCCCAGGGAGTAGAGCACGAACGGTTGGCCTCTGCTCCCACAGCCGAAGAGCCAGGGCAAAAAACTTGACCTGTGCCTCTTCTGCAGAAAGTCTGCTTTGCAACAGTGCCATCCGCATGGCTGTCGCTCCTCGATTTCCCAACTCAAAGTCCATTACAATGGAACCTCTTTGGCACCCGTGCTCGGCTGCCCAGCATCCCAGGGAGTAGAGCACGAACGGTTGGCCTCTGCTCCCACAGCCGAAGAGGCAGGGCAAAAAACTTGAGCTGTGCCTCTTCTGCAGAAAGTCAGCTTTGCAACGGTGCCATCCGCATTGCTGTCGCTCCTCGATTTCCCAACTCAAAGTCCATTACAATGGAACCTCTTTGGCACCCGTGCTGGGCTGCCCAGCATCCCAGGCAGTAGAGCACGAACGGTTGGCCTCTGCTCCCGCAGGTGAAGAGCCAGGGCAAAAAACTTGAGCTGTGCCTCTTCTGCAGAAAGTCAGCTTTGCAACGCTGCCATCCGCATTGCTGTCGCTCCTCGATTTACCAACTCAAAGTCCATTACAATGGAACCTCTTTGGCACCCGTGCTCGGCTGCCCAGCATCCCAGGGAGTAGAGCACGAACGGTTGGCCTCTGCTCCCACAGCCGAAGAGGCAGGGCAAAAAACTTGAGCTGTGCCTCTTCTGCAGAAAGTCAGCTTTGCAACAGTGCCATCCGCATGGCTGTCGCTCCTCCATTTCCCAACTCAAAGTCCATTACAATGGAACCTCTTTGGCACCCGTGCTGGGCTGCCCAGCATCCCAGGGAGTAGAGCACAAACGGTTGGCCTCTGCTCCCACAGCCGAAGAGCCAGGGCAAAAAACTTGAGCTGTGCCTCTTCTGCAGAAAGTCTGCTTTGCAACGGTGCCATCCGCATGGCTGTCGCTCCTCGATTTCCCAACTCAAAGTCCATTACAATGGAACCTCTTTGGCACCCGTGCTCGGCTGCCCAGCATCCCAGGGAGTAGAGCACAAACGGTTGGCCTCTGCTCCCACAGCCGAAGAGCCAAGGCAAAAAACTTGAGCTGTGCCTCTTCTGCAGAAAGTCAGCTTTGCAACGGTGCCATCCGCATTGCTGTCGCTCCTCGATTTCCCAACTCAAAGTCCATTACAATGGAACCTCTTTGGCACCCGTGCTGGGCTGCCCAGCATCCCAGAGAGTAGAGCACGAACATTCGGCCTCTGCTCCCACAGCCGAAGAGCCAGGGCAAAAAACTTGAGCTGTGCCTCTTCTGCAGAAAGTCAGCTTTGCAACGGTGCCATCCACATTGCTGTCGCTCCTCGATTTCCCAACTCAAAGTCCATTACAATGGAACCTCTTTGGCACCCGTGCTGGGCTGCCCAGCATCCCAGGGAGTAGAGCACGAACGGTTGGCCTCTGCTCCCACAGCCGAAGAGCCAGGGCAAAAAACTTGAGCTGTGCCTCTTCTGCAGAAAGTCAGCTTTGCAACGGTGCCATCCGCATTGCTGTCGCTCCTCGATTTCTCAACTCAAAGTCCATTACAATGGAACCTCTTTGGCACCCGTGCTGGGCTGCCCAGCATCCCAGGGAGTAGAGCACGAACGGTTGGCCTCTGCTCCCACAGCCGAAGAGCCAGGGCAAAAAACTTGAGCTGTGCCTCTTCTGCAGAAAGTCAGCTTTGCAACGGTGCCATCCGCATGGCTGTCGCTCCTCGATTTCCCAACTCAAAGTCCATTACAATGGAACCTCTTTGGCACCCGTGCCCGGCTGCCCAGCATCCCAGGGAGTAGAGCATGAACATTCGGCCTCTGCTCCCACAGCCAAAGAGCCAGGGCAAAAAACTTGAGCTGTGCCTCTTCTGCAGAAAGTTCAGCTTTGCAACGGTGCCATCCGCATGGCTGTCGCTCCTCCATTTCCCAACTCAAAGTCCATTACAATGGAACCTCTTTGGCACCCGTGCTCGGATGCCCAGCATCCCAGGGAGTAGAGCACGAACATACGGCCTCTGCTCCCACAGCTGAAGAGCCAGGGCAAAAAACTTGAGCTGTGCCTCTTCTGCAAAAATTCAGCTTTGCAACGGTGCCATCCGCATTGCTGTCGCTCCTCCATTTCCCAACTCAAAGTCCATTACAATGGAAAGTCTTTGGCACACGTGCTGGGCAGCCCAGCATCCCAGGGAGTAGAGCACGAACGATTGGCCTCTGCTCCCACAGCCGAAGAGGCAGGGCAAAAAACTTGACCTGTGCCTCTTCTGCAGAAAGTCAGCTTTGCAACGGTGACATCCGCATGGCTGTCGCTCCTCGATTTCCCAACTCAAAGTGCATTACAATGGAACCTCTTTGGCACCCGTGCTCGGCTGCCCAGCATCCCAGGGAGTAGAGCACGAACGGTTGGCCTCTGCTCCCACAGCCAAAGAGCCAGGGCAAAAAACTGGAGCTGTGCCTCTTCTGCAGAAAGTCAGCTTTGCAACGGTGCCATCCGCATTGCTGTCGCTCCTCCATTTCCCAACTCAAAGTCCATTACAATGGAACCTCTTTGGCACCCGTGCTCGGCTGCCCAGCATCCCAGGGAGTAGAGCACGAACGGTTGGCCTCTGCTCCCACAGCCGAAGAGCCAGGGCAAAAAACTTGACCTGTGCCTCTTCTGCAGAAAGTCTGCTTTGCAACAGTGCCATCCGCATGGCTGTCGCTCCTCCATTTCCCAACTCAAAGTCCATTACAATGGAACCTCTTTGGCACCCGTGCTCGGCTGCCCAGCATCCCAGGGAGTAGAGCACGAACGGTTGGCCTCTGCTCCCACAGCCGAAGAGCCAGGGCAAAAAACTTGACCTGTGCCTCTTCTGCAGAAAGTCAGCTTTGCAACGGTGCCATCCGCATTGCTGTCGCTCCTCGATTTCCCAACTCAAAGTCCATTACAATGGAACCTCTTTGGCACCCGTGCTGGGCTGCCCAGCATCCCAGGCAGTAGAGCACGAACGGTTGGCCTCTGCTCCCGCAGGTGAAGAGCCAGGGCAAAAAACTTGAGCTGTGCCTCTTCTGCAGAAAGTCAGCTTTGCAACGCTGCCATCCGCATTGCTGTCGCTCCTCGATTTACCAACTCAAAGTCCATTACAATGGAACCTCTTTGGCACCCGTGCTCGGCTGCCCAGCATCCCAGGGAGTAGAGCACGAACGGTTGGCCTCTGCTCCCACAGCCGAAGAGGCAGGGCAAAAAACTTGAGCTGTGCCTCTTCTGCAGAAAGTCAGCTTTGCAACAGTGCCATCCGCATGGCTGTCGCTCCTCCATTTCCCAACTCAAAGTCCATTACAATGGAACCTCTTTGGCACCCGTGCTGGGCTGCCCAGCATCCCAGGGAGTAGAGCACAAACGGTTGGCCTCTGCTCCCACAGCCGAAGAGCCAGGGCAAAAAACTTGAGCTGTGCCTCTTCTGCAGAAAGTCTGCTTTGCAACGGTGCCATCCGCATGGCTGTCGCTCCTCGATTTCCCAACTCAAAGTCCATTACAATGGAACCTCTTTGGCACCCGTGCTCGGCTGCCCAGCATCCCAGGGAGTAGAGCACAAACGGTTGGCCTCTGCTCCCACAGCCGAAGAGCCAGGGCAAAAAACTTGAGCTGTGCCTCTTCTGCAGAAAGTCAGCTTTGCAACGGTGCCATCCGCATTGCTGTCGCTCCTCGATTTCCCAACTCAAAGTCCATTACAATGGAACCTCTTTGGCACCCGTGCTGGGCTGCCCAGCATCCCAGAGAGTAGAGCACGAACATTCGGCCTCTGCTCCCACAGCCGAAGAGCCAGGGCAAAAAACTTGAGCTGTGCCTCTTCTGCAGAAAGTCAGCTTTGCAACGGTGCCATCCACATTGCTGTCGCTCCTCGATTTCCCAACTCAAAGTCCATTACAATGGAACCTCTTTGGCACCCGTGCTGGGCTGCCCAGCATCCCAGGGAGTAGAGCACGAACGGTTGGCCTCTGCTCCCACAGCCGAAGAGCCAGGGCAAAAAACTTGAGCTGTGCCTCTTCTGCAGAAAGTCAGCTTTGCAACGGTGCCATCCGCATTGCTGTCGCTCCTCGATTTCTCAACTCAAAGTCCATTACAATGGAACCTCTTTGGCACCCGTGCTGGGCTGCCCAGCATCCCAGGGAGTAGAGCACGAACGGTTGGCCTCTGCTCCCACAGCCGAAGAGCCAGGGCAAAAAACTTGAGCTGTGCCTCTTCTGCAGAAAGTCAGCTTTGCAACGGTGCCATCCGCATGGCTGTCGCTCCTCGATTTCCCAACTCAAAGTCCATTACAATGGAACCTCTTTGGCACCCGTGCCCGGCTGCCCAGCATCCCAGGGAGTAGAGCATGAACATTCGGCCTCTGCTCCCACAGCCAAAGAGCCAGGGCAAAAAACTTGAGCTGTGCCTCTTCTGCAGAAAGTTCAGCTTTGCAACGGTGCCATCCGCATGGCTGTCGCTCCTCCATTTCCCAACTCAAAGTCCATTACAATGGAACCTCTTTGGCACCCGTGCTCGGCTGCCCAGCATCCCAGGGAGTAGAGCACGAACGGTTGGCCTCTGCTCCCACAGCCGAAGAGCCAGGGCAAAAAACTTGAGCTGTGCCTCTTCTGCAGAAAGTCAGCTTTGCAACGGTGCCATCCACATTGCTGTCGCTCCTCGATTTCCCAACTCAAAGTCCATTACAATGGAACCTCTTTGGCACCCGTGCTGGGCTGCCCAGCATCCCAGGCAGTAGAGCACGAACGGTTGGCCTCTGCTCCCACAGCCGAAGAGCCAGGGCAAAAAACTTGAGCTGTGTCTCTTCTGCAGAAAGTCAGCTTTGCAACGGTGCCATCCGCATTGCTGTCGCTCCTCCATTTCCCAACTCAAAGTCCATTACAATGGAACCTCTTTGGCACCCGTGCTCGGCTGCCCAGCATCCCAGGGAGTAGAGCACGAACATTCGGCCTCTGCTCCCACAGGTGAAGAGCAAGGGCAAAAAACTTGAGCTGTGCCTCTTCTGCAGAAAGTCAGCTTTGCAACGGTGCCATCCGCATTGCTGTCGCTCCTTGATTTCCCAACTCAAAGTCCATTACAATGGAACCTCTTTGGCACCCGTGCTCGGCTGCCCAGCATCCCAGGGAGTAGAGCACGAACGGTTGGCCTCTGCTCCCACAGCCGAAGAGCCAGGGCAAAAAACTGGAGCTGTGCCTCTTCTGCAGAAAGTCAGCTTTGCAACGGTGCCATCCGCATTGCTGTCGCTCCCCCATTTCCCAACTCAAAATCCATTACAATGGAACCTCTTTGGCACCAGTGCCCGGCTGCTCAGCATCCCAGGGAGTAGAGCATGAACGGTTGGCCTCTACTCCCTCAGCCGTAGAGCCAGGGCAAAAAACTTGAGCTGTGCCTCTTCTGCAGATAGTCAGCTTTGCAACGGTGCCATCCGCATTGCTGTCGCTCCTCCATTTCCCAACTCAAAGTCCATTACAATGGAACCTCTTTGGCACCCGTGCTCGGCTGCCCAGCATCCCAGGGAGTAGAGCACGAACGGTTGGCCTCTGCTCCCACAGCCGAAGAGCCAGGGCAAAAAACTTGAGCTGTGCCTCTTCTGCAGAAAGTCAGCTTTGCAACGGTGCCATCCGCATTGCTGTCGCTCCTCGATTTCCCAACTCAAAGTCCATTACAATGGAACCTCTTTGGCACCCGTGCCCGGCTGCCCAGCATCCCAGGGAGTAGAGCACGAACGCTTGGCCTCTGCTCCCACAGCCAAAGAGCCAGGGCAAAAAACTTGAGCTGTGCCTCTTCTGCAGAAAGTCAGCTTTGCAACGGTGCCATCCGCATTGCTGTCGCTCCTCGATTTCCCAACTCAAAGTCCATTACAATGGAACCTCTTTGGCACCCGTGCTCGGCTGCCCAGCATCCCAGGGAGTAGAGCACGAACGGTTGGCCTCTGCTCCCACAGCCGAAGAGCCAGGGCAAAAAACTTGAGCTGGGCCTCTTCTGCAGATAGTTCAGCTTTGCAACGGTGCCATCCGCATTGCTGTCGCTCCTCGATTTCCCAACTCAAAGTCCATTACAATGGAACCTCTTTGGCACCCGTGCCCGGCTGCCCAGCATCCCAGGGAGTAGAGCACGAACGGTTGGCCTCTGCTCCGACAGCCGAAGAGCCAGGGCAAAAAACTTGAGCTGGGCCTCTTCTGCCGAAAGTCGGCTTTGCAACGGTGCCATCCGCATGGCTGTCGCTTCTCAATTTCCCAACTCAAAGTCCATTACAATGGAACTTCTTTGGCACCCGTGCTCGGCTGCCCAGCATCCCAGGGAGTAGAGCACGAACATTCGGGCTCTGTTCCCACAGCCGAAGAGCCAGGGCAAAAAACTTGAGCTGTGCCTCTTCTGCAGAAAGTCAGCTTTGCAACGGTGCCATCCACATTGCTGTCGCTCCTCGATTTCCCAACTCAAAGTCCATTACAATGGAAACTCTTTGGCACACGTGCCCGGCTGCCCAGCATCCCAGGGAGTAGAGCACGAACGGTTGGCCTCTGCTCCCACAGCCGAAGAGCCAGGGCAAAAAACTTGAGCTGGGCCTCTTCTGCAGAAAGTCAGCTTTGCAACGGTGCCATCCGCATTGCTGTCGCTCCTCGATTTCCCAACTCAAAGTCCATTACAATGGAACCTCTTTGGCACCCGTGCTGGGCTGCCCAGCATCCCAAGGTGTAGAGCACAAACGGTTGGCCTCTGCTCCCACAGCCGAAGAGCCAGGGCAAAAAACTGGAGCTGTGCCTCTTCTGCAGAAAGTCAGCTTTGCAACGGTGCCATCCGCATAGCTGTCGCTCCTCGATTTCCCAACTCAAAGTCCATTACAATGGAACCTCTTTGGCACCCGTGCTCGAATGCCCAGCATCCCAGGGAGTAGAGCACGAACGCTTGGCCTCTGCTCCCACAGCCGTAGAGCCAGGGCAAAAAACTTGAGCTGTGCCTCTTCTGCAGAAAGTTCAGCTTTGCAACGGTGCCATCCGCATTGCTGTCGCTCCTCCATTTCCCAACTCAAAGTCCATTACAATGGAACCTCTTTGGCACCCGTGCTGGGCTGCCCAGCATCCCAGGGAGTAGAGCACGAACGGTTGGCCTCTGCTCCCACAGCCGAAGAGCCAGGGCAAAAAACTTGAGCTGGGCCTCTTCTGCCGAAAGTCGGCTTTGCAACGGTGCCATCCGCATGGCTGTCGCTCCTCCATTTCCCAACTCAAAGTCCATTACAATGGAACTTCTTTGGCACCAGTGCCCGGCTGCTCAGCATCCCTGGGAGTAGAGCACGAACGGTTGGCCTCTACTCCCTCAGCCCTAGAGCCAGGGCAAAAAACTTGAGCTGTGCCTCTTCTGCAGATAGTCAGCTTTACAACGGTGCCATCCGCATTGCTGTCGCTCCTCGATTTCCCAACTCAAAGTCCATTACAATGGAACCTCTTTGGCACCCGTGCTGGGCTGCCCAGCATTCCAGGGATTAGAGCACGAACGGTTGGCCTCTGCTCCCACAGCCGAAGAGCCAGGGCAAAAAACTTGAGCTGTGCCTCTTCTGCAGAAAGTCGGCTTTGCAACGGTGCCATCCGCATGGCTGTCACTCCTCGATTTCCCAACTCAAAGTCCATTACAATGGAACCTCTTTGGCACCCGTGCTGGGCTGCCCAGCATCCCAGGGAGTAGAGCACGAACGGTTGGCCTCTGCTCCCACAGCCGAAGAGCCAGGGCAAAAAACTTGAGCTGTGCCTCTTCTGCAGAAAGTCAGCTTTGCAACGGTGCCATCCGCATTGCTGTCGCTCCTCCATTTCCCAACTCAAAGTCCATTACAATGGAAACTCTTTGGCATCCGTGCCCGGCTGCCCAGCATCCCAGGGAGTAGAGCACGAACGGTTGGCCTCTGCTCCCACAGCCGAAGAGCCAGGGCAAAAAACTTGAGCTGTGCCTCTTCTGCAGAAAGTCAGCTTTGCAACGCTGCCATCCGCATTGCTGTCGCTCCTCGATTTCCCAACTCAAAGTCCATTAAAATGTAACCTCTTTGGCACCAGTGCCCGGCTGCTCAGCATCCCTGGGAGTAGAGCACGAACGGTTGGCCTCTACTCCCTCAGCCGTAGAGCCAGGGCAAAAAACTTGAGCTGTGCCTCTTCTGCAGATAGTCAGCTTTACAACGGTGCCATCCGCATTGCTGTCGCTCCTCGATTTCCCAACTCAAAGTCCATTACAATGGAACCTCTTTGGCACCCGTGCTGGGCTGCCCAGCATTCCAGGGAGTAGAGCACGAACGGTTGGCCTCTGCTCCCACAGCCGAAGAGCCAGGGCAAAAAACTTGAGCTGTGCCTCTTCTGCAGAAAGTCGGCTTTGCAACGGTGCCATCCGCATTGCTGTCACTCCTCGATTTCCCAACTCAAAGTCCATTACAATGGAACCTCTTTGGCACCTGTGCTCGGCTGCCCAGCATCCCAGGGAGTAGAGCACGAACGGTTGGCCTCTGCTCCCACAGCCGAAGAGCCAGGGCAAAAAACTTGAGCTGTGCCTCTTCTGCAGAAAGTCAGCTTTGCAGCGGTGCCATCAGCATTGCTGTCGCTCCTCGATTTCCCAATTCAAAGTCCATTACAATGGAACCTCTTTGGCACCCGTGCTGGGCTGCCCAGCATCCCAGGGAGTAGAGCACGAACGGTTGGCCTCTGCTCCGACAGCCGAAGAGCCAGGGCAAAAAACTTGAGCTGTGCCTCTTCTGCAGAAAGTCAGCTTTGCAACGGTGCCATCCGCATGGCTGTCGCTCCTCGATTTCCCAACTCAAAGTCCATTACAATGGAACCTCTTTGGCACCCGTGCTGGGCTGCCCAGCATCCCAGGGAGTAGAGCACGAACGGTTGGCCTCTGCTCCCACAGCCGAAGAGCCAGGGCAAAAAACTGGAGCTGTGCCTCTTCTGCCGAAAGTCAGCTTTGCAATGGTGCCATCCGCATTGCTGTCGCTCCTCCATTTCCCAACTCAAAGTCCATTACAATGGAAACTCTTTGGCATCCGTGCCCGGCTGCCCAACATCCCAGGGAGTAGAGCACGAACGGTTGGCCTCTGCTCCCACAGCCGAAGAGCCAGGGCAAAAAACTTGAGCTGTGCCTCTTCTGCAGAAAGTCAGCTTTGCAACGGTGCCATCCGCATGGCTGTCGCTCCTCGATTTCCCAACTCAAAGTCCATTACAATGGAACCTCTTTGGCACCCGTGCTCGGCTGCCCAGCATCCCAGGGAGTAGAGCACGAACGGTTGGCCTCTGCTCCCACAGCCGAAGAGCCAGGGCAAAAAACTTGACCTGTGCCTCTTCTGCAGAATGTCGGCTTTGCAATGGTGCCATCCACATTGCTGTCGCTCCTCGATTTCCCAACTCAAAATCCATTACAATGGAACCTCTTTGGCATCCGTGCTCGGCTGCCCAACATCCCAGGGAGTAGAGCACGAACGGTTGGCCTCTGCTCCCACAGCCGAAGAGCCAGGGCAAAAAACTTGAGCTGTGCCTCTTCTGCAGAAAGTCAGCTTTGCAACGGTGCCATCCACATTGCTGTCGCTCCTCCATTTCCCAACTCAAAGTCCATTACAATGGAACCTCTTTGGCACCCGTGCTCGAATGCCCAGCATCCCAGGGAGTAGAGCACGAACGCTTGGCCTCTGCTCCCACAGCCGAAGAGCCAGGGCAAAAAACTGGAGCTGGGCCTCTTCTGCCGAAAGTCGGCTTTGCAACGGTGCCATCCGCATGGCTGTCGCTCCTCCATTTCCCAACTCAAAGTCCATTACAATGGAACTTCTTTGGCACCCGTTCAGGTCTGCCCAGCATCCCAGGGAGTAGAGCACGAACAGTTGGCCTCTGCTCCGACAGCCGAAGAGCCAGGGCAAAAAACTTGAGCTGTGCCTCTTCTGCAGAAAGTCAGCTTTGCAACGGTGCCATCCGCATTGCTGTCGCTCCTCGATTTCCCAACTCAAAGTCCATTACAATGGAACCTCTTTGGCACCCGTGCCCGGCTGCCCAGCATCCCAGGGAGTAGACCACGAACGCTTGGCCTCTGCTCCCACAGCCAAAGAGCCAGGGCAAAAAACTTGAGCTGTGCCTCTTCTGCAGAAAGTCAGCTTTGCAACGGTGCCATCCGCATTGCTGTCGCTCCTCGATTTCCCAACTCAAAGTCCATTACAATGGAACCTCTTTGGCACCCGCGCTGGGCTGCCCAGCATCCCAGGGAGTAGAGCACGAACGGTTGGCCTCTGCTCCCACAGCCGAAGAGCCAGGGCAAAAAACTTGAGCTGTGCCTCTTCTGCAGATAGTTCAGCTTTGCAACGGTGCCATCCGCATTGCTGTCGCTCCTCGATTTCCCAACTCAAAGTCCATTACAATGGAACCTCTTTGGCACCCGTGCCCGGCTGCCCAGCATCCCAGGGAGTAGAGCACGAACGGTTGGCCTCTGCTCCGACAGCCGAAGAGCCAGGGCAAAAAACTTGAGCTGTGCCTCTTCTGCCGAAAGTCGGCTTTGCAACGGTGCCATCCGCATGGCTGTCGCTTCTCAATTTCCCAACTCAAAGTCCATTACAATGGAACTTCTTTGGCACCCGTGCTCGGCTGCCCAGCATCCCAGGGAGTAGAGCACGAACATTCGGGCTCTGTTCCCACAGCCGAAGAGCCAGGGCAAAAAACTTGAGCTGTGCCTCTTCTGCAGAAAGTCAGCTTTGCAACGGTGCCATCCACATTGCTGTCGCTCCTCGATTTCCCAACTCAAAGTCCATTACAATGGAACCTCTTTGGCACCCGTGCCCGGCTGCCCAGCATCCCAGGGAGTAGAGCACGAACGGTTGGCCTCTGCTCCCACAGCCGAAGAGCCAGGGCAAAAAACTTGAGCTGGGCCTCTTCTGCAGAAAGTCAGCTTTGCAACGGTGCCATCCGCATTGCTGTCGCTCCTCGATTTCCCAACTCAAAGTCCATTACAATGGAACCTCTTTGGCACCCGTGCTGGGCTGCCCAGCATCCCAAGGTGTAGAGCACAAACGGTTGGCCTCTGCTCCCACAGCCGAAGAGCCAGGGCAAAAAACTTGAGCTGGGCCTCTTCTGCAGAAAGTCAGCTTTGCAACGGTGCCATCCGCATAGCTGTCGCTCCTCGATTTCCCAACTCAAAGTCCATTACAATGGAACCTCTTTGGCACCCGTGCTCGAATGCCCAGCATCCCAGGGAGTAGAGCACGAACGCTTGGCCTCTGCTCCCACAGCCGTAGAGCCAGGGCAAAAAACTTGAGCTGTGCCTCTTCTGCAGAAAGTTCAGCTTTGCAACGGTGCCATCCGCATTGCTGTCGCTCCTCCATTTCCCAACTCAAAGTCCATTCAAATGGAACCTCTTTGGCACCCGTGCCCGGCTGCCCAGCATCCCAGGGAGTAGAGCACGAACGGTTGGCCTCTGCTCCCACAGCCGAAGAGCCAGGGCAAAAAACTTGAGCTGTGCCTCTTCTGCCGAAAGTCAGCTTTGCAACGGTGCCATCCGCATTGCTGTCGCTCCTCGATTTCCCAACTCAAAGTCCATTACAATGGAAACTCTATGGCATCCGTGCCCGGCTGCCCAACATCCCAGGGAGTAGAGCACGAACGGTTGGCCTCTGCTCCCACAGCCGAAGAGCCAGGGCAAAAAACTTGAGCTGTGCCTCTTCTGCAGAAAGTCAGCTTTGCAACGGTGCCATCCGCATGGCTGTCGCTCCTCGATTTCCCAACTCAAAGTCCATTACAATGGAACCTCTTTGGCACCCGTGCTCGGCTGCCCAGCATCCCAGGGAGTAGACCACGAACGGTTGGCCTCTGCTCCCACAGCCGAAGAGCCAGGGCAAAAAACTTGAGCTGTGCCTCTTCTGCAGAAAGTCAGCTTTGCAACGGTGCCATCCGCATTGCTGTCGCTCCTCGATTTCCCAACTCAAAGTCCAATACAATGGAACCTCTTTGGCATCCGTGCTCGGCTGCCCAGCATCCCAGGGAGTAGAGCACGAACGGTTGGCCTCTGCTCCCACAGCCGAAGAGCCAGGGCAAAAAACTTGAGCTGTGCCTCTTCTGCAGAAAGTCAGCTTTGCAACGGTGGCATCCACATGGCTGTCGCTCCTCGATTTCCCAACTCAAAGTCCATTACAATGGAACCTCTTTGGCACCCGTGCCCGGCTGCCCAGCATCTCAGGCAGTAGAGCACAATTGTTGGCCTCTGCTCCCACAGCCGAAGAGCCAGGGCAAAAAACTTGAGCTGTGCCTCTTCTGCAGAAAGTCAGCTTTGCAATGGTGCCATCCGCATGGCTGTCGCTCCTCGATTTCCCAACTCAAAGTCCATTACAATGGAACCTCTTTGGCACCCGTGCCCGGCTGCCCAGCATCCCAGGGAGTAGAGCACGAACGGTTGGCCTCTGCTCCCACAGCCGAAGAGCCAGGGCAAAAAACTTGACCTGTGCCTCTTCTGCAGAATGTCGGCTTTGCAATGGTGCCATCCACATTGCTGTCGCTCCTCGATTTCCCAACTCAAAATCCATTACAATGGAACCTCTTTGGCATCCGTGCTCGGCTGCCCAACATCCCAGGGAGTAGAGCACGAACGGTTGGCCTCTGCTCCCACAGCCGAAGAGCCAGGGCAAAAAACTTGAGCTGTGCCTCTTCTGCAGAAAGTCAGCTTTGCAACGCTGCCATCCACATTGCTGTCGCTCCTCCATTTCCCAACTCAAAGTCCATTACAATGGAACCTCTTTGGCACCCGTGCTCGAATGCCCAGCATCCCAGGGAGTAGAGCACGAACGCTTGGCCTCTGCTCCCACAGCCGAAGAGCCAGGGCAAAAAACTTGAGCTGGGCCTCTTCTGCCGAAAGTCGGCTTTGCAACGGTGCCATCCGCATGGCTGTCGCTCCTCCATTTCCCAACTCAAAGTCCATTACAATGGAACTTCTTTGGCACCCGTTCTGGGCTGCCCAGCATCCCAGGGAGTAGAGCACGAACAGTTGGCCTCTGCTCCGACAGCCGAAGAGCCAGGGCAAAAAACTTGAGCTGTGCCTCTTCTGCAGAAAGTCAGCTTTGCAACGGTGCCATCCGCATTGCTGTCGCTCCTCCATTTCCCAACTCAAAGTCCATTACAATGGAACCTCTTTGGCACCCGTGCTGGGCTGCCCAGCATCCCAAGGTGTAGAGCACAAACGGTTGGCCTCTGCTCCCACAGCCGAAGAGCCAGGGCAAAAAACTTGAGCTGTGCCTCTTCTGCAGAAAGTCAGCTTTGCAACGGTGCCATCCGCATGGCTGTCGCTCCTCCATTTCCCAACTCAAAGTCCATTACAATGGAACCTCTTTGGCACCCGTGCTGGGCTGCCCAGCATCCCAAGGTGTAGAGCACAAACGGTTGGCCTCTGCTCCCACAGCCGAAGAGCCAGGGCAAAAAACTTGAGCTGTGCCTCTTCTGCAGAAAGTTCAGCTTTGCAACTGTGCCATCTGCATTGCTGTCGCTCCTCCATTTCCCAACTCAAAGTCTATTACAATGGAACCTCTTTGGCACCCGTGCTCGAATGCCCAGCATCCCAGGGAGTAGAGCACGAACGGTTGGCCTCTGCTCCCACAGCCGAAGAGCCAGGGCAAAAAACTTGAGCTGTTCCTCTTCTGCAGAAAGTCAGCTTTGCAACGGTGCCATCCGCATTGCTGTCGCTCCTCCATTTCCCAACTCAAAGTCCATTAAAATGTAACCTCTTTGGCACCAGTGCCCGGCTGCTCAGCATCCCTGGGAGTAGAGCACGAACGGTTGGCCTCTACTCCCTCAGCCGTAGAGCCAGGGCAAAAAACTTGACCTGGGCCTCTTCTGCAGATAGTCAGCTTTGCAACGGTGCCATCCGCATTGCTGTCGCTCCTCCATTTCCCAACTCAAAGTCCATTACAATGGAAACTCTTTGGCATCCGTGCCCGGCTGCCCAACATCCCAGGGAGTAGAGCACGAACGGTTGGCCTCTGCTCCCACAGTCGAAGAGCCAGGGCAAAAAACTTGAGCTGTGCCTCTTCTGCAGAAAGTCGGCTTTGCAACGGTGCCATCCGCATGGCTGTCGCTCCTCGATTTCCCAACTCAAAGTCCATTACAATGGAACCTCTTTGGCACCCGTGCTGGGCTGCCCAGCATCCCAGGGAGTAGAGCACGAACGGTTGGCCTCTGCTCCCATAGCCGAAGAGCCAGGGCAAAAAACTTGAGCTGGGCCTCTTCTGCAGAAAGTCAGCTTTGCAACGGTGCCATCCGCATTGCTGTCGCTCCTCCATTTCCCAACTCAAAGTCCATTACAATGGAACCTCTTTGGCACCCGTGCTCGGCTGCCCAGCATCCCAGAGAGTAGAGCACGAACAGTTGGCCTCTGCTCCCACAGCCGAAGAGCCAGGGCAAAAAACTTGAGCTGTGCCTCTTCTGCAGAAAGTCAGCTTTGCAACGCTGCCATCCGCATTGCTGTCGCTCCTCGATTTCCCAACTCAAAGTCCATTAAAATGTAACCTCTTTGGCACCAGTGCCCGGCTGCTCAGCATCCCTGGGAGTAGAGCACGAACGGTTGGCCTCTGCTCCCACAGCCAAAGAGCCAGGGCAAAAAACGTGAGCTGTGCCTCTTCTGCAGAAAGTCAGCTTTGCAACGGTGCCATCCACATTGCTGTCGCTCCTCCATTTCCCAACTCAAAGTCCATTACAATGGAACCTCTTTGGCACCCGTGCTCGAATGCCCAGCATCCCAGGGAGTAGAGCACGAAGAGTTGGCCTCTGCTCCCACAGCCGTAGAGCCAGGGCAAAAAACTTGACCTGTGCCTCTTCTGCAGAAAGTTCTGCTTTGCAACGGTGCCATCCGCATTGCTGTCGCTCCTCCATTTCCCAACTCAAAGTCCATTACAATGGAACCTCTTTGGCACCCGTGCTGGCCTGCCCAGCATCCCAAGGAGTAGAGCACGAACGGTTGGCCTCTGCTCCCACAGCCGAAGAGCCAGGGCAAAAAACTTGAGCTGTGCCTCTTCTGCAGAAAGTCGGCTTTGCAACGGTGCCATCCGCATTGCTGTCGCTCCTCCATTTCCCAACTCAAAGTCCATTACAATGGAACCTCTTTGGCACCCGTGCTGGGCTGCCCAGCATCCCAGGGAGTAGAGCACGAACAGTTCGCCTCTGCTCCCACAGCCGAACAGCCAGGCCAAAAAACTTGAGCTGTGCCTCTTCTACAGAAAGTCAGCTTTGCAACGGTGCCATCCGCATTGCTGTCGCTCCTCCATTTCCCAACTCAAAGTCCATTCCAATGGAACCTCTTTGGCACCCGTGCCCGGCTGCCCAGCATCCCAGGGAGTAGAGCACGAACGGTTGGCCTCTGCTCCCACAGCCGAAGAGCCAGGGCAAAAAACTTGAGCTGTGCCTCTTCTGCAGAAAGTCAGCTTTGCAACGGTGCCATCCGCATTGCTGTCGCTCCTCCATTTCCCAACTCAAAGTCCATTACAATGGAACCTCTTTGGCACCCGTGCTGGGCTGCCCAGCATCTCAGGGAGTAGAGCACGAACGGTTGGCCTCTGCTCCCACAGCCGAAGAGCCAGGGCAAAAAACTTGAGCTGTGCCTCTTCTGCAGAAAGTCAGCTTTGCAACGGTGCCATCCGCATTGCTGTCGCTCCTCGATTTCCCAACTCAAAGTCCATTACAATGGAACCTCTTTGGCACCCGTGCCCGGCTGCCCAGCATCTCAGGGAGTAGAGCACGAACATTCGGCCTCTTCTCCCACAGCCGAAGAGCCAGGGCAAAAAACTTGAGCTGTGCCTCTTCTGCAGAAAGTCAGCTTTGCAACGGTGCCATCCGCATTGCTGTCGCTCCTCCATTTCCCAACTCAAAGTCCATTCCAATGGAACCTCTTTGGCACCCGTGCTCGAATGCCCAGCATCCCAGGGAGTAGAGCACGAACGGTTGGCCTCTGCTCCCACAGCCGAAGAGCCAGGGCAAAAAACTTGAGCTGTGCCTCTTCTGCAGAAAGTCAGCTTTGCAACGGTGCCATCCGCATTGCTGTCGCTCCTCCATTTCCCAACTCAAAGTCCATTATAATGGAACCTCTTTGGCACCCGTGCTCGGCTGCCCAGCATCTCAGGGAGTAGAGCACGAACGGTTGGCCTCTGCTCCCACAGCCGAAGAGCCAGGGCAAAAAACTTGAGCTGTGCCTCTTCTGCAGAAAGTCAGCTTTGCAACGGTGCCATCCGCATTGCTGTCGCTCCTCGATTTCCCAACTCAAAGTCCATTACAATGGAACCTCTTTGGCACACGTGCTCGGTTGCCCAGCATCCCAGGGAGTAGAGCACGAACGGTTGGCCTCTGCTCCCACAGCCGAAGAGCCAGGGCAAAAAACTTGAGCTGTGCCTCTTCTGCAGAAAGTCAGCTTTGCAACGCTGCCATCCGCATTGCTGTCGCTCCTCCATTTCCCAACTCAAAGTCCATTACAATGGAACCTCTTTGGCACCCGTGCTGGGCTGCCCAGCATCCCAGGGAGTAGAGCACGAACGGTTGGCCTCTACTCCCACAGCCGAAGAGCCAGGGCAAAAAACTTGAGCTGTGCCTCTTCTGCAGAAAGTCAGCTTTGCAACGGTGCCATCCGCATTGCTGTCGCTCCTCCATTTCCCAACTCAAAGTCCATTACAATGGAACCTCTTTGGCACCCGTGCTGGGCTGTCCAGCATCTCAGGGATTAGAGCACGAACGGTTGGCCTCTGCTCCCACAGCCGAAGAGCCAGGGCAAAAAACTTGAGCTGTGCCTCTTCTGCAGAAAGTCAGCTTTGCAACGGTGCCATCCGCATTGCTGTCGCTCCTCGATTTCCCAACTCAAAGTCCATTACAATGGAACCTCTTTGGCACCCGTGCTCGGCTGCCCAGCATCCCAGGGAGTAGAGCACGAACGGTTGGCCTCTGCTCCCACAGCCGAAGAGCCAGGGCAAAAAACTTGAGCTGTGCCTCTTCTGCAGATAGTTCAGCTTTGCAACGGTGCCATCCGCATTGCTGTCGCTCCTCGATTTCCCAACTCAAAGTCCATTACAATGGAACCTCTTTGGCACCCGTGCCCGGCTGCCCAGCATCCCAGGGAGTAGAGCACGAACGGTTGGCCTCTGCTCCGACAGCCGAAGAGCCAGGGCAAAAAACTTGAGCTGGGCCTCTTCTGCCGAAAGTCGGCTTTGCAACGGTGCCATCCGCATGGCTGTCGCTTCTCAATTTCCCAGCTCAAAGTCCATTACAATGGAACTTCTTTGGCACCCGTGCTCGGCTGCCCAGCATCCCAGGGAGTAGAGCACGAACATTCGGGCTCTGTTCCCACAGCCGAAGAGCCAGGGCAAAAAACTTGAGCTGTGCCTCTTCTGCAGAAAGTCAGCTTTGCAACGGTGCCATCCACATTGCTGTCGCTCCTCGATTTCCCAACTCAAAGTCCATTACAATGGAAACTCTTTGGCACACGTGCCCGGCTGCCCAGCATCCCAGGGAGTAGAGCACGAACGGTTGGCCTCTGCTCCCACAGCCGAAGAGCCAGGGCAAAAAACTTGAGCTGGGCCTCTTCTGCAGAAAGTCAGCTTTGCAACGGTGCCATCCGCATTGCTGTCGCTCCTCGATTTCCCAACTCAAAGTCCATTACAATGGAACCTCTTTGGCACCCGTGCTGGGCTGCCCAGCATCCCAAGGTGTAGAGCACAAACGGTTGGCCTCTGCTCCCACAGCCGAAGAGCCAGGGCAAAAAACTTGAGCTGGGCCTCTTCTGCAGAAAGTCAGCTTTGCAACGGTGCCATCCGCATAGCTGTCGCTCCTCGATTTCCCAACTCAAAGTCCATTACAATGGAACCTCTTTGGCACCCGTGCTCGAATGCCCAGCATCCCAGGGAGTAGAGCACGAACGCTTGGCCTCTGCTCCCACAGCCGTAGAGCCAGGGCAAAAAACTTGAGCTGTGCCTCTTCTGCAGAAAGTTCAGCTTTGCAACGGTGCCATCCGCATTGCTGTCGCTCCTCCATTTCCCAACTCAAAGTCCATTACAATGGAACCTCTTTGGCACCCGTGCTGGGCTGCCCAGCATCCCAGGGAGTAGAGCACGAACGGTTGGCCTCTGCTCCCACAGCCGAACAGCCAGGGCAAAAAACTTGAGCTGGGCCTCTTCTGCCGAAACTCGGCTTTGCAACGGTGCCATCCGCATGGCTGTCGCTCCTCCATTTCCCAACTCAAAGTCCATTACAATGGAACTTCTTTGGCACCAGTGCCCGGCTGCTCAGCATCCCTGGGAGTAGAGCACGAACGGTTGGCCTCTACTCCCTCAGCCCTAGAGCCAGGGCAAAAAACTTGAGCTGTGCCTCTTCTGCAGATAGTCAGCTTTACAACGGTGCCATCCGCATTGCTGTCGCTCCTCGATTTCCCAACTCAAAGTCCATTACAATGGAACCTCTTTGGCACCCGTGCTGGGCTGCCCAGCATTCCAGGGATTAGAGCACGAACGGTTGGCCTCTGCTCCCACAGCCGAAGAGCCAGGGCAAAAAACTTGAGCTGTGCCTCTTCTGCAGAAAGTCGGCTTTGCAACGGTGCCATCCGCATGGCTGTCACTCCTCGATTTCCCAACTCAAAGTCCATTACAATGGAACCTCTTTGGCATCCGTGCCCGGCTGCCCAGCATCCCAGGGAGTAGAGCACGAACGGTTGGCCTCTGCTCCCACAGCCGAAGAGCCAGGGCAAAAAACTTGAGCTGTGCCTCTTCTGCAGAAAGTCAGCTTTGCAACGGTGCCATCCGCATTGCTGTCGCTCCTCCATTTCCCAACTCAAAGTCCATTACAATGGAAACTCTTTGGCATCCGTGCCCGGCTGCCCAGCATCCCAGGGAGTAGAGCACGAACGGTTGGCCTCTGCTCCCACAGCCGAAGAGCCAGGGCAAAAAACTTGAGCTGTGCCTCTTCTGCAGAAAGTCAGCTTTGCAACGCTGCCATCCGCATTGCTGTCGCTCCTCGATTTCCCAATTCAAAGTCCATTAAAATGTAACCTCTTTGGCACCAGTGCCCGGCTGCTCAGCATCCCTGGGAGTAGAGCACGAACGGTTGGCCTCTACTCCCTCAGCCGTAGAGCCAGGGCAAAAAACTTGAGCTGTGCCTCTTCTGCAGATAGTCAGCTTTACAACGGTGCCATCCGCATTGCTGTCGCTCCTCGATTTCCCAACTCAAAGTCCATTACAATGGAACCTCTTTGGCACCCGTGCTGGACTGCCCAGCATTCCAGGGAGTAGAGCACGAACGGTTGGCCTCTGCTCCCACAGCCGAAGAGCCAGGGCAAAAAACTTGAGCTGTGCCTCTTCTGCAGAAAGTCGGCTTTGCAACGGTGCCATCCGCATTGCTGTCACTCCTCGATTTCCCAACTCAAAGTCCATTACAATGGAACCTCTTTGGCACCTGTGCTCGGCTGCCCAGCATCCCAGGGAGTAGAGCACGAACGGTTGGCCTCTGCTCCCACAGCCGAAGAGCCAGGGCAAAAAACTTGAGCTGTGCCTCTTCTGCAGAAAGTCAGCTTTGCAGCGGTGCCATCAGCATTGCTGTCGCTCCTCGATTTCCCAATTCAAAGTCCATTACAATGGAACCTCTTTGGCACCCGTGCTGGGCTGCCCAGCATCCCAGGGAGTAGAGCACGAATGGTTGGCCTCTGCTCCGACAGCCGAAGAGCCAGGGCAAAAAACTTGAGCTGTGCCTCTTCTGCAGAAAGTCAGCTTTGCAACGGTGCCATCCGCATGGCTGTCGCTCCTCGATTTCCCAACTCAAAGTCCATTACAATGGAACCTCTTTGGCACCCGTGCTGGGCTGCCCAGCATCCCAGGGAGTAGAGCACGAACGGTTGGCCTCTGCTCCCACAGCCGAAGAGCCAGGGCAAAAAACTGGAGCTGTGCCTCTTCTGCCGAAAGTCAGCTTTGCAATGGTGCCATCCGCATTGCTGTCGCTCCTCCATTTCCCAACTCAAAGTCCATTACAATGGAAACTCTTTGGCATCCGTGCCCGGCTGCCCAACATCCCAGGGAGTAGAGCACGAACGGTTGGCCTCTGCTCCCACAGCCGAAGAGCCAGGGCAAAAAACTTGAGCTGTGCCTCTTCTGCAGAAAGTCAGCTTTGCAACGGTGCCATCCGCATGGCTGTCGCTCCTCGATTTCCCAACTCAAAGTCCATTACAATGGAACCTCTTTGGCACCCGTGCTCGGCTGCCCAGCATCCCAGGGAGTAGAGCACGAACGGTTGGCCTCTGCTCCCACAGCCGAAGAGCCAGGGCAAAAAACTTGAGCTGTGCCTCTTCTGCAGAATGTCGGCTTTGCAATGGTGCCATCCACATTGCTGTCGCTCCCCCATTTCCCAACTCAAAATCCATTACAATGGAACCTCTTTGGCATCCGTGCTCGGCTGCCCAACATCCCAGGGAGTAGAGCACGAACGGTTGGCCTCTGCTCCCACAGCCGAAGAGCCAGGGCAAAAAACTTGAGCTGTGCCTCTTCTGCAGAAAGTCAGCTTTGCAACGGTGCCATCCACATTGCTGTCGCTCCTCCATTTCCCAACTCAAAGTCCATTACAATGGAACCTCTTTGGCACCCGTGCTCGAATGCCCAGCATCCCAGGGAGTAGAGCACGAACGCTTGGCCTCTGCTCCCACAGCCGAAGAGCCAGGGCAAAAAACTTGAGCTGGGCCTCTTCTGCCGAAAGTCGGCTTTGCAACGGTGCCATCCGCATGGCTGTCGCTCCTCCATTTCCCAACTCAAAGTCCATTACAATGGAACTTCTTTTGCACCCGTTCAGGTCTGCCCAGCATCCCAGGGAGTAGAGCACGAACAGTTGGCCTCTGCTCCGACAGCCGAAGAGCCAGGGCAAAAAACTTGAGCTGTGCCTCTTCTGCAGAAAGTCAGCTTTGCAACGGTGCCATCCGCATTGCTGTCGCTCCTCGATTTCCCAACTCAAAGTCCATTACAATGGAACCTCTTTGGCACCCGTGCCCGGCTGCCCAGCATCCCAGGGAGTAGACCACGAACGCTTGGCCTCTGCTCCCACAGCCAAAGAGCCAGGGCAAAAAACTTGAGCTGTGCCTCTTCTGCAGAAAGTCAGCTTTGCAACGGTGCCATCCGCATTGCTGTCGCTCCTCGATTTCCCAACTCAAAGTCCATTACAATGGAACCTCTTTGGCACCCGCGCTGGGCTGCCCAGCATCCCAGGGAGTAGAGCACGAACGGTTGGCCTCTGCTCCCACAGCCGAAGAGCCAGGGCAAAAAACTTGAGCTGTGCCTCTTCTGCAGATAGTTCAGCTTTGCAACGGTGCCATCCGCATTGCTGTCGCTCCTCGATTTCCCAACTCAAAGTCCATTACAATGGAACCTCTTTGGCACCCGTGCCCGGCTGCCCAGCATCCCAGGGAGTAGAGCACGAACGGTTGGCCTCTGCTCCGACAGCCGAAGAGCCAGGGCAAAAAACTTGAGCTGGGCCTCTTCTGCCGAAAGTCGGCTTTGCAACGGTGCCATCCGCATGGCTGTCGCTTCTCAATTTCCCAACTCAAAGTCCATTACAATGGAACTTCTTTGGCACCCGTGCTCGGCTGCCCAGCATCCCAGGGAGTAGAGCACGAACATTCGGGCTCTGTTCCCACAGCCGAAGAGCCAGGGCAAAAAACTTGAGCTGTGCCTCTTCTGCAGAAAGTCAGCTTTGCAACGGTGCCATCCACATTGCTGTCGCTCCTCGATTTCCCAACTCAAAGTCCATTACAATGGAACCTCTTTGGCACCCGTGCTGGGCTGCCCAGCATCCCAGGGAGTAGAGCACGAACGGTTGGCCTCTGCTCCCACAGCCGAAGAGCCAGGGCAAAAAACTTGAGCTGGGCCTCTTCTGCAGAAAGTCAGCTTTGCAACGGTGCCATCCGCATTGCTGTCGCTCCTCGATTTCCCAACTCAAAGTCCATTACAATGGAACCTCTTTGGCACCCGTGCTGGGCTGCCCAGCATCCCAAGGTGTAGAGCACAAACGGTTGGCCTCTGCTCCCACAGCCGAAGAGCCAGGGCAAAAAACTTGAGCTGGGCCTCTTCTGCAGAAAGTCAGCTTTGCAACGGTGCCATCCGCATAGCTGTCGCTCCTCGATTTCCCAACTCAAAGTCCATTACAATGGAACCTCTTTGGCACCCGTGCTCGAATGCCCAGCATCCCAGGGAGTAGAGCACGAACGCTTGGCCTCTGCTCCCACAGCCGTAGAGCCAGGGCAAAAAACTTGAGCTGTGCCTCTTCTGCAGAAAGTTCAGCTTTGCAACGGTGCCATCCGCATTGCTGTCGCTCCTCCATTTCCCAACTCAAAGTCCATTACAATGGAACCTCTTTGGCACCCGTGCTGGGCTGCCCAGCATCCCAGGGAGTAGAGCACGAACGGTTGGCCTCTGCTCCCACAGCCGAAGAGCCAGGGCAAAAAACTTGAGCTGGGCCTCTTCTGCCGAAAGTCGGCTTTGCAACGGTGCCATCCGCATGGCTGTCGCTCCTCCATTTCCCAACTCAAAGTCCATTACAATGGAACTTCTTTGGCACCAGTGCCCGGCTGCTCAGCATCCCTGGGAGTAGAGCACGAACGGTTGGCCTCTACTCCCTCAGCCCTAGAGCCAGGGCAAAAAACTTGAGCTGTGCCTCTTCTGCAGATAGTCAGCTTTACAACGGTGCCATCCGCATTGCTGTCGCTCCTCGATTTCCCAACTCAAAGTCCATTACAATGGAACCTCTTTGGCACCCGTGCTGGGCTGCCCAGCATTCCAGGGATTAGAGCACGAACGGTTGGCCTCTGCTCGCACAGCCGAAGAGCCAGGGCAAAAAACTTGAGCTGTGCCTCTTCTGCAGAATGTCGGCTTTGCAATGGTGCCATCCACATTGCTGTCGCTCCTCGATTTCCCAACTCAAAATCCATTACAATGGAACCTCTTTGGCATCCGTGCTCGGCTGCCCAACATCCCAGGGAGTAGAGCACGAACGGTTGGCCTCTGCTCCCACAGCCGAAGAGCCAGGGCAAAAAACTTGAGCTGTGCCTCTTCTGCAGAAAGTCAGCTTTGCAACGGTGCCATCCACATTGCTGTCGCTCCTCCATTTCCCAACTCAAAGTCCATTACAATGGAACCTCTTTGGCACCCGTGTCCGGCTGCCCAGCATCCCAGGGAGTAGAGCACGAACGGTTGGCCTCTGCTCCCACAGCCGAAGAGCCAGGGCAAAAAACTTGAGCTGGGCCTCTTCTGCCGAAAGTCGGCTTTGCAACGGTGCCATCCGCATGGCTGTCGCTCCTCCATTTCCCAACTCAAAGTCCATTACAATGGAACTTCTTTGGCACCCGTTCAGGTCTGCCCAGCATCCCAGGGAGTAGAGCACGAACAGTTGGCCTCTGCTCCGACAGCCGAAGAGCCAGGGCAAAAAACTTGAGCTGTGCCTCTTCTGCAGAAAGTCAGCTTTGCAACGGTGCCATCCGCATTGCTGTCGCTCCTCCATTTCCCAACTCAAAGTCCATTACAATGGAACCTCTTTGGCACCCGTGCTGGGCTGCCCAGCATCCCAAAGTGTAGAGCACAAACGGTTGGCCTCTGCTCCCACAGCCGAAGAGCCAGGGCAAAAAACTTGAGCTGTGCCTCTTCTGCAGAAAGTCAGCTTTGCAACGGTGCCATCCGCATGGCTGTCGCTCCTCCATTTCCCAACTCAAAGTCCATTACAATGGAACCTCTTTGGCACCCGTGCTGGGCTGCCCAGCATCCCAGGGAGTAGAGCACGAACAGTTGGCCTCTGCTCCCACAGTCATAGAGCCAGGGCAAAAAACTTGAGCTGTGCCTCTTCTACAGAAAGTTCAGCTTTGCAACTGTGCCATCTGCATTGCTGTCGCTCCTCCATTTCCCAACTCAAAGTCTATTACAATGGAACCTCTTTGGCACCCGTGCTAGAATGCCCAGCATCCCAGGGAGTAGAGCACGAACGGTTGGCCTCTGCTCCCACAGCCGAAGAGCCAGGGCAAAAAACTTGAGCTGTACCTCTTCTGCAGAAAGTCAGCTTTGCAACGGTGCCATCCGCATTGCTGTCGCTCCTCCATTTCCCAACTCAAAGTCCATTAAAATGTAACCTCTTTGGCACCAGTGCCCGGCTGCTCAGCATCCCTGGGAGTAGAGCACGAACGGTTGGCCTCTACTCCCTCAGCCGTAGAGCCAGGGCAAAAAACTGCAGCTGTGCCTCTTCTGCAGAAAGTCAGCTTTGCAACGGTGCCATCCGCATTGCTGTCGCTCCTCCATTTCCCAACTCAAAGTCCATTACAATGGAAACTCTTTGGCATCCGTGCCCGGCTGCCCAACATCCCAGGGAGTAGAGCACGAACGGTTGGCCTCTGCTCCCACAGTCGAAGAGCCAGGGCAAAAAACTTGAGCTGTGCCTCTTCTGCAGAAAGTCGGCTTTGCAACGGTGCCATCCGCATGGCTGTCGCTCCTCGATTTCCCAACTCAAAGTCCATTACAATGGAACCTCTTTGGCACCCGTGCTGGGCTGCCCAGCATCCCAGGGAGTAGAGCACGAACGGTTGGCCTCTGCTCCCACAGCCGAAGAGCCAGGGCAAAAAACTTGAGCTGTGCCTCTTCTGCAGAAAGTCAGCTTTGCAACGCTGCCATCCGCATTGCTGTCGCTCCTCGATTTCCCAACTCAAAGTCCATTAAAATGTAACCTCTTTGGCACCAGTGCCCGGCTGCTCAGCATCCCTGGGAGTAGAGCACGAACGGTTGGCCTCTGCTCCCACAGCCGAAGAGCCAGGGCAAAAAACGTGAGCTGTGCCTCTTCTGCAGAAAGTCAGCTTTGCAACGGTGCCATCCACATTGCTGTCGCTCCTCCATTTCCCAACTCAAAGTCCATTACAATGGAACCTCTTTGGCACCCGTGCTCGAATGCCCAGCATCCCAGGGAGTAGAGCACGAAGAGTTGGCCTCTGCTCCCACAGCCGTAGAGCCAGGGCAAAAAACTTGACCTGTGCCTCTTCTGCAGAAAGTTCTGCTTTGCAACGGTGCCATCCGCATGGCTGTCGCTCCTCCATTTCCCAACTCAAAGTCCATTACAATGGAACCTCTTTGGCACCCGTGCTGGCCTGCCCAGCATCCCAAGGAGTAGAGCACGAACGGTTGGCCTCTGCTCCCACAGCCGAAGAGCCAGGGCAAAAAACTTGAGCTGTGCCTCTTCTGCAGAAAGTCGGCTTTGCAACGGTGCCATCCGCATTGCTGTCGCTCCTCCATTTCCCAACTCAAAGTCCATTACAATGGAACCTCTTTGGCACCCGTGCTGGGCTGCCCAGCATCCCAGGGAGTAGAGCACGAACAGTTCGCCTCTGCTCCCACAGCCGAACAGCCAGGCCAAAAAACTTGAGCTGTGCCTCTTCTACAGAAAGTCAGCTTTGCAACGGTGCCATCCGCATTGCTGTCGCTCCTCCATTTCCCAACTCAAAGTCCATTACAATGGAACCTCTTTGGCACCCGTGCCCGGCTGCCCAGCATCCCAGGGAGTAGAGCACGAACGGTTGGCCTCTGCTCCCACAGCCGAAGAGCCAGGGCAAAAAACTTGAGCTGTGCCTCTTCTGCAGAAAGTCAGCTTTGCAACAGTGCCATCCGCATTGCTGTCGCTCCTCGATTTCCCAACTCAAAGTCCATTACAATGGAACCTCTTTGGCACCCGTGCCCGGCTGCCCAGCATCCCAGGGAGTAGAGCACGAACAGTTGGCCTCTGCTCCCACAGCCGAAGAGCCAGGGCAAAAAACTTGAGCTGTGCCTCTTCTGCAGAAAGTCAGCTTTGCAACGGTGCCATCCGCATTGCTGTCGCTCCTCCATTTCCCAACTCAAAGTCCATTCAAATGGAACCTCTTTGGCACCCGTGCCCGGCTGCCCAGCATCCCAGGGAGTAGAGCACGAACGGTTGGCCTCTGCTCCCACAGCCGAAGAGCCAGGGCAAAAAACTTGAGCTGTGCCTCTTCTGCCGAAAGTCAGATTTGCAACGGTGCCATCCGCATTGCTGTCGCTCCTCGATTTCCCAACTCAAAGTCCATTACAATGGAAACTCTATGGCATCCGTGCCCGGCTGCCCAACATCCCAGGGAGTAGAGCACGAACGGTTGGCCTCTGCTCCCACAGCCGAAGAGCCAGGGCAAAAAACTTGAGCTGTGCCTCTTCTGCAGAAAGTCAGCTTTGCAACGGTGCCATCCGCATGGCTGTCGCTCCTCGATTTCCCAACTCAAAGTCCATTACAATGGAACCTCTTTGGCACCCGTGCTCGGCTGCCCAGCATCCCAGGGAGTAGAGCACGAACGGTTGGCCTCTGCTCCCACAGCCGAAGAGCCAGGGCAAAAAACTTGAGCTGTGCCTCTTCTGCAGAAAGTCAGCTTTGCAACGGTGCCATCCGCATTGCTGTCGCTCCTCGATTTCCCAACTCAAAGTCCAATACAATGGAACCTCTTTGGCATCCGTGCTCGGCTGCCCAGCATCCCAGGGAGTAGAGCACGAACGGTTGGCCTCTGCTCCCACAGCCGAAGAGCCAGGGCAAAAAACTTGAGCTGTGCCTCTTCTGCAGAAAGTCAGCTTTGCAACGGTGGCATCCACATGGCTGTCGCTCCTCGATTTCCCAACTCAAAGTCCATTACAATGGAACCTCTTTGGCACCCGTGCCCGGCTGCCCAGCATCTCAGGCAGTAGAGCACAATTGTTGGCCTCTGCTCCCACAGCCGAAGAGCCAGGGCAAAAAACTTGAGCTGTGCCTCTTCTGCAGAAAGTCAGCTTTGCAATGGTGCCATCCGCATGGCTGTCGCTCCTCGATTTCCCAACTCAAAGTCCATTACAATGGAACCTCTTTGGCACCCGTGCCCAGCTGCCCAGCATCCCAGGGAGTAGAGCACGAACGGTTGGCCTCTGCTCCCACAGCCGAAGAGCCAGGGCAAAAAACTTGACCTGTGCCTCTTCTGCAGAATGTCGGCTTTGCAATGGTGCCATCCACATTGCTGTCGCTCCTCGATTTCCCAACTCAAAATCCATTACAATGGAACCTCTTTGGCATCCGTGCTCGGCTGCCCAACATCCCAGGGAGTAGAGCACGAACGGTTGGCCTCTGCTCCCACAGCCGAAGAGCCAGGGCAAAAAACTTGAGCTGTGCCTCTTCTGCAGAAAGTCAGCTTTGCAACGCTGCCATCCACATTGCTGTCGCTCCTCCATTTCCCAACTCAAAGTCCATTACAATGGAACCTCTTTGGCACCCGTGCTCGAATGCCCAGCATCCCAGGGAGTAGAGCACGAACGCTTGGCCTCTGCTCCCACAGCCGAAGAGCCAGGGCAAAAAACTTGAGCTGGGCCTCTTCTGCCGAAAGTCGGCTTTGCAACGGTGCCATCCGCATGGCTGTCGCTCCTCCATTTCCCAACTCAAAGTCCATTACAATGGAACTTCTTTGGCACCCGTTCTGGGCTGCCCAGCATCCCAGGGAGTAGAGCACGAACAGTTGGCCTCTGCTCCGACAGCCGAAGAGCCAGGGCAAAAAACTTGAGCTGTGCCTCTTCTGCAGAAAGTCAGCTTTGCAACGGTGCCATCCGCATTGCTGTCGCTCCTCCATTTCCCAACTCAAAGTCCATTACAATGGAACCTCTTTGGCACCCGTGCTGGGCTGCCCAGCATCCCAAGGTGTAGAGCACAAACGGTTGGCCTCTGCTCCCACAGCCGAAGAGCCAGGGCAAAAAACTTGAGCTGTGCCTCTTCTGCAGAAAGTCAGCTTTGCAACGGTGCCATCCGCATGGCTGTCGCTCCTCCATTTCCCAACTCAAAGTCCATTACAATGGAACCTCTTTGGCACCCGTGCTGGGCTGCCCAGCATCCCAAGGTGTAGAGCACAAACGGTTGGCCTCTGCTCCCACAGCCGAAGAGCCAGGGCAAAAAACTTGAGCTGTGCCTCTTCTGCAGAAAGTTCAGCTTTGCAACTGTGCCATCTGCATTGCTGTCGCTCCTCCATTTCCCAACTCAAAGTCTATTACAATGGAACCTCTTTGGCACCCGTGCTCGAATGCCCAGCATCCCAGGGAGTAGAGCACGAACGGTTGGCCTCTGCTCCCACAGCCGAAGAGCCAGGGCAAAAAACTTGAGCTGTTCCTCTTCTGCAGAAAGTCAGCTTTGCAACGGTGCCATCCGCATTGCTGTCGCTCCTCCATTTCCCAACTCAAAGTCCATTAAAATGTAACCTCTTTGGCACCAGTGCCCGGCTGCTCAGCATCCCTGGGAGTAGAGCACGAACGGTTGGCCTCTACTCCCTCAGCCGTAGAGCCAGGGCAAAAAACTTGACCTGGGCCTCTTCTGCAGATAGTCAGCTTTGCAACGGTGCCATCCGCATTGCTGTCGCTCCTCCATTTCCCAACTCAAAGTCCATTACAATGGAAACTCTTTGGCATCCGTGCCCGGCTGCCCAACATCCCAGGGAGTAGAGCACGAACGGTTGGCCTCTGCTCCCACAGTCGAAGAGCCAGGGCAAAAAACTTGAGCTGTGCCTCTTCTGCAGAAAGTCGGCTTTGCAACGGTGCCATCCGCATGGCTGTCGCTCCTCGATTTCCCAACTCAAAGTCCATTACAATGGAACCTCTTTGGCACCCGTGCTGGGCTGCCCAGCATCCCAGGGAGTAGAGCACGAACGGTTGGCCTCTGCTCCCATAGCCGAAGAGCCAGGGCAAAAAACTTGAGCTGGGCCTCTTCTGCAGAAAGTCAGCTTTGCAACGGTGCCATCCGCATTGCTGTCGCTCCTCCATTTCCCAACTCAAAGTCCATTACAATGGAACCTCTTTGGCACCCGTGCTCGGCTGCCCAGCATCCCAGAGAGTAGAGCACGAACAGTTGGCCTCTGCTCCCACAGCCGAAGAGCCAGGGCAAAAAACTTGAGCTGTGCCTCTTCTGCAGAAAGTCAGCTTTGCAACGCTGCCATCCGCATTGCTGTCGCTCCTCGATTTCCCAACTCAAAGTCCATTAAAATGTAACCTCTTTGGCACCAGTGCCCGGCTGCTCAGCATCCCTGGGAGTAGAGCATGAACGGTTGGCCTCTGCTCCCACAGCCGAAGAGCCAGGGCAAAAAACGTGAGCTGTGCCTCTTCTGCAGAAAGTCAGCTTTGCAACGGTGCCATCCACATTGCTGTCGCTCCTCCATTTCCCAACTCAAAGTCCATTACAATGGAACCTCTTTGGCACCCGTGCTCGAATGCCCAGCATCCCAGGGAGTAGAGCACGAAGAGTTGGCCTCTGCTCCCACAGCCGTAGAGCCAGGGCAAAAAACTTGACCTGTGCCTCTTCTGCAGAAAGTTCTGCTTTGCAACGGTGCCATCCGCATTGCTGTCGCTCCTCCATTTCCCAACTCAAAGTCCATTACAATGGAACCTCTTTGGCACCCGTGCTGGCCTGCCCAGCATCCCAAGGAGTAGAGCACGAACGGTTGGCCTCTGCTCCCACAGCCGAAGAGCCAGGGCAAAAAACTTGAGCTGTGCCTCTTCTGCAGAAAGTCGGCTTTGCAACGGTGCCATCCGCATTGCTGTCGCTCCTCCATTTCCCAACTCAAAGTCCATTACAATGGAACCTCTTTGGCACCCGTGCTGGGCTGCCCAGCATCCCAGGGAGTAGAGCACGAACAGTTCGCCTCTGCTCCCACAGCCGAACAGCCAGGCCAAAAAACTTGAGCTGTGCCTCTTCTACAGAAAGTCAGCTTTGCAACGGTGCCATCCGCATTGCTGTCGCTCCTCCATTTCCCAACTCAAAGTCCATTCCAATGGAACCTCTTTGGCACCCGTGCCCGGCTGCCCAGCATCCCAGGGAGTAGAGCACGAACGGTTGGCCTCTGCTCCCACAGCCGAAGAGCCAGGGCAAAAAACTTGAGCTGTGCCTCTTCTGCAGAAAGTCAGCTTTGCAACGGTGCCATCCGCATTGCTGTCGCTCCTCCATTTCCCAACTCAAAGTCCATTACAATGGAACCTCTTTGGCACCCGTGCTGGGCTGCCCAGCATCTCAGGGAGTAGAGCACGAACGGTTGGCCTCTGCTCCCACAGCCGAAGAGCCAGGGCAAAAAACTTGAGCTGTGCCTCTTCTGCAGAAAGTCAGCTTTGCAACGGTGCCATCCGCATTGCTGTCGCTCCTCGATTTCCCAACTCAAAGTCCATTACAATGGAACCTCTTTGGCACCCGTGCCCGGCTGCCCAGCATCCCAGGGAGTAGAGCACGAACATTCGGCCTCTTCTCCCACAGCCGAAGAGCCAGGGCAAAAAACTTGAGCTGTGCCTCTTCTGCAGAAAGTCAGCTTTGCAACGGTGCCATCCGCATTGCTGTCGCTCCTCCATTTCCCAACTCAAAGTCCATTCCAATGGAACCTCTTTGGCACCCGTGCTCGAATGCCCAGCATCCCAGGGAGTAGAGCACGAACGGTTGGCCTCTGCTCCCACAGCCGAAGAGCCAGGGCAAAAAACTTGAGCTGTGCCTCTTCTGCAGAAAGTCAGCTTTGCAACGGTGCCATCCGCATTGCTGTCGCTCCTCCATTTCCCAACTCAAAGTCCATTACAATGGAACCTCTTTGGCACCCGTGCTCGGCTGCCCAGCATCTCAGGGAGTAGAGCACGAACGGTTGGCCTCTGCTCCCACAGCCGAAGAGCCAGGGCAAAAAACTTGAGCTGTGCCTCTTCTGCAGAAAGTCAGCTTTGCAACGGTGCCATCCGCATTGCTGTCGCTCCTCGATTTCCCAACTCAAAGTCCATTACAATGGAACCTCTTTGGCACACGTGCTCGGTTGCCCAGCATCCCAGGGAGTAGAGCACGAACGGTTGGCCTCTGCTCCCACAGCCGAAGAGCCAGGGCAAAAAACTTGAGCTGTGCCTCTTCTGCAGAAAGTCAGCTTTGCAACGCTGCCATCCGCATTGCTGTCGCTCCTCCATTTCCCAACTCAAAGTCCATTACAATGGAACCTCTTTGGCACCCGTGCTGGGCTGCCCAGCATCCCAGGGAGTAGAGCACGAACGGTTGGCCTCTACTCCCACAGCCGAAGAGCCAGGGCAAAAAACTTGAGCTGTGCCTCTTCTGCAGAAAGTCAGCTTTGCAACGGTGCCATCCGCATTGCTGTCGCTCCTCCATTTCCCAACTCAAAGTCCATTACAATGGAACCTCTTTGGCACCCGTGCTGGGCTGCCCAGCATCTCAGGGATTAGAGCACGAACGGTTGGCCTCTGCTCCCACAGCCGAAGAGCCAGGGCAAAAAACTTGAGCTGTGCCTCTTCTGCAGAAAGTCAGCTTTGCAACGGTGCCATCCGCATTGCTGTCGCTCCTCGATTTCCCAACTCAAAGTCCATTACAATGGAATCTCTTTGGCACCCGTGCTGGGCTGCCCAGCATCCCAGGGAGTAGAGCACGAACGGTTGGCCTCTGCTCCCACAGCCGAAGAGCCAGGGCAAAAAACTTGAGCTGTGCCTCTTCTGCAGAAAGTCAGCTTTGCAACCGTGCCATCCGCATCGCTGTCGCTCCTCCATTTCCCAACTCAAAGTCCATTACAATGGAACCTCTTTGGCACCCGTGCTGGGCTGCCCAGCATCCCAGGGAGTAGAGCACGAACGGTTGGCCTCTGCTCCCACAGCCGAAGAGCCAGGGCAAAAAACTTGAGCTGTGCCTCTTCTGCAGAAAGTCAGCTTTGCAACGGTGCCATCCGCATCGCTGTCGCTCCTCGATTTCCCAACTGAAAGTCCATTACAATGGAACCTCTTTGTGTCGTGGTTTAAGCCCAAGCTGTAAATCAGAACCACGCAGTCTACTGCCCCCCCCACCTTTCTTCCCTCCTCTTCTGGAGGGACGGGGAGGAGAATCAAAAGAATTCAGCTCCCACGGGTTGAGATAAGAACAGTTTAATAACTAAGGTATAACACAAATCACCACTGCTGCCACCAACAATAACAACGATAAGAGAAATAACAAGGGAAGAGAATACGATACCGCCCGCCGGAAAAGACAGCCCGACCGACCAGGGGACGTGCCCTTCCGGGTAGCTCCCAGTTCCATCCCCTGGCATGACGTGCTGTGGTATGGAACACCTCCTTGGCCAGTCTGGGTCAGGTGTCCTGTCCCCGCTTCCTCCCGGCCCCTCCTCCTCCCTGGCAGAGCATGAGACTCACAAAATCCTTCGTCAGTCTAAACATCAGTGTTATCAGTTTTTTCTTCCCAAGCCAAAAATCAAAAACACAGTGCTGCAACAGCTACTAAGAAGGAGAAAAAAAAACCAAAAAAACTGACTGCCACTGCTGAACCCAGGACTGTATCCACCCCTTGTTCCATACCATTCACGTCATGCTCAGATCCCACATTTTCCATATACCCTCACTCTCATCTCGGTGCACTGTTATCTTAGTGCACGGACCAATTCCTATAAAGCTACTGAGTCCATTCGGTTCATGATGTTGGGCTCCATCTCTTGGAACAGTCTTTCAGGGCAGAAGAAGCTGTGTGCAGTGTTGGATCGTTGCCTGCTGATGCTGATCATTCCTTTACTGTAGAACTCGTCCGGTTCTATCAAAGTTCATTCTCTGTTGGGATGATGGTCGGAGGGAAGTCAGAGCCAGTCGCTGGTGCCCTGCAGACTTCTAGTTGATGGACTATAGCAGGCAACAGCGTACAATTGAGTTCATTGTCTGTTTTCCCCTAAAATCAAATCCCCTTGAGGTGCACATCGGACTTCCCCATCTTCCCGCATTACCCACCAAGTATATCCAGGTCCCTGAGCAAAAGCAATCCCACGAGTGGGTTTGCCTTTACCTGAAGCAGGAATAACCCAGACTGTCTTCCCCAGCAAATTCTTCATGTGCACCACAGGAACTTTGTCCCCCTCTACAATATGTAAAAGTTCTGACTGTGCTGGGCCAGCCCTGTTGGCAGATCCTCTGGTGTTGACCAACCAGGTGGCCTTTGGTAAGTGTGTATCCCAATGCTTGAAAGTTCCCCCACCCATTGCTCTCAGTGTAGTTTTTAACAGCCCATTGTACCGTTCGATTTTCCCAGAGGCTGGTGCATGGTAGGGGATGTGATATACCCACTCAATGCCATGCTCTTTGGCCCAAGTGTCTATAAGGTTATTCCGGAAATGAGTCCCATTGTCTGATTCAATTCTTTCTGGGGTGCCATGTCGCCACAAAATCTGGTTCTCAAGGCCCAGGATAGTGTTCCGGGCAGTGGCATGGGGCACAGCGTATGTTTCCAGCCATCCGGTGGTTGCTTCCACCATGGTAAGCACATGGCGCTTGCCTTGGCGGGTTGGTGGGAGTGTGATATAATCAATTTGCCAGGCCTCCCCATATTTATACTTCAGCCATCGTCCTCCATACCAAAGAGGCTTTAACCGTTTGGCTTGTTTAATTGCAGCACATGTTTCACACTCGTGAATAACCTGGGCAATAGTGTCCATTGTTAAGTCCACCCCTCGATCACGGGCCCATCTGTATGTTGCATCTCTGCCCTGATGACCTGAAGTGTCATGGGCCCACCGGGCCAAAAATAATTCACCTTTATGTTGCCAATCTAAGTCCATCTGAGCCACTTCAATCTTAGCAGCTTTATCCACTTGTTGGTTGTTCTGGTGTTCCTCAGTGGCCCGACTCTTGGGTACATGGGCGTCTACATGGCGTACCTTCACCACCAGGTTCTGCACCTGGGCAGCGATATCTTGCCACAGTGCAGCAGCCCAGATGGGCTTACCTCTGCGTTGCCAGTTGCTCTGCTTCCATTGCTGCAACCACCCCCACAGGGCATTTGCCACCATCCATGAGTCAGTATAGAGATAAAGTACTGGCCACTTTTCTCGTTCAGCAATGTCCAGGGCCAGCTGGATGGCTTTCACCTCGGCAAACTGACTCGATTCACCCTCTCCTTCAGCAGTTTCTGCAACTTGTCGTTGAGGATTCCATACAGCTGCCTTCCATCTCCGATGTTTTCCCACAATATGGCAGGACCCATCAGTAAACAAGGCATACTGCTTTTCACTTTCTGATAGTTTATTATATGGTGTGGCCTCTTCAGCACGCATCACCTCCTCCTCTGGTGACATTCCAAAATCTTTGCCCTCTGGCCAGTCCATGATGACTTCTAGAATGCCTGGACGACTGGGATTTCCTATTCGAGCTCGTTGTGTAATTAGTGCAGCCCATTTACTCCATGTCGCATCGGTTGCATGATGTGTAGAGGAGACCCTGCCTTTGAACATCCAGCCCAGAACGGGCAACCTGGGTGCCAGGAGGAGCTGTGCTTCAGTGCCAATCACCTCCGAAGCAGCTCGAACCCCTTCATAGGCTGCCAGTATCTCTTTCTCAGTTGGGGTATAGCTGGCCTCAGATCCTTTGTATCCCCGACTCCAAAAGCCGAGGGGTCGACCTCAAGTCTCCCCTGGAGCTTTCTGCCAGAGACTCCAGGTAGGACCATTCTCCCCAGCTGCGGTGTACAGTACATTTTTTACATCTGGCCCATTCCGGACTGGTCCAAGGGCTACTGCATGAACTATCTCTCGTTTAATTTGCTCAAAGGCTTGTTGTTGCTCAGGGCCCCATTTAAAATCATTCTTCTTCCGGGTTACATGATAGAGAGGGCTTACAATCGAACTGTAATTCGGGATGTGCATTCTCCAGAACCCCACAGCACCCAAGAAAGCTTGTGTTTCTTTCTTATTAGTTGGTGGAGACATTGCTATTATTTTGTTGATCACATCTGTAGGGATCTGGCGACGTCCATCTTGCCATTTTATTCCCAAAAATTGAATCTCCTGTGCAGGTCCCTTGACCTTACTCCGTTTTATGGCAAAACCAGCTTTCAGCAGGAGTTGGATTATTTTCCTCCCTTTCTCAAAGACTTCTTCCACTGTATCACCCCACACAATAATGTCATCAATGTACTGCAGGTGTTCTGGAGCTTGCCCCTGTTCCAGTGCATTCTGGATCAGTCCATGGCAGATGGTAGGGCTGTGTTTCCACCCCTGGGGCAGTCGGTTCCAAGTGTACTGGACGCCCCTCCAAGTAAAAGCAAACTGTGGCCTGCATTCTGCTGCCAAAGGAATTGAGAAGAATGCATTGGCAATATCAATCGTGGCATACCACTTGGCTGCCTTTGACTCCAGTTCATACTGAAGTTCTAGCATGTCCAGTACGGCAGCACTCAATGGTGGTGTGACTTCATTCAGGCCACGATAGTCTACTGTTAGTCTCCACTCTCCATTAGACTTTCGCACTGGCCATATGGGGCTATTAAAGGGTGAGCGGGTCCTGCTGATCACTCCCTGACTCTCCAGACTACGGATCAGTTTATGGATGGGAATCAGGGAGTCTCGGTTGGTGCGATACTGCCGCCGGTGCACTGTTGTGGTTGCGATTGGCACTTGTTGTTCTTCGACCTTCAGCAACCCCACAACAGAGGGATCCTCTGAGAGACCAGGCAAGGTGGACAGCTGTTCATTTTCCTCAGTCTCCAAAGCAGCAATACCAAAAGCCCATCGGTACCCTTTTGGGTCTTTGAAGTACCCTCTCCTGAGGTAATCTATGCCGAGGATGCATGGAGCCTCTGGACCAGTCACAATGGGGTGCTTTTGCCATTTCCTTCCAGTCAGGCTGATCTCAGCCTCCAGTACAGTCAACTCTTGGGATCCTCCTGTCACTCCAGAGATATAGATGGGTTCCACCCCTTGACAGCTTGACGGCATCAGGGTACACTGTGCACCGGTATCTACGAGAGCTTTATACTTCTGCAGGACTGATGTGCCAGGCCATCTGACCCACACAGTCCAGTAAATCCGATTGTCCCCTACCTCCACATGGCTGGAGGCAGGGTCCCTCTAACAGTCATCACAACGTTGGACACCTAAGTCGTGTTGAAAGGGATTATTCTTCGTTATCACAGGAGCTGGAGTAAAATCAGCTCTTCCGCTCCATCTGGGAACCTGCTCACCAGAGACTGAAGCCGCAGCTCTCATGGGATGATTAGTCTTGACCCTTGTTCCTATTTTCAATTCATGCACCCATTCCTCCAAAGCTGAAGTAGGTTTTCCATCCCACTTCGTCATGTCTTCTCCATGATCCCGCAGGTAAAACCATAGGGTGGCCCGTGGTGTTTGCCTTCTATATCTTCTGTCTTGAACAATAGGACGTCTTTTGTTAACAGCTGAGACGTATGTTGGTACACGTGAGGAGCTGGATAAATCAGATAGATCGTCCCTCAATTGTTTGACATCCTGGGACAGTTTTTCCACAGCTGAGATGATGGAAGGGGTGAGATTGTCTTCGAACTCTCGGAGTTTGTGAATCATTTCATCCACTGTTGGTGTTACTATGTCACCCCAGGTTACTGTTGCCAATGAATGGGCATATGATGACGGTGCATTCCGTGTAAGTTTTCGCCACATGGGTCGTGTACATTCGACTTCATCTGGGTCTATGGGTATATCTCCGTTATTTGGTTTGGTGTGATAGATCATCTCTACGATGGCTGATTCCCTCAGAGACTGGATGCCTTTGTCTAAAGTAGTCCACTTGGCTGAACGACTCGTAACATCATCCTTGTATGGAAACCTTTCTTTCACAGCTGCCAAGAGCCGCCTCCAAAGACTGAGGGACTTTTTCTCTCTTGCAATTGCTTTGTCAATTCCCCCTTCTCTAGCAAGTGATCCCAGCTGCTTGGCTTCCGTACCTCCTAGTTTGTGACCATCGGCCCCATTGTCCCAGCATCGTAGCAACCAGGTGATGATGTGCTCCCCTGGTTGACGGGTAAAATCTTTTCGCATATTCCGTAGCTCGGTTGAGGTCCGAGGTCGAGAAGTCACCTCTTCTTCTTCTTCTTCATCATGGGATGATGACTCCTGATCAGGTGGTGGCCTGGGTGGTGAATACATTGTTTCTTCATCTTGCTTCACCCTTCTTGCCTCTTTTTTGCTTTTTCTCTTGCATATGGGGGCAATCGATATTGGTACGAATTGGTCCTCTGGTTTAGCTGCAGTCATTATCACTGTGCTTTGAGTAGCAACAGTACTTGTCGCGGGGGGTGGTGTAGCTGCTGTGGTTGGGGCTGGAGTAGCTTCGCTATCTGTTGCAGTTGAAGTTTGAGTAGTGGCTGTACTTGTCGCTGGGAGTGGTGTAGCTGCTGTGGTTGGAGCTGGGGTAGCTTCGCTGTCTGTTGCAGTTGAAGTTTGAGTAGTGGCTGTACTTGTCGCTGGGGTAGCTGCACTGTCTGTTGCAGTCGAAGTTTGAGTAGTGGCTGTACTTGTCGCTAGGGGTGGTGTAGCTGCTGTGCTCGGAGCTGCAGTAGCTGCGCTGTCTGTTGCTTCGCCCTCAGATCCAGGGACATTTCTTTCCTTTTGAAGGTGCTGGATAGTGTTGAACAAGGCCCGGTAAGCATAGGCCAAGCCCCAGCACGTTGACATGATTTGTCCCTCTCTGGTATGACCAGGATGACAGCACACCTCATTTAAGTGTTTTACTAATTCTTCTGGATTTTGCACTTGTTCGGTGGTGAAGTTCCAAAACACTGGAGGGGCCCACTGACCTAGATACTTGCCCATACTATCCCACACACCCTGCCACTCATGGCTGTCCAGCCTCGGGGAAAATCTCTCGGTCCCCCTATTTTGTCGTCTAACCCCAGACAAGGCCCAAACCCGACTCTGCTTAACTCTTGAGATCAGACGTAATGGTTGTGGACAAAACACACTCTGTATGCGTGCCAACATGGTGACCCCCATCACAATCAGCAAACAGGTCTCAACAATATTAAAAGGCCACTCAAAAACTTCAAAACTCTCAAACGATGCTGTAAACGGTCTGGAAGGGGCACTGGGAGGGTAAAAGAATGTCTCCTTCATAGGTTGACCACCCAGGAAGGAGAAAAAAGATGTATAGTTGCTAAGCATTTGTATTATATACCTCCCAAAGTATAAAGGTGGTGACCACACAGGGAACATAAGCCAGATCAGTTTCATGATCAATTTTTCTATTGTATTACAAGTCATTACCATAAAATATAATGAGACAATAACCTTAGCCCAAGCCCCACACTTGAAAAACACTAACACAGCAAATACCGGCTCTAAGTAACCTACGGCATATTGAGACTGTGAGATCAAAAACAACAACTTTGAGAGCCAATAAATCAGCATTGTGACAAGTGACTATCAATCCAAAACACTGAATGCTTATCACAAATACGATTAGACACACTCCGGTCAGATCTGTCGTTATCTCAACCCTTCGTGCCCCACGTTGGGCGCCAAAATAGAACTGTCGTGGTTTAAGCCCAAGCTGTAAATCAGAACCACGCAGTCTACTGCCCCCCCCACCTTTCTTCCCTCCGCTTCTGGAGGGACGGGGAGGAGAATCAAAAGAATGCAGCTCCCACGGGTTGAGATAAGAACAGTTTAATAACTAAGGTATAACACAAATCACCACTGCCGCCACCAACAATAACAACGACAAGAGAAATAACAAGGGAAGAGAATACGATACCGCCCGCCGGAAAAGACAGCCCGACCGACCAGGGGACGTGCCCTTCCGGGTAGCTCCCAGTTCCATCCCCTGGCATGACATGCTGTGGTATGGAACACCTCCTTGGCCAGTCTGAGTCAGGTGTCCTGTCCCCGCTTCCTCCCGGCCCCTCCTCCTCCCTGGCAGAGCATGAGACTCACAAAATCCTTTGTCAGTCTAAAAATCAGTGTTATCAGTTTTTTCTTCCCAAGCCAAAAATCAAAAACACAGTGCTGCAACAGCTACTAAGAAGGAGAAAAAAAAAAAAAAAACTGACTGCCACTGCTGAACCCAGGACACTTTGGCACCCGTGCTCGGCTGCCCAGCATCCCAGGGAGTAGAGCACGAACGCTTGGCCTCTGCTCCCACAGCCAAAGAGCCAGGGCAAAAAACTTGACCTGGGCCTCTTCTGCAGAAAGTCAGCTTTGCAACGCTGCCATCCGCATTGCTGTCGCTCCTCCATTTCTCAACTCAAAGTCCATTACAATGGAACCTCTTTGGCACCCGTGCTCGAATGCCCAGCATCCCAGGGAGTAGAGCACGAACGGTTGGCATCTGCTCCCACAGCCGAAGAGCCAGGGCAAAAAACTTGAGCTGTGCCTCTTCTGCAGAAAGTCAGCTTTGCAACGGTGCCATCCGCATTGCTGTCGCTCCTCCATTTCCCAACTCAAAGTCCATTACAATGGAACCTCTTTGGCACCCGTGCCCGGCTGCCCAGCATCCCAGGGAGTAGAGCACGAACGGTTGGCCTCTGCTCCCACAGCCGAAGAGCCAGGGCAAAAAACTTGAGCTGTGCCTCTTCTGCAGAAAGTCAGATTTGCAACAGTGCCATCCGCATTGCTGTCGCTCCTCCATTTCCCAACTCAAAGTCCATTACAATGGAACCTCTTTGGCACCCATGCTGGGCTGCCCAGCATCCCAGGGAGTAGAGCACGAACGGTTGGCCTCTGCTCCCACAGCCGAAGAGCCAGGGCAAAAAACTTGAGCTGGGCCTCTTCTGCAGAAAGTCAGCTTTGCAACGGTGCCATCCGCATTGCTGTCGCTCCTCGATTTCCCAACTCAAAAACCATTACAATGGAACCTCTTTGGAACCCGTGCTGGGCTGCCCAGCATCCCAGGGAGTAGAGCACGAACATTCGGCCTCTGCTCCCACAGCCGAAGAGCCAGGGCAAAAAACTTGAGCTGTGCCTCTTCTGCAGAAAGTCAGATTTGCAACAGTGCCATCCGCATTGCTGTCGCTCCTCGATTTCCCAACTCAAAGTCCATTACAATGGAACATCTTTGGCACCCGTGCTCGGCTGCCCAGCATCCCAGGGAGTAGAGAACGAACGGTTGGCCTCTGCTCCCACAGCCGAAGAGCCAGGGCAAAATACTTGAGCTGTGCCTCTTCTGCAGAAAGTCAGCTTTGCAACGGTGCCATCCGCATTGCTGTCGCTCCTCCATTTCCCAACTCAAAGTCTATTACAATGGAACCTCTTTGGCACCCATGCTGGGCTGCCCAGCATCCCTGGGAGTAGAGCACGAACGGTTGGCCTCTGCTCCCACAGCCGAAGAGCCAGGGCAAAAAACTTGAGCTGTGCCTCTTCTGCAGAAAGTCGGCTTTGCAACGGTGCCATCCGCATTGCTGTCGCTCCTCGATTTCCCAACTCAAAGTCCATTACAATGGAACCTCTTTGGCACCCGTGCTCGGCAGCCCAGCATCCCAGGGAGTAGAGCACAAACGGTTGGCCTCTGCTCCCTCAGCCGAAGAGCCAGGGCAAAAAACTGGAGCTGTGCCTCTTCTGCAGAAAGTCAGCTTTGCAACGGTGCCATCCGCATTGCTGTCGCTCCTCCATTTCCCAACTCAAAGTCCATTACAATGGAACCTCTTTGGCACCCGTGCTCGGCTGCCCAGCATCCCAGGGAGTAGAGCACGAACGGTTGGCCTGTGCTCCCATAGCCGAAGAGCCAGGGCAAAAAACTTGAGCTGTGCCTCTTCTGCAGAAAGTCAGCTTTGCAACAATGCCATCCGCATTGCTGTCGCTCCTCCATTTCCCAACTCAAAGTCCATTACAATGGAACCTCTTTGGCACCCGTGCTGGGCTGCCCAGCATCCCAGGGAGTAGAGCACGAACGGTTGGCCTATGCTCCCACAGCCGAAGAGCCAGGGCAAAAAACTTGAGCTGGGCCTCTTCTGCAGAAAGTCGGCTTTGCAACGGTGCCATCCGCATTGCTGTCGCTCCTCCATTTCCCAACTCAAAGTCCATGACAATGGAACCTCTTTGGCACCCGTGCTGGGCTGCCCAGCATCCCAGGGATTAGAGCACGAACGGTTGGCCTCTGCTCCCACAGCCGAAGAGCCAGGGCAAAAAACTTGAGCTGGGCCTCTTCTGCAGAAAGTCAGCTTTGCAACGGTGCCATCCGCATTGCTGTCGCTCCTCCATTTCCCAACTCAAAGTCCATTACAATGGAACCTCTTTGGCACCCGTGCTCGGCTGCCCAGCATCCCAGGGAGTAGAGCACGAACATTCGGCCTCTGCTCCCACAGCCGAAGAGCCAGGGCAAAAAACTTGAGCTGTGCCTCTTCTGCAGAAAGTCAGCTTTGCAACGGTGCCTTCCGCATGGCTGTCGCTCCTCGATTTCCCAACTCAAAGTCCATTACAATGGAACCTCTTTGGCACCCGTGCTCGGCTGCCCAGCATGCCAGGGAGTAGAGCACGAACGGTTGGCCTCTGCTCCCACAGCCGAAGAGCCAGGGCAAAAAACTTGAGCTGTGCCTCTTCTGCAGAAAGTCAGCTTTGCAACGGTGCCATCCGCATTGCTGTCGCTCCTCGATTTCCCAACTCAAAGTCCATTACAATGGAACCTCTTTGGCACCCGTGCTGGGCTGCCCAGCATCCCAGGGAGTAGAGAAATAACAGTTGGCCTCTGCTCCCACAGCCGAAGAGCCAGGGCAAAAAACTTGAGCTGTGCCTCTTCTGCAGAAAGTCGGCTTTGCAACGGTGCCATCCGCATTGCTGTCGCTCCTCGATTTCCCAACGCAAAGTCCATTACAATGGAACCTCTTTGGCACCCGTGCTCGGCTGCCCAGCATCCCAGGGAGTAGAGCACGAACATTCGGACTCTGCTCCCACAGCCGAAGAGCCAGGGCAAAAAACTTGAGCTGTGCCTCTTCTGCAGAAAGTCAGCTTTGCAACGGTGCCATCCGCATGGCTGTCGCTCCTCCATTTCCCAACTCAAAGTCCATTACAATGGAACCTCTTTGGCACCCGTGCTGGGCTGCCCAGCATCCCAGGGAGTAGAGCACGAACGGTTGGCCTCTGCTCCCACAGCCGAAGAGCCAGGGCAAAAAACTTGAGCTGTGCCTCTTCTGCAGAAAGTCAGCTTTGCAACGGTGCCATCCGCATTGCTGTCGCTCCTCCATTTCCCAACTCAAAGTCCATTACAATGGAACCTCTTTGGCACCCGTGCTGGGCTGCCCAGCATCCCAGGGAGTAGAGCACGAACATTCGGCCTCTGCTCCCACAGCCGAAGAGCCAGGGCAAAAAACTTGAGCTGTGCCTCTTCTGCAGAAAGTCAGCTTTGCAACGGTGCCATCCGCATTGCTGTCGCTCCTCCATTTCCCAACTCAAAGTCCATTACAATGGAACCTCTTTGGCACCCGTGCTGGGCTGCCAAGCATCCCAGGGAGTAGAGCACGAATGGTTGGCCTCTGCTCCCACAGCCGAAGAGCCAGGGCAAAAAACTTGAGCTGTGCCTCTTCTGCAGAAAGTCAGCTTTGCAACGGTGCCATCCGCATTGCTGTCGCTCCTCCATTTCCCAACTCAAAGTCCATTAAAATGGAACCTCTTTGGCATCCATACCCGGCTGCCCAGCATCCCAGGGAGTAGAGCACGAACGGTTGGCCTCTGCTCCCACAGCCGAAGAGCCAGGGCAAAAAATTTGAGCTGTGCCTCTTCTGCAGAAAGTCAGCTTTGCAACGGTACCATCCGCATTGCTGTCGCTCCTCGATTTCCCAACTCAAAGTCCATTACAATGGAACCTCTTTGGCACCCGTGCTCGGCTGCCCAGCATCCCAGGGAGTAGAGCACGAACATTCGGACTCTGCTCCCACAGCCGAAGAGCCAGGGCAAAAAACTTGAGCTGTGCCTCTTCTGCAGAAAGTCAGCTTTGCAACGGTGCCATCCGCATTGCTGTCGCTCCTCCATTTCCCAACTCAAAGTCCATTACAATGGAACCTCTTTGGCACCCGTGCTCGGCTGCCCAGCATCCCAGAGAGTAGAGCACGAACAGTTGGCCTCTGCTCGCACAGCCGAAGAGCCAGGGCAAAAAACTTGAGCTGTGCCTCTTCTGCAGAAAGTCAGCTTTGCAACGGTGCCATCCGCATTGCTGTCGCTCCTCCATTTCCCAACTCAAAGTCCATTACAATGGAACCTCTTTGGCACCCGTGCTCGGCTGCCCAGCATCCCAGGGAGTAGAGCACGAACGGTTGGCCTCTGCTCCCACAGCCGAAGAGCCAAGGCAAAAAACTTGAGCTGTGCCTCTTCTGCAGAAAGTCGGCTTTCCAACGGTGCCATCCGCATTGCTGTCGCTCCTCGATTTCCCAACTCAAAGACCATTACAATGGAACCTCTTAGGCACCCGTGCTGGGCAGCCCAGCATACCAGGGAGTAGAGCACAAACGGTTGGCCTCTCCTCCCTCAGCCGAAGAGCCAGGGCAAAAAACTTGAGCTGTGCCTCTTCTGCAGAAAGTCAGCTTTGCAACGGTGCCATCCGCATTGCTGGTGCTCCTCCATTTCCCAACTCAAAGTCCATTACAATGGAACCTCTTTGGCACCCGTGCTGGGCTGCCCAGCATCCCAGGGAGTAGAGCACGAACGGTTGGCCTCTGCTCCCACAGCCGAAGAGCCAGGGCAAAAAACTTGAGCTGTGCCTCTTCTGCAGAAAGTCAGCTTTGCAACGGTGCCATCCGCATTGCTGTCGCTCCTCCATTTCCCAACTCAAAGTCCATTACAATGGAACCTCTTTGGCACCCGTGCTGGGCTGCCCAGCATCCCAGGGAGTAGAGCACGAACGGTTGGCCTCTGCTCCCACAGCCGAAGAGCCAGGGCAAAAAACTTGAGCTGTGCCTCTTCTGCAGAAAGTCAGCTTTGCAACGGTGCCATCCGCATTGCTGTCGCTCCTCCATTTCCCAACTCAAACTCCATTACAATGGAACCTCTTTGGCACCCGTGCTCAGCTGCCCAGCATCCCAGGGAGTAGAGCACGAACGGTTGGCCTATGCTCCCACAGCCGAAGAGCCAGGGCAAAAAACTTGAGCTGTGCCTCTTCTGCAGAAAGTCAGCTTTGCAACGGTGCCATTCGCATGGCTGTCGCTCCTCCATTTCCCAACTCAAAGTCCATTACAATGGAACCTCTTTGGCACCCGTGCTCGGCTGCCCAGCATGCCAGGGAGTAGAGCACGAACATTCGGCCTCTGCTCCCACACCCGAAGAGCCAGGGCAAAAAACTTGAGCTGTGCCTCTTCTGCAGAAAGTCAGCTTTGCAACGGTGCCATCCGCATGGCTGTCGCTCCTCCATTTCCCAACTCAAAGTCCATTACAATGGAACCTCTTTGGCACCCGTGCCCGGCTGCCCAGCATGCCAGGGAGTAGAGCACGAACGGTTGGCCTCTGCTCCCACAGCCGAAGAGCCAGGGCAAAAAACTTGAGCTGTGCCTCTTCTGCAGAAAGTCAGCTTTGCAACGATGCCATCCGCATTGCTGTCGCTCCTCCATTTCCCAACTCAAAGTCCATTACAATGGAACCTCTTTGGCACCCGTGCTGGGCTGCCCAGCATCCCAGGGAGTAGAGCACGAACGGTTGGCCTCTGCTCCCACAGCCGAAGAGCCAGGGCAAAAAACTTGAGCTGTGCCTCTTCTGCAGAAAGTCAGCTTTGCAACGGTGCCATCCGCATTGCTGTCGCTCCTCCATTTCCCAACTCAAAGTCCATTACAATGGAACCTCTTTGGCACCCGTGCTGGGCTGCCCAGCATCCCAGGGAGTAGAGCACGAACGGTTGGCCTCTGCTCCCACAGCCGAAGAGCCAGGGCAAAAAACTTGAGCTGTGCCTCTTCTGCAGAAAGTCAGCTTTGCAACGGTGCCATCGGCATTGCTGTCGCTCCTCGATTTCCCAACTCAAAGTCCATTACAATGGAACCTCTTTGGCACCCGTGCTGGGCTGCCCAGCATCCCAGGGAGTAGAGCACGAACATTCGGCCTCTGCTCCCACAGCCGAAGAGCCAGGGCAAAAAACTTGAGCTGTGCCTCTTCTGCAGAAAGTCAGCTTTGCAACGGTGCCATCCGCATGGCTGTCGCTCCTCCATTTCCCAACTCAAACTCCATTACAATGGAACCTCTTTGGCACCCGTGCTCGGCTGCCCAGCATCCCAGGGAGTAGAGCACGAACGGTTGGCCTCTGCTCCCACAGCCGAAGAGCCAGGGCAAAAAACTTGAGCTGGGCCTCTTCTGAAGAAAGTCAGCTTTGCAACGCTGCCATCCGCATTGCTGTCGCTCCTCGATTTCCCAACTCCAAGTCCATTACAATGGAACCTCTTTGGCACCCGTGCTGGGCTGCCCAGCATCCCAGGGAGTAGAGCACGAACGGTTGGCCTCTGCTCCCACAGCCGAAGAGCCAGGGCAAAAAACTTGAGCTGTGCCTCTTCTGCAGAAAGTCGGCTTTGCAACGGTGCCATCCGCATTGCTGTCGCTCCTCCATTTCCCAACTCAAAGTCCATTACAATGGAACCTCTTTGGCACCCGTGCTCGGCAGCCCAGCATCCCAGGGAGTAGAGCACGAATATTCGGCCTATGCTCCCACAGCCAAAGAGCCAGGGCAAAAAACTTGAGCTGTGCCTCTTCTGCAGAAAGTCAGCTTTGCAACGGTGCCATCCGCATTGCTGTCGCTCCTCCATTTCCCAACTCAAAGTCCATTACAATGGAAACTCTTTGGCACCCGTGCTCGGCTGCCCAGCATCCCAGGGAGTAGAGCACGAACGGTTGGCCTCTGCTCCCACAGCCGAAGAGCCAGGGCAAAAAACTTGAGCTGGGACTCTTCTGCAGAAAGTCAGCTTTGCAACGGTGCCATCCGCATGGCTGTCGCTCCTCCATTTCCCAACTCAAAGTCCATTACAATGGAACCTCTTTGGCACCCGTGCTGGGCTGCCCAGCATCCCAGGGAGTAGAGCACGAACATTCGGCCGCTGTTCCCACAGCCGAAGAGCCAGGGCAAAAAACTTGAGCTGTTCCTCTTCTGCAGAAAGTCGGCTTTGCAACAGTGCCATCCGCATTGCTGTCACTCCTCAATTTCCCAACTCAAAGTCCATTACAATGGAACTTCTTTGGCACCCGTGCTGGGCTGCCCAGCATCCCAGGGAGTAGAGCACGAACGGTTGGCCTCTGCTCCCACAGCCGAAGAGCCAGGGCAAAAAACTTGAGCTGTGCCTCTTCTGCAGAAAGTCAGCTTTGCAACGGTGCCATCCGCATTGCTGTCGCTCCTCCATTTCCCAACTCAAAGTCCATTACAATGGAACCTCTTTGGCGCCCGTGCTCGGCTGCCCAGCATCCCAGGGAGTAGAGCACGAACGGTTGGCCTCTGCTCCCACAACCGAAGAGCCAGGGCAAAAAATTTGAGCTGTGCCTCTTCTGCAGAAAGTCAGCTTTGCAACGGTGCCATCCGCATTGCTTTCGCTCCTCCATTTCCCAACTCAAAGTCCATTACAATGGAACCTCTTTGGCACCCGTGCTCGGCTGCCCAGCATCCCAGGGAGTAGAGCACGAACGGTTGGCCTCTGCTCCCACAGCCGAAGAGCCAGGGCAAAAAACTTGAGCTGTGCCTCTTCTGCAGAAAGTCAGCTTTGCAACGGTGCCATCTGCATTGCTGTCGCTCCTCCATTTCCCAACTCAAAGTCCATTACAATGGAACCTCTTTGGCACCTGTGCTCGGCTGCCCAGCATCCCAGGGAGTAGAGCACGAACGGTTGGCCTCTGCTCCCACAGCCGAAGAGCCAGGGCAAAAAACTTGAGCTGTGCCTCTTCTGCAGAAAGTCAGCTTTGCAACGGTGCCATCCGCATGGCTGTCGCTCCTCCATTTCCCAACTCGAAGATCATTACAATGGAACCTCTTTGGCTCTCGTGCCCGGCTGCCCAGCATCCCAGGGAGTAGAGCACGAACGGTTGGCCTCTGCTCCCACAGCCGAAGAGCCAGTGCAAAAAACTTGAGCTGTGCCTCTTCTACAGAAATTCGGCTTTGCAACGGTGCCATCCGCATTGCTGTCGCTCCTCGATTTCCCAACTCAAAGTCCATTACAATGGAACCTCTTTGGCACCCGTGCTGGGCTGCCCAGCATCCCAGGGAGTAGAGCACGAACGGTTGGCCTCTGCTCCGACAGCCGAAGAGCCAGGGCAAAAAACTTGAGCTGTGCCTCTTCTGCAGAAAGTCAGCTTTGCAACGGTGCCATCCGCATTGCTGTCGCTCCTCCATTTCCCAACTCAAAGTCCATTACAATGGAACCTCTTTGGCACCCGTGCTCGGCTGCCCAGCATCCCAGGGAGTAGAGCACGAACGGTTGGCCTCTGCTCCCACAGCCGAAGAGCCAGGGCAAAAAACTTGAGCTGTGCCTCTTCTGCAGAAAGTCGGCTTTGCAACGGTGCCATCCGCATTGCTGTCGTTCCTCAATTTCCCAACTCAAAGTCCATTACAATGGAACCTCTTTGGCACCCGTGCTGGGCTGCCCAGCATCCCAGGGAGTAGAGCACGAACATTCGGCCTCTGCTCCCACAGCCGAAGAGCCAGGGCAAAAAACTTGAGCTGTGCCTCTTCTGCAGAAAGTCGGCTTTGCAACGGTGCCATCCGCATTGCTGTCGTTCCTCCATTTCCCAACTCAAAGTCCATTACAATGGAACCTCTTTGGCACCCGTGCTGGGCTGCCCAGCATCCCAGGGAGTAGAGCACGAACACTCGGCCTCTGCTCCCACAGCCGAAGAGCCAGGGCAAAAAACTTGAGCTGTGCCTCTTCTGCAGAAAGTCAGCTTTGCAACGGTGCCATCCGCATTGCTGGTGCTCCTCCATTTCCCAACTCAAAGTCCATTACAATGGAACCTCTTTGGCACCTGTGCTCGGCTGCCCAACATCCCAGGGAGTAGAGCACGAACGGTTGGCCTCTGCTCCCACAGCCGAAGAGCCAGGGCAAAAAACTTGAGCTGTGCCTCTTCTGCAGAAAGTCAGCTTTGCAACGGTGCCATCCGCATGGCTGTCGCTCCTCCATTTCCCAACTCAAAGTCCATTACAATGGAACCTCTTTGGCACCCGTGCTCGGCTGCCCAGCATCCCAGGGAGTAGAGCACGAACGGTTGGCCTCTGCTCCCACAGCCGAAGAGCCAGGGCAAAAAACTTGAGCTGTGCCTCTTCTACACAAATTCGGCTTTGCAACGGTGCCATCCGCATTGCTGTCGCTCCTCCATTTCCCAACTCAAAGTCCATTACAATGGAACCTCTTTGGCACCCGTGCTCGGCTGCCCAGCATCCCAGGGAGTAGAGCACGAACATTCGGCCTCTGTTCCCACAGCCGAAGAGCCAGGGCAAAAAACTTGAGCTGTGCCTCTTCTGCAGAAAGTCAGCTTTGCAACGGTGCCATCCGCATGGCTGTCGCTCCTCCATTTCCCAACTCAAAGTCCATTACAATGGAACCTCTTTGGCACCCGTGCTGGGCTGCCGAGCATCCAGGGAGTAGAGCACGAACGGTTGGCCTCTGCTCCCACAGCCGAAGAGCCAGGGCAAAAAAATTGAGCTGTGCCTCTTCTGCAGAAAGTCAGCTTTGCAACGGTGCCATCCGCATGGCTGTCGCTCCTCGATTTCACAACTCAAACTCCATTACAATGGAACCTCTTTGGCACCCGTGCTCGGCTGCCCAGCATCCCAGGGAGTAGAGCACGAACGGTTGGCCTCTGCTCCCACAGCCAAAGAGCCAGGGCAAAAAACTTGAGCTGTGCCTCTTCTGCAGAAAGTCAGCTTTGCAACGGTGCCATCCGCATTGCTGTCGCTCCTCCATTTCCCAACTCAAAGTCCATTACAATGGAACCTCTTTGGCACCCGTGCTGGGCTGCCCAGCATCCCAGGGAGTAGAGCACGAACGGTTGGCCTCTGCTCCCACAGCCGAAGAGCCAGGGCAAAAAACTTGAGCTGTGCCTCTTCTGCAGAAAGTCGGCTTTGCAACGGTGCCATCCGCATTGCTGTCTTTCCTCAATTTCCCAACTCAAAGTCCATTACAATGGAACCTCTTTGGCACCCGTGCTCGGCTGCCCAGCATCCCAGGGAGTAGAGCACGAACATTCGGCCTCTGTTCCCACAGCCGAAGAGCCAGGGCAAAAAACTTGAGCTGTGCCTCTTCTGCAGAAAGTCAGCTTTGCAACGGTGCCATCCGCATGGCTGTCACTCCTCCATTTCCCAACTCAAACTCCATTACAATGGAACCTCTTTGGCACCCGTGCTGGGCTGCCGAGCATCCAGGGAGTAGAGCACGAACGGTTGGCCTCTGCTCCCACAGCCGAAGAGCCAGGGCAAAAAAATTGAGCTGTGCCTCTTCTGCAGAAAGTCAGCTTTGCAACGGTGCCATCCGCATGGCTGTCGCTCCTCGATTTCACAACTCAAACTCCATTACAATGGAACCTCTTTGGCACCCGTGCTGGGCTGCCCAGCATCCCAGGGAGTAGAGTACGAACGGTTGGCCTCTGCTCCCACAGCCGAAGAGCCAGGGCAAAAAACTTGAGCTGTGCCTCTTCTGCAGAAAGTCGGCTTTGCAACGGTGCCATCCGCATGGCTGTCGCTCCTCCATTTCCCAACTCAAAGTCCATTACAATGGAACCTCTTTGGCACCCGTGCTGGGCTGCCCAGCATCCCAGGGAGTAGAGCACGAACGGTTGGCCTTTGTTCCCACAGCTGAAGAGCCAGGGCAAAAAACTTGAGCTGTGCCTCTTCTGCAGAAAGTCAGCTTTGCAACGGTGCCATCCGCATTGCTGTCGCTCCTCGATTTCCCAACTCAAAGTCCATTACAATGGAACCTCTTTGGCATCCGTGCTCGGCAGCCCAGCATCCCAGGGAGTAGAGCACAAACGGTTGGCCTCTGCTCCCACAGCCGTAGAGCCAGGGCAAAAAACTTGAGCTGTGCCTCTTCTGCAGAAAGTCAGCTTTGCAACGGTGCCATCCGCATTGCTGTCGCTCCTCGATTTCCCAACTCAAAGTCCATTACAATGGAACCTCTTTGGCATCCATGCTCGGCAGCCCAGCATCCCAGGGAGTAGAGCACAAACGGTTGGCCTCTGCTCCCACAGCCGTAGAGCCAGGGCAAAAAACTTGAGCTGTGCCTCTTCTGCAGAAAGTCAGCTTTGCAACGGTGCCATCCGCATGGCTGTCGCTCCTCCATTTCCCAACTCAAAGTCCATTACAATGGAAACTCTTTGGCACCCGTGCCCGGCTGACCAGCATCCAGGGAGTAGAGCACGAACGGTTGGCCTCTGCTCCCACAGCCGAAGAGCCAGGGCAAAAAACTTGAGCTGTGCCTCTTCTGCAGAAAGTCAGCTTTGCAACGGTGCCATCCGCATGGCTGTCGCTCCTCGATTTCACAACTCAAACTCCATTACAATGGAACCTCTTTGGCACCCGTGCTCGGCTGCCCAGCATCCCAGGGAGTAGAGCACGAACGGTTGGCCTCTGCTCCCACAGCCGAAGAGCCAGGGCAAAAAACTTGAGCTGTGCCTCTTCTGCAGAAAGTCAGCTTTGCAACGGTGCCATCCGCATTGCTGTCGCTCCTCCATTTCCCAACTCAAAGTCCATTACAATGGAACCTCTTTGGCACCCGTGCTGGGCTGCCCAGCATCCCAGGGAGTAGAGTACGAACGGTTGGCCTCTGCTCCCACAGCCGAAGAGCCAGGGCAAAAAACTTGAGCTGTGCCTCTTCTGCAGAAAGTCGGCTTTGCAACGGTGCCATCCGCATGGCTGTCGCTCCTCCATTTCCCAACTCAAAGTCCATTACAATGGAACCTCTTTGGCACCCGTGCTGGGCTGCCCAGCATCCCAGGGAGTAGAGCACGAACGGTTGGCCTTTGTTCCCACAGCTGAAGAGCCAGGGCAAAAAACTTGAGCTGTGCCTCTTCTGCAGAAAGTCAGCTTTGCAACGGTGCCATCCGCATTGCTGTCGCTCCTCGATTTCCCAACTCAAAGTCCATTACAATGGAACCTCTTTGGCATCCGTGCTCGGCAGCCCAGCATCCCAGGGAGTAGAGCACAAACGGTTGGCCTCTGCTCCCACAGCCGTAGAGCCAGGGCAAAAAACTTGAGCTGTGCCTCTTCTGCAGAAAGTCAGCTTTGCAACGGTGCCATCCGCATGGCTGTCGCTCCTCCATTTCCCAACTCAAAGTCCATTACAATGGAAACTCTTTGGCACCCGTGCCCGGCTGACCAGCATCCCAGGGAGTAGAGCACGAACGGTTGGCCTCTGCTCCCACAGCCGAAGAGCCAGGGCAAAAAACTTGAGCTGTGCCTCTTCTGCAGAAAGTCAGCTTTGCAACGGTGCCATCCGCATTGCTGTCGCTCCTCGATTTCCCAACTCAAAGTCCATTACAATGGAACCTCTTTGGCACCCGTGCTGGGCTGCCCAGCATCCCAGGGAGTAGAGCATGAACGGTTGGCCTGTGCTCCCACAGCCGAAGAGCCAGGGCAAAAAACTTGAGCTGTGCCTCTTCTGCAGAAAGTCAGCTTTGCAACGGTGCCATCCGCATGGCTGTCGCTCCTCGATTTCTCAACTCAAAGTCCATTACAATGGAACCTCTTTGGCACCCGTGCTGGGCTGCCCAGCATCCCAGGGAGTAGAGCACGAACGGTTGGCCTCTGCTCTCACATCCGAAGAGCCAGGGCAAAAAACTTGAGCTGTGCCTCTTCTGCAGAAAGTCAGCTTTGCAACGGTGCCATCCGCATTGCTGTCGCTCCTCCATTTCCCAACTCAAAGTCCATTACAATGGAACCTCTTTGGCACCCGTGCTCGGCTGCCCAGCATCCCAGGGAGTAGAGCACGAACGGTTGGCCTCTGCTCCCACAGCCGAAGAGCCAGGGCAAAAAATTGAGCTGTGCCTCTTCTGCAGAAAGTCAGATTTGCAACGGTGCCATCCGCATTGCTGTTGCTCCTCCATTTCCCAACTCAAAGTCCATTACAATGGAACCTCTTTGGCACCCGTGCTCGGCTGCCCAGCATCCCAGGGAGTAGAGCACGAACGGTTGGCCTCTGCTCCCTCAGCCGAAGAGCCAGGGCAAAAAAGCTTGAGCTGTGCCTCTTCTGCAGAAAGTCAGCTTTGCAACGGTGCCATCCGCATTGCTGTCGCTCCTCGATTTCCCAACTCAAAGTCCATTACAATGGAACCTCTTTGGCACCCGTGCTGGGCTGCCCAGCATCCCAGGGAGTAGAGCACGAACGGTTGGCCTCTGCTCCACAGCCGAAGAGCCAGGGCAAAAAACTTGAGCTGTGCCTCTTCTGCAGAAAGTCAGCTTTGCAACGGTGCCATCCGCATGGCTGTCGCTCCTCGATTTCCCAACTCAAAGTCCATTACAATGGAACCTCTTTGGCACCCATGCCCGGCTGCCCAGCATCCCAGGGAGTAGAGCATGAACGGTTGGCCTCTGCTCCCACAGCCGAAGAGCCAGGGCAAAAAACTGGAGCTGTGCCTCTTCTGCAGAAAGTCAGCTTTGCAACGGTGCCATCCGCATTGCTGTCGCTCCTCGATTTCCCAACTCAAAGTTTATTACAAAGAACCTCTTTGGCACCCGTGCTGGGCTGCCCAGCATCCCAGGGAGTAGAGCACGAACGGTTGGCCTCTGCTCCCACAGCCGAAGAGCCAGGGCAAAAAACTTGAGCTGTGCCTCTTCTGCAGAAAGTCAGCTTTGCAACGGTGCCATCCGCATTGCTGGCGCTCCTCCATTTCCCAACTCAAAGTCCATTACAATGGAACCTCTTTGGCACCCGTGCTCGGCTGCCCAACATCCCAGGGAGTAGAGCACGAACGGTTGGCCTCTGCTCCCACAGCCGAAGAGCCAGGGCAAAAAACTTGAGCTGTGCCTCTTCTGCAGAATGTCGACTTTGCAACGGTGCCATCCGCATTGCTGTCGCTCCTCGATTTCCCAACTCAAAGTCCATTACAATGGAACCTCTTTGGCACCCGTGCTGGGCTGCCCACCATCCCAGGGAGTAGAGCACGAACGGTTGGCCTCTGCTCCCACAGCCGAAGAGCCAGGGCAAAAAACTTGAGCTGTGCCTCTTCTGCAGAAAGTCAGCTTTGCAACGGTGCCATCCGCATGGCTGTCGCTCCTCGATTTCCCAACTCAAAGTCCATTACAATGGAACCTCTTTGGCACCCGTGCTGGGCTGCCCAGCATCCCAGGGAGTAGAGCACGAACGGTTGGCCTCTGCTCCCACAGCCGAAGAGCCAGGGCAAAAAACTTGAGCTGTTCCTCTTCTGCAGAAAGTCAGCTTTGCAAAGGTGCCATCCGCATTGCTGTCGCTCCTCGATTTCCCAACTCAAAGTCCATTACAATGGAACCTCTTTGGCATCCGTGCTCGTCAGCCCAGCATCCCAGGGAGTAGAGCACAAACGGTTGGCCTCTGCTCCCACAGCCGTAGAGCCAGGGCAAAAAACTTGAGCTGTGCCTCTTCTGCAGAAAGTCAGCTTTGCAACGGTGCCATCCGCATGGCTGTCGCTCCTCCATTTCCCAACTCAAAGTCCATTACAATGGAAACTCTTTGGCACCCGTGCTCGGCTGCCCAGCATCCCAGGGAGTAGAGCACGAACGGTTGGCCTCTGCTCCCACAGCCGAAGAGCCAGGGCAAAAAACTTGAGCTGTGCCTCTTCTGCAGAAAGTCAGCTTTGCAACGGTGCCATCCGCATTGCTGTCGCTCCTCGATTTCCCAACTCAAAGTCCATTACAATGGAACCTCTTTGGCACCCGTGCTGGGCTGCCCAGCATCCCAGGGAGTAGAGCATGAACGGTTGGCCTGTGCTCCCACAGCCGAAGAGCCAGGGCAAAAAACTTGAGCTGTGCCTCTTCTGCAGAAAGTCAGCTTTGCAACGGTGCCATCCGCATTGCTGGCGCTCCTCGATTTCTCAACTCAAAGTCCATTACAATGGAACCTCTTTGGCACCCGTGCTGGGCTGCCCAGCATCCCAGGGAGTAGAGCACGAACGGTTGGCCTCTGCTCTCACATCCGAAGAGCCAGGGCAAAAAACTTGAGCTGTGCCTCTTCTGCAGAAAGTCAGATTTGCAACGGTGACATCCGCATGGCTGTCGCTCCTCCATTTCCCAACTCAAAGTCCATTACAATGGAACCTCTTTGGCACCCGTGCTCGGCTGCCCAGCATCCCAGGGAGTAGAGCACGAACGGTTGGCCTCTGCTCCCTCAGCCGAATAGCCAGGGCAAAAAAGCTTGAGCTGTGCCTCTTCTGCAGAAAGTCAGCTTTGCAACGGTGCCATCCGCATTGCTGTCGCTCCTCGATTTCCCAACTCAAAGTCCATTACAATGGAACCTCTTTGGCACCCGTGCTGGGCTGCCCAGCATCCCAGGGAGTAGAGCACGAACGGTTGGCCTCTGCTCCACAGCCGAAGAGCCAGGGCAAAAAACTGGAGCTGTGCCTCTTCTGCAGAAAGTCAGCTTTGCAACGGTGCCATCCGCATTGCTGTCGCTCCTCGATTTCCCAACTCAAAGTCCATTACAATGGAACCTCTTTGGCACCCATGCCCGGCTGCCCAGCATCCCAGGGATTAGAGCATGAACGGTTGGCCTCTGCTCCCACAGCCGAAGAGCCAGGGCAAAAAACTGGAGCTGTGCCTCTTCTGCAGAAAGTCAGCTTTGCAACGGTGCCATCCGCATTGCTGTCGCTCCTCGATTTCCCAACTCAAAGTTTATTACAAAGAACCTCTTTGGCACCCGTGCTCGGCTGCCCAGCATCCCAGGGAGTAGAGCACGAACGGTTGGCCTCTGCTCCCACAGCCGAAGAGCCAGGGCAAAAAACTTGAGCTGTGCCTCTTCTGCAGAAAGTCAGCTTTGCAACGGTGCCATCCGCATTGCTGGCGCTCCTCCATTTCCCAACTCAAAGTCCATTACAATGGAACCTCTTTGGCACCCGTGCTCGGCTGCCCAACATCCCAGGGAGTAGAGCACGAACGGTTGGCCTCTGCTCCCACAGCCGAAGAGCCAGGGCAAAAAACTTGAGCTGTGCCTCTTCTGCAGAATGTCGACTTTGCAACGGTGCCATCCGCATTGCTGTCGCTCCTCGATTTCCCAACTCAAAGTCCATTACAATGGAACCTCTTTGGCACCCGTGCTCGAATGCCCAGCATCCCAGGGAGTAGAGCACGAACGGTTGGCCTCTGCTCCCACAGCCGAAGAGCCAGGGCAAAAAACTTGAGCTGTGCCTCTTCTGCAGAAAGGCAGCTTTGCAACGGTGCCATCCGCATGGCTGTCGCTCCTCGATTTCCCAACTCAAACTCCATTACAATGGAACCTCTTTGGCACCCGTGCTGGGCTGCCCAGCATCCCAGGGAGTAGAGCACGAACGGTTGGCCTCTGCTCCCACAGCCGAAGAGCCAGGGCAAAAAACTTGAGCTGTTCCTCTTCTGCAGAAAGTCAGCTTTGCAAAGGTGCCATCCGCATGGCTGTCGCTCCTCGATTTCCCAACTCAAAGTCCATTACAATGGAACCTCTTTGGCACCCGTGCTCGGCTGCCCAGCATCCCAGGGTGTAGAGCACGAACGGTTGGCCTCTGCTCGCACAGCCGAAGAGACAGGGCAAAAAACTTGAGCTGTGCCTCTTCTGCAGAAAGTCAGCTTTGCAACGGTGCCATCCGCATGGCTGTCGCTCCTCCATTTCCCAACTCAAAGTCCATTACAATGGAACCTCTTTGGCACCCGTGCCCGGCTGCCCAGCATCCCAGGGAGTAGAGCACGAACGGTTGGCCTCTGCTCCCACAGCCGAAGAGCCAGGGCAAAAAACTTGAGCTGTGCCTCTTCTGCAGAAAGTCAGCTTTGCAACGGTGCCATCCGCATTGCTGTCGCTCCTCGATTTCCCAACTCAAAGTCCATTACAATGGAACCTCTTTGGCACCCGTGCTCGGCTGCCCAGCATCCCAGGGAGTAGAGCACGAACGGTTGGCCTCTGCTCCCACAGCCGAAGAGCCAGGGCAAAAAACTTGAGCTGTGCCTCTTCTGCAGAAAGTCAGCTTTGCAACGGTGCCATCCGCATGGCTGTCGCTCCTCCATTTCCGAACTCAAAGTCCATTACAATGGAACCTCTTTGGCACCCGTGCTCGGCTGCACAGCATCCCAGGGAGTAGAGCACGAACGGTTGGCCTCTGCTCCCACAGCCGAAGAGCCAGGGGAAAAAATTTAGCTGTGCCTCTTCTGCAGAAAGTCAGCTTTGCAACGGTGCCATCCGCATTGCTGTCGCTCCTCCATTTCCCAACTCAAAGTCCATTACAATGGAACCTCTTTGGCACCCGTGCTGGGCTGCCCAGCATCCCAGGGAGTAGAGCACGAACGGTTGGCCTCTACTCCCTCAGCCGAAGAGCCAGGGCAAAAAACTTGAGCTGTGCCTCTTCTGCAGAAAGTCAGCTTTGCAACGGTGCCATCCGCATGGCTGTCGCTCCTCGATTTCCCAACTCAAAGTCCATTACAATGGAACCTCTTTGGCACCCGTGCTCGGCTGCCCAGCATCCCAGGGAGTAGAGCACGAACGGTTGGCCTCTGCTCCCACAGCCGAAGAGCCAGGGCAAAAAACTTGAGCTGTGCCTCTTCTGCAGAAAGTCAGCTTTGCAACGGTGCCATCCGCATTGCTGTCGCTCCTCCATTTCCCAACTCAAAGTCTATTACAATGGAACCTCTTTGGCACCCGTGCTGGGCTGCCCAGCATCCCAGGGAGTAGAGCACGAACGGTTGGCCTCTGCTCCCACAGCCGAAGAGCCAGGCCAAAAAACTTGAGCTGTGCCTCTTCTGCAGAAAGTCAGCTTTGCAACGGTGCCATCCGCATTGCTGTCGCTCCTCGATTTCCCAACTCAAAGTCCATTACAATGGAACCTCTTTGGCACCAGTGCCCGGCTGCTCAGCATCCCAGGGAGTAGAGCACGAACGGTTGGCCTCTACTCCCACAGCCGTAGAGCCAGGGCAAAAAACTTGAGCTGTGCCTCTTCTGCAGATAGTCAGCTTTGCAATGGTGCCATCCGCATTGCTGTCGCTCCTCGATTTCCCAACTCAAAGTCTATTACAATGGAACCTCTTTGGCACCCGTGCTGGGCGGCCCAGCATCCCAGGGAGTAGAGCACGAACGGTTGGCCTCTGCTCCCACAGCCGAAGAGCCAGGGCAAAAAACTTGAGTTGTGCCCCTTCTGCAGAAAGTCAGCTTTGCAACGGTGCCATCCGCATTGCTGTCGCTCCTCGATTTCCCAACTCAAAGTCCATTACAATGGAACCTCTTTGGCACCCGTGCTCGGCTGCCCAGCATCCCAGGGAGTAGAGCACGAACGGTTGGCCTCTGCTCCCACAGCCGAAGAGCCAGGGCAAAAAACTTGAGCTGGGACTCTTCTGCAGAAAGTCAGCTTTGCAACGGTGCCATCCGCATTGCTGTCGCTCCTCGATTTCCCAACTCAAAGTCCATTACAATGGAACCTCTTTGGCACCCGTGCTCGGCTGCCCAGCATCCCAGGGAGTAGAACACAAACAGTTCGCCTCTGCTCCCAGAGCCGAAGAGCCAGGGCAATAAACTTGAGCTGGGACTCTTCTGCAGAAAGTCAGCTTTGCAACGGTGCCATCCGCATGGCTGTCGCTCCTCCATTTCCCAACTCAAAGTCCATTACAATGGAACCTCTTTGGCACCCATGCTGGGCTGCCCAGCATCCCAGGGAGTAGAGCACGAACGGTTGGCCTCTGCTCCACAGCCGAAGAGCCAGGGCAAAAAACTTGAGCTGTGCCTCTTCTGCAGAAAGTCAGCTTTGCAACGGTGCCATCCGCATGGCTGTCGCTCCTCGATTTCCCAACTCAAAGTCCATTACAATGGAACCTCTTTGGCACCCGTGCTCGGCTGCCCAGCATCCCAGGGTGTAGAGCACGAACGGTTGGCCTCTGCTCCCACAGCCGAAGAGCCAGGGCAAAAAACTGGAGCTGTGCCTCTTCTGCAAAAAGTCAGCTTTGCAACGGTGCCATCTGCATTGCTGTCTCTCCTCGATTTCCCAACTCAAAGTCCATTATATTGGAACATCTTTGGCACCCATGCTCGGCTGCCCAACATCCCAGGGAGTAGAGCACGAACGGTTGGCCTCTGCTCCCACAGCCGAAGAGCCAGGGCAAAAAACTTGAGCTGTGCCTCTTCTGCAGAAAGTCAGCTTTGCAACGGTGCCATCCGCATTGCTGTCGCTCCTCCATTTCCCAACTCAAAGTCCATTACAATGGAACCTCTTTGGCACCCGTGCTCGGCTGCCCAGCATCCCAGGGAGTAGAGCACGAACGGTTGGCCTCTGCTCCCACAGCCGAAGAGCCAGGGCAAAAAACTTGAGCTGTGCCTCTTCTGCAGAAAGTCAGCTTTGCAACGGTGCCATCCGCATTGCTGTCGCTCCTCCATTTCCCAACTCAAAGTCCATTACAATGGAACCTCTTTGGCACCCGTGCTGGGCTGCGCAGCATCCCAGGGAGTAGAGCACGAACGGTTGGCCTCTGCTCCCACAGCCGAAGAGCCAGGGCAAAAAACTTGAGCTGTGCCTCTTCTGCAGAAAGTCAGCTTTGCAACGGTGCCATCCCCATGGCTGTCGCTCCTCGATTTCCCAACTCAAAGTCCATTACAATGGAACCTCTTTGGCACCCGTGCTGGGCTGCCCAGCATCCCAGGGAGTAGAGCACGAACGGTTGTCCTCTGCTCCCACAGCCGAAGAGCCAGGGCAAAAAACTTGAGCTGTGCCTCTTCTGCAGAAAGTCAGCTTTGCAATGGTGCCATCCGCATTGCTGTCGCTCCTCCATTTCCCAACTCAAAGTCCATTACAATGGAACCTCTTTGGCACCCGTGCTGGGCTGCCCAGCATCCCAGGGAGTAGAGCACGAACGGTTGGCCTCTGCTCCCACAGCCGAAGAGCCAGGGCAAAAAACTTGAGCTGTGCCTCTTCTGCAGAAAGTCAGCTTTGCAACGGTGCCTTCCGCATTGCTGTCGCTCCTCGATTTCCCAACTCAAAGTCCATTACAATGGAACCTCTTTGGCACACGTGCTGGGCTGCCCAGCATCCCAGGGAGTAGAGCACGAACGGTTGGCCTCTGCTCCCACAGCCGAAGAGCCAGGGCAAAAAACTTGAGCTGTGCCTCTTCTGCAGAAAGTCAGCTTTGCAACGGTGCCATCCGCATGGCTGTCGCTCCTCGATTTCCCAACTCAAAGTCCATTACAATGGAACCTCTTTGGCACCCGTGCTCGGCTGCCCAACATCCCAGGGAGTAGAGCACGAACGGTTGGCCTCTGCTCCCACAGCCGAAGAGCCAGGGCAAAAAACTTGAGCTGTGCCTCTTCTGCAGAAAGTCAGCTTTGCAACGGTGCCATCCCCATGGCTGTCGCTCCTCCATTTCCCAACTCAAAGTCCATTTCAATGGAACCTCTTTGGCACCCGTGCTCGGCTGCCCAGCATCCCAGGGAGTAGAGCATGAACGGTTGGCCTCTGCTCCCACAGCCGAAGAGCCAGGGCAAAAAACTTGAGCTGTGCCTCTTCTGCAGAAAGTCAGCTTTGCAACGGTGCCATCCGCATGGCTGTCGCTCCTCGATTTCCCAACTCAAAGTCCATTACAATGGAAAATCTTTGGCACCCGTGCTGGGCTGCCCAGCATCCCAGGGAGTAGAGCACGAACGGTTGGCCTCTGCTCCCACAGCCGAAGAGCCAGGGCAAAAAACTTGAGCTGTGCCTCTTCTGCAGAAAGTCAGCTTTGCAACGGTGCCATCCGCATGGCTGTCGCTCCTCCATTTCCCAACTCAACGTCCATTACAATGGAACCTCTTTGGCACCCGTGCTCGGCTGCCCAGCATCCCAGGGAGTAGAGCACGAACGGTTGGCCTCTGCTCGCACAGCCGAAGAGACAGGGCAAAAAACTTGAGCTGTGCCTCTTCTGCAGAAAGTCAGCTTTGCAACGGTGCCATCCGCATTGCTGTCGCTCCTCCATTTCCCAACTCAAAGTCCATTACAATGGAACCTCTTTGGCACCCGTGCTCGGCTGCCCAGCATCCCAGGGAGTAGAGCACGAACGGTTGGCCTCTGCTCCCACAGCCGAAGAGCCAGGGCAAAAAACTTGAGCTGTGCCTCTTCTGCAGAAAGTCAGCTTTGCAACGGTGCCATCCGCATTGCTGTCGCTCCTCCATTTCCCAACTCAAAGTCCATTACAATGGAACCTCTTTGGCACCCGTGCTCGGCTGCCCAGCATCCCAGGGAGTAGAGCACGAACGGTTGGCCTCTGCTCCCACAGCCGAAGAGCCAGGGCAAAAAACTTGAGCTGTGCCTCTTCTGCAGAAAGTCAGCTTTGCAACGCTGCCATCCGCATTGCTGTCGCTCCTCGATTTCCCAACTCAAAGTCCATTACAATGGAACATCTTTGGCACCCGTGCTCGGCTGCCCAGCATCCCAGGGAGTAGAGCACGAACGGTTGGCCTCTGCTCCCACAGCCGAAGAGCCAGGGCAAAAAACTTGAGCTGTGCCTCTTCTGCAGAAAGTCAGCATTGCAACGGTGCCATCCGCATGGCTGTCGCTCCTCCATTTCCCAACTCAAACTCCATTACAATGGAACCTCTTTGGCACCCATGCCCGGCTGCCCAGCATCCCAGGGAGTAGAGCACGAACGGTTGGCCTCTGCTCCCACAGCCGAAGAGCCAGGGCAAAAAACTTGAGCTGTGCCTCTTCTGCAGAAAGTCAGCTTTGCAACGGTGCCATCCGCATGGCTGTCGCTCCTCCATTTCCCAACTCAAAGTCCATTACAATGGAACCTCTTTGGCACCCGTGCTGGGCTGCCCAGCATCCCAGGGAGTAGAGCACGAACGGTTGGCCTCTGCTCCCACAGCCGAAGAGCCAGGGCAAAAAACTTGAGCTGTGCCTCTTCTGCAGAAAGTCAGCTTTGCAACGGTGCCATCCGCATGGCTGTCGCTCCTCCATTTCCCAACTCAAAGTCCATTACAATGGAACCTCTTTAGCACCCGTGCCCGGCTGCCCAGCATCCCAGGGAGTAGAGCACGAACGGTTGGCCTCTGCTCCCACAGCCGAAGAGCCAGGGCAAAAAACTTGAGCTGTGCCTCTTCTGCAGAAAGTCAGCTTTGCAACGGTGCCATCCGCATGGCTGTCGCTCCTCCATTTCCCAACTCAAAGTCCATTACAATGGAACCTCTTTGGCACCCGTGCTGGGCTGCCCAGCATCCCAGGGAGTAGAGCACGAACGGTTGGCCTCTGCTCCCACAGCCGAAGAGCCAGGGCAAAAAACTTGAGCTGTGCCTCTTCTGCAGAAAGTCAGCTTTACAACGGTGCCATCCCCATGGCTGTCGCTCCTCCATTTCCCAACTCAAAGTCCATTACAATGGAACCTCTTTGGCACCCGTGCTGGGCTGCCCAGCATCCCAGGGAGTAGAGCACGAACGGTTGGCCTCTGCTCCCACAGCCGAAGAGCCAGGGCAAAAAACTTGAGCTGTGCCTCTTCTGCAGAAAGTCAGCTTTGCAACGGTGCCATCCGCATTGCTGTCGCTCCTCCATTTCCCAACTCAAAGTCCATTACAATGGAACCTATTTGGCATCCGAGTTCGGCTGCCCAGCATCCCAGGGAGTAGAGCACGAACGGTTGGCCTCTGCTCCCACAGCCGAAGAGCCAGGGCAAAAAACTTGAGCTGTGCCTCTTCTGCAGAAAGTCAGCTTTGCAACGGTGCCTTCTGCATTGCTGTCGCTCCTCGATTTCCCAACTCAAAGTCCATTACAATGGAACCTCTTTGGCACACGTGCTGGGCTGCCCAGCATCCCAGGGAGTAGAGCACGAACAGTTGGCCTCTGCTCCCACAGCCGAAGAGCCAGGGCAAAAAACTTGAGCTGTGCCTCTTCTGCAGAAACTCAGCTTTGCAACGGTGCCATCCGCATTGCTGTCGCTCCTCGATTTCCCAACTCAAAGTCCATTACAATGGAACCTCTTTGGCACCCGTGTCCGGCTGCCCAGCATCCCAGGGAGTAGAGCACGAACGGTTGGCCTCTGCTCCCACAGCCGAAGAGCCAGGGCAAAAAACTTGAGCTGTGCCTCTTCTGCAGAAAGTCAGCTTTGCAACGGTGCCATCCGCATTGCTGGCGCTCCTCGATTTCCCAACTCAAAGTCCATTACAATGGAACCTATTTGGCACCCGTGCTGGGCTGCCCAGCATCCCAGGGAGTAGAGCACGAACGGTTGGCCTCTGCTCCCACAGCCGAAGAGCCAGGGCAAAAAACTTGAGCTGTGCCTCTTCTGCAGAAAGTCAGCTTTGCAACGGTGCCATCCGCATTGCTGTCGCTCCTCCATTTCCCAACTCAAAGTCCATTACAATGGAACCTATTTGGCATCCGAGTTCGGCTGCCCAGCATCCCAGGGAGTAGAGCACGAACGGTTGGCCTCTGCTCCCACAGCCAAAGAGCCAGGGCAAAAAACTTGAGCTGTGCCTCTTCTGCAGAAAGTCAGCTTTGCAATGGTGCCATCCGCATTGCTGTCGCTCCTCCATTTCCCAACTCAAAGTCCATTACAATGGAACCTCTTTGGCACCCGTGCTCGGCTGCCCAGCATCCCAGGGAGTAGAGCACGAACGGTTGGCCTCTGCTCCCACAGCCGAAGAGCCAGGGCAAAAAACTTGAGCTGTGCCTCTTCTGCAGAAAGTCAGCTTTACAACGGTGCCATCCGCATGGCTGTCGCTCCTCCATTTCCCAACTCAAAGTCCATTACAATGGAACCTCTTTGGCACACGTGCTGGGCTGCCCAGCATCCCAGGGAGTAGAGCACGAACGGTTGGCCTCTGCTCCCACAGCCGAAGAGCCAGGGCAAAAAACTTGAGCTGTGCCTCTTCTGCAGAAAGTCAGCTTTGCAACGGTGCCATCCGCATTGCTGTCGCTCCTCGATTTCCCAACTCAAAGTCCATTACAATGGAACCTCTTTGGCACCCATACTCGGCTGCCCAGCATCCCAGGGAGTAGAGCACGAACGGTTGGCCTCTGCTCCCACAGCCGAAGAGCCAGGGCAAAAAACTTGAGCTGTGCCTCTTCTGCAGAAAGTCAGCTTTGCAACGGTGCCTTCTGCATTGCTGTCGCTCCTCGATTTCCCAACTCAAAGTCCATTACAATGGAACCTCTTTGGCACACGTGCTGGGCTGCCCAGCATCCCAGGGAGTAGAGCACGAACAGTTGGCCTCTGCTCCCACAGCCGAAGAGCCAGGGCAAAAAACTTGAGCTGTGCCTCTTCTGCAGAAACTCAGCTTTGCAACGGTGCCATCCGCATGGCTGTCGCTCCTCGATATCCCAACTCAAAGTCCATTACAATGGAACCTCTTTGGCACCCGTGTCCGGCTGCCCAGCATCCCAGGGAGTAGAGCACGAACGGTTGGCCTCTGCTCCCACAGCCGAAGAGCCAGGGCAAAAAACTTGAGCTGTGCCTCTTCTGCAGAAAGTCAGCTTTGCAACGGTGCCATCCGCATTGCTGGCGCTCCTCGATTTCCCAACTCAAAGTCCATTACAATGGAACCTATTTGGCACCCGTGCCCGGCTGCCCAGCATCCCAGGGAGTACAGCACGAACGGTTGGCCTCTGCTCCCACAGCCGAAGAGCCAGGGCAAAAAACTTGAGCTGTGCCTCTTCTGCAGAAAGTCAGCTTTGCAACGGTGCCATCCGCATTGCTGTCGCTCCTCCATTTCCCAACTCAAAGTCCATTACAATGGAACCTATTTGGCATCCGAGTTCGGCTGCCCAGCATCCCAGGGAGTAGAGCACGAACGGTTGGCCTCTGCTCCCACAGCCAAAGAGCCAGGGCAAAAAACTTGAGCTGTGCCTCTTCTGCAGAAAGTCAGCTTTGCAATGGTGCCATCCGCATTGCTGTCGCTCCTCCATTTCCCAACTCAAAGTCCATTACAATGGAACCTCTTTGGCACCCGTGCTCGGCTGCCCAGCATCCCAGGGAGTAGAGCACGAACGGTTGGCCTCTGCTCCCACAGCCGAAGAGCCAGGGCAAAAAATTTGAGCTGTGCCTCTTCTGCAGAAAGTCAGCTTTGCAACGGTGCCATCCGCATGGCTGTCGCTCCTCCATTTCCCAACTCAAAGTCCATTACAAAAGAAATTCTTTGGCACCCGTGCTCGGCTGCCCAGCATCCCAGGGAGTAGAGCACGAACGCTTGGCCTCTGCTCCCACAGCCGAAGAGCCAGGGCAAAAAACTTGAGCTGTGCCTCTTCTGCAGAAAGTCGGCTTTGCAACGGTGCCATCCGCATTGCTGGCGCTCCTCGATTTCCCAACTCAAAGTCCATTACAATGGAACCTCTTTGGCACCCGTGCTCGGCTGCCCAGCATCCCAGGGAGTAGAGCACGAACGGTTGGCCTCTGCTCCCACAGCCGAAGAGCCAGGGCAAAAAACTTGAGCTGTGCCTCTTCTGCAGAAAGTCAGCTTTACAACGGTGCCATCCCCATGGCTGTCGCTCCCCCATTTCCCAACTCAAAGTCCATTACAATGGAACCTCTTTGGCACCCGTGCTGGGCTGCCCAGCATCCCAGGGAGTACAGCACGAACGGTTGGCCTCTACTCCCACAGCCGAAGAGCCAGGGCAAAAAACTTGAGCTGTGCCTCTTCTGCAGAAACTCAGCTTTGCAACGGTGCCATCCGCATTGCTGTCGCTCATCCATTTCCCAACTCAAAGTCCATTACAATGGAACCTATTTGGCATCCGAGTTCGGCTGCCCAGCATCCCAGGGAGTAGAGCACGAACGGTTGGCCTCTGCTCCCACAGCCGAAGAGCCAGGCCAAAAAACTTGAGCTGTGCCTCTTCTGCAGAAAGTCAGCTTTGCAATGGTGCCATCCGCATTGCTGTCGCTCCTCCATTTCCCAACTCAAAGTCCATTACAATGGAACCTCTTTGGCACCCGTGCTCGGCTGCCCAGCATCCCAGGGAGTAGAGCACGAACGGTTGGCCTCTGCTCCCACAGCCGAAGAGCCAGGGCAAAAAACTTGAGCTGTGCCTCTTCTGCAGAAAGTCAGCTTTGCAACGGTGCCATCCGCATGGCTGTCGCTCCTCGATTTCCCAACTCAAAGTCCATTACAATGGAACATCTTTGGCACCCGTGCTGGGCTGCCCAGCATCCCAGGGAGTAGAGCACGAACGGTTGGCCTCTGATCACACAGCCGAAGAGCCAGGGCAAAAAACTTGAGCTGTGCCTCTTCTGCAGAAAGTCAGCTTTGCAACGCTGCCATCCCCATGACTGTCGCTCCTCCATTTCCCAACTCAAAGTCCATTACAATGGAACCTCTTTGGCACCCGTGCTCGGCTGCCCAGCATCCCAGGGAGTAGAGCACGAACGGTTGGCCTCTGCTCCCACAGCCGAAGAGCCAGGGCAAAAAACTTGAGCTGTGCCTCTTCTGCAGAAAGTCAGCTTTACAACGGTGCCATCCCCATGGCTGTCGCTCCCCCATTTCCCAACTCAAAGTCCATTACAATGGAACCTCTTTGGCACCCGTGCTCGGCTGCCCAGCATCCCAGGGAGTAGAGCACGAACGGTTGGCCTCTGCTCCCACAGCCGAAGAGCCAGGGCAAAAAACTTGAGCTGTGCCTCTTCTGCAGAAAGTCAGCTTTGCAACGGTGCCATCCGCATTGCTGTCGCTCCTCGATTTCCCAACTCAAAGTCCATTACAATGGAACCTCTTTGGCACCCGTGCTCGGCTGCCCAGCATCCCAGGGAGTAGAGCACGAACGGTTGGCCTCTGCTCCCACAGCCGAAGAGCCAGGGCAAAAAACTTGAGCTGTGCCTCTTCTGCAGAAAGTCAGCTTTGCAACGGTGCCTTCCGCATTGCTGTCGCTCCTCGATTTCCCAACTCAAAGTCCATTACAATGGAACCTCTTTGGCACACGTGCCCGGCTGCCCAGCATCCCAGGGAGTAGAGCACGAACGGTTGGCCTCTGCTCCCACAGCCGAAGAGCCAGGGCAAAAAACTTGAGCTGTGCCTCTTCTGCAGAAAGTCAGCTTTGCAACGGTGCCATCCGCATGGCTGTCGCTCCTCGATTTCCCAACTCAAAGTCCATTACAATGGAACCTCTTTGGCATCCGTGCTGGGCTGCCCAGCATCCCAGGGAGTAGAGCACGAACGGTTGGCCTCTGCTCCCACAGCCGAAGAGCCAGGGCAAAAAACTTGAGCTGTGCCTCTTCTGCAGAAAGTCAGCTTTGCAACGGTGCCATCCGCATTGCTGGCGCTCCTCGATTTCCCAACTCAAAGTCCATTACAATGGAACCTCTTTGGCACCCGTGCTGGGCTGCCCAGCATCCCAGGGAGTAGAGCACGAACGGTTGGCCTCTGCTCCCACAGCCGAAGAGCCAGGGCAAAAAACTTGAGCTGTGCCTCTTCTGCAGAAAGTCAGCTTTGCAACGGTGCCATCCGCATTGCTGTCGCTCCTCCATTTCCCAACTCAAAGTCCATTACAATGGAACCTCTTTGGCACCCGTGCTGGGCTGCCCAGCATCCCAGGGAGTAGAGCACGAACGGTTGGCCTCTGCTCCCACAGCCGAAGAGCCAGGGCAAAAAACTTGAGCTGGGCCTCTTCTGCAGAAAGTCAGCTTTGCAATGGTGCCATCCGCATTGCTGTCGCTCCTCCATTTCCCAACTCAAAGTCCATTACAATGGAACCTCTTTGGCACCCGTGCTCGGCTGCCCAGCATCCCAGGGAGTAGAGCACGAACGGTTGGCCTCTGCTCCCACAGCCGAAGAGCCAGGGCAAAAAACTTGAGCTGTGCCTCTTCTGCAGAAAGTCAGCTTTGCAACGGTGCCATCCGCATTGCTGTCGTTCATCCATTTCCCAACTCAAAGTCCATTACAATGGAAATTCTTTGGCACCCGTGCTCGGCTGCCCAGCATCCCAGGGAGTAGAGCACGAACGGTTGGCCTCTGCTCCCACAGCCGAAGAGCCAGGGCAAAAAACTTGAGCTGTGCCTCTTCTGCAGAAAGTCGGCTTTGCAACGGTGCCATCCGCATTGCTGGCACTCCTCGATTTCCCAACTCAAAGTCCATTACAATGGAACCTCTTTGGCACCCGTGCTCGGCTGCCCAGCATCCCAGGGAGTAGAGCACGACCGGTTGGCCTCTGCTCCCACAGCCGAAGAGCCAGGGCAAAAAACTTGAGCTGTGCCTCTTCTGCAGAAAGTCAGCTTTACAACGGTGCCATCCCCATGGTTGTCGCTCCTCCATTTCCCAACTCAAAGTCCATTACAATGGAACCTCTTTGGCACCCGTGCCCGGCTGCCCAGCATCCCAGGGAGTAGAGCACGAACGGTTGGCCTCTGCTCCCACAGCCAAAGAGCCAGGGCAAAAAACTTGAGCTGTGCCTCTTCTGCAGAAAGTCAGCTTTGCAACGGTGCCATCCCCATTGCTGTCGCTCCTCGATTTCCCAACTCAAAATCCATTACAATGGAACCTCTTTGGCACCCGTACTCGGCTGCCCAGCATCCCAGGGAGTAGAGCACGAACGGTTGGCCTCTGCTCCCACAGCCGAAGAGCCAGGGCAAAAAACTTGAGCTGTGCCTCTTCTGCAGAAAGTCAGCTTTGCAACGCTGCCATCCGCATTGCTGTCGCTCCTCCATTTCCCAACTCAAAGTCCATTACAATGGAACCTCTTTGGCACCCGTGCTCGGCTGCCCAGCATCCCAGGGAGTAGAGCACGAACGGTTGGCCTCTGCTCCCACAGCCGAAGAGCCAGGGCAAAAAACTTGAGCTGTGCCTCTTCTGCAGAAAGTCAGCTTTGCAACGGTGCCATCCGCATGGCTGTCGCTCCTCGATTTCCCAACTCAAACTCCATTACAATGGAACCTCTTTGGCACCCGTGCTGGGCTGCCCAGCATCCCAGGGAGTAGAGCACGAACGGTTGGCCTCTGCTCCCACAGCCGAAGAGCCAGGGCAAAAAACTTGAGCTGTGCCTCTTCTGCAGAAAGTCAGCTTTGCAACGGTGCCATCCGCATTGCTGGCGCTCCTCGATTTCCCAACTCAAAGTCCATTACAATGGAACCTCTTTGGCACCCGTGCTGGGCTGCCCAGCATCCCAGGGAGTAGAGCAGGAACGGTTGGCCTCTGCTCCCACAGCCGAAGAGCCAGGGCAAAAAACTTGAGCTGTGCCTCTTCTGCAGAAAGTCAGCTTTGCAACGGTGCCATCCGCATTGCTGTCGCTCCTCCATTTCCCAACTCAAAGTCCATTACAATGGAACCTCTTTGGCACCCGTGCTCGGCTGCCCAGCATCCCAGGGAGTAGAGCACGAACGGTTGGCCTCTGCTCCCACAGCCGAAGAGCCAGGGCAAAAAACTTGAGCTGTGCCTCTTCTGCAGAAAGTCAGCTTTGCAACGGTGCCATCGGCATTGCTGTCGCTCATCCATTTCCCAACTCAAAGTCCATTACAATGGAACCTATTTGGCATCCGAGTTCGGCTGCCCAGCATCCCAGGGAGTAGAGCACGAACGGTTGGCCTCTACTCCCACAGCCGAAGAGCCAGGGCAAAAAACTTGAGCTGTGCCTCTTCTGCAGAAAGTCAGCTTTGCAATGGTGCCATCCGCATTGCTGTCGCTCCTCCATTTCCCAACTCAAAGTCCATTACAATGGAACCTCTTTGGCACCCGTGCTCGGCTGCCCAGCATCCCAGGGAGTAGAGCACGAACAGTTGGCCTCTGCTCCCACAGCCGAAGAGCCAGGGCAAAAAACTTGAGCTGTGCCTCTTCTGCAGAAAGTCAGCTTTGCAACGGTGCCATCCGCATTGCTGGTGCTCCTCGATTTCCCAACTCAAAGTCCATTACAATGGAACCTATTTGGCATCCGAGTTCGGCTGCCCAGCATCCCAGGGAGTAGAGCACGAACGGTTGGCCTCTGCTCCCACAGCCGAAGAGCCAGGGCAAAAAACTTGAGCTGTGCCTCTTCTGCAGAAAGTCGGCTTTGCAACGGTGCCATCCGCATTGCTGGCACTCCTCGATTTCCCAACTCAAAGTCCATTACAATGGAACCTCTTTGGCACCCGTGCTCGGCTGCCCAGCATCCCAGGGAGTAGAGCACGACCGGTTGGCCTCTGCTCCCACAATCGAAGAGCCAGGGCAAAAAACTTGAGCTGTGCCTCTTCTGCAGAAAGTCAGCTTTACAACGGTGCCATCCGCATGGCTGTCGCTCCTCCATTTCCCAACTCAAAGTCCATTACAATGGAACCTCTTTGGCACCCGTGCTCGGCTGCCCAGCATCCCAGGGAGTAGAGCACGAACGGTTGGCCTCTGCTCCCACAGCCGAAGAGCCAGGGCAAAAAACTTGAGCCGTGCCTCTTCTGCAGAAAGTCAGCTTTGCAGCGGTGCCATCCGCATTGCTGGTGCTCCTCGATTTCCCAACTCAAAGTCCATTACAATGGAACCTATTTGGCATCCGAGTTCGGCTGCCCAGCATCCCAGGGAGTAGAGCACGAACATACGGCCTCTGCTCCCACAGCCGAAGAGCCAGGGCAAAAAACTTGAGCTGTGCCTCTTCTGCAGAAAGTCAGCTTTGCAACGGTGCCATCCGCATGGCTGTCGCTCCTCCATTTCCCAACTCAAAGTCCATTACAATGGAACCTCTTTGGCACCCGTGCTCGGCTGCCCAGCATCCCAGGGAGTAGAGCACGAACGGTTGGCCTCTGCTCCCACAGCCGAACAGCCAGGCCAAAAAACTTGAGCTGTGACTCTTCTGCAGAAAGTCAGCTTTGCAACGGTGCCATCCGCATGGCTGTCGCTCCTCGATTTCCCAACTCAAAGTCCATTACAATGGAACCTCTTTGGCACCCGTGCTCGGCTGCCCAGCATCCCAGGGAGTAGAGCACGAACGGTTGGCCTCTGCTCCCACAGCCGAAGAGCCAGGGCAAAAAACTTGAGCTGTGCCTCTTCTGCAGAAAGTCAGCTTTGCAACGGTGCCATCCGCATTGCTGTCGCTCATCCATTTCCCAACTCAAAGTCCATTACAATGGAACCTATTTGGCATCCGAGTTCGGCTGCCCAGCATCCCAGGGAGTAGAGCACGAACGGTTGGCCTCTGCTCCCACAGCCGAAGAGCCAGGGCAAAAAACTTGAGCTGTGCCTCTTCTGCAGAAAGTCAGCTTTGCAATGGTGCCATCCGCATTGCTGTCGCTCCTCCATTTCCCAACTCAAAGTCCATTACAATGGAACCTCTTTGGCACCCGTGCTCGGCTGCCCAGCATCCCAGGGAGTAGAGCACGAACGGTTGGCCTCTGCTCCCACAGCCGAAGAGCCAGGGCAAAAAACTTGAGCTGTGCCTCTTCTGCAGAAAGTCAGCTTTGCAACGGTGCCATCCGCATGGCTGTCGCTCCTCCATTTCCCAACTCAAAGTCCATTACAATGGAACATCTTTGGCACCCGTGCTGGGCTGCCCAGCATCCCAGGGAGTAGAGCACGAACGGTTGGCCTCTGATCACACAGCCGAAGAGCCAGGGCAAAAAACTTGAGCTGTGCCTCTTCTGCAGAAAGTCAGCTTTGCAACGCTGCCATCCCCATGACTGTCGCTCCTCCATTTCCCAACTCAAAGTCCATTACAATGGAACCTCTTTGGCACCCGTGCTGGGCTGCCCAGCATCCCAGGGAGTAGAGCACGAACGGTTGGCCTCTGCTCCCACAGCCGAAGAGCCAGGGCAAAAAACTTGACCTGGGCCTCTTCTGCAGAAAGTCAGCTTTGCAATGGTGCCATCCGCATTGCTGTCGCTCCTCCATTTCCCAACTCAAAGTCCATTACAATGGAACCTCTTTGGCACCCGTGCTCGGCTGCCCAGCATCCCAGGGAGTAGAGCACGAACGGTTGGCCTCTGCTCCCACAGCCGAAGAGCCAGGGCAAAAAAATTGAGCTGTGCCTCTTCTGCAGAAAGTCAGCTTTGCAACGGTGCCATCCGCATGGCTGTCGCTCCTCGATTTCCCAACTCAAAGTCCATTACAATGGAACATCTTTGGCACCCGTGCTGGGCTGCCCAGCATCCCAGGGAGTAGAGCACGAACGGTTGGCCTCTGCTCCCACAGCCGAAGAGCCAGGGGAAAAAACTTGAGCTGTGCCTCTTCTGCAGAAAGTCAGCTTTGCAACGGTGCCATCCGCATTGCTGGCGCTCCTCGATTTCCCAACTCAAAGTCCATTACAATGGAACCTCTTTGGCACCCGTGCTGGGCTGCCCAGCATCCCAGGGAGTAGAGCACGAACGGTTGGCCTCTGATCCCACAGCCGAAGAGCCAGGGCAAAAAACTTGAGCTGTGCCTCTTCTGCAGAAAGTCAGCTTTGCAACGGTGCCATCCCCATGGCTGTCGCTCCTCCATTTCCCAACTCAAAGTCCATTACAATGGAACCTCTTTGGCACCCGTGCCCGGCTGCCCAGCATCCCAGGGAGTAGAGCACGAACGGTTGGCCTCTGCTCCCACAACCGAAGAGCCAGGGCAAAAAACTTGAGCTGTGCCTCTTCTGCAGAAAGTCAGCTTTGCAACGGTGCCATCCCCATGGCTGTCGCTCCTCCATTTCCCAACTCAAAGTCCATTACAATGGAACCTCTTTGGCACCCGTGCTCGGCTGCCCAGCATCCCAGGGAGTAGAGCACGAACGGTTGGCCTCTGCTCCCACAGCCGAAGAGCCAGGGCAAAAAACTTGAGCTGTGCCTCTTCTGCAGAAAGTCAGCTTTGCAACGGTGCCATCCGCATGGCTGTCGCTCCTCCATTTCCCAACTCAACGTCCATTACAATGGAACCTCTTTGGCACCTGTGCTCAGATGCCCAGCATCCCAGGGAGTAGAGCACGAACGGTTGGCCTCTGCTCCCACAGCCAAAGAGCCAGGGCAAAATACTTGAGCTGTGCCTCTTCTGCAGAAAGTCAGCTTTGCAACGGTGCCATCCGCATTGCTGTCGCTCCTCTATTTCCCAACTCAAAGTCCATTACAATGGAACCTCTTTGGCACCCGTGCTCGGCTGCCCAGCATCCCAGGGAGTAGAGCACGAACGGTTGGCCTCTGCTCCCACAGCCGAAGAGCCAGGGCAAAAAACTTGAGCTGTGCCTCTTCTGCAGAAAGTCAGCTTTGCAATGGTGCCATCCGCATTGCTGTCGCTCCTCCATTTCCCAACTCAAAGTCCATTACAATGGAACCTCTTTGGCACCCGTGCCCGGCTGCCCAGCATCCCAGGGAGTAGAGCACGAACGGTTGGCCTCTGCTCCCACAGCCGAAGAGCCAGGGCAAAAAACTTGAGCTGTGCCTCTTCTGCAGAAAGTCAGCTTTGCAACGGTGCCATCCGCATGGCTGTCGCTCCTCGATTTCCCAACTCAAAGTCCATTACAATGGAACATCTTTGGCACCCGTGCTGGGCTGCCCAGCATCCCAGGGAGTAGAGCACGAACGGTTGGCCTCTGCTCCCACAGCCGAAGAGCCAGGGCAAAAAACTTGAGCTGTGCCTCTTCTGCAGAAAGTCAGCTTTGCAACGGTGCCATCCGCATTGCTGGCGCTCCTCGATTTCCCAACTCAAAGTCCATTACAATGGAACCTCTTTGGCACCCGTGCTGGGCTGCCCAGCATCCCAGGGAGTAGAGCACGAACGGTTGGCCTCTGCTCCCACAGCCGAAGAGCCAGGGCAAAAAACTTGAGCTGTGCCTCTTCTGCAGAAAGTCAGCTTTGCAACGCTGCCATCCCCATGACTGTCGCTCCTCCATTTCCCAACTCAAAGTCCATTACAATGGAACCTCTTTGGCACCCGTGCTGGGCTGCCCAGCATCCCAGGGAGTAGAGCACGAACGGTTGGCCTCTGCTCCCACAGCTGAAGAGCCAGGGCAAAAAACTTGAGCTGTGCCTCTTCTGCAGAAAGTCAGCTTTGCAACAGTGCCATCCGCATTGCTGTCGCTCCTCCATTTCCCAACTCAAAGTCCATTACAATGGAACCTCTTTGGCACCCGTGCTCGGCTGCCTAGCATCCCAGGGAGTAGAGCACGAACGATTGGCCTCTGCTCCCACAGCCGAAGAGCCAGGGCAAAAAACTTGAGCTGTGCCTCTTCTGCAGAAAGTCAGCTTTGCAACGGTGCCATCCGCATTGCTGGCGCTCCTCCATTTCCCAACTCAAAGTCCATTACAATGGAACCTCTTTGGCACCCGTGCTCGGCTGCCCAGCATCCCAGGGAGTAGAGCACGAACGGTTGGCCTCTGCTCCCACAGCCGAAGAGCCAGGGCAAAAAACTTGAGCTGTGCCTCTTCTGCAGAAAGTCAGCTTTGCAACGGTGCCATCCGCATGGCTGTCGCTCCTCCATTTCCAAACTCAAAGTCCATTACAATGGAACCTATTTGGCATCCGTGTTCAGTTGCCCAGCATCCCAGGGAGTAGAGCACGAACGGTTGGCCTCTGCTCCCACAGCCGAAGAGTCAGGGCAAAAAACTTGAGCTGTGCCTCTTCTGCAGAAAGTCAGCTTTGCAACGGTGCCATCCGCATGGCTGTCGCTCCTCGATTTCCCAACTCAAAGTCCATTACAATGGAACCTCTTTGGCACCCGTGCTCGGCTGCCCAGCATCCCAGGGAGTAGAGCACGAACGCTTGGCCTCTGCTCCCACAGCCGAAGAGCCAGGGCAAAAAACTTGAGCTGTGCCTCTTCTGCAGAAAGTCAGCTTTGCAACGGTGCCATCCGCATGGCTGGCGCTCCTCGATTTCCCAACTCAAAGTCCATTACAATGGAACCTCTTTGGCACCCGTGCTCGGCTGCCCAGCATCCCAGGGAGTAGAGCACGAACGGTTGGCCTCTGCTCCCACAGCCGAAGAGCCAGGGCAAAAAACTTGAGCTGTGCCTCTTCTGCAGAAAGTCAGCTTTGCAACGGTGCCATCCGCATGGCTGTCGCTCCTCCATTTCCCAACTCAACGTCCATTACAATGGAACCTCTTTGGCACCTGTGCTCAGATGCCCAGCATCCCAGGGAGTAGAGCACGAACGGTTGGCCTCTGCTCCCACAGCCAAAGAGCCAGGGCAAAATACTTGAGCTGTGCCTCTTCTGCAGAAAGTCAGCTTTGCAACGGTGCCATCCGCATTGCTGTCGCTCCTCGATTTCCCAACTCAAAGTCCATTACAATGGAACCTCTTTGGCACCCGTGCTCGGCTGCCCAGCATCCCAAGGAGTAGAGCACGAACGGTTGGCCTCTGCTCCCACAGCCGAAGAGCCAGGGCAAAAAACTTGAGCTGTGCCTCTTCTGCAGAAAGTCAGCTTTGCAACGGTGCCATCCGCATTGCTGGCGCTCCTCGATTTCCCAACTCAAAGTCCATTACAATGGAAAATCTTTGGCACCCGTGCTGGGCTGCCCAGCATCCCAGGGAGTAGAGCACGAACGGTTGGCCTCTGCTCCCACAGCCGAAGAGCCAGGGCAAAAAACTGGAGCTGTGCCTCTTCTGCAGAAAGTCAGCTTTGCAACGGTGCCATCCCCATGACTGTCGCTCCTCGATTTCCCAACTCAAACTCCATTACAATGGAACCTCTTTGGCACCCGTGCTGGACTGCCCAGCATCCCAGGGAGTAGAGCACGAACGGTTGGCCTCTGCTCCCACAGCCGAAGAGCCAGGGCAAAAAACTTGAGCTGTGCCTCTTCTGCAGAAAGTCAGCTTTGCAACGATGCCATCCGCATTGCTGTCGCTCCTCCATTTCCCAACTCAAAGTCCATTACAATGGAACCTCTTTGGCACCCGTGCTCGGCTGCCCAGCATCCCAGGGAGTAGAGCACGAACGGTTGGCCTCTGCTCCCACAGCCGAAGAGCCAGGGCAAAAAACTTGAGCTGTGCCTCTTCTGCAGAAAGTCAGCTTTGCAACGGTGCCATCCGCATGACTGTCGCTCCTCCATTTCCCAACTCAAACTCCATTACAATGGAACCTCTTTGGCACCCGTGCTCGGCTGCCCAGCATGCCAGAGAGTAGAGCACGAACGGTTGGCCTCTGCTCCCACAGCCGAAGAGCCAGGGCAAAAAACTTGAGCTGTGCCTCTTCTGCAGAAAGTCGGCTTTGCAACGCTGCCATCCGCATTGCTGTCGCTCCTCCATTTCCCAACTCAAAGTCTATTACAATGGAACCTCTTTGGCACCCGTGCTGGGCTGCCCAGCATCCCAGGGAGTAGAGCACGAACGGTTGGCCTCTGCTCCCACAGCCGAAGAGCCAGGGCAAAAAACTTGAGCTGTGCCTCTTCTGCAGAAAGTCAGCTTTGCAACGGTGCCATCCGCATTGCTGGCGCTCCTCGATTTCCCAACTCAAAGTCCATTACAATGGAACCTCTTTGGCACCCGTGCTCGGCTGCCCAGCATCCCAGGGATTAGAGCACGAACGGTTGGCCTCTGCTCCCACAGCCGAAGAGCCAGGGCAAAAAACTTGAGCTGTGCCTCTTCTGCAGAAAGTCAACTTTGCAACGGTGCCATCCGCATTGCTGTCGCTCCTCCATTTCCCAACTCAAAGTCCATTACAATGGAACCTCTTTGGCACCCGTGCTCGGCTGCCCAGCATCCCAGGGAGTAGAGCACGAACGGTTGGCCTCTGCTCCCACAGCCGAAGAGCCAGGGCAAAAAACTTGAGCTGTGCCTCTTCTGCAGAAAGTCAGCTTTGCAACGCTGCCATCCGCATTGCTGTCGCTCCTCTATTTCCCAACTCAAACTCCATTACAATGGAACCTCTTTGGCACCCGTGCTCGGCTGCCCAGCATCCCAGGGAGTAGAGCACGAACGGTTGGCCTCTGCTCCCACAGCCGAAGAGCCAGGGCAAAAAACTGGAGCTGTGCCTCTTCTGCAGAAAGTCAGCTTTGCAACGGTGCCATCCGCATTGCTGTCGCTCCTCGATTTCCCAACTCAAAGTCCATTACAATGGAACCTCTTTGGCACCCGTGCTCGGCTGCCCAGCATCCCAAGGAGTAGAGCACGAACGGTTGGCCTCTGCTCCCACAGCCGAAGAGCCAGGGCAAAAAACTTGAGCTGTGCCTCTTCTGCAGAAAGTCAGCTTTGCAACGGTGCCATCCGCATTGCTGGCGCTCCTCGATTTCCCAACTCAAAGTCCATTACAATGGAAAATCTTTGGCACCCGTGCTGGGCTGCCCAGCATCCCAGGGAGTAGAGCACGAACGGTTGGCCTCTGCTCCCACAGCCGAAGAGCCAGGGCAAAAAACTTGAGCTGTGCCTCTTCTGCAGAAAGTCAGCTTTGCAACGGTGCCATCCCCATGACTGTCGCTCCTCGATTTCCCAACTCAAACTCCATTACAATGGAACCTCTTTGGCACCCGTGCTGGACTGCCCAGCATCCCAGGCAGTAGAGCACGAACGGTTGGCCTCTGCTCCCACAGCCGAAGAGCCAGGGCAAAAAACTTGAGCTGTGCCTCTTCTGCAGAAAGTCAGCTTTGCAACGATGCCATCCGCATTGCTGTCGCTCCTCCATTTCCCAACTCAAAGTCCATTACAATGGAACCTCTTTGGCACCCGTGCTCGGCTGCCCAGCATCCCAGGGAGTAGAGCACGAACGGTTGGCCTCTGCTCCCACAGCCGAAGAGCCAGGGCAAAAAACTTGAGCTGTGCCTCTTCTGCAGAAAGTCAGCTTTGCAACGGTGCCATCCGCATGACTGTCGCTCCTCCATTTCCCAACTCAAACTCCATTACAATGGAACCTCTTTGGCACCCGTGCTCGGCTGCCCAGCATGCCAGAGAGTAGAGCACGAACGGTTGGCCTCTGCTCCCACAGCCGAAGAGCCAGGGCAAAAAACTTGAGCTGTGCCTCTTCTGCAGAAAGTCGGCTTTGCAACGCTGCCATCCGCATTGCTGTCGCTCCTCCATTTCCCAACTCAAAGTCTATTACAATGGAACCTCTTTGGCACCCGTGCTGGGCTGCCCAGCATCCCAGGGAGTAGAGCACGAACGGTTGGCCTCTGCTCCCACAGCCGAAGAGCCAGGGCAAAATACTTGAGCTGTGCCTCTTCTGCAGAAAGTCAGCTTTGCAACGGTGCCATCCGCATTGCTGGCGCTCCTCGATTTCCCAACTCAAAGTCCATTACAATGGAACCTCTTTGGCACCCGTGCTGGGCTGCCCAGCATCCCAGGGATTAGAGCACGAACGGTTGGCCTCTGCTCCCACAGCCGAAGAGCCAGGGCAAAAAACTTGAGCTGTGCCTCTTCTGCAGAAAGTCAGCTTTGCAACGGTGCCATCCGCATTGCTGTCGCTCCTCCATTTCCCAACTCAAAGTCCATTACAATGGAACCTCTTTGGCACCCGTGCTCGGCTGCCCAGCATCCCAGGGAGTAGAGCACGAACGGTTGGCCTCTGCTCCCACAGCCGAAGAGCCAGGGCAAAAAACTTGAGCTGTGCCTCTTCTGCAGAAAGTCAGCTTTGCAACGGTGCCATCCGCATTGCTGTCGCTCCTCTATTTCCCAACTCAAACTCCATTACAATGGAACCTCTTTGGCACCCGTGCTCGGCTGCCCAGCATCCCAGGGAGTAGAGCACGAACGGTTGGCCTCTGCTCCCACAGCCGAAGAGCCAGGGCAAAAAACTGGAGCTGTGCCTCTTCTGCAGAAAGTCAGCTTTGCAACGGTGCCATCCGCATTGCTGGCACTCCTCGATTTCCCAACTCAAAGTCCATTACAATGGAACCTCTTTGGCACCCGTGCCCGGCTGCCCAGCATCCCAGGGAGTAGAGCACGAACGGTTGGCCTCTGCTCCCACAACCGAAGAGCCAGGGCAAAAAACTTGAGCTGTGCCTCTTCTGCAGAATGTCAGCTTTGCAACGGTGCCATCCGCATTGCTGTCGCTCCTCGATTTCCCAACTCAGAGTCCATTACAATGGAACCTCTTTGGCACCCGTGCTGGGCTGCCCAGCATCCCAGGCAGTAGAGCACGAACGGTTGGCCTCTGCTCCCACAGCCGAAGAGCCAGGGCAAAAAACTTGAGCTGTGCCTCTTCTGCAGAAAGTCAGCTTTGCAACGCTGCCATCCGCATTGCTGGCGCTCATCCATTTCCCAACTCAAAGTCCATTACAATGGAAAATCTTTGGCACCCGTGCTCGGCTGCCCAGCATCCCAGGGAGTAGAGCACGAACGGTTGGCCTCTGCTCCCACAGCCGAAGAGCCAGGGCAAAAAACTTGAGCTGTGCCTCTTCTGCAGAAAGTCAGCTTTGCAACGGTGCCATCCGCATTGCTGTCGCTCCTCCATTTCCCAACTCAAAGTCCATTACAATGGAACCTCTTTGGCACCCGTGCTCGGCTGCCCAGCATCCCAGGGAGTAGAGCACGAACGGTTGGCCTCTGCTCCCACAGCCGAAGAGCCAGGGCAAAAAACTTGAGCTGTGCCTCTTCTGCAGAAAGTCAGCTTTGCAACGGTGCCATCCGCATTGCTGTCGCTCCTCGATTTCCCAACTCAAAGTCCATTACAATGGAACCTCTTTGGCACCCGTGCTCGGCTGCCCAGCATCCCAGGGAGTAGAGCACGAACGGTTGGCCTCTGCTCCCACAGCCGAAGAGCCAGGGCAAAAAACTGGAGCTGTGCCTCTTCTGCAGAAAGTCAGCTTTGCAACGGTGCCATCCGCATTGCTGTCGCTCCTCGATTTCCCAACTCAAAGTCCATTACAATGGAACCTCTTTGGCACCCGTGCTCGGCTGCCAAGCATCCCAGGGAGTAGAGCACGAACGGTTGGCCTCTGCTCCCACAGCCGAAGAGCCAGGGCAAAAAACTTGAGCTGTGCCTCTTCTGCAGAAAGTCAGCTTTGCAACAGTGCCATCCGCATTGCTGTCGCTCCTCCATTTCCCAACTCAAACTCCATTACAATGGAACCTCTTTGGCACCCGTGCTGGACTGCCCAGCATCCCAGGGAGTAGAGCACGAACGGTTGGCCTCTGCTCCCACAGCCGAAGAGCCAGGGCAAAAAACTTGAGCTGTGCCTCTTCTGCAGAAAGTCAGCTTTGCAACGGTGCCATCCGCATTGCTGGCACTCCTCGATTTCCCAACTCAAAGTCCATTACAATGGAACCTCTTTGGCACCCGTGCCCGGCTGCCCAGCATCCCAGGGAGTAGAGCACGAACGGTTGGCCTCTGCTCCCACAACCGAAGAGCCAGGGCAAAAAACTTGAGCTGTGCCTCTTCTGCAGAAAGTCAGCTTTGCAACAGTGCCATCCGCATTGCTGTCGCTCCTCCATTTCCCAACTCAAAGTCCATTACAATGGAACCTCTTTGGCACCCGTGCTGGGCTGCCCAGCATCCCAGGGAGTAGAGCACGAACGGTTGGCCTCTGCTCGCACAGCCGAAGAGCCAGGGCAAAAAACTTGAGCTGTGCCTCTTCTGCAGAAAGTCAGCTTTGCAACGGTGCCATCCGCATTGCTGTCGCTCCTCCATTTCCCAACTCAAAGTCCATTACAATGGAACCTCTTTGGCACACGTGCTCGGCTGCCCAGCATCCCAGGGAGTAGAGCACGAACGGTTGGCCTCTGCTCCCACAGCCGAAGAGCCAGGGCAAAAAACTTGAGCTGTGCCTCTTCTGCAGAAAGTCAGCTTTGCAACGGTGCCATCCGCATTGCTGTCGCTCCTCCATTTCCCAACTCAAAGTCCATTACAATGGAACCTCTTTGGCACCCGTGCTGGGCTGCCCAGCATCCCAGGGAGTAGAGCACGAACGGTTGGCCTCTGATCACACAGCCGAAGAGCCAGGGCAAAAAACTGGAGCTGTGCCTCTTCTGCAGAAAGTCAGCTTTGCAACGGTGCCATCCGCATTGCTGTCGCTCCTCGATTTCCCAACTCAAAGTCCATTACAATGGAACCTCTTTGGCACCCGTGCTCGGCTGCCCAGCATCCCAGGGAGTAGAGCACGAACGGTTGGCCTCTGCTCCCACAGCCGAAGAGCCAGGGCAAAAAACTTGAGCTGTGCCTCTTCTGCAGAAAGTCAGCTTTGCAACGGTGCCATCCGCATTGCTGGCGCTCCTCGATTTCCCAACTCAAACTCCATTACAATGGAACCTCTTTGGCACCCGTGCTCGGCTGCCCAGCATCCCAGGGAGTAGAGTACGAACGCTTGGCCTCTGCTCCCACAGCCGAAGAGCCAGGGCAAAAAACTTGAGCTGTGCCTCTTCTGCAGAAAGTCAGCTTTGCAACGGTGCCATCCGCATTGCTGTCGCTCCTCCATTTCCCAACTCAAAGTCCATTACAATGGAACCTCTTTGGCACCCGTGCTGGGCTGCCCAGCATCCCAGGGAGTAGAGCACAAACGGTTGGCCTCTGCTCCCACAGCCGAAGAGCCAGGGCAAAAAACTTGACCTGGGCCTCTTCTGCAGAAAGTCAGCTTTGCAACGGTGCCATCCGCATTGCTGTCGCTCCTCCATTTCCCAACTCAAAGTCCATTACAATGGAACCTCTTTGGCACCCGTGCTCGGCTGCCCAGCATCCCAGGGAGTAGAGCACGAACGGTTGGCCTCTGCTCCCACAGCCGAAGAGCCAGGGCAAAAAACTTGAGCTGTGCCTCTTCTGCAGAAAGTCAGCTTTGCAACGGTGCCATCCGCATTGCTGTCGCTCCTCCATTTCCCAACTCAAAGTCCATTACAATGGAACCTCTTTGGCACCCGTGCTGGGCTGCCCAGCATCCCAGGGAGTAGAGCACGAACGGTTGGCCTCTGCTCCCACAGCCGAAGAGCCAGGGCAAAAAACTGGAGCTGTGCCTCTTCTGCAGAAAGTCAGCTTTGCAACGGTGCCATCCGCATTGCTGTCGCTCCTCCATTTCCCAACTCAAAGTCCATTACAATGGAACCTCTTTGGCACCCGTGCTCGGCTGCCCAGCATCCCAGGGAGTAGAGCACGAACGGTTGGCCTCTGCTCCCACAGCCGAAGAGCCAGGGCAAAAAACTTGAGCTGTGCCTCTTCTGCAGAAAGTCAGCTTTGCAACGGTGCCATCCGCATTGCTGTCGCTCCACCATTTCCCAACTCAAAGTCCATTACAATGGAACCTCTTTGGCACCCGTGCTGGGCTGCCCAGCATCCCAGGGAGTAGAGCACGAACGGTTGGCCTCTGCTCCCACAGCCGAAGAGCCAGGGCAAATAACTTGAGCTGTGCCTCTTCTGCAGAAAGTCAGCTTTGCAACGGTGCCATCCGCATTGCTGTCGCTCCTCGATTTCCCAACTCAAAGTCCATTACAATGGAACCTCTTTGGCACCCGTGCTGGGCTGCCCAGCATCCCAGGGAGTAGAGCACGAACGGTTGGCCTCTGCTCCCACAGCCGAAGAGCCAGGGCAAAAAACTTGAGCTGTGCCTCTTCTGCAGAAAGTCAGCTTTGCAACGGTGCCATCCCCATGGCTGTCGCTCCTCGATTTCCCAACTCAAAGTCCATTACAATGGAACCTCTTTGGCACCCATGCTGGGCTGCCCAGCATCCCAGGGAGTAGAGTACGAACGGTTGTCCTCTGCTCCCACAGCCGAAGAGCCAGGGCAAAAAACTTGAGCTGTGCCTCTTCTGCAGAAAGTCAGCTTTGCAACGGTGCCATCCGCATTGCTGTCGCTCCTCGATTTCCCAACTCAAAGTCCATTACAATGGAACCTCTTTGGCACCCGTGTTCGGCTGCCCAGCATCCCAGGGAGTAGAGCACGAACGGTTGGCCTCTGCTCCCACAGCCGAAGAGCCAGGGCAAAAAACTTGAGCTGTGCCTCTTCTGCAGAAAGTCAGCTTTGCAACGGTGCCATCCGCATGACTGTCGCTCCTCCATTTCCCAACTCAAACTCCATTACAATGGAACCTCTTTGGCACCCGTGCTCGGCTGCCCAGCATGCCAGAGAGAAGAGCACGAACGGTTGGCCTCTGCTCCCACAGCCGAAGAGCCAGGGCAAAAAACTTGAGCTGTGCCTCTTCTGCAGAAAGTCGGCTTTGCAACGCTGCCATCCGCATTGCTGTCGCTCCTCCATTTCCCAACTCAAAGTCTATTACAATGGAACCTCTTTGGCACCCGTGCTGGGCTGCCCAGCATCCCAGGGAGTAGAGCAGGAACGGTTGGCCTCTGCTCCCACAGCCGAAGAGCCAGGGCAAAAAACTTGAGCTGTGCCTCTTCTGCAGAAAGTCAGCTTTGCAACGGTGCCATCCGCATTGCTGTCGCTCCTCCATTTCCCAACTCAAAGTCCATTACAATGGAACCTCTTTGGCACCCGTGCTCGGCTGCCCAGCATCCCAGGGAGTAGAGCACGAACGGTTGGCCTCTGCTCCCACAGCCGAAGAGCCAGGGCAAAAAACTTGAGCTGTGCCTCTTCTGCAGAAAGTCAGCATTGCAACGGTGCCATCCGCATTGCTGTCGCTCCTCGATTTCCCAACTCAAACTCCATTACAATGGAACCTCTTTGGCACCCGTGCTCGGCTGCCCAGCATCCCAGGGAGTAGAGCACGAACGGTTGGCCTCTGCTCCCACAGCCGAAGAGCCAGGGCAAAAAACTTGAGCTGTGCCTCTTCTGCAGAAAGTCAGCTTTGCAACGGTGCCATCCGCATTGCTGTCGCTCCTCCATTTCCCAACTCAAAGTCCATTACAATGGAACCTCTTTGGCACCCGTGCTGGGCTGCCCAGCATCCCAGGGAGTAGAGCACGAACGGTTGGCCTCTGCTCCCACAGCCGAAGAGCCAGGGCAAAAAACTTGAGCTGTGCCTCTTCTGCAGAAAGTCAGCTTTGCAACGGTGCCATCCCCATGGCTGTCGCTCCTCGATTTCCCAACTCAAAGTCCATTACAATGGAACCTCTTTGGCACCCGTGCTCGGCTGCCCAGCATCCCAGGGAGTAGAGTACGAACGGTTGGCCTCTGCTCCCACAGCCGAAGAGCCAGGGCAAAAAACTTGAGCTGTGCCTCTTCTGCAGAAAGTCAGCTTTGCAACGGTGCCATCCGCATTGCTGGCGCTCCTCGATTTCCCAACTCAAAGTCCATTACAATGGAACCTCTTTGGCATCCGTGTTCGGCTGCCCAGCATCCCAGGGAGTAGAGCACGAACGCTTGGCCTCTGCTCCGACAGCCGAAGAGCCAGGGCAAAAAACTTGAGCTGTGCCTCTTCTGCAGAAAGTCAGCTTTGCAACGGTGCCATCCGCATGGCTGTCGCTCCTCGATTTCCCAACTCAAAGTCCATTACAATGGAACCTCTTTGGCACCCGTGCTCGGCTGCCCAGCATCCCAGGGAGTAGAGCACGAACGGTTGGCCTCTGCTCCCACAGCCGAAGAGCCAGGGCAAAAAACTTGAGCTGTGCCTCTTCTGCAGAAAGTCAGCTTTGCAACGGTGCCATCCGCATTGCTGTCGCTCCTCGATTTCCCAACTCAAAGTCCATTACAATGGAACCTCTTTGGCATCCATGTTAGGCTGCCCAGCATCCCAGGGAGTAGAGCAAGAACGGTTGGCCTCTGCTCGCACAGCCGAAGAGCCAGGGGAAAAAACTTGAGCTGTGCCTCTTCTGCAGAAAGTCAGCTTTGCAACGGTGCCATCCGCATTGCTGTCGCTCCTCCATTTCCCAACTCAAAGTCCATTACAATGGAACCTCTTTGGCACCCGTGCCCGGCTGCCCAGCATCCCAGGGAGTAGAGCACGAACGGTTGGCCTCTGCTCCCACAGCCGAAGAGCCAGGGCAAAAAACTTGAGCTGTGCCTCTTCTGCAGAAAGTCAGCTTTGCAACAGTGCCATCCGCATTGCTGTCGCTCCTCGATTTCCCAACTCAAAGTCCATTACAATGGAACCTCTTTGGCACCCGTGCTGGGCTGCCCAGCATCCCAGGGAGTAGAGCACGAACGGTTGGCCTCTGCTCCCACAGCCGAAGAGCCAGGGCAAAAAACTTGACCTGGGCCTCTTCTGCAGAAAGTCAGCTTTGCAACGGTGCCATCCGCATTGCTGTCGCTCCTCCATTTCCCAACTCAAAGTCCATTACAATGGAACCTCTTTGGCACCCGTGCTGGGCTGCCCAGCATCCCAGGGAGTAGAGCACGAACGGTTGGCCTCTGCTCCCACAGCCGAAGAGCCAGGGCAAAAAACTTGAGCTGTGCCTCTTCTGCAGAAAGTCAGCTTTGCAACGGTGCCATCCCCATGGCTGTCGCTCCTCCATTTCCCAACTCAAAGTCCATTACAATGGAACCTCTTTGGCACCCGTGCTGGGCTGCCCAGCATCCCAGGGAGTAGAGCACGAACGGTTGGCCTCTGCTCCCACAGCCGAAGAGCCAGGGCAAATAACTTGAGCTGTGCCTCTTCTGCAGAAAGTCAGCTTTGCAACGGTGCCATCCGCATTGCTGTCGCTCCTCCATTTCCCAACTCAAAGTCCATTACAATGGAACCTCTTTGGCACCCGTGCTGGGCTGCCCAGCATCCCAGGGAGTAGAGCACGAACGGTTGGCCTCTGCTCCCACAGCCGAAGAGCCAGGGCAAAAAACTTGAGCTGTGCCTCTTCTGCAGAAAGTCAGCTTTGCAACGGTGCCATCCGCATTGCTGTCGCTCCTCCATTTCCCAACTCAAAGTCCATTACAATGGAACCTCTTTGGCACCCGTGCTGGGCTGCCCAGCATCCCAGGGAGTAGAGCACGAACGGTTGGCCTCTGCTCCCACAGCCGAAGAGCCAGGGCAAAAAACTTGAGCTGTGCCTCTTCTGCAGAAAGTCAGCATTGCAACGGTGCCATCCGCATTGCTGTCGCTCCTCGATTTCCCAACTCAAACTCCATTACAATGGAACCTCTTTGGCACCCGTGCTCGGCTGCCCAGCATCCCAGGGAGTAGAGCACGAACGGTTGGCCTCTGCTCCCACAGCCGAAGAGCCAGGGCAAAAAACTTGAGCTGTGCCTCTTCTGCAGAAAGTCAGCTTTGCAACGGTGCCATCCGCATTGCTGTCGCTCCTCCATTTCCCAACTCAAAGTCCATTACAATGGAACCTCTTTGGCACCCGTGCTGGGCTGCCCAGCATCCCAGGGAGTAGAGCACGAACGGTTGGCCTCTGCTCCCACAGCCGAAGAGCCAGGGCAAAAAACTTGAGCTGTGCCTCTTCTGCAGAAAGTCAGCTTTGCAACGGTGCCATCCCCATGGCTGTCGCTCCTCGATTTCCCAACTCAAAGTCCATTACAATGGAACCTCTTTGGCACCCGTGCTCGGCTGCCCAGCATCCCAGGGAGTAGAGTACGAACGGTTGGCCTCTGCTCCCACAGCCGAAGAGCCAGGGCAAAAAACTTGAGCTGTGCCTCTTCTGCAGAAAGTCAGCTTTGCAACGGTGCCATCCGCATTGCTGGCGCTCCTCGATTTCCCAACTCAAAGTCCATTACAATGGAAAATCTTTGGCATCCGTGTTCGGCTGCCCAGCATCCCAGGGAGTAGAGCACAAACGCTTGGCCTCTGCTCCCACAGCCGAAGAGCCAGGGCAAAAAACTTGAGCTGTGCCTCTTCTGCAGAAAGTCAGCTTTGCAACGGTGCCATCCGCATGGCTGTCGCTCCTCGATTTCCCAACTCAAAGTCCATTACAATGGAACCTCTTTGGCACCCGTGCTCGGCTGCCCAGCATCCCAGGGAGTAGAGCACGAACGGTTGGCCTCTGCTCCCACAGCCGAAGAGCCAGGGCAAAAAACTTGAGCTGTGCCTCTTCTGCAGAAAGTCAGCTTTGCAACGGTGCCATCCGCATTGCTGTCGCTCCTCGATTTCCCAACTCAAAGTCCATTACAATGGAACCTCTTTGGCATCCATGTTAGGCTGCCCAGCATCCCAGGGAGTAGAGCAAGAACGGTTGGCCTCTGCTCGCACAGCCGAAGAGCCAGGGGAAAAAACTTGAGCTGTGCCTCTTCTGCAGAAAGTCAGCTTTGCAACGGTGCCATCCGCATTGCTGTCGCTCCTCCATTTCCCAACTCAAAGTCCATTACAATGGAACCTCTTTGGCACCCGTGCCCGGCTGCCCAGCATCCCAGGGAGTAGAGCACGAACGGTTGGCCTCTGCTCCCACAGCCGAAGAGCCAGGGCAAAAAACTTGAGCTGTGCCTCTTCTGCAGAAAGTCAGCTTTGCAACAGTGCCATCCGCATTGCTGTCGCTCCTCGATTTCCCAACTCAAAGTCCATTACAATGGAACCTCTTTGGCACCCGTGCCCGGCTGCCCAGCATCCCAGGGAGTAGAGCACGAACGGTTGGCCTCTGCTCCCACAGCCGAAGAGCCAGGGCAAAAAACTTGACCTGGGCCTCTTCTGCAGAAAGTCAGCTTTGCAACGGTGCCATCCGCATTGCTGTCGCTCCTCCATTTCCCAACTCAAAGTCCATTACAATGGAACCTCTTTGGCACCCGTGCTGGGCTGCCCAGCATCCCAGGGAGTAGAGCACGAACGGTTGGCCTCTGCTCCCACAGCCGAAGAGCCAGGGCAAAAAACTTGAGCTGTGCCTCTTCTGCAGAAAGTCAGCTTTGCAACGGTGCCATCCCCATGGCTGTCGCTCCTCCATTTCCCAACTCAAAGTCCATTACAATGGAACCTCTTTGGCACCCGTGCTCGGCTGCCCAGCATCCCAGGGAGTAGAGCACGAACGGTTGGCCTCTGCTCCCACAGCCGAAGAGCCAGGGCAAAAAACTTGAGCTGTGCCTCTTCTGCAGAAAGTCAGCTTTGCAACGGTGCCATCCCCATGGCTGTCGCTCCTCGATTTCCCAACTCAAAGTCCATTACAATGGAACCTCTTTGGCACCCATGCTGGGCTGCCCAGCATCCCAGGGAGTAGAGTACGAACGGTTGGCCTCTGCTCCCACAGCCGAAGAGCCAGGGCAAAAAACTTGAGCTGTGCCTCTTCTGCAGAAAGTCAGCTTTGCAACGGTGCCATCCGCATTGCTGTCGCTCCTCGATTTCCCAACTCAAAGTCCATTACAATGGAACCTCTTTGGCACCCGTGTTCGGCTGCCCAGCATCCCAGGGAGTAGAGCACGAACGGTTGGCCTCTGCTCCCACAGCCGAAGAGCCAGGGCAAAAAACTTGAGCTGTGCCTCTTCTGCAGAAAGTCAGCTTTGCAACGGTGCCATCCGCATGACTGTCGCTCCTCCATTTCCCAACTCAAACTCCATTACAATGGAACCTCTTTGGCACCCGTGCTCGGCTGCCCAGCATGCCAGAGAGTAGAGCACGAACGGTTGGCCTCTGCTCCCACAGCCGAAGAGCCAGGGCAAAAAACTTGAGCTGTGCCTCTTCTGCAGAAAGTCGGCTTTGCAACGCTGCCATCCGCATTGCTGTCGCTCCTCCATTTCCCAACTCAAAGTCTATTACAATGGAACCTCTTTGGCACCCGTGCTGGGCTGCCCAGCATCCCAGGGAGTAGAGCACGAACGGTTGGCCTCTGCTCCCACAGCCGAAGAGCCAGGGCAAAAAACTTGAGCTGTGCCTCTTCTGCAGAAAGTCAGCTTTGCAACGGTGCCATCCGCATTGCTGGCGCTCCTCGATTTCCCAACTCAAAGTCCATTACAATGGAACCTCTTTGGCACCCGTGCTCGGCTGCCAAGCATCCCAGGGAGTAGAGCACGAACGGTTGGCCTCTGCTCCCACAGCCGAAGAGCCAGGGCAAAAAACTTGAGCTGTGCCTCTTCTGCAGAAAGTCAGCTTTGCAACTGTGCCATCCGCATTGCTGTCGCTCCTCGATTTCCCAAATCAAAGTCCATTACAATGGAACCTCTTTGGCACCCGTGCTGGGCTGCCCAGCATCCCAGGGAGTAGAGCACGAACGGTTGGCCTCTGCTCCCACAGCCGAAGAGCCAGGGCAAAAAACTTGAGCTGTGCCTCTTCTGCAGAAAGTCAGCTTTGCAACGGTGCCATCCGCATTGCTGTCGCTCCTCCATTTCCCAACTCAAAGTCCATTACAATGGAACCTCTTTGGCACCCGTGCTCGGCTGCCCAGCATCCCAGGGAGTAGAGCACGAACGGTTGGCCTCTGCTCCCACAGCCGAAGAGCCAGGGCAAATAACTTGAGCTGTGCCTCTTCTGCAGAAAGTCAGCTTTGCAACGGTGCCATCCGCATTGCTGTCGCTCCTCGATTTCCCAACTCAAACTCCATTACAATGGAACCTCTTTGGCACCCGTGCTCGGCTGCCCAGCATCCCAGGGAGTAGAGCACGAACGGTTGGCCTCTGCTCCCACAGCCGAAGAGCCAGGGCAAAAAACTTGAGCTGTGCCTCTTCTGCAGAAAGTCAGCTTTGCAACGGTGCCATCCGCATTGCTGTCGCTCCTCCATTTCCCAACTCAAAGTCCATTACAATGGAACCTCTTTGGCACCCGTGCTGGGCTGCCCAGCATCCCAGGGAGTAGAGCACGAACGGTTGGCCTCTGCTCCCACAGCCGAAGAGCCAGGGCAAAAAACTTGAGCTGTGCCTCTTCTGCAGAAAGTCAGCTTTGCAACGGTGCCATCCCCATGGCTGTCGCTCCTCGATTTCCCAACTCAAAGTCCATTACAATGGAACCTCTTTGGCACCCGTGCTGGGCTGCCCAGCATCCCAGGGAGTAGAGTACGAACGGTTGGCCTCTGCTCCCACAGCCGAAGAGCCAGGGCAAAAAACTTGAGCTGTGCCTCTTCTGCAGAAAGTCAGCTTTGCAACGGTGCCATCCGCATTGCTGGCGCTCCTCGATTTCCCAACTCAAAGTCCATTACAATGGAAAATCTTTGGCATCCGTGTTCGGCTGCCCAGCATCCCAGGGAGTAGAGCACGAACGGTTGGCCTCTGCTCCGACAGCCGAAGAGCCAGGGCAAAAAACTTGAGCTGTGCCTCTTCTGCAGAAAGTCAGCTTTGCAACGGTGCCATCCGCATGGCTGTCGCTCCTCGATTTCCCAACTCAAAGTCCATTACAATGGAACCTCTTTGGCACCCGTGCTCGGCTGCCCAGCATCCCAGGGAGTAGAGCACGAACGGTTGGCCTCTGCTCCCACAGCCGAAGAGCCAGGGCAAAAAACTTGAGCTGTGCCTCTTCTGCAGAAAGTCAGCTTTGCAACGCTGCCATCCGCATTGCTGTCGCTCCTCGATTTCCCAACTCAAAGTCCATTACAATGGAACCTCTTTGGCATCCATGTTAGGCTGCCCAGCATCCCAGGGAGTAGAGCACGAACGGTTGGCCTCTGCTCGCACAGCCGAAGAGCCAGGGGAAAAAACTTGAGCTGTGCCTCTTCTGCAGAAAGTCAGCTTTGCAACGGTGCCATCCGCATTGCTGTCGCTCCTCCATTTCCCAACTCAAAGTCCATTACAATGGAACCTCTTTGGCACCCGTGCCCGGCTGCCCAGCATCCCAGGGAGTAGAGCACGAACGGTTGGCCTCTGCTCCCACAGCCGAAGAGCCAGGGCAAAAAACTTGAGCTGTGCCTCTTCTGCAGAAAGTCAGCTTTGCAACAGTGCCATCCGCATTGCTGTCGCTCCTCGATTTCCCAACTCAAAGTCCATTACAATGGAACCTCTTTGGCACCCGTGCCCGGCTGCCCAGCATCCCAGGGAGTAGAGCACGAACGGTTGGCCTCTGCTCCCACAGCCGAAGAGCCAGGGCAAAAAACTGGAGCTGTGCCTCTTCTGCAGAAAGTCAGCTTTGCAACGGTGCCATCCGCATGGCTGTCGCTCCTCGATTTCCCAACTCAAAGTCCATTACAATGGAACCTCTTTGGCACCCGTGCTGGGCTGCCCAGCATCCCAGGGAGTAGAGCACGAACGGTTGGCCTCTGCTCCCACAGCCGAAGAGCCAGGGCAAAAAACTTGAGCTGTGCCTCTTCTGCAGAAAGTCAGCTTTGCAACGGTGCCATCCCCATGGCTGTCGCTCCTCGATTTCCCAACTCAAAGTCCATTACAATGGAACCTCTTTGGCACCCGTGCTGGGCTGCCCAGCATCCCAGGGAGTAGAGTACGAACGGTTGGCCTCTGCTCCCACAGCCGAAGAGCCAGGGCAAAAAACTTGACCTGGGCCTCTTCTGCAGAAAGTCAGCTTTGCAACGGTGCCATCCGCATTGCTGTCGCTCCTCCATTTCCCAACTCAAAGTCCATTACAATGGAACCTCTTTGGCACCCGTGCTCGGCTGCCCAGCATCCCAGGGAGTAGAGCACGAACGGTTGGCCTCTGCTCCCACAGCCGAAGAGCCAGGGCAAAAAACTTGAGCTGTGCCTCTTCTGCAGAAAGTCAGCTTTGCAACGGTGCCATCCCCATGGCTGTCGCTCCTCCATTTCCCAACTCAAAGTCCATTACAATGGAACCTCTTTGGCACCCGTGCTGGGCTGCCCAGCATCCCAGGGAGTAGAGCACGAACGGTTGGCCTCTGCTCCCACAGCCGAAGAGCCAGGGCAAATAACTTGAGCTGTGCCTCTTCTGCAGAAAGTCAGCTTTGCAACGGTGCCATCCGCATTGCTGTCGCTCCTCGATTTCCCAACTCAAAGTCCATTACAATAGAACCTCTTTGGCACCCGTGCTGGGCTGCCCAGCATCCCAGGGAGTAGAGCACGAACGGTTGGCCTCTGCTCCCACAGCCGAAGAGCCAGGGCAAAAAACTTGAGCTGTGCCTCTTCTGCAGAAAGTCAGCTTTGCAACGGTGCCATCCCCATGGCTGTCGCTCCTCGATTTCCCAACTCAAAGTCCATTACAATGGAACCTCTTTGGCACCCATGCTGGGCTGCCCAGCATCCCAGGGAGTAGAGTACGAACGGTTGGCCTCTGCTCCCACAGCCGAAGAGCCAGGGCAAAAAACTTGAGCTGTGCCTCTTCTGCAGAAAGTCAGCTTTGCAACGGTGCCATCCGCATTGCTGTCGCTCCTCGATTTCCCAACTCAAAGTCCATTACAATGGAACCTCTTTGGCACCCGTGTTCGGCTGCCCAGCATCCCAGGGAGTAGAGCACGAACGGTTGGCCTCTGCTCCCACAGCCGAAGAGCCAGGGCAAAAAACTTGACCTGGGCCTCTTCTGCAGAAAGTCAGCTTTGCAACGGTGCCATCCGCATGACTGTCGCTCCTCCATTTCCCAACTCAAACTCCATTACAATGGAACCTCTTTGGCACCCGTGCTGGGCTGCCCAGCATCCCAGGGAGTAGAGCACGAACGGTTGGCCTCTGCTCCCACAGCCGAAGAGCCAGGGCAAAAAACTTGAGCTGTGCCTCTTCTGCAGAAAGTCGGCTTTGCAACGGTGCCATCCGCATTGCTGTCGCTCCTCCATTTCCCAACTCAAAGTCTATTACAATGGAACCTCTTTGGCACCCGTGCTGGGCTGCCCAGCATCCCAGGGAGTAGAGCACGAACGGTTGGCCTCTGCTCCCACAGCCGAAGAGCCAGGGCAAAAAACTTGAGCTGTGCCTCTTCTGCAGAAAGTCAGCTTTGCAACGGTGCCATCCGCATTGCTGGCGCTCCTCGATTTCCCAACTCAAAGTCCATTACAATGGAACCTCTTTGGCACCCGTGCTCGGCTGCCAAGCATCCCAGGGAGTAGAGCACGAACGGTTGGCCTCTGCTCCCACAGCCGAAGAGCCAGGGCAAAAAACTTGAGCTGTGCCTCTTCTGCAGAAAGTCAGCTTTGCAACTGTGCCATCCGCATCGCTGTCGCTCCTCCATTTCCCAAATCAAAGTCCATTACAATGGAACCTCTTTGGCACCCGTGCTGGGCTGCCCAGCATCCCAGGGAGTAGAGCACGAACGGTTGGCCTCTGCTCCCACAGCCGAAGAGCCAGGGCAAAAAACTTGAGCTGTGCCTCTTCTGCAGAAAGTCAGCTTTGCAACGGTGCCATCCGCATTGCTGTCGCTCCTCCATTTCCCAACTCAAAGTCCATTACAATGGAACCTCTTTGGCACCCGTGCTCGGCTGCCCAGCATCCCAGGGAGTAGAGCACGAACGGTTGGCCTCTGCTCCCACAGCCGAAGAGCCAGGGCAAAAAACTTGAGCTGTGCCTCTTCTGCAGAAAGTCAGCTTTGCAACGGTGCCATCCGCATTGCTGTCGCTCCTCGATTTCCCAACTCAAACTCCATTACAATGGAACCTCTTTGGCACCCGTGCTCGGCTGCCCAGCATCCCAGGGAGTAGAGCACGAACGGTTGGCCTCTGCTCCCACAGCCGAAGAGCCAGGGCAAAAAACTTGAGCTGTGCCTCTTCTGCAGAAAGTCAGCTTTGCAACGGTGCCATCCGCATTGCTGTCGCTCCTCCATTTCCCAACTCAAAGTCCATTACAATGGAACCTCTTTGGCACCCGTGCTCGGCTGCCCAGCATCCCAGGGAGTAGAGCACGAACGGTTGGCCTCTGCTCCCACAGCCGAAGAGCCAGGGCAAAAAACTTGAGCTGTGCCTCTTCTGCAGAAAGTCAGCTTTGCAACGGTGCCATCCCCATGGCTGTCGCTCCTCGATTTCCCAACTCAAAGTCCATTACAATGGAACCTCTTTGGCACCCGTGCCCGGCTGCCCAGCATCCCAGGGAGTAGAGTACGAACGGTTGGCCTCTGCTCCCACAGCCGAAGAGCCAGGGCAAAAAACTTGAGCTGTGCCTCTTCTGCAGAATGTCAGCTTTGCAACGGTGCCATCCGCATTGCTGGCGCTCCTCGATTTCCCAACTCAAAGTCCATTACAATGGAAAATCTTTGGCATCCGTGTTCAGCTGCCCAGCATCCCAGGGAGTAGAGCACGAACGGTTGGCCTCTGCTCCGACAGCCGAAGAGCCAGGGCAAAAAACTTGAGCTGTGCCTCTTCTGCAGAAAGTCAGCTTTGCAACGGTGCCATCCGCATGGCTGTCGCTCCTCGATTTCCCAACTCAAAGTCCATTACAATGGAACCTCTTTGGCACCCGTGCTCGGCTGCCCAGCATCCCAGGGAGTAGAGCACGAACGGTTGGCCTCTGCTCCCACAGCCGAAGAGCCAGGGCAAAAAACTTGAGCTGTGCCTCTTCTGCAGAAAGTCAGCTTTGCAACGCTGCCATCCGCATTGCTGTCGCTCCTCGATTTCCCAACTCAAAGTCCATTACAATGGAACCTCTTTGGCATCCATGTTAGGCTGCCCAGCATCCCAGGGAGTAGAGCAAGAACGGTTGGCCTCTGCTCGCACAGCCGAAGAGCCAGGGGAAAAAACTTGAGCTGTGCCTCTTCTGCAGAAAGTCAGCTTTGCAACGGTGCCATCCGCATTGCTGTCGCTCCTCCATTTCCCAACTCAAAGTCCATTACAATGGAACCTCTTTGGCACCCGTGCCCGGCTGCCCAGCATCCCAGGGAGTAGAGCACGAACGGTTGGCCTCTGCTCCCACAGCCGAAGAGCCAGGGCAAAAAACTTGAGCTGTGCCTCTTCTGCAGAAAGTCAGCTTTGCAACAGTGCCATCCGCATTGCTGTCGCTCCTCGATTTCCCAACTCAAAGTCCATTACAATGGAACCTCTTTGGCACCCGTGCCCGGCTGCCCAGCATCCCAGGGAGTAGAGCACGAACGGTTGGCCTCTGCTCCCACAGCCGAAGAGCCAGGGCAAAAAACTTGACCTGGGCCTCTTCTGCAGAAAGTCAGCTTTGCAATGGTGCCATCCGCATTGCTGTCGCTCCTCCATTTCCCAACTCAAAGTCCATTACAATGGAACCTCTTTGGCACCCGTGCTGGGCTGCCCAGCATCCCAGGGAGTAGAGTACGAACGGTTGGCCTCTGCTCCCACAGCCGAAGAGCCAGGGCAAAAAACTTGAGCTGTGCCTCTTCTGCAGAAAGTCAGCTTTGCAACGCTGCCATCCGCATTGCTGGCGCTCCTCGATTTCCCAACTCAAAGTCCATTACAATGGAAAATCTTTGGCATCCGTGTTCGGCTGCCCAGCATCCCAGGGAGTAGAGCACGAACGGTTGGCCTCTGCTCCGACAGCCGAAGAGCCAGGGCAAAAAACTTGAGCTGTGCCTCTTCTGCAGAAAGTCAGCTTTGCAACGGTGCCATCCGCATGGCTGTCGCTCCTCGATTTCCCAACTCAAAGTCCATTACAATGGAACCTCTTTGGCACCCGTGCCCGGCTGCCCAGCATCCCAGGGAGTAGAGCACGAACGGTTGGCCTCTGCTCCCACAGCCGAAGAGCCAGGGCAAAAAACTTGAGCTGTGCCTCTTCTGCAGAAAGTCAGCTTTGCAACGGTGCCATCCGCATTGCTGTCGCTCCTCGATTTCCCAACTCAAAGTCCATTACAATGGAACCTCTTTGGCACCCGTGCCCGGCTGCCCAGCATCCCAGGGAGTAGAGCACGAACGGTTGGCCTCTGCTCCCACAGCCGAAGAGCCAGGGCAAAAAACTTGACCTGGGCCTCTTCTGCAGAAAGTCAGCTTTGCAACGGTGCCATCCGCATTGCTGTCGCTCCTCCATTTCCCAACTCAAAGTCCATTACAATGGAACCTCTTTGGCACCCGTGCTCGGCTGCCCAGCATCCCAGGGAGTAGAGCACGAACGGTTGGCCTCTGCTCCCACAGCCGAAGAGCCAGGGCAAAAAACTTGAGCTGTGCCTCTTCTGCAGAAAGTCAGCTTTGCAACGGTGCCATCCCCATGGCTGTCGCTCCTCGATTTCCCAACTCAAAGTCCATTACAATGGAACCTCTTTGGCACCCGTGCTGGGCTGCCCAGCATCCCAGGGAGTAGAGTACGAACGGTTGGCCTCTGCTCCCACAGCCGAAGAGCCAGGGCAAAAAACTTGAGCTGTGCCTCTTCTGCAGAAAGTCAGCTTTGCAACGCTGCCATCCGCATTGCTGGCGCTCCTCGATTTCCCAACTCAAAGTCCATTACAATGGAAAATCTTTGGCATCCGTGTTCGGCTGCCCAGCATCCCAGGGAGTAGAGCACGAACGGTTGGCCTCTGCTCCCACAGCCGAAGAGCCAGGGCAAAAAACTTGAGCTGTGCCTCTTCTGCAGAAAGTCAGCTTTGCAACGGTGCCATCCGCATGGCTGTCGCTCCTCGATTTCCCAACTCAAAGTCCATTACAATGGAACCTCTTTGGCACCCGTGCCCGGCTGCCCAGCATCCCAGGGAGTAGAGCACGAACGGTTGGCCTCTGCTCCCACAGCCGAAGAGCCAGGGCAAAAAACTTGAGCTGTGCCTCTTCTGCAGAAAGTCAGCTTTGCAACGGTGCCATCCGCATTGCTGTCGCTCCTCGATTTCCCAACTCAAAGTCCATTACAATGGAACCTCTTTGGCATCCATGTTCGGCTGCCCAGCATCCCAGGGAGTAGAGCAAGAACGGTTGGCCTCTGCTCGCACAGCCGAAGAGCCAGGGCAAAAAACTTGAGCTGTGCCTCTTCTGCAGAAAGTCAGCTTTGCAACGGTGCCATCCGCATTGCTGTCGCTCCTCCATTTCCCAACTCAAAGTCCATTACAATGGAACCTCTTTGGCACCCGTGCTGGGCTGCCCAGCATCCCAGGGAGTAGAGCACGAACGGTTGGCCTCTGCTCCCACAGCCGAAGAGCCAGGGCAAAAAACTTGAGCTGTGCCTCTTCTGCAGAAAGTCAGCTTTGCAACGGTGCCATCCGCATTGCTGGCGCTCCTCGATTTCCCAACTCAAAGTCCATTACAATGGAACCTCTTTGGCACCCGTGCTCGGCTGCCAAGCATCCCAGGGAGTAGAGCACGAACGGTTGGCCTCTGCTCCCACAGCCGAAGAGCCAGGGCAAAAAACTTGAGCTGTGCCTCTTCTGCAGAAAGTCAGCTTTGCAACTGTGCCATCCGCATCGCTGTCGCTCCTCCATTTCCCAAATCAAAGTCCATTACAATGGAACCTCTTTGGCACCCGTGCTGGGCTGCCCAGCATCCCAGGGAGTAGAGCACGAACGGTTGGCCTCTGCTCCCACAGCCGAAGAGCCAGGGCAAAAAACTTGAGCTGTGCCTCTTCTGCAGAAAGTCAGCTTTGCAACGGTGCCATCCGCATTGCTGTCGCTCCTCCATTTCCCAACTCAAAGTCCATTACAATGGAACCTCTTTGGCACCCGTGCTGGGCTGCCCAGCATCCCAGGGAGTAGAGCACGAACGGTTGGCCTCTGCTCCCACAGCCGAAGAGCCAGGGCAAAAAACTTGAGCTGTGCCTCTTCTGCAGAAAGTCAGCTTTGCAACGGTGCCATCCGCATTGCTGTCGCTCCTCGATTTCCCAACTCAAACTCCATTACAATGGAACCTCTTTGGCACCCGTGCTCGGCTGCCCAGCATCCCAGGGAGTAGAGCACGAACGGTTGGCCTCTGCTCCCACAGCCGAAGAGCCAGGGCAAAAAACTTGACCTGGGCCTCTTCTGCAGAAAGTCAGCTTTGCAACGGTGCCATCCGCATTGCTGTCGCTCCTCCATTTCCCAACTCAAAGTCCATTACAATGGAACCTCTTTGGCACCCGTGCTCGGCTGCCCAGCATCCCAGGGAGTAGAGCACGAACGGTTGGCCTCTGCTCCCACAGCCGAAGAGCCAGGGCAAAAAACTTGAGCTGTGCCTCTTCTGCAGAAAGTCAGCTTTGCAACGGTGCCATCCCCATGGCTGTCGCTCCTCGATTTCCCAACTCAAAGTCCATTACAATGGAACCTCTTTGGCACCCGTGCTGGGCTGCCCAGCATCCCAGGGAGTAGAGTACGAACGGTTGGCCTCTGCTCCCACAGCCGAAGAGCCAGGGCAAAAAACTTGAGCTGTGCCTCTTCTGCAGAATGTCAGCTTTGCAACGGTGCCATCCGCATTGCTGGCGCTCCTCGATTTCCCAACTCAAAGTCCATTACAATGGAAAATCTTTGGCATCCGTGTTCAGCTGCCCAGCATCTCAGGGAGTAGAGCACGAACGGTTGGCCTCTGCTCCGACAGCCGAAGAGCCAGGGCAAAAAACTTGAGCTGTGCCTCTTCTGCAGAAAGTCAGCTTTGCAACGGTGCCATCCGCATGGCTGTCGCTCCTCGATTTCCCAACTCAAAGTCCATTACAATGGAACCTCTTTGGCACCCGTGCTCGGCTGCCCAGCATCCCAGGGAGTAGAGCACGAACGGTTGGCCTCTGCTCCCACAGCCGAAGAGCCAGGGCAAAAAACTTGAGCTGTGCCTCTTCTGCAGAAAGTCAGCTTTGCAACGCTGCCATCCGCATTGCTGTCGCTCCTCGATTTCCCAACTCAAAGTCCATTACAATGGAACCTCTTTGGCATCCATGTTAGGCTGCCCAGCATCCCAGGGAGTAGAGCAAGAACGGTTGGCCTCTGCTCGCACAGCCGAAGAGCCAGGGGAAAAAACTTGAGCTGTGCCTCTTCTGCAGAAAGTCAGCTTTGCAACGGTGCCATCCGCATTGCTGTCGCTCCTCCATTTCCCAACTCAAAGTCCATTACAATGGAACCTCTTTGGCACCCGTGCCCGGCTGCCCAGCATCCCAGGGAGTAGAGCACGAACGGTTGGCCTCTGCTCCCACAGCCGAAGAGCCAGGGCAAAAAACTTGAGCTGTGCCTCTTCTGCAGAAAGTCAGCTTTGCAACAGTGCCATCCGCATTGCTGTCGCTCCTCGATTTCCCAACTCAAAGTCCATTACAATGGAACCTCTTTGGCACCCGTGCCCGGCTGCCCAGCATCCCAGGGAGTAGAGCACGAACGGTTGGCCTCTGCTCCCACAGCCGAAGAGCCAGGGCAAAAAACTTGACCTGGGCCTCTTCTGCAGAAAGTCAGCTTTGCAACGGTGCCATCCGCATTGCTGTCGCTCCTCCATTTCCCAACTCAAAGTCCATTACAATGGAACCTCTTTGGCACCCGTGCTGGGCTGCCCAGCATCCCAGGGAGTAGAGCACGAACGGTTGGCCTCTGCTCCCACAGCCGAAGAGCCAGGGCAAAAAACTTGAGCTGTGCCTCTTCTGCAGAAAGTCAGCTTTGCAACGGTGCCATCCCCATGGCTGTCGCTCCTCGATTTCCCAACTCAAAGTCCATTACAATGGAACCTCTTTGGCACCCGTGCCCGGCTGCCCAGCATCCCAGGGAGTAGAGTACGAACGGTTGGCCTCTGCTCCCACAGCCGAAGAGCCAGGGCAAAAAACTTGAGCTGTGCCTCTTCTGCAGAAAGTCAGCTTTGCAACGCTGCCATCCGCATTGCTGGCGCTCCTCGATTTCCCAACTCAAAGTCCATTACAATGGAAAATCTTTGGCATCCGTGTTCGGCTGCCCAGCATCCCAGGGAGTAGAGCACGAACGGTTGGCCTCTGCTCCCACAGCCGAAGAGCCAGGGCAAAAAACTTGAGCTGTGCCTCTTCTGCAGAAAGTCAGCTTTGCAACGGTGCCATCCGCATGGCTGTCGCTCCTCGATTTCCCAACTCAAAGTCCATTACAATGGAACCTCTTTGGCACCCGTGCCCGGCTGCCCAGCATCCCAGGGAGTAGAGCACGAACGGTTGGCCTCTGCTCCCACAGCCGAAGAGCCAGGGCAAAAAACTTGAGCTGTGCCTCTTCTGCAGAAAGTCAGCTTTGCAACGGTGCCATCCGCATTGCTGTCGCTCCTCGATTTCCCAACTCAAAGTCCATTACAATGGAACCTCTTTGGCACCCGTGCCCGGCTGCCCAGCATCCCAGGGAGTAGAGCACGAACGGTTGGCCTCTGCTCCCACAGCCGAAGAGCCAGGGCAAAAAACTTGACCTGGGCCTCTTCTGCAGAAAGTCAGCTTTGCAACGGTGCCATCCGCATTGCTGTCGCTCCTCCATTTCCCAACTCAAAGTCCATTACAATGGAACCTCTTTGGCACCCGTGCCCGGCTGCCCAGCATCCCAGGGAGTAGAGCACGAACGGTTGGCCTCTGCTCCGACAGCCGAAGAGCCAGGGCAAAAAACTTGAGCTGTGCCTCTTCTGCAGAAAGTCAGCTTTGCAACGGTGCCATCCGCATGGCTGTCGCTCCTCGATTTCCCAACTCAAAGTCCATTACAATGGAAAATCTTTGGCATCCGTGTTCGGCTGCCCAGCATCCCAGGGAGTAGAGCACGAACGGTTGGCCTCTGCTCCCACAGCCGAAGAGCCAGGGCAAAAAACTTGAGCTGTGCCTCTTCTGCAGAAAGTCAGCTTTGCAACGGTGCCATCCGCATGGCTGTCGCTCCTCGATTTCCCAACTCAAAGTCCATTACAATGGAACCTCTTTGGCACCCGTGCTCGGCTGCCCAGCATCCCAGGGAGTAGAGCACGAACGGTTGGCCTCTGCTCCCACAGCCGAAGAGCCAGGGCAAAAAACTTGAGCTGTGCCTCTTCTGCAGAAAGTCAGCTTTGCAACGGTGCCATCCGCATTGCTGTCGCTCCTCGATTTCCCAACTCAAAGTCCATTACAATGGAACCTCTTTGGCATCCATGTTCGGCTGCCCAGCATCCCAGGGAGTAGAGCAAGAACGGTTGGCCTCTGCTCGCACAGCCGAAGAGCCAGGGCAAAAAACTTGAGCTGTGCCTCTTCTGCAGAAAGTCAGCTTTGCAACGGTGCCATCCGCATTGCTGTCGCTCCTCCATTTCCCAACTCAAAGTCCATTACAATGGAACCTCTTTGGCACCCGTGCTCGGCTGCCCAGCATCCCAGGGAGTAGAGCACGAACGGTTGGCCTCTGCTCCCACAGCCGAAGAGCCAGGGCAAAAAACTTGAGCTGTGCCTCTTCTGCAGAAAGTCAGCTTTGCAACGGTGCCATCCGCATTGCTGTCGCTCCTCGATTTCCCAACTCAAAGTCCATTACAATGGAACCTCTTTGGCACCCGTGCCCGGCTGCCCAGCATCCCAGGGAGTAGAGCACGAACGGTTGGCCTCTGCTCCCACAATCGAAGAGCCAGGGCAAAAAACTTGAGCTGTGCCTCTTCTGCAGAAAGTCAGCTTTGCAACGGTGCCATCCGCATTGCTGTCGCTCCTCCATTTCCCAACTCAAAGTCCATTACAATGGAACCTCTTTGGCACCCGTGCTGGGCTGCCCAGCATCCCAGGGAGTAGAGCACGAACGGTTGGCCTCTGCTCCCACAGCCGAAGAGCCAGGGCAAAAAACTTGAGCTGTGCCTCTTCTGCAGAAAGTCAGCTTTGCAACGGTGCCATCCGCATTGCTGTCGCTCATCCATTTCCCAACTCAAAGTCCATTACAATGGAACCTATTTGGCATCCGAGTTCGGCTGCCCAGCATCCCAGGGAGTAGAGCACGAACGGTTGGCCTCTGCTCCCACAGCCGAAGAGCCAGGGCAAAAAACTTGAGCTGTGCCTCTTCTGCAGAAAGTCAGCTTTGCAATGGTGCCATCCGCATTGCTGTCGCTCCTCCATTTCCCAACTCAAAGTCCATTACAATGGAACCTCTTTGGCACCCGTGCTCGGCTGCCCAGCATCCCAGGGAGTAGAGCACGAACGGTTGGCCTCTGCTCCCACAGCCGAAGAGCCAGGGCAAAAAACTTGAGCTGTGCCTCTTCTGCAGAAAGTCAGCTTTGCAACGGTGCCATCCGCATGGCTGTCGCTCCTCGATTTCCCAACTCAAAGTCCATTACAATGGAACCTCTTTGGCACCCGTGCTGGGCTGCGCAGCATCCCAGGGAGTAGAGCACGAACGGTTGGCCTCTGCTCCCACAGCCGAAGAGCCAGGGCAAAAAACTTGAGCTGTGCCTCTTCTGCAGAAAGTCAGCTTTGCAACGGTGCCATCCGCATTGCTGTCGCTCCTCCATTTCCCAACTCAAAGTCCATTACAATGGAACCTCTTTGGCACCCGTACTGGGCTACCCAGCATCCCAGGGAGTAGAGCACGAACGGTTGGCCTCTGCTCCCACAGCCGAAGAGCCAGGGCAAAAAACTTGAGCTGTGCCTCTTCTGCAGAAAGTCAGCTTTGCAACGGTGCCATCCGCATTGCTGTCGCTCCTCGATTTCCCAACTCAAAGTCCATTACAATGGAACCTCTTTGGCACCCGTGCTGGGCTGCCCAGCATCCCAGGGAGTAGAGCACGAACGGTTGGCCTCTGCTCCCACAGCCGAAGAGCCAGGGCAAAAAACTTGAGCTGTGCCTCTTCTGCAGAAAGTCAGCTTTGCAACGGTGCCATCCGCATTGCTGTCGCTCCTCCATTTCCCAACTCAAAGTCCATTACAATGGAACCTCTTTGGCACCCGTGCCCGGCTGCCCAGCATCCCAGGGAGGAGAGCACGAACGGTTGGCCTCTGCTCCCACAGCCGAAGAGCCAGGGCAAAAAACTTGAGCTGTGCCTCTTCTGCAGAAAGTCAGCTTTGCAACGGTGCCATCCGCATTGCTGTCGCTCCTCCATTTCCCAACTCAAAGTCCATTACAATGGAACCTCTTTGGCACCCGTGCTGGGCTGCCCAGCATCCCAGGGAGTAGAGCACGAACGGTTGGCCTCTGCTCCCACAGCCGAAGAGCCAGGGCAAAAAACTTGAGCTGTGCCTCTTCTGCAGAAAGTCAGCTTTGCAACGGTGCCATCCGCATTGCTGTCGCTCCTCCATTTCCCAACTCAAAGTCCATTACAATGGAACCTCTTTGGCACCCGTGCCCGGCTGCCCAGCATCCCAGGGAGTAGAGCACGAACGGTTGGCCTCTGCTCCCACAGCCGAAGAGCCAGGGCAAAAAACTTGAGCTGTGCCTCTTCTGCAGAAAGTCAGCTTTGCAACGCTGCCATCCGCATTGCTGGCGCTCCTCGATTTCCCAACTCAAAGTCCATTACAATGGAAAATCTTTGGCATCCGTGTTCGGCTGCCCAGCATCCCAGGGAGTAGAGCACGAACGGTTGGCCTCTGCTCCGACAGCCGAAGAGCCAGGGCAAAAAACTTGAGCTGTGCCTCTTCTGCAGAAAGTCAGCTTTGCAACGGTGCCATCCGCATGGCTGTCGCTCCTCGATTTCCCAACTCAAAGTCCATTACAATGGAACCTCTTTGGCACCCGTGCTCGGCTGCCCAGCATCCCAGGGAGTAGAGCACGAACGGTTGGCCTCTGCTCCCACAGCCGAAGAGCCAGGGCAAAAAACTTGAGCTGTGCCTCTTCTGCAGAAAGTCAGCTTTGCAACGGTGCCATCCGCATTGCTGTCGCTCCTCGATTTCCCAACTCAAAGTCCATTACAATGGAACCTCTTTGGCATCCATGCTGGGCTGCCCAGCATCCCAGGGAGTAGAGCAAGAACGGTTGGCCTCTGCTCCCACAGCCGAAGAGCCAGGGCAAAAAACTTGAGCTGTGCCTCTTCTGCAGAAAGTCAGCTTTGCAACGGTGCCATCCGCATTGCTGTCGCTCCTCCATTTCCCAACTCAAAGTCCATTACAATGGAACCTCTTTGGCACCCGTGCCCGGCTGCCCAGCATCCCAGGGAGTAGAGCACGAACGGTTGGCCTCTGCTCCCACAGCCGAAGAGCCAGGGCAAAAAAACTTGAGCTGTGCCTCTTCTGCAGAAAGTCAGCTTTGCAACGGTGCCATCCGCATTGCTGTCGCTCCTCGATTTCCCAACTCAAAGTCCATTACAATGGAACCTCTTTGGCACCCGTGCCCGGCTGCCCAGCATCCCAGGGAGTAGAGCACGAACGGTTGGCCTCTGCTCCCACAATCGAAGAGCCAGGGCAAAAAACTTGAGCTGTGCCTCTTCTGCAGAAAGTCAGCTTTGCAACGGTGCCATCCCCATGGCTGTCGCTCCTCCATTTCCCAACTCAAAGTCCATTACAATGGAACCTCTTTGGCACCCGTGCCCGGCTGCCCAGCATCCCAGGGAGTAGAGCACGAACGGTTGGCCTCTGCTCCCACAGCCGAAGAGCCAGGGCAAAAAACTTGAGCTGTGCCTCTTCTGCAGAAAGTCAGCTTTGCAACGGTGCCATCCGCATGGCTGTCGCTCCTCGATTTCCCAACTCAAAGTCCATTACAATGGAACCTCTTTGGCACCCGTGCTGGGCTGCCCAGCATCCCAGGGAGTAGAGCACGAACGGTTGGCCTCTGCTCCCACAGCCGAAGAGCCAGGGCAAAAAACTTGAGCTGTGCCTCTTCTGCAGAAAGTCAGCTTTGCAACGGTGCCATCCGCATTGCTGGCGCTCCTCGATTTCCCAACTCAAAGTCCATTACAATGGAAAATCTTTGGCATCCGTGTTCGGCTGCCCAGCATCCCAGGGAGTAGAGCACGAACGGTTGGCCTCTGCTCCGACAGCCGAAGAGCCAGGGCAAAAAACTTGAGCTGTGTCTCTTCTGCAGAAAGTCAGCTTTCCAACGGTGCCATCCGCATGGCTGTCTCTCCTCCATTTCCCAACTCAAAGTCCATTACAATGGAACCTCTTTGGCACCCGTGCTCGGCTGCCCAGCATCCCAGGGAGTAGAGCACGAACAGTTGGCCTCTGCTCCCACAGCCGAAGAGCCAGGGCAAAAAACTTGAGCTGTGCCTCTTCTGCAGAAAGTCAGCTTTGCAACGGTGCCATCCGCATTGCTGTCGCTCCTCCATTTCCCAACTCAAAGTCCATTACAATGGAACCTCTTTGGCACCCGTGCTCGGCTGCCCAGCATCCCAGGGAGTAGAGCACGAACGGTTGGCCTCTGCTCCCACAGCCGAAGAGCCAGGGCAAAAAACTTGAGCTGTGCCTCTTCTGCAGAAAGTCAGCTTTGCAACGGTGCCATCCGCATTGCTGTCGCTCCTCGATTTCCCAACTCAAAGTCCATTACAATGGAACCTCTTTGGCACCCGTGCTGGGCTGCCCAGCATCCCAGGGAGTAGAGCACGAACGGTTGGCCTCTGCTCCCACAGCCGAAGAGCCAGGGCAAAAAACTTGAGCTGTGCCTCTTCTGCAGAAAGTCAGCTTTGCAACGGTGCCATCCGCATTGCTGTCGCTCCTCCATTTCCCAACTCAAAGTCCATTACAATGGAACCTCTTTGGCACCCGTGCTCGGCTGCCCAGCATCCCAGGGAGGAGAGCACGAACGGTTGGCCTCTGCTCCCACAGCCGAAGAGCCAGGGCAAAAAACTTGAGCTGTGCCTCTTCTGCAGAAAGTCAGCTTTGCAACGGTGCCATCCGCATGGCTGTCGCTCCTCCATTTCCCAACTCAAAGTCCATTACAATGGAACCTCTTTGGCACCCGTGCTGGGCTGCCCAGCATCCCAGGGAGTAGAGCACGAACGGTTGGCCTCTGGTCCCACAGCCGAAGAGCCAGGGCAAAAAACTTGAGCTGTGCCTCTTCTGCAGAAAGTCAGCTTTGCAACGGTGCCATCCGCATTGCTGTCGCTCCTCGATTTCCCAACTCAAAGTCCATTACAATGGAACCTCTTTGGCACCCGTGCTCGGCTGCCCAGCATCCCAGGGAGTAGAGCACGAACGGTTGGCCTCTGCTCCCACAATCGAAGAGCCAGGGCAAAAAACTTGAGCTGTGCCTCTTCTGCAGAAAGTCAGCTTTGCAACGGTGCCATCCGCATTGCTGTCGCTCCTCGATTTCCCAACTCAAAGTCCATTACAATGGAACCTCTTTGGCACCCGTGCTGGGCTGCCCAGCATCCCAGGGAGGAGAGCACGAACGGTTGGCCTCTGCTCTCACAGCCGAAGAGCCAGGGCAAAAAACTTGAGCTGTGCCTCTTCTGCAGAAAGTCAGCTTTGCAACGGTGCCATCCCCATGGCTGTCGCTCCTCGATTTCCCAACTCAAAGTCCATTACAATGGAACCTCTTTGGCACCCGTGCTGGGCTGCCCAGCATCCCAGGGAGTAGAGTAGGAACGGTTGGCCTCTGCTCCCACAGCCGAAGAGCCAGGGCAAAAAAATTGAGCTGTGCCTCTTCTGCAGAAAGTCAGCTTTGCAACGGTGCCATCCGCATTGCTGTCGCTCCTCGATTTCCCAACTCAAAGTCCATTAAAATGGAACCTCTTTGGCACCCGTGCTGGGCTGCCCAGCATCCCAGGGAGTAGAGTAGGAACGGTTGGCCTCTGCTCCCACAGCCGAAGAGCCAGGGCAAAAAAATTGAGCTGTGCCTCTTCTGCAGAAAGTCAGCTTTGCAACGGTGCCATCCGCATTGCTGTCGCTCCTCGATTTCCCAACTCAAAGTCCATTACAATGGAACCTCTTTGGCACCCGTGCTGGGCTGCCCAGCATCCCAGGGAGTAGAGCACGAACGGTTGGCCTCTGCTCCCACAGCCGAAGAGCCAGGGCAAAAAACTTGAGCTGTGCCTCTTCTGCAGAAAGTCAGCTTTGCAACGGTGCCATCCGCATTGCTGTCGCTCCTCCATTTCCCAACTCAAAGTCCATTACAATGGAACCTCTTTGGCACCCGTGCCCGGCTGCCCAGCATCCCAGGGAGGAGAGCACGAACGGTTGGCCTCTGCTCCCACAGCCGAAGAGCCAGGGGAAAAAACTTGAGCTGTGCCTCTTCTGCAGAAAGTCAGCTTTGCAACGGTGCCATCCGCATTGCTGTCGCTCCTCCATTTCCCAACTCAAAGTCCATTACAATGGAACCTCTTTGGCACCCGTGCTGGGCTGCCCAGCATCCCAGGGAGTAGAGCACGAACGGTTGGCCTCTGCTCCCACAACCGAAGAGCCAGGGCAAAAAAATTGAGCTGTGCCTCTTCTGCAGAAAGTCAGCTTTGCAACGGTGCCATCCGCATTGCTGTCGCTCCTCCATTTCCCAACTCAAAGTCCATTACAATGGAACCTCTTTGGCACCCGTGCTGGGCTGCCCAGCATCCCAGGGAGTAGAGCACGAACGGTTGGCCTCTGCTCGCACAGCCGAAGAGCCAGGGCAAATAACTTGAGCTGTGCCTCTTCTGCAGAAAGTCAGCTTTGCAACGGTGCCATCCGCATTGCTGTCGCTCCTCGATTTCCCAACTCAAAGTCCATTACAATGGAACCTCTTTGGCACCCGTGCTGGGCTGCCCAGCATCCCAGGGAGTAGAGCACGAACGGTTGGCCTCTGCTCCCACAATCGAAGAGCCAGGGCAAAAAACTTGAGCTGTGCCTCTTCTGCAGAAAGTCAGCTTTGCAACGGTGCCATCCGCATGGCTGTCGCTCCTCCATTTCCCAACTCAAAGTCCATTACAATGGAACCTCTTTGGCACCCGTGCTCGGCTGCCCAGCATGCCAGAGAGTAGAGCACGAACGGTTGGCCTCTGCTCCCACAACCGAAGAGCCAGGGCAAAAAACTTGAGCTGTGCCTCTTCTGCAGAAAGTCAGCTTTGCAACGGTGCCATCCGCATTGCTGTCGCTCCTCGATTTCCCAACTCAAAGTCCATTACAATGGAACCTCTTTGGCACCCGTGCCCGGCTGCCCAGCATCCCAGGGAGTAGAGCACGAACGGTTGGCCTCTGCTCCCACAGCCGAAGAGCCAGGGCAAAAAACTTGAGCTGTGCCTCTTCTGCAGAAAGTCAGCTTTGCAACGGTGCCATCCGCATTGCTGTCGCTCCTCGATTTCCCAACTCAAAGTCCATTACAATGGAACCTCTTTGGCACCCGTGCTCGGCTGCCCAGCATCCCAGGGAGTAGAGCACGAACGGTTGGCCTCTGCTCCCACAATCGAAGAGCCAGGGCAAAAAACTTGAGCTGTGCCTCTTCTGCAGAAAGTCAGCTTTGCAACGGTGCCATCCGCATTGCTGTCGCTCCTCCATTTCCCAACTCAAAGTCCATTACAATGGAACCTCTTTGGCACCCGTGCTGGGCTGCCCAGCATCCCAGGGAGGAGAGCACGAACGGTTGGCCTCTGCTCCCACAGCCGAAGAGCCAGGGCAAAAAACTTGAGCTGTGCCTCTTCTGCAGAAAGTCAGCTTTGCAACGGTGCCATCCGCATGGCTGTCGCTCCTCCATTTCCCAACTCAAAGTCCATTACAATGGAACCTCTTTGGCACCCGTGCTGGGCTGCCCAGCATCCCAGGGAGTAGAGCACGAACGGTTGGCCTCTGCTCCCACAGCCGAAGAGCCAGGGCAAAAAACTTGAGCTGTGCCTCTTCTGCAGAAAGTCAGCTTTGCAACGGTGCCATCAGCATTGCTGTCTCTCCTCGATATCCCAACTCAAAATCCATTACAATGGAAAATCTTTGGCATCCGTGTTCGGCTGCCCAGCATCCCAGGGAGTAGAGCACGAACGGTTGGCCTCTGCTCCCACAGCCGAAGAGCCAGGGCAAAAAACTTGAGCTGTGCCTCTTCTGCAGAAAGTCAGCTTTGCAACGGTGCCATCCGCATTGCTGTCGCTCCTCCATTTCCCAACTCAACGTCCATTACAATGGAACCTCTTTGGCACCCATGCCCGACTGCCCAGCATCCCAGGGAGTAGAGCACGAACGGTTGGCCTCTGCTCCCACAGCCGAAGAGCCAGGGCAAAAAACTTGAGCTGTGCCTCTTCTGCAGAAAGTCAGCTTTGCAACGGTGCCATCCGCATTGCTGGCGCTCCTCGATTTCCCAACTCAAAGTCCATTACAATGGAAAATCTTTGGCATCCGTGTTCGGCTGCCCAGCATCCCAGGGAGTAGAGCACGAACGGTTGGCCTCTGCTCCCACAGCCGAAGAGCCAGGGCAAAAAACTTGAGCTGTGCCTCTTCTGCAGAAAGTCAGCTTTGCAACGGTGCCATCCGCATTGCTGTCGCTCCTCGATTTCCCAACTCAAAGTCCATTACAATGGAACCTCTTTGGCACCCGTGCTCGGCTGCCCAGCATCCCAGGGAGTAGAGCACGAACGGTTGGCCTCTGCTCCCACAGCCGAAGAGCCAGGGCAAAAAACTTGAGCTGTGCCTCTTCTGCAGAAAGTCAGCTTTGCAACGGTGCCATCCGCATTGCTGTCGCTCCTCCATTTCCCAACTCAAAGTCCATTACAATGGAACCTCTTTGGCACCCGTGCTCGGCTGCCCAGCATCCCAGGGAGTAGAGCACGAACGGTTGGCCTCTGCTCCCATAGCCGAAGAGCCAGGGCAAAAAACTTGAGCTGTGCCTCTTCTGCAGAAAGTCGGCTTTGCAACGGTGCCATTCGCATTGCTGTCGCTCCTCGATTTCCCAACTCAAACTCCATTACAATGGAACCTCTTTGGCACCCGTGCTCGGCTGCCCAGCATCCCAGGGAGCACAGCACGACCGGTTGGCCTCTGCTCCCACAGCCGAAGAGCCAGGGCAAAAAACTTGAGCTGTGCCTCTTCTGCAGAAAATCAGTTTTGCAACGGTGCCATCCGCATTGCTGTCGCTCCTCGATTTCCCAACTCAAAGTCCATTACAATGGAACCTCTTTGGCACCCGTGCTGGGCTGCCCAGCATCCCAGGCAGTAGAGCACGAACGGTTGGCCTCTGCTCCCACAGCCGAAGAGCCAGGGCAAAAAGCTTGAGCTGTGCCTCTTCTGCAGAAAGTCAGCTTTGCAACGGTGCCTTCTGCATTGCTGTCGCTCCTCCATTTCCCAACTCAAAGTCCATTACAATGGAACCTCTTTGGCACCCGTGCTCGGCTGCCCAGCATCCCAGGGAGTAGAGCACGAACGGTTGGCCTCTGCTCCCACAGCCGAAGAGCCAGGGCAAAAAACTTGAGCTGTGCCTCTTCTGCAGAAAGTCGGCTTTGCAACGGTGCCATCCGCATTGCTGTCGCTCCTCGATTTCCCAACTCAAAGTCCATTACAATGGAACCTCTTTGGCACCCGTGCCCGGCTGCCCAGCATCCCAGGGAGTAGAGCACGACCGGTTGGCCTCTGCTCCCACAGCCGAAGAGCCAGGGCAAAAAACTTGAGCTGTGCCTCTTCTGCAGAAAGTCAGCTTTGCAACGGTGCCATCCGCATTGCTGTCGCTCCTCGATTTCCCAACGCGAAGTCCATTACAATGGAACCTCTTTGGCACCCGTGCTCGGCTGCCCAGCATACCAGGGTTAGAGCACGAACAGTTGTCCTCTGCTCCCACAGCCGAAGAGCCAGGGCAAAAAACTTGAGCTGTGCCTCTTCTGCAGAAAGTCAGCTTTGCAACGGTGCCGTCTCCATGGCTGTCGCTCCTCCATTTCCCAACTCAACGTCCATTACAATGGAACCTCTTTGGCACCCGTGCTCGGCTGCCCAGCATCCCAGGGAGTAGAGCACGAACGGTTGGCCTCTGCTCCCACAGCCGAAGAGCCAGGGCAAAAAACTTGAGCTGTGCCTCTTCTGCAGAAAGTCAGCTTTGCAACGGTGCCTTCTGCATTGCTGTCGCTCCTCCATTTCCCAACTCAAAGTCCATTACAATGGAACCTCTTTGGCACCTGTGCTGGGCTGCCCAGCATCCCAGGGAGTAGAGCACGAACGGTTGGCCTCTGCTCCCACAGCCGAAGAGCCAGGGCAAAAAACTTGAGCTGTGCCTTTTCTGCAGAAAGTCGGCTTTGCAACGGTGCCATCCGCATTGCTGTCTCTCCTCGATTTCCCAACTCAAAGTCCATTACAATGGAACCTCTTTGGCACCCATGCTGGGCTGCCCAGCATCCCAGGGAGTAGAGCACGAACGGTTGGCCTCTGCTCCCACAGCCGAAGAGCCAGGGCAAAAAACTTGAGCTGTGCCTCTTCTGCAGAAAGTCAGCTTTGCAACGGTGCCATCTGCATGGCTGTCGCAACTCGATTTCCCAACTCAAAGTCCATTACAATGGAACCTCTTTGGCACCCGTGCTCGGCTGCCCAGCATCCCAGGGAGTAGAGCACGAACGGTTGGCCTCTGCTCCCACAGCCGAAGAGCCAGGGCAAAAAACTTGAGCTGTGCCTCTTCTGCAGAAAGTCAGCTTTGCAACGGTGCCATCCGCATTGCTGTCGCTCCTCGATTTCCCAACGCAAAGTCCATTACAATGGAACCTCTTTGGCACCCGTGCTCGGCTGCCCAGCATACCAGGGTTAGAGCACGAACAGTTGTCCTCTGCTCCCACAGCCGAAGAGCCAGGGGAAAAAACTTGAGCTGTGCCTCTTCTGCAGAAAGTCAGCTTTGCAACGGTGCCGTCTGCATGGCTGTCGCTCCTCCATTTCCCAACTCAACGTCCATTACAATGGAACCTCTTTGGCACGCGTGCTGGGCTGCCCAGCATCCCAGGGAGTAGAGCACGAACGGTTGGCCTCTGCTCCCACAGCCGAAGAGCCAGGGCAAAAAACTTGAGCTGTGCCTCTTCTGCAGAAAGTCAGCTTTGCAACGGTGCCATCCGCATGACTGTCGCTCCTCCATTTCCCAACTCAAAGTCCATTACAATGGAACCTCTTTGGCACCCGTGCTCGGCTGCCCAGCATCCCAGGGAGTAGGGCACGAACGGTTGGCCTCTGCTCCCACAGCCGAAGAGCCAGGGCAAAAAACTTGAGCTGTGCCTCTTCTGCAGAAAGTCGGCTTTGCAACGGTGCCATCCGCATTGCTGTCGCTCCTCGATTTCCCAACGCAAAGTCCATTACAATGGAACCTCTTTGGCACCCGTGCTGGGCTGCCCAGCATCCCAGGGAGTAGAGCACGAACGGTTGGCCTCTGCTCCCACAGCCGAAGAGCCAGGGCAAAAAACTTGAGCTGTGCCTCTTCTGCAGAAAGTCAGCTTTGCAACGGTGCCTTCTGCATTGCTGGCGCTCCTCGATTTCCCAACTCAAAGTCCATTTCAATGGAACCTCTTTGGCATCCGTGCTGGGCTGTCCAGCATCCCAGGGAGTAGAGCACGAACGGTTGGCCTCTGCTCCCACAGCCGAAGAGCCAGGGCAAAAAACTTGAGCTGTGCCTCTTCTGCAGAAAGTCGGCTTTGCAACGGTGCCATCCGCATTGCTGTCGCTCCTCGATTTCCCAACTCAAAGTCCATTACAATGGAACCTCTTTGGCACCCGTGCTCGGCTGCCCAGCATCCCAGGGAGTAGAGCACGAACGCTTGGCCTCTGCTCCCACAGCCGAAGAGCAAGGGCAAAAAACTTGAGCTGTGCCTCTTCTACAGAAAGTCAGCTTTGCAACGGTGCCATCCGCATTGCTGTCGCTCCTCCATTTCCCAACTCAAAGTCCCTTACAATGGAACCTCTTTGGCACCCGTGCTCGGCTGCCCAGCATCCCAGGGAGTAGGGCACGAACGGTTGGCCTCTGCTCCCACAGCCGAAGAGCCAGGGCAAAAAACTTGAGCTGTGCCTCTTCTGCAGAAAGTCGGCTTTGAAACGGTGCCATCCGCATTGCTGTCGCTCCTCCATTTCCCAACTCAAAGTCCATTACAATGGAACCTCTTTGGCACCCGTGCTCGGCTGCCCAGCATCCCAGGGAGTAGAGCACGAACGGTTGGCCTCTGCTCCCACAGCCGAAGAGCCAGGGCAAAAAACTTGAGCTGTGCCTCTTCTGCAGAAAGTCAGCTTTGCAACGGTGCCATCCGCATTGCTGTCGCTCCTCCATTTCCCAACTCAAAGTCCATTACAATGGAACCTCTTTGGCACCCGTGCCCGGCTGCCCAGCATCCCAGGGAGTAGAGCACGAACGGTTGGCCTCTGCTCCCACAGCCGAAGAGCCAGGGCAAAAAACTTCAGCTGTGCCTCTTCTACAGAAAGTCAGCTTTGCAACGGTGCCATCCGCATTGCTGTCGCTCCACCATTTCCCAACTCAAAGTCCATTACAATGGAACCTCTTTGGCACTCGTGCCCGGCTGCCCAGCATCCCAGGGAGTAGTGCACAAATGGTTGGCATCTGCTCCCACAGCCGAAGAGCCAGGGCAAAAAACTTGAGCTGTGCCTCTTCTGCAGAAAGTCAGCTTTGCAACGGTGCCATCCGCATTGCTGTCGCTACTTGATTTCCCAACTCAAAGTCCATTACAATGGAACCTCTTTGGCACCCGTGCTCGGCTGCCCAGCATCCCAGGGAGTAGAGCACGAACGGTTGGCCTCTGCTCCCACAGCCGAAGAGCCAGGGCAAAAAACTTGAGCTGTGCCTCTTCTACAGAAAGTCAGCTTTGCAACGGTGCCATCCGCATTGCTGTCGCTCCTCCATTTCCCAACTCAAAGTCCGTTACAATGGAACCTCTTTGGCACCCGTGTTCGGCTGCCCAGCATCCCAGGCAGTAGAGCACGAACGGTTGGCCTCTGCTCCCACAGCCGAAGAGCCAGGGCAAAAAACTTGAGCTGTGCCTCTTCTGCAGAAAGTCAGCTTTGTAACGGTGCCATCCGCATTGCTGTCGCTCCTCCATTTCCCAACTCAAAGTCCATTACAATGGAACCTCTTTGGCACCATGCTCGGCTGCCCAGCATCCCAGGGAGTAGAGCACGAACGGTTGGCCTCTGCTCCCACAGCCGAAGAGCCAGGGCAAAAGACTTGAGCTGTGCCTCTTCTGCAGAAAATCAGCTTTGCAACGGTGCCATCCGCATTGCTGTCGCTCCTCCATTTCCCAACTCAAAGTCCATTACAATGGAACCTCTTTGGCACCATGCTCGGCTGCCCAGCATCCCAGGGAGTAGAGCACGAACGGTTGGCCTCTGCTCCCACAGCCGAAGAGCCAGGGCAAAAAACTGGAGCTGTGCCTCTTCTGCAGAAAGTCAGCTTTGCAACGGTGCCATCCGCATGGCTGTCGCTCCTCCATTTCCCAACTCAAAGTCCATTACAATGGAACCTCTTTGGCACTCGTGCCCGGCTGCCCAGCATCCCAGGGAGTAGAGCACGAACGGTTGGCCTCTGCTGCCACAGCCGAAGAGCCAGGGCAAAAAACTTGAGCTGTGCCTCTTCTGCAGAATGTCAGCTTTTTTTAATATTCTTTTTAATTTCAATAATATAACAATAATATATTATAAATATCAATAATAATTAAGTATCAATTTAATTGGGATTATTCAATCCCAAGCAGACCCTGGGTGTTTCGTGTCAGGACATATCTGGAACCAGTTACATTTGGGCTGAAGGTCTATGATAGCTAAAGAATGCTAACTTTTGAGAAGGTGTTTTCACAACACAGTTTTAAGCTGAAACAACCCAGGCACTGTTACAGGCATCTGTAGTCCCGCCTCTGAGACGTGAGGTCTTCAAACACTCTGTGATCCCTCTGCAGTTCCTGTGCTTGCACTGAACGCACTGTGTGCGCACTGCGTGCGAACCCACCATCGGGTAACGCTGCCCTGGGAAAGCTGCCTGTTTCTGGCTGGTCAGAAGGTGGCACCAGAATCAACCAAAAGCCTTTTAGGGCTGAAACCCGAAAGCAGCTGGCCAGGAAACAGAATGATAGTAATAGCATCTGCTCATAACCCTGATAAACCTCCTGCGATGTAAGGAAGGGGCAGTCTGTCGAGTTTGCACCCCAGATTCCCACACTTGACAGCTTCTGGAATTTCACTGCACATTCAAGCTCCCTTTAAAACTGGGGTGAGCTCAACTGCCTGGTGGAATGTGGGCATGCTGAATGAAGTTAACGTGCTTTAGAGAGCATAGTTTCTTCCTGAAAAGAGAAATCTTAAGCATAACTTCTTTCCCTTAGAAATATCCAGGCTCAGGTAATGAGATGTTCGTATGAAACCTGGGCCAGGCTCTTCCCTGTGAGATAGATGCTCTGCCAATACTCATGCAGCAGCTTGTGCCAAATGACCCTAAAATATTACAAGAATAAAGGCAGACTGTGATGCTGTGTAACAGATTTACAAACTCCACATGACGCTGTCCACAAAGGCCAGAGGAGCAACGTGGGGATCCAGAAACCAATGCAAATGCTTGTCTTTAAACTGAAATATAGGGGGAAAGGGAAGGAAACTATACACAATGAGCCCCTGTGACAGGGACACTTTCACGAGAACAAGAGGGGGCTTTGAGCAAGCTGCTCTAGCAGAAGATGTCCTTGCCCGTGGCAGGGGAGTTGGAACTGGATGAGCTTTAAGGTCCCTTCCAACACAAACCGTTCCATGGCTCTATGGTTTTCACCAAGGTCTGTTCTATGGTGCGCTCGTAACAAACCACGCATCCTGGCAAAACCAGTTTCACCCACATGAGCTGTGACTGCTTCAGATCCACAGAGTGGACTTTCGGACTGAAACGTCATCGCTCTTCAACAGCTTCTTGACAGTGCTCATGACTCCTCCCCAGTGAGACTGCTGCGAATGCTTGTTCCAAGCACAAGACTCAAAACACAGAGACTGCGATCACTTTCCAAGGAAAACTTCTCAGACTGAGGCCTTAGGGACTCAGGAAAACCGTAGTCCTGGGTTCGCCTTTCACAGGGCTTACTTTCAGGACATCAGAAAAACCCTGACAATGGCAGCAGTGAAGGCGTGACGAGCACATCCCACACCTCCACTTTCAGCGACCAGAGAGACTTGTTCAGAGTCCTACTGCCACGAACACTCCTGCTATCCCAGTAGGCTGCGTTATGTCTCTTTTGGCTTGTATTTTGATAAGAAACTCCTCAGCGTAGCCAGGAAGTGCCAAAACGCAGTCTCAGCGGCTGTATTGTTCTCCAGCAATCCTATAGATGGACGGACATTTGTGGATAGGAACTGGAAATCACATTGTAAAAAACAACCAAAGGGAAGCCTTGATTAACAAAGCGAAAGAAGGAATGGGAGTGTAACAAAGCAGAAGAAGGAATGGGAGTGGATGGTAACAGAGACGCGCATCTGGCTACACACCACACAGTGCACGGACACTGTGGGTCTGAGGCTCCAAACCCCCCTGCCCACTGCTTCGTACTGATCTCAGAGGGCAAACTGGGGGTGAGACGGGGAGCAGAGAAGGGGTGCAGTGAGGGGAACACACAACACAACAACTTTCGCTCCTCGTTTCATCTCTTCGGCAAGTTGGCCTCTCCAAAAACTGCTGGGAAGAATCCCAGAGGGTGGAATAGGTCTTCTCACACCATTCAGTCTGCTTCCTCTGTGACAAAACCTTGGGAGGATATGAGTTCCTAGCCCTGCCTCTGTTCCACTCCTTATCTCCTGCTCCTTCCCTTCTGAATGCCCTTTGGACAGCGGCTTCCTCACGTTTTCTCCCCATTAGGAAACTAAATGGGAAAGGAAAGAAGCAGCAAAGAACTGTTACCAAACACCCGCTTCTGGTTTGCTTCCTGCACAGTGACAAGGGCACAAAGGGTGCCTAATACTTACTTTATGACAATCAGTGATGCCATCGTTAAGCTATGCTGATCCTCTACCAAAAACATTCTCTGACTGACGAAAACAGCTGCATTCCAGTAATAGTTTGGATGCAGACACGCACGAGCCACTCGGCTATTCCTGACCTTTATGGGGTATGAAAATACAGAGGAACTGGAAAGCTCACACCTTATTCACACTACAGGAGCAATAGGGGGGGTGTGAAGGCATCTGTCAGTCTCTGCTGATCACCACTGAAGAGCAGTGATTTGGAGAGCTCCCAAATGGAACACCAAAACATAAACGGAGCCAAGGGATGGATGAACCGGGAAGCAATCAAAGCAGTTCACTCCTTACCTTCAGGGCACATGGATCTGGGTTGTATCCAAACTGACACAATGGACTTAAAACTGGACGGGTATCAAAAGGGGAAAGAACGGGAATTAATGATGGAGACGAATCCAAGAGCTGACAACGCTTCAATGGCATTGGAATTCATGGGATTAACTGGGGATTAACTGGGGGGTGACAGATACACACAAGGTGTGACTAAATCTAATGGACTCCATGGGCTCACACACTGGGATGCGGGGATGCTCTGGGCTCACACACAGGGGTAGCCCCATAGCATCCCCATAGGTAGACTCTAGGGCCACCCCCAGCCCCATAGCAGTGTAAGAGTGACCCCTGCTTCTCCACACCCAGCCCCACAGCACTCATGTGGGGCTGCCCCATAGCCAGGAGTGGGGGGACCCCAAAAGTGGGGGGGTCCCCTCAATCCTCCCCATGGACCCTTCCAGGCCCCTACCCCCAGACCTGCCATAAGGGTATGGGGGGGTTGTTATGGGGTGCCCAAAGGGGGAACATGGGGGGCAATGTGGGGGGTTCTGTGGGAGTCTGTGGGGTGTCTATGGAGGGTCTACAGGGGTCCACAGGAGTCTATAGCGGTTTGCAGGGGGTCTATAGGGATCTATGGGTGTCTCTGGGGGGTCTCTGGGGGTCTATAGCGAGTATGGGGGTCTGTGGGACGTCTATGGGGGTCTACAGGGGTCTATAGGGGTGTAGGGAGGTTTAGGGGGGTCTGTGGGGGGGTCTACGGGTGTCTACTGGGGGTCTATGGGGTCTGTGGGTGGTTTCAATGAGGTCTAAGGGGTCTGTGGGGTATCTATGGGGGTCTACGGGGAGTCTATAGGGTCTATGGGGGGTCTATGGGGTCTGTGGGGGGGTCTATGGCGTTCCTCCTCATCCAATGGGGACCCCACAAACCCACCACGCCCTCCCGCTCCGCGCCTTCTGATTGGCTGCTGCCGCCGCCCGTCCCCGTCTCTGACCAATCAGCGCCAGAGGTTGAGGATGGGGGGGGGAGAAACACCCTTGCCTGGCGCCTGCACGCGAGGGGCACGCTGGGAGTTGTGGTCGTTCTGCCGCCGCCATCTTGGGACAAGCGGCGGCCGCCATTTTGCTGCTGGCGGGGGGGGGGGGGGGGGGAGGGAATGACCCACAACTGCCCCAGCAGTGACCCCCCGGACCCACAACTGCTCCTCAGTGACCCCCAAGTGTCCCCCAAGTGACCCCCCCGGACCCACAACTGCTCCTCAGTGACCCCCAAGTGACCCCCAGAGGCCCGGGTGCTGGTACAGGCCAGGAGGATCAAATCCCCCCCCCCGGTCTCCCCTGTGACCCCCAGCCCCACACGTGCCCCACATCCCCCCCCATCCCCCCCCATCCCCCCCGCCCCCCCCCGTGCCGGACGCGCCCCGCCCGGCCATGACCAAGCCCTGGCTCGGGCCCAGCCCCCCCCCCCCCCCCCAGGCCCCAGGGGGCGCCGCTGCCGCCCCCGCCCGGCCTCGTGCAGAGCCCACGTGCCCCTCCCCCCCCCCGCCCCACACTGAGCCCCCCTCCCCCCCCCCCGGTCTCCCCCTCCCTCCCCTCCCCCACGGCCCCCCCCCCGCCACACATCCCCCCCCTCTGCCCCCCAAGTGACCCTGACCCTGCCCCACAGCGCCCCACATTGTGCGCCCCTCCCCCCCCCCCCCCCCCCCGTCCTGCAGAGAAAACAACAGCAGCCCGGGGGGGGGGGGGGGGGGGGGGGGGGGGTGAGTCATGGCCCCACCCAGACATGGACCCAGAGCGGAGCCCCTTAGACCCGCACATGGACCCATAGACTGACCCATAGAGACTGACCCATAGAGACCGACCTATAGAGACTGACCCACAGAGACTGACCTATAGAGACTGACCCATAGAGACCGACCTATAGAGACTGACCCATAGAGACTGACCCATAGACTGACCCATAGAGACTGACCCATAGAGACCGACCTATAGAGACTGACCCACAGAGACTGACCTATAGAGACTGACCCATAGAGACTGACCCATAGACTGACCCATAGAGACTGACCCATAGACTGACCCATAGAGACTGACCCAGAGAGACTGACCCAGAGAGACTAACCCACACATGGACCCATAGACTGACCCATAGAGACTGACCTATAGAGACTGACCCGTAGAGACTGACCCATAGAGACTGACCCACACATGGACCCATAGACTGACCCATAGGGACTGACCCAGAGACTGACCCATAGAGACTGACCTATAGAGACTGACCCAGAGACTGACCCACACATGGACCCATAGACTGACCCATAGAGACTGACCCATAGAGACTGACCCAGAGACTGACCCACACATGGACCCATAGACTGACCCATAGAGACTGACCTATAGAGACTGACCCATAGAGACTGACCCATAGACTGACCCATAGAGACTGACCCATAGAGACTGACCCAGAGACTGACCCACACATGGACCCATAGACTGACCCATAGAGACTGACCTATAGAGACTGACCCACACACAGACCCAGAGACTGACCTATAGAGACTGACCCATAGAGACTGACCCATAGACTGACCCACACATGGACCCATAGACTGACCCATAGAGACTGACCTATAGAGACTGACCCACACACAGACCCAGAGACTGACCTATAGAGACTGACCCATAGAGACTGACCCATAGACTGACCCACACATGGACCCATAGACTGACCCATAGAGACTGACCTATAGAGACTGACCCACACACAGACCCAGAGACTGACCTATAGAGACTGACCCATAGAGACTGACCCATAGACTGACCCACACATGGACCCATAGACTGACCCATAGAGACTGACCTATAGAGACTGACCCACACACGGACCCAGAGACTGACCTATAGAGACTGACCCATAGAGACTGACCCATAGACTGACCCACACATGGACCCACACACTGACCCATAGACTGACCCATAGACTGACCCACACATGGACCCAGAGACAGACCCAGAGACTGACCCACACATGGACCCACACATTGACCCAGATACTGACCCATAGAGTGACCCACACACTGACCCATAGACTGACCCAAGCATTGACCCACACATTGACACACACACTGACCCGCACATAGACCAGGGTTACTGATGTCACTGGGAGCTGCAGGGCAGGTGTCACTGGTCTGTCCCTGGTGTTACCGGTATCACTGCTGTATCCCTGGTCTGTCACTGGTGTTACCGGTATCACTGCTGTATCCCTGGCCTGTCACTGGTGTTACCGGTATCACTGCTGTATCCCTGGTCTGTCACTGGTGTTACCGGTATCACTGCTGTATCCCTGGTCTGTCACTGGTGTTACCGGTATCACTGCTGTATCCCTGGTCTGTCACTGGTGTTACCGGTATCACTGCTGTATCCCTGGTCTGTCCCTGGTGTTACCGGTATCACTGCTGTATCCCTGGTCTGTCACTGGTGTTACCGGTATCACTGCTGTATCCCTGGTCTGTCACTGGTGTTACCGGTATCACTGCTGTATCCCTGGTCTGTCACTGGTGTTACCGGTATCACTGCTGTATCCCTGGTCTGTCACTGGTGTTACCGGTATCACTGCTGTATCCCTGGTCTGTCACTGGTGTTACCGGTATCACTGCTGTATCCCTGGTCTGTCACTGGTGTTACCGGTATCACTGCTGTATCCCTGGTCTGTCACTGGTGTTACCGGTATCACTGCTGTATCCCTGGTCTGTCCCTGGTGTTACCGGTATCACTGCTGTATCCCTGGTCTGTCACTGGTGTTACCGGTATCACTGCTGTATCCCTGGTCTGTCACTGGTGTTACCGGTATCACTGCTGTATCCCTGGTCTGTCACTGGTGTTACCGGTATCACTGCTGTATCCCTGGTCTGTCACTGGTGTTACCGGTATCACTGCTGTATCCCTGGTCTGTCCCTGGTGTTACCGGTATCACTGCTGTATCCCTGGTCTGTCCCTGGTGTTACCGGTATCACTGCTGTATCCCTGGTCTGTCCCTGGTGTTACCGGTATCACTGCTGTATCCCTGGTCTGTCACTGGTGTTACCGGTATCACTGCTGTATCCCTGGTCTGTCACTGGTGTTACCGGTATCACTGCTGTATTCCCTGGTCTGTCCCTGGTGTTACCGTATCACTGCTGTATCCCTGGTCTGTACTGGTGTTACCGGTATCACTGCTGTATCCCTGGTCTGTCACTGGTGTTACCGGTATCACTGCTGTATCCCTGGCCTGTCCCTGGTGTTACCGGTATCACTGCTGTATCCCTGGCCTGTCACTGGTGTTACCGGTATCACTGCTGTATCCCTGGTCTGTCCCTGGTGTTACCGGTATCACTGCTGTATCCCTGGACTGTCACTGGTGTTACCGGTATCACTGCTGTATCCCTGGTCTGTCACTGGTGTTACCGGTATCACTGCTGTATCCCTGGCCTGTCACTGGTGTTACCGGTATCACTGCTGTATCCCTGGTCTGTCACTGGTGTTACCGGTATCACTGCTGTATCCCTGGTCTGTCCCTGGTGTTACCGGTATCACTGCTGTATCCCTGGTCTGTCACTGGTGTTACCGGTATCACTGCTGTATCCCTGGTCTGTCCCTAGTGTTACCGGTATCACTGCTGTATCCCTGGTCTGTCACTGGTGTTACCGGTATCACTGCTGTATCCCTGGTCTGTCCCTAGTGTTACCGGTATCACTGCTGTATCCCTGGCCTGTCACTGGTGTTACCGGTATCACTGCTGTATCCCTGGTCTGTCACTGGTGTTACCGGTATCACTGCTGTATCCCTGGTCTGTCACTGGTGTTACCGGTATCACTGCTGTATCCCTGGTCTGTCACTGGTGTTACCGGTATCACTGCTGTATCCCTGGTCTGTCACTGGTGTTACCGGTATCACTGGAGTTACCGGTGTTCCTGGGCCCCCCCCGCAGCAGCTCCACATCTGGCAGCTCCCGCCCAGATGTTTTGTTGCTGCAGCAACAGCAGCTGTAAACAGGGGGGAGGGGTGGGGCCAGGCACTGGGAGCACTGGGAGCACTGGGAGCACTGGGAGCACTGGCGTTGCTGCTGCTGGAGGTACTTGTGAGACTGGAGCTGCTTTTACTGGTGTCACTGGTGTTACTGGTGTGTTACTGGTGTCACTGGTGTGTGTGACTGGTGTGACCAGTGTGTTACTGGTGTGACTGATGTGACTAGTGTTACTGGTGTCACTGGTGTGTTACTGGTGTGACTGGCGTGTTACAGGTGTTACTGGTGTGACTGGTGTAACCAGTGTGTTACTGGTGTGATGGGGTTACTGGTGTGTTTACTGGTGTGATGGGTGTTACTGGTGTGTTACTGGTGTCACTGGAGGGGACTGGAGGGGGTTGAGAGCGCTGGTGCCGCTGTTACTGGAGTCACTGGTGTCACCGGTGCCGCTGTTGCTGGTGTTATTGGTGCTGCTGGAGTCACTGGTGGTACTGGAGTTGGCACTGATGAGACTGGTGTTACCTGTGTGACTGGATGCAGGGTGACTGGAGTCACTGCCGGCACTGGTGGTGGCACTGGTGTTACTGGGCACATGCGGGGCTGTGGGTGGGCTCTGTGTGTCCCCCGCCGATGTCCCTGCATCCCCTCCAGTGTCCGTGTGTCCCCCGTGTGCCCACCGCGATGTCCTGTGCCCTGGATGTGCCCAGGAGGTCCCTGTGCCCCCCCATGCCCGTGTCCCCCCCACTGTCTGTCACTGTCCCCCCATGTCCCTGTGTCCCCACAGGCCGATGGCCCCCGGGCTGTGGCTGCTGCTGGCGATGGCTCTGGGGGGGGGTTTGGGGACCCCCCCGGGACCCCTCCCAGATCCCGGCTGTGCCCCGGCGCTGCTGGAAATCCTGGAGCGGCTGCGGGAGCTGGAGGGGAGAGTGCGGGAGCTGCAGGGACACTGCGGGGAGAGCGGCGGGCCCCAGGCGGGCACCGGTAACAGCGACATGGGATAGGGGATAGGGGATAGGGGATATGGGGTATGGGATATGGGGTATGGGATATGGGGTATGGGGTATGGGATATGGGATATGGGATATGGGGTATGGGATATGGGGTATGGGGTATGGGGTATGGGATATGGGGTATGGGGTATGGGGTATGGATATGGGATATGGGGTATGGGATATGGGATATGGGGTATGGGGTATGGGGTATGGGATATGGGATATGGGGTATGGGATATGGGATATGGGATATGGGATATGGGGTATGGGGTATGGGGTATGGGGTATGGGATATGGGGTATGGGGTATGGGATATGGGGTATGGGGTATGGGGTGTGGGATGTGGGATATGGGGTATGGGGTATGGGGTATGGGATATGGGATATGGGGTATGGGGTATGGGATATGGGATATGGGGTGTGGGGTGTGGGATATGGGATATGGGGATATGGGATATGGGGTGTGGGGTATGGGATATGGGATATGGGGTATGGGATATGGGATATGGGATATGGGATATGGGATATGGGGTATGGGATATGGGATATGGGATATGGGATATGGGGTATGGGATATGGGATATGGGGTGTGGGATATGGGTTATGGGGTATGGGATATGGGGTATGGGATATGGGATATGGGGTGTGGGGTGTGGGGTATGGGATATGGGATATGGGATATGGGGTATGGGATATGGGGTATGGGGTATGGGATATGGGATATGGGGTATGGGATATGGGGTGTGGGATATGGGATATGGGATATGGGGTGTGGGATATGGGATATGGGGTGTGGGGTATGGGATATGGGATATGGGATATGGGGTGTGGGGTATGGGATATGGGGTATGGGATATGGGGTATGGGATATGGGATATGGGGTGTGTGGTATGGGGTATGGGGTATGGGATATGGGATATGGGTTATGGGATATGGGATATGGGGTGTGGGGTATGGGGTATGGGGTATGGGGTATGGGATATGGGATATGGGGTGTGGGGTATGGGGTATGGGATATGGGGTGTGGGATATGGGATATGGGGTATGGGATATGGGATATGGGGTATGGGATATGGGGTATGGGATATGGGATATGGGGTGTGGGGTATGGGGTATGGGATATGGGGTGTGGGATATGGGATATGGGATATGGGGTATGGGGTATGGGATATGGGGTGTGGGATATGGGATATGGGATATGGGATATGGGATATGGGGTGTGGGGTATGGGGTATGGGATATGGGATATGGGATATGGGATATGGGATATTGGGTATGGGATATGGGGTATGGGGTATGGGATATGGGATATGGGGTGTGGGGTATGGGGTATGGGATATGGGGTGTGGGATATGGGATATGGGGTATGGGATATGGGATATGGGGTATGGGATATGGGGTATGGGATATGGGATATGGGGTGTGGGGTATGGGGTATGGGATATGGGGTGTGGGATATGGGATATGGGATATGGGGTATGGGGTATGGGATATGGGGTGTGGAATATGGGATATGGGATATGGGATATGGGATATTGGGTATGGGATATGGGGTATGGGGTATGGGATATGGGATATGGGATATTGGGTATGGGATATGGGGTATGGGGTATGGGATATGGGATATGGGATATGGGGTATGGGATATGGGATATTGGGTATGGGATATGGGGTATGGGGTATGGGATATGGGATATGGGATATGGGATATGGGATATTGGGTATGGGATATGGGGTATGGGATATGGGATATGGGATATGGGATATTGGGTATGGGATATGGGATATGGGATATGGGATATTGGGTATGGGATATGGGGTATGGGATATGGGATATGGGGTGTGGGGAATGGGGTTTGGGACACGGGTCTCGGGGGCTGCCCCGTTGTGACTCTGTCCCTGTCCCCGCAGGCCGCACTGTGTCTCGGGAGCTCTGTCCCCCCAGCGCTGGTGACGGCTGCGGCTGCCCCCCCGCTCCCGATGCCCCCTCCCCTCCCCATGCTCCCTCCCCTCCGGCGCCCCCCGCCGCAGCCGCTCCGTGCCCGCGGGGCTGCAGTGACCAGGGCCGGTGCCGCTCCGGGCGCTGTCTCTGCTACCCCGGCTTCAGCGGCCCCGACTGCGGCACCCGCGGCTGCGGACCCGGCACCGCCTGCACCCAAGGTGCGTGCCCCCCCCCCCACGGCCATAGCGCGGCTGATGCCAGCCCCAGGTGTCCCCAGGGCTGCCCCAGTGCTCCCAGTGCCGGGGGTGTCCCGGGGCCTGATGCTCCCTGGGGGTCCCCTCCATGTCCCCAGGGTGCCCCCATCCCATGGACTCAGTCCCATGGTGTCCTCATCCCATGGGTGCCCCCAGGGTATCCCCATCCCATGGCTGCCCCATCCTATGAGTGTCCCCAGGGTGTCCCCACCCCATGGGTCTCCCATCCCCTGGATGTCCTATCCCATTGGTGTCCCCATCCCATGGGTGTCCCCAGGGTATCCCCATCCCATGGCTGCCCCATCCTATGAGTGTCCCCAGGGTGTCCCCACCCCATGGGTCTCCCATCCCCTGGATGTCCTATCCCATTGGTGTCCCCATCCCATGGGTGCCCCCAGGGTATCCCCATCCCATGGCTGCCCCATCCTATGAGTGTCCCCAGGGTGTCCCCACCCCATGGGTCTCCCATCCCCTGGATGTCCTTTCCCATTGGTGTCCTCATCCCATGGGTGCCCCCAGGGTATCCCCATCCCATGGCTGCCCCATCCTATGAGTGTCCCCAGGGTGTCCCCACCCCATGGGTCTCCCATCCCCTGGATGTCCTTTCCCATTGGTGTCCTCATCCCATGGGTGCCCCCAGGGTATCCCCATCCCATGGCTGCCCCATCCTATGAGTGTCCCCAGGGTGTCCCCACCCCATGGGTCTCCCATCCCCTGGATGTCCTATCCCATTGGTGTCCCCATCCCATGGGTGTCCCCAGGGTATCCCCATCCCATGGCTGCCCCATCCTATGAGTGTCCCCAGGGTGTCCCCACCCCATGGGTCTCCCATCCCCTGGATGTCCTTTCCCATTGGTGTCCTCATCCCATGGGTGCCCCCAGGGTATCCCCATCCCATGGCTGCCCCATCCTATGAGTGTCCCCAGGGTGTCCCCACCCCATGGGTCTCCCATCCCCTGGATGTCCTATCCCATTGGTGTCCTCATCCCATGGGTGCCCCCAGGGTATCCCCATCCCATGGCTGCCCCATCCTATGAGTGTCCCCAGGGTGTCCCCACCCCATGGGTCTCCCATCCCCTGGATGTCCTATCCCATTGGTGTCCTCATCCCATGGGTGACCCCGGGTGTCCCCATCCCATGGATGTCCCCATGCCGGCTGCCTGGTGGTGGCACCCCTCACGTGCCGTGTCCCCACTGGCAGCGATCCCCTCGGTGAGGCCGCGCTTGGTCACCCGCACCCACTCCTCCTTCCTGGTGTCGTGGCCGCGTCCAGCCGGGCCGGTGGACGGGTACCGGGTGTCCCTGGTGCCGCTGGTGAGCTGGGGCCGGGACAGGGGAGGGACGGGTCCGCAGCGCTGCGGTGGCCCCGGACGTGGCAGGGAGAGGGTGGCACCCATGGGCCCTGCTGCTGCCCCATGAGGGACACCAAGGGGGTGTCCTTATGGGGCCCCAATGTCCCCTGAGCACGGGGGTGGCCGGGCCGCCTCCCGCTGCCGAAGGACAGCTCCGCAGCGCGTCCCTTGTCCCCCAGGGGAGCTGTGCTGCTGTTTCCCTGATGTCTGCTGGGGGATGTGCCCCGGCGTGTCCCGGGGGAGCCACCCTGCTGCTGCCTGCTTGGGGACAGTGCGGTGGCCCCGAACCCCGGCACAACCCATTGGCTTCATCCCTGCGTGGGGACCGGGATGTGCCACCGCTGTGGTGTCCCCAGCGCCTCCCCAGCCATCCCCAGCGCATCCCCCCCGTGTCCCTTGTCCCCAGTGCATCCCCAGTGCGTCCCCAGTGCGTCCCCCTCGCTTCCCTTGTCCCAGCGCTGCCCTTGTCCCCAGGACGAGCCGGAGGCCGTGGTCTCGCAGGAGCTGCCCGGCTCCGCTCTCACGTTCGAGGCATCGGGGCTGGAGCCCGGCAGCAGCTTCGAGCTCCGGGTGCAGGCGCGGCGGGAGCAGGAGCTGGGCACAGCGGGGACCCTGCGCTGTGCGCACCCGTGAGTGGCACCGGGGACAGCGGGGACATGGGGACAATGGGACAATGGGGACATGGGGACAATGGGATGTGGGGGTATGGGGACATGGGGGACATGGGGTGGTGGCAGCGTGGGGATAGGAGGAGATGACAGGGGGATGGGGATGGTGATGGCAGGGTCATGTGTGTGGGGACAGCTTGGGGACAGGGATGGCATGGGCATGGGGATGGCCTGGGTGTGGGGACAGGGATGGGGGGATAGGGATGACACATGGATGGGGACAGGGACAGGGATGGGATGGGAGGTGCAGCATCCTCTGTCTGTCCCCACATGTCCATGTGTCCCTGTGGCTTGGCGGGTCCCTGCTGCCTGTCCCTATGGGTCCATGTGTCCCCGTGGGCTTGTGTGTCCCCATGGGCTCCTCTGTCCCCATGGGTGCATGTGTCCTCGTGTCTCCACATGTCCTCACATCTCCTGCTGCTTCCCCTCCATCCCTCTGTCGCTGCATCCGGATGTCACCCATCTGTACCCATCTGTCTCCATGAACCGGGTGTCTCCAGTCTGTCCCCATGGGTCTGTCCCCATGCATCCGTCTGTCCCTGTACCCCCCGTGTCCTCCTGTCCCTGCGTCCCCACTGGGCTGGGTTGGTGGTGACCGGACTCCTCTTTGCTCTCACAGAGCTTGCCCAGACCCTGCCCCGCCGCGGGGGGTCCCCGGTGCCACCAATTGCGTCCCCTCCACCTCCGAGGTCCCCGGTGCCAGCAGCATCCCCAGGCTCACCAGTGTCACCGGATGCACCCTTGGGCTCACCAGGGTCTTTGGGGTCACCGGCAGCATTGCCAAGGCTTCCGGTGGCCCCAGTGTCTCGAGGGTCCCCCGCATCTGTGAGGTCACCGGGGTCCCCAGCACCCCCACTGTTCCCGGAGTCCCCAGCATCCCCAGGGTCACCTCCACAGTCCCCAGCACTGCCACAGGCCCCTGTGTCACCTCCAGCCCCGTGGTCCCCAGGGCTCCCTGGTGGCCCATCCCTGCATGACCTGGGGGCCAAGCTTGCCTCCTACAACGGCTCCTTGCTGCAGCGCCTGGAAAGCCACCTCCGGGCCACCAACTTCCCCCTGCGGGGCAACCAGACAGTGCCCACGGTGGCCAGGGCCATCCTCTCGTACCTCCTGCGCCGCAGCCCGGCTGCACTCCGGCACCAGATCCTCCAGCAGCTGCCCCATCCTAAGCCCCACTTGATGCCGGGGGCTGCCGGAGAGGCTCTGGTGGACCTGGAGGGGCTGCGGGGCCACACGGAGACCGTGGTGATCCGGTACCGGCTCCTGGAAGAGCCGGAGGGGGCTGAGGGGGAGCTGCGGGTGCCGGGGGACGCGGCGCTGGCCCGGGTGCCGGGGCTGGTGCCGGGAGCCAGGTACCGGGTGGAGGTGCACGGCCTGGTGCGGGGCCACGTCTCCAAGTCCTACACGTTCCTGGTGACAGCAGGTGGGTGATGGGGATGGAGACAGGGACACGGGGGCACGGGGGCATCCCATAACCACCCGCTGCAATCCTGCTGCAGGGGTGGGCGGCACCGAGGAGCCACCGCTGGGCTGGGAGCCCATGTACGAGATGGAGCCAACGAAGCCCCAAGGAACCCCAGGCAAAGAAGGTACCAAGTGTCCATGGGGACAATGAGGGAGACTCAGGTGTCCGGGCTGAGCTGCTTTTGGGAGACTAGTTGGTGATGGTGTGATGGGTGGATGGAGGGAAGGAGGGATGGATGGATGGATGGAAGAGTGGAGGGATGGATGGATGGATGATGGATGGGTGAGTGGATGGATGGAGGGAGGGAGGGAGGGAGGGAGGGATGGATGGATGGATGGATGGATGGATGGATGGATGGATGGATCGGTGGATGATGGATGGATGGATGGACAGATAGATGGGTGGAGGATGATGGATAGATATGAAAGACACAAGAGGGACATGGAGCTGTTGGAGTGAGTCCAGAGGAGGCCACGGAGATGCTGCGAGGGCTGGAGCAGCTCTGCTCTGGATCCAGGCTGAGAGAGCTGGGCTGGGTCAGCCTGGAGAAGAGAAGGCTCCTTAGGGGAGACCTTAGAGCAGCTCCAGCGCCTAACGGGGCTACAGGAAAGCTGGAGAGGGGCTTCTACAACAGCATGTAGGGATGGGACAAGGAGTAACAGCTTCCAACTGGAAGAAGGAAGAGTTGGATGGGATATTGGGGAGTTCTTCACCATGAAGGCACTGGAACATTGGAATGGGTTGCATAAACAGGGTTTTGAGCAACCTGCTCTAGTGCAAGGTGTCCCTGCACATGGTGGAAGTTGGAACTGGATGAGCTTTATGAGATCCCTTCCAACTCAAACCATTCCATGATTATATGGAAAGTTGGATATGTGGAGGAGGTGATGAATGGGTGGAAAGACAGAGGAATGAATGGATGGTTGGGTGATGGCTGGATGGATGGAAAAGGGGATAGATGGTTGGGTAGGTGGATGGCAAGTTGGAAACTGGGTGGGTTGATTCAAAGGCTGATGTAAGGAGGAGTGACTGGAAAACCAGTTCATTCAATGGACAGAACCCTGGAATTTTGAATGGTTAAATGAAAGGACAGACAATTAACAAACAAAGGACAAACAACAGCAGGAATAAACAGCTGGATAGGTGGCACCATGACCCAGTTGGATCAATGGGAGGATGGATGGGTGCTGGCATTGGAGGGTGCATGAGCAGACGTCGGGGTGGACAGATGATGAAGGATGCAGGGGTGGGTGGATCTTCACGTTCTGCATCGACCATCCCATAGCAGAGCCGGCCCCACCATCGGAGGAGCCACCAACGAAGCCCCGCCTGGGTGAGCTCAGGGTCTCCAACGTCACCCCCAGCTCCGTGCAGCTGGAGTGGAGCGTCCCCGAGGGCACCTTTGACTCCTTCACTGTGCAGTACCGGGATGCTCAAGGCCAACCTCAGGCACTTGCAGTTGACGGTGGCTCCCGTACAGTGACGGTGCCGGGGCTGTCCCCATCCCGCCGCTACAAGTTCAACCTGTACGGGGTGTGGGGACGGAAGCGGGTTGGTCTCATCTCCACTGACACCATCACAGGTGAGGACATCCCCAGGTCAACCCATGTTCTCTGCAGGCAGCAGGTATAGAGAAGCTCAAGGGCTTTGGAAGGTCTCTTGAGATTGAGGGATATGGGAGGAATATCTGGCCCTGGGTTTGAGGAGGTGGGAATATGTGAGGTCACAGGAATGAAGGGATATTGATATGGAAGGCAGGAATATTGGATGAGTGTTGGAGTTGAATGATTGGGTGGTAGGGAGTTGGGTTAAAGTCCGATTGGGAGTGGGTGGCTGGCTAGTGGGCAGGTCATGTAAATGTTTATTACCCACATTGTGGCCTCTCCATTGCAGCCCCAGCTCCACAGGAGGAGGAACCATCACCAAAGCCAGTGCTGGGCGAGCTGAGGGCCCCTCACGTCACCTCTGACTTGGTGCAGCTGGAGTGGAGCGTCCCCGAAGGCACCTTTGACTCCTTCACGTTGCAGTACCGCGATGCACAAGGCCAGCCCCAGGTGCTGCCCGTGGACGGGGGTTCCCGCACGTTGACGGTGCCGGGGCTGTCCCCGTCCCGCCGCTACAAGTTCAACCTGTATGGGCTGTGGGGTCGCACACGCCTGGGCCCCGTCTCCACCGACACTGTCACAGGTGAGGGGGCTCTGGCACCAGCCATGGCCCCTTTGGGCACTGGCTTGGCAGCGGGGCAGGAGCTGGGACAGGGCCCAGGCCTTGGTGGGAAATGAGAACATCTCTTGGGTGCTGTGAAGAGTTTGGTGATGGGATGTTGCCTGCAAGGATCAAGTGTTGGGTGGGTGGTTTAGGGATTGCAATTCCAACCCTCACAATTCCATGATTCTATGATTCTCTTGGGAGATGGATGGAAGGATGGGTGGATGGAGGGATGGATGGATGGATGGAGGGATGGTTGATGAATGGGTGCATGGATGGATTGTTGGAAGAAATGATTTATGAGTAGATGGATGAATAAATAGAAATATGGCTCGTTGAATGCCTGGAGAGCTGGATGCTAATGAATCCGTGAACCGCTGAAGGGATGAATTGGTTCAACAGTGGCTGGTTTGGTTCACGAGCCCTGAACGTCTTGGAGTCAAGATTTGACTGTGCTGAATCAGTGACTGAATGTACAGAAGGTGGATGGTCTAGTTTGTGTGTGACCATGGAGGAGTGGTAGCACGGTCCGTAGAGCAGCAGTGCTGCCTGATAGGATGGCTGGCTGGCTACCTGGATGGATGGATGGATGGTCATGAAGATGTTCCTGCCCTTCACTGTGGCCTCTCCATTGCAGCCCCAGCTCCACAGGAGGAGGAACCATCACCAAAGCCAGTGCTGGGCGAGCTGAGGGCCCCTCACGTCACCTCTGACTCGGTGCAGCTGGAGTGGAGCGTCCCCGAGGGCACCTTTGACTCCTTCACGCTGCAGTACCGCGATGCACAAGGCCAGCCCCAGGTGCTGCCCGTGGACGGGGGTTCCCGCACGCTGACGGTGCCGGGGCTGTCCCCGTCCCGCCGCTACAAGTTCAACCTGTACGGGCTGTGGGGTCGCACACGCCTGGGCCCCGTCTCCACCGACACTGTCACAGGTGAGGGGGCTCTGGCACCAGCCCCGCTGAACCGCGTTTGTAGTGGAGAGAAGCTTGGGCAGGGCCTGTGCTTGTGCCTTGGTCAATGGAGGAAAGGTGGTGGGTGGGGATTTGGGGTCAATGGGAGGATGGGGGCGTGATAGCTTGGAAGGATGGAGGGGTAGTTGAGGATGGATGGATAAATGGATGGATGGATGGATGGATGAATAGATGGATGGATTCATGAATGGTAGGATAGACGGACTGACAGATGACTGGTTATGTGGATGGATGGATGGATGGATGGATGGATGGATGGATGGATGGATGGATAAATTTGGAATGATGAGTAGATGGATGGATGGAATGATCCATGAAATATGGAATGCCAGGAGAGCATTATCTCAATGAGAAGCATTGAGGATTGCGTTGATGAATAGATCCATCAATAGATGTGTGGTCAGATAGTAGATGTTTGAGTACATTACTGATCCCGTATTGGGCTCTTGATAGGACTCTAGAAGTGCAGGGTTGGAATGAAAGATGGAAGGGAGGATGAATAATGTATGGATGATGCATGAATGTGTGGATGGATGCATGAATGAATGGATGAATGTATGACTAGATGGATGGATGCATGGAGAGATGGATGCGCATATAGATGTTCCTGCCCTTCACTGTGGCCTCTCCATTGCAGCCCCAGCTCCACAGGAGGAGGAACCATCACCAAAGCCAGTGCTGGGCGAGCTGAGGGCCCCTCACGTCACCTCTGACTCGGTGCAGCTGGAGTGGAGCGTCCCCGAGGGCACCTTTGACTCCTTCACGCTGCAGTACCGCGATGCACAAGGCCAGCCCCAGGTGCTGCCCGTGGAAGGGGGTTCCCGCACGCTGACGGTGCCGGGGCTGTCCCCGTCCCGCCGCTACAAGTTCAACCTGTACGGGCTGTGGGGTCGCACACGCCTGGGCCCCGTCTCCACCGACACTGTCACAGGTGAGGGGGCTCTGGCACCAGCCCCGCTGAACCGCGTTTGTAGTGGAGAGAAGCTTGGGCAGGGCCCGTGCTTGTGCCTTGGTCAATGGAGGAAAGGTGGTGGGTGGGGATTTGGGGTCAATGGGAGGATGGGGGCGTGATAGCTTGGAAGGATGGAGGGGTAGTTGAGGATGGATGGATAAATGGATGGATGGATGGATGGATGGATGAATAGATTGATGGATTCATGAATGGTAGGATGGACGGACTGACAGATGACTGGTTATGTGGATGGATGGATGGATGGATGGATGGATGGATGGATGGTTGGATGGATAAATTTGGAATGATGAGTAGATGGATGGATGGAATGATCCATGAAATATGGAATGCCAGGAGAGCATTATCTCAATGAGAAGCATTGAGGATTGCGTTGATGAATAGATCCATCAATAGATGTGTGGTCAGATAGTAGATGTTTGAGTACATTACTGATCCCGTATTGGGCTCTTGATAGGACTCTAGAAGTGCAGGGTTGGAATGAAAGATGGAAGGGAGGATGAATAATGTATGGATGATGCATGAATGTGTGGATGGATGCATGAATGAATGGATGAATGTATGACTAGATGGATGGATGCATGGAGAGATGGATGCGCATATAGATGTTCCTGCCCTTCACTGTGGCCTCTCCATTGCAGCCCCAGCTCCACAGGAGGAGGAACCATCACCAAAGCCAGTGCTGGGCGAGCTGAGGGCCCCTCACGTCACCTCTGACTCGGTGCAGCTGGAGTGGAGCATCCCCGAGGGCACCTTTGACTCCTTCACGCTGCAGTACCGCGATGCACAAGGCCAGCCCCAGGTGCTGCCCGTGGAAGGGGGTTCCCGCACGCTGACGGTGCCGGGGCTGTCCCCGTCCCGCCGCTACAAGTTCAACCTGTACGGGCTGTGGGGTCGCACACGCCTGGGCCCCGTCTCCACCGACACTGTCACAGGTGAGGGGGCTCTGGCACCAGCCATGGCCCCTTTGGGCACTGGCTTGGCAGCGGGGCAGGAGCTGGGACAGGGCCCAGGCCTTGGTGGGAAATGAGAACATCTCTTGAGTGCTGTGAAGAGTTTGGTGATGGGATGTTGCCTGCAAGGATCAAGTGTTGGGTGGGTGGTTTAGGGATTGCAATTCCAACCCTCACAATTCCATGATTCTATGATTCTCTTGGGAGATGGATGGAAGGATGGGTGGATGGAGGGATGGATGGATGGAGGGATGGTTGATGAATGGGTGCATGGATGGATTGTTGGAAGAAATGATTTATGAGTAGATGGATGAATAAATAGAAATATGGCTCGTTGAATGCCTGGAGAGCTGGATGCTAATGAATCCGTGAACCGCTGAAGGGATGAATTGGTTCAACAGTGGCTGGTTTGGTTCACGAGCCCTGAACGTCTTGGAGTCAAGATTTGACTGTGCTGAATCAGTGACTGAATGTACAGAAGGTGGATGGTCTAGTTTGTGTGTGACCATGGAGGAGTGGTAGCACGGTCCGTAGAGCAGCAGTGCTGCCTGATAGGATGGCTGGCTGGCTACCTGGATGGATGGATGGATGGTCATGAAGATGTTCCTGCCCTTCACTGTGGCCTCTCCATTGCAGCCCCAGCTCCACAGGAGGAGGAACCATCACCAAAGCCAGTGCTGGGCGAGCTGAGGGCCCCTCACGTCACCTCTGACTCGGTGCAGCTGGAGTGGAGCGTCCCCGAGGGCACCTTTGACTCCTTCACGCTGCAGTACCGCGATGCACAAGGCCAGCCCCAGGTGCTGCCCGTGGAAGGGGGTTCCCGCACGCTGACGGTGCCGGGGCTGTCCCCGTCCCGCCGCTACAAGTTCAACCTGTACGGGCTGTGGGGTCGCACACGCCTGGGCCCCGTCTCCACCGACACTGTCACAGGTGAGGGGGCTCTGGCACCAGCCCCGCTGAACCGCGTTTGTAGTGGAGAGAAGCTTGGGCAGGGCCTGTGCTTGTGCCTTGGTCAATGGAGGAAAGGTGGTGGGTGGGGATTTGGGGTCAATGGGAGGATGGGGGCGTGATAGCTTGGAAGGATGGAGGGGTAGTTGAGGATGGATGGATAAATGGATGGATGGATGGATGGATGGATGAATAGATTGATGGATTCATGAATGGTAGGATGGACGGACTGACAGATGACTGGTTATGTGGATGGATGGATGGATGGATGGATGGATGGATGGATGGATGGATAAATTTGGAATGATGAGTAGATGGATGGATGGAATGATCCATGAAATATGGAATGCCAGGAGAGCATTATCTCAATGAGAAGCATTGAGGATTGCGTTGATGAATAGATCCATCAATAGATGTGTGGTCAGATAGTAGATGTTTGAGTACATTACTGATCCCGTATTGGGCTCTTGATAGGACTCTAGAAGTGCAGGGTTGGAATGAAAGATGGAAGGGAGGATGAATAATGTATGGATGATGCATGAATGTGTGGATGGATGCATGAATGAATGGATGAATGTATGACTAGATGGATGGATGCATGGAAAGATGGATGCGCATATAGATGTTCCTGCCCTTCACTGTGGCCTCTCCATTGCAGCCCCAGCTCCACAGGAGGAGGAACCATCACCAAAGCCAGTGCTGGGCGAGCTGAGGGCCCCTCACGTCACCTCAGACTCGGTGCAGCTGGAGTGGAGCGTCCCCGAGGGCACCTTTGACTCCTTCACGCTGCAGTACCGCGATGCACAAGGCCAGCCCCAGGTGCTGCCCGTGGACGGGGGTTCCCGCACGCTGACGGTGCCGGGGCTGTCCCCGTCCCGCCGCTACAAGTTCAACCTGTACGGGCTGTGGGGTCGCACACGCCTGGGCCCCGTCTCCACCGACACTGTCACAGGTGAGGGGGCTCTGGCACCAGCCATGGCCCCTTTGGGCACTGGCTTGGCAGCGGGGCAGGAGCTGGGACAGGGCCCAGGCCTTGGTGGGAAATGAGAACATCTCTTGGGTGCTGTGAAGAGTTTGGTGATGGGATGTTGCCTGCAAGGATCAAGTGTTGGGTGGGTGGTTTAGGGATTGCAATTCCAACCCTCACAATTCCATGATTCTATGATTCTCTTGGGAGATGGATGGAAGGATGGGTGGATGGAGGGATGGATGGATGGAGGGATGGTTGATGAATGGGTGCATGGATGGATTGTTGGAAGAAATGATTTATGAGTAGATGGATGAATAAATAGAAATATGGCTCGTTGAATGCCTGGAGAGCTGGATGCTAATGAATCCGTGAACCGCTGAAGGGATGAATTGGTTCAAAAGTGGCTGGTTTGGTTCACGAGCCCTGAACGTCTTGGAGTCAAGATTTGACTGTGCTGAATCAGTGACTGAATGTACAGAAGGTGGATGGTCTAGTTTGTGTGTGACCATGGAGGAGTGGTAGCACGGTCCGTAGAGCAGCAGTGCTGCCTGATAGGATGGCTGGCTGGCTACCTGGATGGATGGATGGATGGTCATGAAGATGTTCCTGCCCTTCACTGTGGCCTCTCCATTGCAGCCCCAGCTCCACAGGAGGAGGAACCATCACCAAAGCCAGTGCTGGGCGAGCTGAGGGCCCCTCACGTCACCTCTGACTCGGTGCAGCTGGAGTGGAGCGTCCCCGAGGGCACCTTTAACTCCTTCACGCTGCAGTACCGCGATGCACAAGGCCAGCCCCAGGTGCTGCCCGTGGATGGGGGTTCCCGCACGCTGACAGTGCCGGGGCTGTCCCCGTCCCGCCGCTACAAGTTCAACCTGTACGGGCTGTGGGGTCGCACACGCCTGGGCCCCGTCTCCACCGACACTGTCACAGGTGAGGGGGCTCTGGCACCAGCCCCGCTGAACCGCGTTTGTAGTGGAGAGAAGCTTGGGCAGGGCCTGTGCTTGTGCCTTGGTCAATGGAGGAAAGGTGGTGGGTGGGGATTTGGGGTCAATGGGAGGATGGGGGCGTGATAGCTTGGAAGGATGGAGGGGTAGTTGAGGATGGATGGATAAATGGATGGATGGATGGATGGATGGATGAATAGATTGATGGATTCATGAATGGTAGGATGGACGGACTGACAGATGACTGGTTATGTGGATGGATGGATGGATGGATGGATGGATGGATGGATGGATGGATGGATAAATTTGGAATGATGAGTAGATGGATGGATGGAATGATCCATGAAATATGGAATGCCAGGAGAGCATTATCTCAATGAGAAGCATTGAGGATTGCGTTGATGAATAGATCCATCAATAGATGTGTGGTCAGATAGTAGATGTTTGAGTACATTACTGATCCCGTATTGGGCTCTTGATAGGACTCTAGAAGTGCAGGGTTGGAATGAAAGATGGAAGGGAGGATGAATAATGTATGGATGATGCATGAATGTGTGGATGGATGCATGAATGAATGGATGAATGTATGACTAGATGGATGGATGCATGGAGAGATGGATGCGCATATAGATGTTCCTGCCCTTCACTGTGGCCTCTCCATTGCAGCCCCAGCTCCACAGGAGGAGGAACCATCACCAAAGCCAGTGCTGGGCGAGCTGAGGGCCCCTCACGTCACCTCTGACTCGGTGCAGCTGGAGTGGAGCGTCCCCGAGGGCACCTTTGACTCCTTCACGCTGCAGTACCGCGATGCACAAGGCCAGCCCCAGGTGCTGCCCGTGGAAGGGGGTTCCCGCACGCTGACGGTGCCGGGGCTGTCCCCGTCCCGCCGCTACAAGTTCAACCTGTACGGGCTGTGGGGTCGCACACGCCTGGGCCCCGTCTCCACCGACACTGTCACAGGTGAGGGGGCTCTGGCACCAGCCATGGCCCCTTTGGGCACTGGCTTGGCAGCGGGGCAGGAGCTGGGACAGGGCCCAGGCCTTGGTGGGAAATGAGAACATCTCTTGAGTGCTGTGAAGAGTTTGGTGATGGGATGTTGCCTGCAAGGATCAAGTGTCGGGTGGGTGGTTTAGGGATTGCAATTCCAACCCTCACAATTCCATGATTCTATGATTCTCTTGGGAGATGGATGGAAGGATGGGTGGATGGAGGGATGGATGGATGGAGGGATGGTTGATGAATGGGTGCATGGATGGATTGTTGGAAGAAATGATTTATGAGTAGATGGATGAATAAATAGAAATATGGCTCGTTGAATGCCTGGAGAGCTGGATGCTAATGAATCCGTGAACCGCTGAAGGGATGAATTGGTTCAACAGTGGCTGGTTTGGTTCACGAGCCCTGAACGTCTTGGAGTCAAGATTTGACTGTGCTGAATCAGTGACTGAATGTACAGAAGGTGGATGGTCTAGTTTATGTGTGACCATGGAGGAGTGGTAGCACGGTCCGTAGAGCAGCAGTGCTGCCTGATAGGATGGCTGGCTGGCTACCTGGATGGATGGATGGATGGTCATGAAGATGTTCCTGCCCTTCACTGTGGCCTCTCCATTGCAGCCCCAGCTCCACAGGAGGAGGAACCATCACCAAAGCCAGTGCTGGGCGAGCTGAGGGCCCCTCACGTCACCTCTGACTCGGTGCAGCTGGAGTGGAGCGTCCCCGAGGGCACCTTTGACTCCTTCACGCTGCAGTACCGCGATGCACAAGGCCAGCCCCAGGTGCTGCCCGTGGAAGGGGGTTCCCGCACGCTGACGGTGCCGGGGCTGTCCCCGTCCCGCCGCTACAAGTTCAACCTGTACGGGCTGTGGGGTCGCACACGCCTGGGCCCCGTCTCCACCGACACTGTCACAGGTGAGGGGGCTCTGGCACCAGCCCCGCTGAACCGCGTTTGTAGTGGAGAGAAGCTTGGGCAGGGCCTGTGCTTGTGCCTTGGTCAATGGAGGAAAGGTGGTGGGTGGGGATTTGGGGTCAATGGGAGGATGGGGGCGTGATAGCTTGGAAGGATGGAGGGGTAGTTGAGGATGGATGGATAAATGGATGGATGGATGGATGGATGGATGAATAGATTGATGGATTCATGAATGGTAGGATGGACGGACTGACAGATGACTGGTTATGTGGATGGATGGATGGATGGATGGATGGATGGATGGATGGATAAATTTGGAATGATGAGTAGATGGATGGATGGAATGATCCATTAAATATGGAATGCCAGGAGAGCATTATCTCAATGAGAAGCATTGAGGATTGCGTTGATGAATAGATCCATCAATAGATGTGTGGTCAGATAGTAGATGTTTGAGTACATTACTGATCCCGTATTGGGCTCTTGATAGGACTCTAGAAGTGCAGGGTTGGAATGAAAGATGGAAGGGAGGATGAATAATGTATGGATGATGCATGAATGTGTGGATGGATGCATGAATGAATGGATGAATGTATGACTAGATGGATGGATGCATGGAGAGATGGATGCGCATATAGATGTTCCTGCCCTTCACTGTGGCCTCTCCATTGCAGCCCCAGCTCCACAGGAGGAGGAACCATCACCAAAGCCAGTGCTGGGCGAGCTGAGGGCCCCTCACGTCACCTCTGACTCGGTGCAGCTGGAGTGGAGCGTCCCCGAGGGCACCTTTGACTCCTTCACGCTGCAGTACCGCGATGCACAAGGCCAGCCCCAGGTGCTGCCCGTGGACGGGGGTTCCCGCACGCTGACGGTGCCGGGGCTGTCCCCGTCCCGCCGCTACAAGTTCAACCTGTACGGGCTGTGGGGTCGCACACGCCTGGGCCCCGTCTCCACCGACACTGTCACAGGTGAGGGGGCTCTGGCACCAGCCATGGCCCCTTTGGGCACTGGCTTGGCAGCGGGGCAGGAGCTGGGACAGGGCCCAGGCCTTGGTGGGAAATGAGAACATCTCTTGGGTGCTGTGAAGAGTTTGGTGATGGGATGTTGCCTGCAAGGATCAAGTGTTGGGTGGGTGGTTTAGGGATTGCAATTCCAACCCTCACAATTCCATGATTCTATGATTCTCTTGGGAGATGGATGGAAGGATGGGTGGATGGAGGGATGGATGGATGGAGGGATGGTTGATGAATGGGTGCATGGATGGATTGTTGGAAGAAATGATTTATGAGTAGATGGATGAATAAATAGAAATATGGCTCGTTGAATGCCTGGAGAGCTGGATGCTAATGAATCCGTGAACCGCTGAAGGGATGAATTGGTTCAACAGTGGCTGGTTTGGTTCACGAGCCCTGAACGTCTTGGAGTCAAGATTTGACTGTGCTGAATCAGTGACTGAATGTACAGAAGGTGGATGGTCTAGTTTGTGTGTGACCATGGAGGAGTGGTAGCACGGTCCGTAGAGCAGCAGTGCTGCCTGATAGGATGGCTGGCTGGCTACCTGGATGGATGGATGGATGGTCATGAAGATGTTCCTGCCCTTCACTGTGGCCTCTCCATTGCAGCCCCAGCTCCACAGGAGGAGGAACCATCACCAAAGCCAGTGCTGGGCGAGCTGAGGGCCCCTCACGTCACCTCTGACTCGGTGCAGCTGGAGTGGAGCGTCCCCGAGGGCACCTTTGACTCCTTCACGCTGCAGTACCGCGATGCACAAGGCCAGCCCCAGGTGCTGCCCGTGGACGGGGGTTCCCGCACGCTGACGGTGCCGGGGCTGTCCCCGTCCCGCCGCTACAAGTTCAACCTGTACGGGCTGTGGGGTCGCACACGCCTGGGCCCCGTCTCCACCGACACTGTCACAGGTGAGGGGGCTCTGGCACCAGCCCCGCTGAACCGCGTTTGTAGTGGAGAGAAGCTTGGGCAGGGCCTGTGCTTGTGCCTTGGTCAATGGAGGAAAGGTGGTGGGTGGGGATTTGGGGTGAATGGGAGGATGGGGGCGTGACAGCTTGGAAGGATGGAGGGGTAGTTGAGGATGGATGGATAAATGGATGGATGGATGGATGGATGGATGAATAGATTGATGGATTCATGAATGGTAGGATGGACGGACTGACAGATGACTGGTTATGTGGATGGATGGATGGATGGATGGATGGATGGATGGATGGATGGATAAATTTGGAATGATGAGTAGATGGATGGATGGAATGATCCATTAAATATGGAATGCCAGGAGAGCATTATCTCAATGAGAAGCATTGAGGATTGCGTTGATGAATAGATCCATCAATAGATGTGTGGTCAGATAGTAGATGTTTGAGTACATTACTGATCCCGTATTGGGCTCTTGATAGGACTCTAGAGGTGCAGGGTTGGAATGAAAGATGGAAGGGAGGATGAATAATGTATGGATGATGCATGAATGTGTGGATGGATGCATGAATGAATGGATGAATGTATGACTAGATGGATGGATGCATGGAGAGATGGATGCGCATATAGATGTTCCTGCCCTTCACTGTGGCCTCTCCATTGCAGCCCCAGCTCCACAGGAGGAGGAACCATCACCAAAGCCAGTGCTGGGCGAGCTGAGGGCCCCTCACGTCACCTCTGACTCGGTGCAGCTGGAGTGGAGCGTCCCCGAGGGCACCTTTGACTCCTTCACGCTGCAGTACCGCGATGCACAAGGCCAGCCCCAGGTGCTGCCCGTGGACGGGGGTTCCCGCACGCTGACGGTGCCGGGGCTGTCCCCGTCCCGCCGCTACAAGTTCAACCTGTACGGGCTGTGGGGTCGCACACGCCTGGGCCCCGTCTCCACCGACACTGTCACAGGTGAGGGGGCTCTGGCACCAGCCATGGCCCCTTTGGGCACTGGCTTGGCAGCGGGGCAGGAGCTGGGACAGGGCCCAGGCCTTGGTGGGAAATGAGAACATCTCTTGGGTGCTGTGAAGAGTTTGGTGATGGGATGTTGCCTGCAAGGATCAAGTGTTGGGTGGGTGGTTTAGGGATTGCAATTCCAACCCTCACAATTCCATGATTCTATGATTCTCTTGGGAGATGGATGGAAGGATGGGTGGATGGAGGGATGGATGGATGGAGGGATGGTTGATGAATGGGTGCATGGATGGATTGTTGGAAGAAATGATTTATGAGTAGATGGATGAATAAATAGAAATATGGCTCGTTGAATGCCTGGAGAGCTGGATGCTAATGAATCCGTGAACCGCTGAAGGGATGAATTGGTTCAACAGTGGCTGGTTTGGTTCACGAGCCCTGAACGTCTTGGAGTCAAGATTTGACTGTGCTGAATCAGTGACTGAATGTACAGAAGGTGGATGGTCTAGTTTATGTGTGACCATGGAGGAGTGGTAGCACGGTCCGTAGAGCAGCAGTGCTGCCTGATAGGATGGCTGGCTGGCTACCTGGATGGATGGATGGATGGTCATGAAGATGTTCCTGCCCTTCACTGTGGCCTCTCCATTGCAGCCCCAGCTCCACAGGAGGAGGAACCATCACCAAAGCCAGTGCTGGGCGAGCTGAGGGCCCCTCACGTCACCTCTGACTCGGTGCAGCTGGAGTGGAGCGTCCCCGAGGGCACCTTTGACTCCTTCACGCTGCAGTACCGCGATGCACAAGGCCAGCCCCAGGTGCTGCCCGTGGACGGGGGTTCCCGCACGCTGACGGTGCCGGGGCTGTCCCCGTCCCGCCGCTACAAGTTCAACCTGTACGGGCTGTGGGGTCGCACACGCCTGGGCCCCGTCTCCACCGACACTGTCACAGGTGAGGGGGCTCTGGCACCAGCCCCGCTGAACCGCGTTTGTAGTGGAGAGAAGCTTGGGCAGGGCCCGTGCTTGTGCCTTGGTCAATGGAGGAAAGGTGGTGGGTGGGGATTTGGGGTCAATGGGAGGATGGGGGCGTGATAGCTTGGAAGGATGGAGGGGTAGTTGAGGATGGATGGATAAATGGATGGATGGAGGGATGGATGGATGAATAGATTGATGGATTCATGAATGGTAGGATGGACGGACTGACAGATGACTGGTTATGTGGATGGATGGATGGATGGATGGATGGATGGATGGATGGTTGGATGGATAAATTTGGAATGATGAGTAGATGGATGGATGGAATGATCCATGAAATATGGAATGCCAGGAGAGCATTATCTCAATGAGAAGCATTGAGGATTGCGTTGATGAATAGATCCATCAATAGATGTGTGGTCAGATAGTAGATGTTTGAGTACATTACTGATCCCGTATTGGGCTCTTGATAGGACTCTAGAAGTGCAGGGTTGGAATGAAAGATGGAAGGGAGGATGAATAATGTATGGATGATGCATGAATGTGTGGATGGATGCATGAATGAATGGATGAATGTATGACTAGATGGATGGATGCATGGAGAGATGGATGCGCATATAGATGTTCCTGCCCTTCACTGTGGCCTCTCCATTGCAGCCCCAGCTCCACAGGAGGAGGAACCATCACCAAAGCCAGTGCTGGGCGAGCTGAGGGCCCCTCACGTCACCTCTGACTCGGTGCAGCTGGAGTGGAGCGTCCCCGAGGGCACCTTTGACTCCTTCACGCTGCAGTACCGCGATGCACAAGGCCAGCCCCAGGTGCTGCCCGTGGACGGGGGTTCCCGCACGCTGACGGTGCCGGGGCTGTCCCCGTCCCGCCGCTACAAGTTCAACCTGTACGGGCTGTGGGGTCGCACACGCCTGGGCCCCGTCTCCACCGACACTGTCACAGGTGAGGGGGCTCTGGCACCAGCCATGGCCCCTTTGGGCACTGGCTTGGCAGCGGGGCAGGAGCTGGGACAGGGCCCAGGCCTTGGTGGGAAATGAGAACATCTCTTGGGTGCTGTGAAGAGTTTGGTGATGGGATGTTGCCTGCAAGGATCAAGTGTTGGGTGGGTGGTTTAGGGATTGCAATTCCAACCCTCACAATTCCATGATTCTATGATTCTCTTGGGAGATGGATGGAAGGATGGGTGGATGGAGGGATGGATGGATGGAGGGATGGTTGATGAATGGGTGCATGGATGGATTGTTGGAAGAAATGATTTATGAGTAGATGGATGAATAAATAGAAATATGGCTCGTTGAATGCCTGGAGAGCTGGATGCTAATGAATCCGTGAACCGCTGAAGGGATGAATGGGTTCAACAGTGGCTGGTTTGGTTCACGAGCCCTGAACGTCTTGGAGTCAAGATTTGACTGTGCTGAATCAGTGACTGAATGTACAGAAGGTGGATGGTCTAGTTTGTGTGTGACCATGGAGGAGTGGTAGCACGGTCCGTAGAGCAGCAGTGCTGCCTGATAGGGTGGCTGGCTGGCTACCTGGATGGATGGATGGATGGTCATGAAGATGTTCCTGCCCTTCACTGTGGCCTCTCCATTGCAGCCCCAGCTCCACAGGAGGAGGAACCATCACCAAAGCCAGTGCTGGGCGAGCTGAGGGCCCCTCACGTCACCTCTGACTCGGTGCAGCTGGAGTGGAGCGTCCCCGAGGGCACCTTTGACTCCTTCACGCTGCAGTACCGCGATGCACAAGGCCAGCCCCAGGTGCTGCCCGTGGACGGGGGTTCCCGCACGCTGACGGTGCCGGGGCTGTCCCCGTCCCGCCGCTACAAGTTCAACCTGTACGGGCTGTGGGGTCGCACACGCCTGGGCCCCGTCTCCACCGACACTGTCACAGGTGAGGGGGCTCTGGCACCAGCCCCGCTGAACCGCGTTTGTAGTGGAGAGAAGCTTGGGCAGGGCCCGTGCTTGTGCCTTTGTCAATGGAGGAAAGGTGGTGGGTGGGGATTTGGGGTCAATGGGAGGATGGGGGCGTGATAGCTTGGAAGGATGGAGGGGTAGTTGAGGATGGATGGATAAATGGATGGATGGATGGATGGATGGATGAATAGATTGATGGATTCATGAATGGTAGGATGGACGGACTGACAGATGACTGGTTATGTGGATGGATGGATGGATGGATGGATGGATGGATGGATGGTTGGATGGATAAATTTGGAATGATGAGTAGATGGATGGATGGAATGATCCATGAAATATGGAATGCCAGGAGAGCATTATCTCAATGAGAAGCATTGAGGATTGCGTTGATGAATAGATCCATCAATAGATGTGTGGTCAGATAGTAGATGTTTGAGTACATTACTGATCCCGTATTGGGCTCTTGATAGGACTCTAGAAGTGCAGGGTTGGAATGAAAGATGGAAGGGAGGATGAATAATGTATGGATGATGCATGAATGTGTGGATGGATGCATGAATGAATGGATGAATGTATGACTAGATGGATGGATGCATGGAGAGATGGATGCGCATATAGATGTTCCTGCCCTTCACTGTGGCCTCTCCATTGCAGCCCCAGCTCCACAGGAGGAGGAACCATCACCAAAGCCAGTGCTGGGCGAGCTGAGGGCCCCTCACGTCACCTCTGACTCGGTGCAGCTGGAGTGGAGCGTCCCCGAGGGCACCTTTGACTCCTTCACGCTGCAGTACCGCGATGCACAAGGCCAGCCCCAGGTGCTGCCCGTGGACGGGGGTTCCCGCACGCTGACGGTGCCGGGGCTGTCCCCGTCCCGCCGCTACAAGTTCAACCTGTACGGGCTGTGGGGTCACACACGCCTGGGCCCCGTCTCCACCGACACTGTCACAGGTGAGGGGGCTCTGGCACCAGCCCCGCTGAACCGCGTTTGTAGTGGAGAGAAGCTTGGGCAGGGCCCGTGCTTGTGCCTTGGTCAATGGAGGAAAGGTGGTGGGTGGGGATTTGGGGTCAATGGGAGGATGGGGGCGTGATAGCTTGGAAGGATGGAGGGGTAGTTGAGGATGGATGGATAAATGGATGGATGGATGGATGGATGGATGAATAGATTGATGGATTCATGAATGGTAGGATGGACGGACTGACAGATGACTGGTTATGTGGATGGATGGATGGATGGATGGATGGATGGATGGATGGTTGGATGGATAAATTTGGAATGATGAGTAGATGGATGGATGGAATGATCCATGAAATATGGAATGCCAGGAGAGCATTATCTCAATGAGAAGCATTGAGGATTGCGTTGATGAATAGATCCATCAATAGATGTGTGGTCAGATAGTAGATGTTTGAGTACATTACTGATCCCGTATTGGGCTCTTGATAGGACTCTAGAAGTGCAGGGTTGGAATGAAAGATGGAAGGGAGGATGAATAATGTATGGATGATGCATGAATGTGTGGATGGATGCATGAATGAATGGATGAATGTATGACTAGATGGATGGATGCATGGAGAGATGGATGCGCATATAGATGTTCCTGCCCTTCACTGTGGCCTCTCCATTGCAGCCCCAGCTCCACAGGAGGAGGAACCATCACCAAAGCCAGTGCTGGGCGAGCTGAGGGCCCCTCACGTCACCTCTGACTCGGTGCAGCTGGAGTGGAGCGTCCCCGAGGGCACCTTTGACTCCTTCACGCTGCAGTACCGCGATGCACAAGGCCAGCCCCAGGTGCTGCCCGTGGACGGGGGTTCCCGCACGCTGACGGTGCCGGGGCTGTCCCCGTCCCGCCGCTACAAGTTCAACCTGTACGGGCTGTGGGGTCGCACACGCCTGGGCCCCGTCTCCACCGACACTGTCACAGGTGAGGGGGCTCTGGCACCAGCCCCGCTGAACCGCGTTTGTAGTGGAGAGAAGCTTGGGCAGGGCCTGTGCTTGTGCCTTGGTCAATGGAGGAAAGGTGGTGGGTGGGGATTTGGGGTCAATGGGAGGATGGGGGCGTGATAGCTTGGAAGGATGGAGGGGTAGTTGAGGATGGATGGATAAATGGATGGATGGATGGATGGATGGATGCATCAATAGATTGATAGTGAATGGATGAATGATGGACGGATTGACTGATGAACGGATGTGTCAGTGGAGGAATGGATGGATGGATGGATGGATGAATGGAAGGATGGGTGCATGGATGGGTGGATGGAGGGAGGGAGGCATGGTTGGATGGAAGAAAGAATTTATGAGTAGAAGGATGTATAGACAAAAACCATTTTTGTTAAACGCCTGGTGAGCTGGATGCTGGTGGAATGCATGGAGGGATGAATGGATGAATGGATGCAGCAATGGACGCTTGGATTGATGAATGGCTGATAGACCCTGAAAGTCTTCATGCCAGGTTTGACTGTGCTGAATCAGTGACTGAATTTACAGAAGGCGGATGGTGGAGTTCGTGCCTGCTCATGTATTGAGTGGTTGTAAGGTCTTTAGAGCAGCATGCCTGCCTGTGGGACGGACGGGTGGACGGATGGATGGATGGATGAATGAATGAATGGACGCATGAATGCATGTGTTTGGATTTATGAGTAGATGGATTGATAGAATTACGCTTTCAATATGGAATCCTGGAGAGCTGTATCCCAATGGGATGCACTGAGGGTTGGATGGATGTGTAGATATGTGAACGGATGAACTGTCAGATGGTGGGTGTTGGAGTATGTCGCTGATCCTGTATTGAGCACTTGATAGGACTTCATAAATGCATGGCTGGAAGGAAAGATTAAAGGGAGGATAAATAATGGATGGAAGGATGGCAGGATGGAGAGATGGATGCAAACGCTGATGCTCGTGCCCCTCATTGTGGCCTCTCTATTGCAGCCCCAGCTCCACAGGAGGAGGAACCATCACCAAAGCCAGTGCTGGGCGAGCTGAGGGCCCCTCACGTCACCTCTGACTCGGTGCAGCTGGAGTGGAGCGTCCCCGAGGGCACCTTTGACTCCTTCACGCTGCAGTACCGCGATGCACAAGGCCAGCCTGAGTCTCTGCTCTTGGACGGGGGGTCCCGCAGAGTGACAGTCCCTGGGCTGTCCCCTTCCCAGCGCTACAACTTCTACCTTTATGGGGTGATTGGGCAGAAACGCCTGGGCCCTGTCTCCCTCGACACTATCACAGGTTATTAGGGTTTTGCTGAGTCTGTCTTTCGCCCCTTTGGGTGCTGGGTTTGAGGTGGGGAGGTTGCTGGGGCAGAGCCCGTGCTGGTGCCTTGGGCCTCTGGATAAGTTTGAATGTCTCTTGGGTGCTGAGTGGGGGATGGATGGGTGCCTGGGATCATACAGGGATGGTGGGATGGATGGAGAAAGTGAGGGATGGATGGATGGATAATGGATGGATGATGGATGGATGGATTGGTGAATGGATGGATGGATGGATGGATGGATGGAGGCTTAGAGGAATGTTGGATCAGTCATTAAAGCAGTGGATTGATGTTTATCTCCTGCTCTGTGTCCTCTTCATTGCAGCCCCAGCTCCACAGGAGAAGGCACCAACCAAGCCCCTCCTGGGCGAGCTGAGGGCCCCTCACGTCACCTCTGACTCGGTGCAGCTGGAGTGGAGCGTCCCCGAGGGCACCTTTGACTCCTTCACGCTGCAGTACCGCGATGCACAAGGCCAGCCCCAGGTGCTGCCCGTGGACGGGGGTTCCCGCACGCTGACGGTGCCGGGGCTGTCCCCGTCCCGCCGCTACAAGTTCAACCTGTACGGGCTGTGGGGTCGCACACGCCTGGGCCCCGTCTCCACCGACACTGTCACAGGTGAGGGGGCTCTGGCACCAGCCCCGCTGAACCGCGTTTGTAGTGGAGAGAAGCTTGGGCAGGGCCCGTGCTTGTGCCTTGGTCAATGGAGGAAAGGTGGTGGGTGGGGATTTGAGGTCAATGGGAGGATGGGGGCGTGATAGCTTGGAAGGATGGAGGGGTAGTTGAGGATGGATGGATGGATAAATGGATGGATGGATGGATGGATGGATGAATAGATGGATGGATTTATTGAAGGATGTATGGATGGACAGACATATGTATGGTTGGTGGATGGATGAATAGATGGAAGGATAGATGGGTGTATGATGGATGGATAATGGAAGATTGATGGATGGAGGATGGAGGATGTTTGGATGGATGGATGGATGGATGGAGGGATTGTGGATGGATGGATGGATGATGGATGGATGGATAGATGGATGGATGATGGATGGATGGATGGATGGAGGGATTGTGGATGGAGGATGGATGGATGGATGGACGGATTGTGGATGGATGATGAAATTTTGGCTGGCTGGCTGGTTGTTTTTTACAGATGGTTTTATGGCTGTAACGATGTGTGGGTGCTTTCACAGCTGGAGGGATGATTGAGTGGCTGCACCGCTTACGGGTGTGTGGCCGGGCTGTTGGAGGGTTGATGCTTGCGCTGTTGGATGCTTGCCCAGTTCATGGTTGAACCCCCGGATGCTTGAATTTGGGTGACGCTCTCTCGGGTCCCTCCCGGTTTGCCCTTGGTGGGTCTGTGCTTGGGGGTCCCGAGGCTGCTTGGCAGGTGCCACGGTTGCCCCTTGGCCACAGTCACCACCAGGCCCCTCCACAGGCGCCCCAGGGACCCTCTGGGTGGGAACGGTGTGGCCCCGCAGCGCCCGCCTGCATTGGGACCCCCCCAGCGCTCCCCCTGGCGGCTACGACCTTGTCTATGGCCCCCCTGGAGGACCCCAGCAGGTAACGACCCCCCCAGAGCACCCCAGAACCCCTTTGGGGACCCCACCATTCCCTGTGTGACCCCAACAACCCCTTGGGTGACCAATATCTCCCCAAGCACCCCAATATCTCTTCTGGGGCCCCCTAGTACCTGCTTGGGACACCTCAATCCCCCCTTGGGGCACCTCACCCCTCCCCTTTACCCCCTTAGACACTGCAGCTCCCCCCTGAGGCAACGTCCCATGAGCTGTGGGGCCTGGAGCCCGCGGGGCGCTATGGGGTGCAGCTACGGGGCTGGGGAGAAGACGCCCCCCCCATCCTCCTGGAGACCACCTTTGACACTCGTGAGCTGGGCCCAAGTCCTTGTAGGGGGCACCCGGACCCATGGTCATTGGGTGATGGGGGATGTTGGGTCATTGGGTGGGGGGCACCCGGACCCATGGTCATTGGGTGATGGGGGATGTTGGGTCATTGGGTGGGGGGCACCCAGACCCATGGTCATTGGGTGATGGGGGATGTTGGGTCATTGGGTGGGGGGCACCCAGACCCATGGCCATTGGGTGATGGGGGATGTTGGGTCATTGGGTGGGGGGCACCCGGACCCATGGTCATTGGGTGATGGGGGATGTTGGGTCATTGGGTGGGGGGCACCCGGACCCATGGTCATTGGGTGATGGGGGATGTTGGGTCATTGGGTGGGGGGCACCCGGACCCATGGCCATTGGGTGATGGGGGATGTTGGGTCATTGGGTGGGGGGCACCCGGACCCATGGTCATTGGGTGATGGGGGATGTTGGGTCATTGGGTTATGTGGGAGGCTGAGTCCTTGGGTGCGGGTCCCTGACCACCCAGGTCCTAGGGTGGGGGCACCTGGACCCTTGGCTGATGGGGGGATATTGGGTCCTTTCCTGGGGGGCACCGGGACCCCCAAGTCCTTGAGTGGGAGCTGCTGGGTTCCTCGACGTTGGGGTCTTGTTGGGTTGAGCCCTTGAGTGGGGGTCCTGGTGTCACCCCCCCCCCCGTGTCCCCCAGCCCCCCTTCCCCACCCGCACCCCCGGGACTGCGCCGAGGAGCAGCTCAATGGGCCGGGGCCTTCGCGCGAGGCCCTCATCTTCCTCGGGGGGGACCCCGCGAGGCCCCTGCGCGTCTTCTGCGACATGGACACGGACGGCGGCGGGTGGCTGGTGGGCACCGCGGGGCTCCCATAGGGAGCTATGGGGGGGCTGTGGGGCAAATGGGGGCCTCGGGGGGGCATCAGAGGGGTCGGGAGGGCAAAGGGAGGGCACGAGGAGGGGCTGTGGGCGTTCTGTGGGGACGGGCTATGGGGGGATAGAGGAAGTTTATGGGTTATAAAAGGGGGTTTTGGGGGTCACTGGGAGGGGTTGGGGGGGACATTGGGGAGGGCTGAGGTCAGGGGAGCAATGGGGGTGCCCTGGGAATCCCCATGGGGTCTGAGGGCACCTCAATGGGGCTGGTCCTGACATCCCCCCCCCCCCCCAAAGGTGTTCCAGCGGCGCCAGGACGGGGGCACGGATTTCTGGCGCGGGTGGGAAGAGTACGAGCGAGGCTTCGGGAACCTGAGCGGGGAATTCTGGTTGGGTGAGAGACCGGGGCTCACCCGTGTCCCTCTCTCTCCCGTGTCCCTCTCTCCCGTGTCCCTCTCTCCCGTGTCCCTCTCTCCCGTGTCCCTCTCTCTCCCGTGTCCCTCTCTCTCCCGTGTCCCTCTCTCCCCCGTGTCCCTCTCTCCCGTGTCCCTCTCTCCCATGTCCCTCTCTCTCCCGTGTCCCTCTCTCCCGTGTCCCTCTCTCCCCCGTGTCCCTCTCTCCCGTGTCCCTCTCTCCCCCGTGTCCCTCTCTCCCGTGTCCCTCTCTCCCGTGTCCCTCTCTCTCCCGTGTCCCTCTCTCTCCCGTGTCCCTCTCTCTCCCGTGTCCCTCTCTCCCGTGTCCCTCTCTCCCGTGTCCCTCTCTCCCGTGTCCCTCTCTCTCCCGTGTCCCTCTCTCCCGTGTCCCTCTCTCTCCCGTGTCCCTCTCTCTCCCGTGTCCCTCTCTCCCGTGTCCCTCTCTCCCGTGTCCCTCTCTCTCCCGTGTCCCTCTCTCCCGTGTCCCTCTCTCTCCCGTGTCCCTCTCTCCCATGTCCCTCTCTCTCCCGTGTTCCTCTCTCTCCCGTGTTCCTCTCTCTCCCGTGTCCCTCTCTCCCGTGTCCCTCTCTCCCGTGTCCCTCTCTCCCGTGTCCCTCTCTCTCCCGTGTCCCTCTCTCCCGTGTCCCTCTCTCTCCTGTGTCCCTCTCTCCCGTGTCCCTCTCTCTCCCGTGTCCCTCTCTCCCGTGTCCCTCTCTCTCCCGTGTCCCTCTCTCCCGTGTCCCTCTCTCTCCCGTGTCCCTCTCTCTCCCGTGTCCCTCTCTCTCCCGTGTCCCCCTCTCTCCCGTGTCCCTCTCTCCCGTGTCCCTCTCTCTCCCGTGTCCCTCTCTCCCGTGTCCCCCTCTCTCCCGTGTCCCTCTCTCCCGTGACCCTCTCTCTCCCGTGTCCCTCTCTCTCCCGTGTCCCCCTCTCTCCCGTGTCCCTCTCTCCCGTGTCCCTCTCTCTCCCGTGTCCCTCTCTCTCCCGTGTCCCTCTCTCTCGTGTCCCTCTCTCCCGTGTCCCTCTCTCTCCCGTGTCCCTCTCTCCCGTGTCCCTCTCTCCCGTGTCCCTCTCTCCCGTGTCCCTCTCTCTCCCGTGTCCCTCTCTCCCGTGTCCCTCTCTCTCCCGTGTCCCTCTCTCTCCCGTGTCCCTCTCTCTCCCGTGTCCCTCTCTCCCGTGTCCCTCTCTCTCCCGTGTCCCTCTCTCCCGTGTCCCTCTCTCTCCCGTGTCCCTCTCTCTCCCGTGTCCCTCTCTCTCCCGTGTCCCTCTCTCCCGTGTCCCTCTCTCTCCCGTGTCCCTCTCTCTCCCGTGTCCCTCTCTCTCCCGTGTCCCTCTCTCTCGTGTCCCTCTCTCCCGTGTCCCTCTCTCTCCCGTGTCCCTCTCTCCCGTGTCCCTCTCTCCCGTGTCCCTCTCTCTCCCGTGTCCCTCTCTCACCCGTGTCCCTCTCTCTCCCGTGTCCCTCTCTCCCGTGTCCCTCTCTCCCGTGTCCCTCTCTCTCCCGTGTCCCTCTCTCCCGTGTCCCTCTCTCCCGTGTCCCTCTCTCTCCCGTGTCCCTCTCTCACCCGTGTCCCTCTCTCTCCCGTGTCCCTCTCTCCCGTGTCCCTCTCTCCCGTGTCCCTCTCTCTCCTGTGTCCCTCTCTCCCGTGTCCCTCTCTCCCGTGTCCCTCTCTCCCGTGTCCCTCTCTCTCCCGTGTCCCTCTCTCCCGTGTCCCTCTCTCCCGTGTCCCTCTCTCCCGTGTCCCTCTCTCTCCCGTGTCCCTCTCTCACCCGTGTCCCTCTCTCTCCCGTGTCCCTCTCTCCCGTGTCCCTCTCTCCCGTGTCCCTCTCTCCCGTGTCCCTCTCTCTCCTGTGTCCCTCTCTCCCGTGTCCCTCTCTCCCGTGTCCCTCTCTCCCGTGTCCCTCTCTCTCCCGTGTCCCTCTCTCCCGTGTCCCTCTCTCCCGTGTCCCTCTCTCCCGTGTCCCTCTCTCTCCCGTGTCCCTCTCTCACCCGTGTCCCTCTCTCTCCCGTGTCCCTCTCTCCCGTGTCCCTCTCTCCCGTGTCCCTCTCTCCCGTGTCCCTCTCTCTCCCGTGTCCCTCTCTCACCCGTGTCCCTCTCTCCCGTGTCCCTCTCTCCCGTGTCCCTCTCTCCCGTGTCCCTCTCTCTCCCGTGTCCCTCTCTCTCCCGTGTCCCTCTCTCTCCCGTCCCTCTCTCTCCCGTGTCCCTCTCTCACCCGTGTCCCTCTCTCTCCCGTGTCCCCCTCTCTCCCGTGTCCCCCTCTCCCGTGTCCCTCTCTCCCGTGTCCCTCTCTCTCCCGTGTCCCTCTCTCTCCCGTGTCCCTCTCTCTCCCATGTCCCTCTCTCCCATGTCCCTCTCTCTCCTGTGTCCCTCTCTCCCGTGTCCCTCTCTCTCCCGTGTCCCTCTCTCTCCCGTGTCCCTCTCTCCCGTGTCCCTCTCTCCCGTGTCCCTCTCTCTCCCGTGTCCCTCTCTCTCCCGTGTCCCTCTCTCCCGTGTCCCTCTCTCTCCCGTGTCCCTCTCTCTCCCATGTCCCTCTCTCCCATGTCCCTCTCTCTCCCGTGTCCCTCTCTCTCCCGTGTCCCTCTCTCTCCCATGTCCCTCTCTCCCATGTCCCTCTCTCTCCTGTGTCCCTCTCTCCCGTGTCCCTCTCTCTCCCGTGTCCCTCTCTCTCCCGTGTCCCTCTCTCCCGTGTCCCTCTCTCCCGTGTCCCTCTCTCTCCCGTGTTCCTCTCTCTCCCGTGTCCCTCTCTCCCGTGTCCCTCTCTCTCCCGTGTCCCTCTCTCCCATGTCCCTCTCTCTCCCGTGTCCCTCTCTCTCCCGTGTTCCTCTCTCTCCCGTGTCCCTCTCTCCCGTGTCCCTCTCTCCCGTGTCCATCTCTCCCGTGTCCCTCTCTCTCCCGTGTCCCTCTCTCCCGTGTCCGTCTCTCTCCCGTGTCCCTCTCTCCCGTGTCCCTCTCTCTCCCGTGTCCCTCTCTCCCGTGTCCCTCTCTCTCCCGTGTTCCTCTCTCTCCCGTGTCCCTCTCTCCCGTGTCCCTCTCTCTCCCGTGTCCCTCTCTCTCCCGTGTCCCCCTCTCTCCCGTGTCCCTCTCTCCCGTGTCCCTCTGTCCCGTGTCCCTCTCTCTCCCGTGTCCCTCTCTCTCCCATGTCCCTCTCTCCCGTGTCCCTCTCTCTCCCGTGTCCCTCTGTCCCGTGTCCCTCTCTCTCCCGTGTCCCTCTCTCTCCCGTGTCCCTCTCTCCCGTGTCCCTCTCTCTCCCGTGTCCCTCTCTCCCGTGTCCCTCTCTCTCCTGTGTCCCTCTCTCCCGTGTCCCTCTCTCTCCCGTGTCCCTCTCTCTCCCGTGTCCCTCTCTCCCGTGTCCCTCTCCCTCCTGTGTCCCTCTCTCACCCGTGTCCCTCTCTCTCCTGTGTCCCTCTCTCTCCTGTGTCCCTCTCTCCCGTGTCCCTCTCTCTCCTGTGTCCCTCTCTCTCCCGTGTCCCTCTCTCTCCCGTGTCCCTCTCTCTCGTGTCCCTCTCTCCCGTGTCCCTCTCTCTCCCGTGTCCCTCTCTCCCGTGTCCCTCTCTCCCGTGTCCCTCTCTCTCCCGTGTCCCTCTCTCCCGTGTCCCTCTCTCCCGTGTCCCTCTCTCTCCCGTGTCCCTCTCTCCCGTGTCCCTCTCTCCCGTGTCCCTCTCTCCCGTGTCCCTCTCTCTCCCGTGTCCCTCTCTCCCGTGTCCCTCTCTCCCGTGTCCCTCTCTCTCCCGTGTCCCTCTCTCACCCGTGTCTCTCTCTCCCGTGTCCCTCTCTCCCGTGTCCCTCTCTCCCGTGTCCCTCTCTCTCCCGTGTCCCTCTCTCACCCGTGTCCCTCTCTCTCCCGTGTCCCTCTCTCCCGTGTCCCTCTCTCCCGTGTCCCTCTCTCTCCCGTGTCCCTCTCTCCCGTGTCTCTCTCTCCCCCGTGTCCCTCTCTCCCGTGTCCCTCTCTCCCGTGTCCCTCTCTCTCCCGTGTCCCTCTCTCCCGTGTCCCTCTCTCCCGTGTCCCTCTCTCTACCGTGTCCCTCTCTCTCCCGTGTCCCTCTCTCTCCCATGTCCCTCTCTCCCATGTCCCTCTCTCCCGTGTCCCTCTCTCTCCCGTGTCCTTCTCTCCCGTGTCCCTCTCTCTCCTGTGTCCCTCTCTCCCGTGTCCCTCTCTCTCCTGTGTCCCTCTCTCTCCCGTGTCCCTCTCTCTCCTGTGTCCCTCTCTCTCCCGTGTCCCTCTCTCCCCCGTGTCCCTCTCTCTCCCGTGTCCCTCTCTCTCGTGTCCCTCTCTCCCGTGTCCCTCTCTCTCCCGTGTCCCTCTCTCCCGTGTCCCTCTCTCTCGTGTCCCTCTCTCCCGTGTCCCTCTCTCTCCCGTGTCCCTCTCTCTCCCGTGTCCCTCTCTCCCGTGTCCCTCTCTCCCGTGTCCCTCTCTCTCCCGTGTCCCTCTCTCCCGTGTCCCTCTCTCCCGTGTCCCTCTCTCCCGTGTCCCTCTCTCTCTCGTGTCCCTCTCTCCCGTGTCCCTCTCTCCCGTGTCCCTCTCTCTCCCGTGTCCCTCTCTCACCCGTGTCTCTCTCTCCCGTGTCCCTCTCTCCCGTGTCCCTCTCTCCCGTGTCCCTCTCTCTCCCGTGTCCCTCTCTCACCCGTGTCCCTCTCTCTCCCGTGTCCCCCTCTCTCCCGTGTCCCTCTCTCCCGTGTCCCTCTCTCCCGTGTCCCTCTCTCTACCGTGTCCCTCTCTCTCCCGTGTCCCTCTCTCTCCCATGTCCCTCTCTCCCGTGTCCCTCTCTCTCCCGTGTCCCTCTCTCACCCGTGTCCCTCTCTCTCCCGTGTCCCTCTCTCCCGTGTCCCTCTCTCTCCTGTGTCCCTCTCTCCCGTGTCCCTCTCTCTCCCGTGTCCCTCTCTCTCCCGTGTCCCTCTCTCCCGTGTCCCTCTCTCTCCTGTGTCCCTCTCTCACCCGTGTCCCTCTCTCTCCTGTGTCCCTCTCTCCCATGTCCCTCTCTCCCGTGTCCCTCTCTCTCCTGTGTCCCTCTCTCTCCCGTGTCCCTCTCTCTCCCGTGTCCCTCTCTCTCGTGTCCCTCTCTCCCGTGTCCCTCTCTCTCCCGTGTCCCTCTCTCCCGTGTCCCTCTCTCCCGTGTCCCTCTCTCCCGTGTCCCTCTCTCTCCCGTGTCCCTCTCTCACCCGTGTCCCTCTCTCTCCCGTGTCCCTCTCTCCCGTGTCCCTCTCTCCCGTGTCCCTCTCTCTCCCGTGTCCCTCTCTCCCGTGTCCCTCTCTCCCGTGTCCCTCTCTCTCCCGTGTCCCTCTCTCCCGTGTCCCTCTCTCCCGTGTCCCTCTCTCCCGTGTCCCTCTCTCCCGTGTCCCTCTCTCTCCCGTGTCCCTCTCTCCCGTGTCCCTCTCTCCCGTGTCCCTCTCTCTCCCGTGTCCCTCTCTCACCCGTGTCTCTCTCTCCCGTGTCCCTCTCTCCCGTGTCCCTCTCTCCCATGTCCCTCTCTCTCCCGTGTCCCTCTCTCACCCGTGTCTCTCTCTCCCGTGTCCCTCTCTCCCGTGTCCCTCTCTCCCGTGTCCCTCTCTCTCCCGTGTCCCTCTCTCTCCCATGTCCCTCTCTCCCGTGTCCCTCTCTCTCCCGTGTCCCTCTCTCTCCCGTGTCCCTCTCTCTCCCGTGTCCCTCTCTCCGGTGTCCCTCTCTCCCGTGTCCCTCTCTCTCCCGTGTCCCTCTCTCCCGTGTCCCTCTCTCTCCCGTGTCCCTCTCTCTCCCGTGTCCCTCTCTCTCCCGTGTCCCTCTCTCCCGTGTCCCTCTCTCTACCGTGTCCCTCTCTCTCCCGTGTCCCTCTCTCCCGTGTCCCTCTCTCCCGTGTCCCTCTCTCTCCCGTGTCCCTCTCTCCCGTGTCCCTCTCTCCCGTGTCCCTCTCTCTCCCGTGTCCCTCTCTCCCGTGTCCCTCTCTCCCGTGTCCCTCTCTCCCGTGTCCCTCTCTCTCCCGTGTCCCTCTCTCCCGTGTCCCTCTCTCCCGTGTCCCTCTCTCTCCCGTGTCCCTCTCTCTCCCGTGTCCCTCTCTCACCCGTGTCCCTCTCTCTCCCGTGTCCCTCTCTCCCGTGTCCCTCTCTCTCCCGTGTCCCTCTCTCTCCCGTGTCCCTCTCTCCCGTGTCCCTCTCTCTCCCGTGTCCCTCTCTCCCGTGTCCCTCTCTCCCGTGTCCCTCTCTCTCCCGTGTCCCTCTCTCTCCCGTGTCCCTCTCTCCCGTGTCCCTCTCTCTCCCGTGTCCCTCTCTCCCGTGTCCCTCTCTCTCCCGTGTCCCTCTCTCCCATGTCCCTCTCTCTCCCGTGTCCCTCTCTCTCCCGTGTCCCTCTCTCCCATGTCCCTCTCTCTCCCATGTCCCTCTCTCTCCCGTGTCCCTCTCTCTCCCGTGTCCCTCTCTCTCCCGTGTCCCTCTCTCCCATGTCCCTCTCTCTCCCGTGTCCCTCTCTCTCCCGTGTCCCTCTCTCCCATGTCCCTCTCTCTCCCATGTCCCTCTCTCTCCCGTGTCCCTCTCTCTCCCGTGTCCCTCTCTCTCCCGTGTCCCTCTCTCCCGTGTCCCTCTCTCTCCCGTGTCCCTCTCTCCCATGTCCCTCTCTCTCCCGTGTCCCTCTCTCTCCCGTGTCCCTCTCTCTCCCGTGTCCCTCTCTCCCATGTCCCTCTCTCTCCCGTGTCCCTCTCTCTCCCGTGTCCCTCTCTCTCCCGTGTCCCTCTCTCCCATGTCCCTCTCTCTCCCGTGTCCCTCTCTCTCCCGTGTCCCTCTCTCTCCCGTGTCCCTCTCTCCCGTGTCCCTCTCTCTCCCGTGTCCCTCTCTCCCGTGTCCCTCTCTCTCCCGTGTCCCTCTCTCTCCCGTGTCCCTCTCTCCCGTGTCCCTCTCTCCCGTGTCCCTCTCTCTCCCGTGTCCCTCTCTCCCGTGTCCCTCTCTCCCGTGTCCCTCTCTCTCCCGTGTCCCTCTCTCCCGTGTCCCTCTCTCCCGTGTCCCTCTCTCCCGTGTCCCTCTCTCTCCCGTGTCCCTCTCTCCCGTGTCCCTCTCTCCGTGTCCCTCTCTCTCCGTGTCCCTCTCTCACCGTGTCTCTCTCTCCCGTGTCCCTCTCTCCCGTGTCCCTCTCTCCCGTGTCCCTCTCTCTCCCGTGTCCCTCTCTCACCCGTGTCCCTCTCTCTCCCGTGTCCCTCTCTCCCGTGTCCCTCTCTCCCGTGTCCCTCTCTCCCGTGTCCCTCTCTCTCCCGTGTCCCTCTCTCCCGTGTCTCTCTCTCCCGTGTCCCTCTCTCCCGTGTCCCTCTCTCCCGTGTCCCTCTCTCTCCCGTGTCCCTCTCTCCCGTGTCCCTCTCTCCCGTGTCCCTCTCTCTACCGTGTCCCTCTCTCTACCGTGTCCCTCTCTCTCCCATGTCCCTCTCTCCCATGTCCCTCTCTCCCGTGTCCCTCTCTCTCCCGTGTCCTTCTCTCCCGTGTCCCTCTCTCTCCTGTGTCCCTCTCTCCCGTGTCCCTCTCTCTCCTGTGTCCCTCTCTCTCCCGTGTCCCTCTCTCTCCTGTGTCCCTCTCTCTCCCGTGTCCCTCTCTCTCCCGTGTCCCTCTCTCTCGTGTCCCTCTCTCCCGTGTCCCTCTCTCTCCCGTGTCCCTCTCTCCCGTGTCCTTCTCTCCCGTGTCCCTCTCTCCCGTGTCCCTCTCTCTCCCGTGTCCCTCTCTCTCCCGTGTCCCTCTCTCTCCCGTGTCCCTCTCTCCCGTGTCCCTCTCTCCCGTGTCCCTCTCTCTCCCGTGTCCCTCTCTCCCGTGTCCCTCTCTCCCGTGTCCCTCTCTCCCGTGTCCCTCTCTCTCTCGTGTCCCTCTCTCCCGTGTCCCTCTCTCCCGTGTCCCTCTCTCTCCCGTGTCCCTCTCTCACCCGTGTCTCTCTCTCCCGTGTCCCTCTCTCCCGTGTCCCTCTCTCCCGTGTCCCTCTCTCTCCCGTGTCCCTCTCTCACCCGTGTCCCTCTCTCTCCCGTGTCCCCCTCTCTCCCGTGTCCCTCTCTCCCCGTGTCCCTCTCTCCCGTGTCCCTCTCTCTACCGTGTTCCCTCTCTCTCCCGTGTCCCTCTCTCTCCCATGTCCCTCTCTCCCGTGTCCCTCTCTCTCCCGTGTCCCTCTCTCACCCGTGTCCCTCTCTCTCCCGTGTCCCTCTCTCCCGTGTCCCTCTCTCTCCTGTGTCCCTCTCTCCCGTGTCCCTCTCTCTCCCGTGTCCCTCTCTCTCCCGTGTCCCTCTCTCCCGTGTCCCTCTCTCTCCTGTGTCCCTCTCTCACCCGTGTCCCTCTCTCTCCCGTGTCCCTCTCTCTCCCGTGTCCCTCTCTCCCGTGTCCCTCTCTCTCCTGTGTCCCTCTCTCTCCCGTGTCCCTCTCTCTCCCGTGTCCCTCTCTCTCGTGTCCCTCTCTCCCGTGTCCCTCTCTCTCCCGTGTCCCTCTCTCCCGTGTCCCTCTCTCCCGTGTCCCTCTCTCCCGTGTCCCTCTCTCTCCCGTGTCCCTCTCTCACCCGTGTCCCTCTCTCTCCCGTGTCCCTCTCTCCCGTGTCCCTCTCTCCCGTGTCCCTCTCTCTCCCGTGTCCCTCTCTCCCGTGTCCCTCTCTCCCGTGTCCCTCTCTCTCCCGTGTCCCTCTCTCCCGTGTCCCTCTCTCCCGTGTCCCTCTCTCCCGTGTCCCTCTCTCTCCCGTGTCCCTCTCTCACCCGTGTCCCTCTCTCTCCCGTGTCCCTCTCTCCCGTGTCCCTCTCTCCCGTGTCCCTCTCTCTCCCGTGTCCCTCTCTCCCGTGTCCCTCTCTCCCGTGTCCCTCTCTCTCCCGTGTCCCTCTCTCCCGTGTCCCTCTCTCTCCCGTGTCCCTCTCTCCCGTGTCCCTCTCTCCCGTGTCCCTCTCTCTCCCGTGTCCCTTTCTCACCCGTGTCTCTCTCTCCCGTGTCCCTCTCTCCCGTGTCCCTCTCTCCCATGTCCCTCTCTCTCCCGTGTCCCTCTCTCACCCGTGTCTCTCTCTCCCGTGTCCCTCTCTCCCGTGTCCCTCTCTCCCGTGTCCCTCTCTCTCCCGTGTCCCTCTCTCTCCCATGTCCCTCTCTCCCGTGTCCCTCTCTCTCCCGTGTCCCTCTCTCTCCCGTGTCCCTCTCTCTCCCGTGTCCCTCTCTCCCGTGTCCCTCTCTCCCGTGTCCCTCTCTCTCCCGTGTCCCTCTCTCCCGTGTCCCTCTCTCTCCCGTGTCCCTCTCTCTCCCGTGTCCCTCTCTCTCCCGTGTCCCTCTCTCCCGTGTCCCTCTCTCTACCGTGTCCCTCTCTCTACCGTGTCCCTCTCTCCCGTGTCCCTCTCTCCCGTGTCCCTCTCTCTCCCGTGTCCCTCTCTCCCGTGTCCCTCTCTCCCGTGTCCCTCTCTCTCCCGTGTCCCTCTCTCCCGTGTCCCTCTCTCCCGTGTTCCTCTCTCCCGTGTCCCTCTCTCTCCCGTGTCCCTCTCTCCCGTGTCCCTCTCTCCCGTGTCCCTCTCTCTCCCGTGTCCCTCTCTCTCCCGTGTCCCTCTCTCACCCGTGTCCCTCTCTCTCCCGTGTCCCTCTCTCCCGTGTCCCTCTCTCTCCCGTGTCCCTCTCTCTCCCGTGTCCCTCTCTCCCGTGTCCCTCTCTCTCCCGTGTCCCTCTCTCCCGTGTCCCTCTCTCCCGTGTCCCTCTCTCTCCCGTGTCCCTCTCTCCCGTGTCCCTCTCTCTCCCGTGTCCCTCTCTCCCATGTCCCTCTCTCTCCCGTGTCCCTCTCTCTCCCGTGTCCCTCTCTCCCATGTCCCTCTCTCTCCCATGTCCCTCTCTCTCCCGTGTCCCTCTCTCTCCCGTGTCCCTCTCTCTCCCGTGTCCCTCTCTCCCATGTCCCTCTCTCTCCCGTGTCCCTCTCTCTCCCGTGTCCCTCTCTCCCATGTCCCTCTCTCTCCCATGTCCCTCTCTCTCCCGTGTCCCTCTCTCTCCCGTGTCCCTCTCTCTCCCGTGTCCCTCTCTCCCGTGTCCCTCTCTCTCCCGTGTCCCTCTCTCCCATGTCCCTCTCTCTCCCGTGTCCCTCTCTCTCCCGTGTCCTTCTCTCTCCCGTGTCCCTCTCTCCCATGTCCCTCTCTCTCCCATGTCCCTCTCTCTCCCGTGTCCCTCTCTCTCCCGTGTCCCTCTCTCCCATGTCCCTCTCTCTCCCGTGTCCCTCTCTCTCCCGTGTCCCTCTCTCTCCCGTGTCCCTCTCTCCCGTGTCCCTCTCTCTCCCGTGTCCCTCTCTCCCGTGTCCCTCTCTCTCCCGTGTCCCTCTCTCCCATGTCCCTCTCTCTCCCGTGTCCCTCTCTCTCCCGTGTCCCTCTCTCTCCCGTGTCCCTCTCTCCCATGTCCCTCTCTCTCCCGTGTCCCTCTCTCTCCCGTGTCCCTCTCTCTCCCGTGTCCGTCTCTCCCGTGTCCCTCTCTCTCCCGTGTCCCTCTCTCTCCCGTGTCCCTCTCTCTCCCGTGTCCCTCTCTCCCGTGTCCCTCTCTCTCCTGTGTCCCTCTCTCCCGTGTCCCTCTCTCTCCCGTGTCCCTCTCTCCCGTGTCCCTCTCTCTCCCGTGTCCCTCTCTCTCCCGTGTCCCTCTCTCCCGTGTCCCTCTCTCTCCTGTGTCCCTCTCTCCCGTGTCCCTCTCTCTCCCGTGTCCCTCTCTCCCATGTCCCTCTCTGTCCCGTGTCCCTCTCTCCCGTGTCCCTCTCTCTCCCGTGTCCCTCTCTCACCCGTGTCCCTCTCTCCCGTGTCCCTCTCTCCCGTGTCCCTCTCTCCCGTGTCCCTCTCTCTCCCGTGTCCCTCTCTCCCGTGTCCCTCTCTCTCCCGTGTCCCTCTCTCCCGTGTCCCTCTCTCTCCCGTGTCCCTCTCTCCCGTGTCCCTCTCTCCCGTGTCCCTCTCTCTCCCGTGTCCCTCTCTCCCGTGTCCCTCTCTCCCGTGTCCCTCTCTCCCGTGTCCCTCTCTCTCCCGTGTCCCTCTCTCCTGTGTCCCTCTCTCCCGTGTCCCTCTCTCTCCCGTGTCCCTCTCTCACCCGTGTCTCTCTCTCCCGTGTCCCTCTCTCCCGTGTCCCTCTCTCCCGTGTCCCTCTCTCTCCCGTGTCCCTCTCTCACCCGTGTCCCTCTCTCTCCCGTGTCCCTCTCTCCCGTGTCCCTCTCTCCCGTGTCCCTCTCTCCCGTGTCCCTCTCTCTCCCGTGTCCCTCTCTCCCGTGTCTCTCTCTCCCGTGTCCCTCTCTCCCGTGTCCCTCTCTCCCGTGTCCCTCTCTCTCCCGTGTCCCTCTCTCCCGTGTCCCTCTCTCCCGTGTCCCTCTCTCTACCGTGTCCCTCTCTCTCCCGTGTCCCTCTCTCTCCCATGTCCCTCTCTCCCATGTCCCTCTCTCACCCTTGTCCCTCTCTCCCGTGTCCCTCTCTCCCGTGTCCCTCTCTCTCCCGTGTCCCTCTCTCTCCCGTGTCCCTCTCTCCCGTGTCCCTCTCTCCCGTGTCCATCTCTCTCCCGTGTCCCTCTCTCCCGTGTCCCTCTCTCTCCCGTGTCCCTCTCTCCCATGTCCCTCTCTCTCCCGTGTCCCTCTCTCTCCCGTGTTCCTCTCTCTCCCGTGTCCCTCTCTCCCGTGTCCCTCTCTCCCGTGTCCCTCTCTCTCCCGTGTCCCTCTCTCCCGTGTCCGTCTCTCTCCCGTGTCCCTCTCTCCCGTGTCCCTCTCTCTCCCGTGTCCCTCTCTCCCGTGTCCCTCTCTCTCCCGTGTCCCTCTCTCCCGTGTCCCTCTCTCCCGTGTCCCTCTCTCTCCCGTGTCCCTCTCTCTCCCGTGTCCCCCTCTCTCCCGTGTCCCTCTCTCTCCCATGTCCCTCTGTCCCGTGTCCCTCTCTCTCCCGTGTCCCTCTCTCTCCCGTGTCCCTCTCTCCCGTGTCCCTCTCTCTCCCGTGTCCCTCTGTCCCGTGTCCCTCTCTCTCCCGTGTCCCTCTCTCTCCCGTGTCCCTCTCTCCCGTGTCCCTCTCTCTCCCGTGTCCCTCTCTCCCGTGTCCCTCTCTCTCCTGTGTCCCTCTCTCCCGTGTCCCTCTCTCTCCCGTGTCCCTCTCTCTCCCGTGTCCCTCTCTCCCGTGTCCCTCTCTCTCCTGTGTCCCTCTCTCACCCGTGTCCCTCTCTCTCCCGTCTCCCTCTCTCTCGTGTCCCTCTCTCTCCTGTGTCCCTCTCTCTCCCGTGTCCCTCTCTCTCCCGTGTCCCTCTCTCTCGTGTCCCTCTCTCCCGTGTCCCTCTCTCTCCCGTGTCCCTCTCTCCCGTGTCCCTCTCTCCCGTGTCCCTCTCTCCCGTGTCCCTCTCTCTCCCGTGTCCCTCTCTCACCCGTGTCCCTCTCTCTCCCGTGTCCCTCTCTCCCGTGTCCCTCTCTCCCGTGTCCCTCTCTCTCCCGTGTCCCTCTCTCCCGTGTCCCTCTCTCCCGTGTCCCTCTCTCTCCCGTGTCCCTCTCTCCCGTGTCCCTCTCTCCCGTGTCCCTCTCTCCCGTGTCCCTCTCTCCCGTGTCCCTCTCTCTCCCGTGTCCCTCTCTCCCGTGTCCCTCTCTCCCGTGTCCCTCTCTCTCCCGTGTCCCTCTCTCACCCGTGTCTCTCTCTCCCGTGTCCCTCTCTCCCGTGTCCCTCTCTCCCGTGTCCCTCTCTCTCCCGTGTCCCTCTCTCACCCGTGTCTCTCTCTCCCGTGTCCCTCTCTCCCGTGTCCCTCTCTCCCGTGTCCCTCTCTCTACCGTGTCCCTCTCTCTCCCGTGTCCCTCTCTCTCCCATGTCCCTCTCTCCCGTGTCCCTCTCTCTCCTGTGACCCTCTCTCTCCCGTGTCCCTCTCTCTCCCGTGTCCCTCTCTCTCGTGTCCCTCTCTCCCGTGTCCCTCTCCCTCCCGTGTCCCTCTCTCCCGTGTCCCTCTCTCCCGTGTCCCTCTCTCCCGTGTCCCTCTCCCTCCCGTGTCCCTCTCTCCCGTGTCCCTCTCTCCCGTGTCCCTCTCTCTCCCGTGTCCCTCTCTCTCCCGTGTCCCTCTCTCTCCCGTGTCCCTCTCTCCCGTGTCCCTCTCTCTCCCGTGTCCCTCTCTCCCGTGTCCCTCTCTCCCGTGTCCCTCTCTCTCCCGTGTCCCTCTCTCCCGTGTCCCTCTCTCTCCCGTGTCCCTCTCTCACCCGTGTCCCTCTCTCTCCCGTGTCCCTCTCTCCCGTGTCCCTCTCTCCCGTGTCCCTCTCTCCCGTGTCCCTCTCTCCCGTGTCCCTCTCTCTCCCGTGTCCCTCTCTCACCCGTGTCCCTCTCTCCCGTGTCCCTCTCTCCCGTGTCCCTCTCTCCCGTGTCCCTCTCTCTACCGTGTCCCTCTCTCCCGTGTCCCTCTCTCTCCCGTGTCCCTCTCTCTCCTGTGTCCCTCTCTCCCATGTCCCTCTCTCCCGTGTCCCTCTCTCTCCTGTGTCGCTCTCTCTCCCGTGTCCCTCTCTCTCCCGTGTCCCTCTCTCTCGTGTCCCTCTCTCCCGTGTCCCTCTCTCTCCCGTGTCCCTCTCTCCCGTGTCCCTCTCTCTCCCGTGTCCCTCTCTCACCCGTGTCCCTCTCTCTCCCGTGTCCCTCTCTCCCGTGTCCCTCTCTCCCGTGTCCCTCTCTCCCGTGTCCCTCTCTCTCCCGTGTCCCTCTCTCTCCCGTGTCCCTCTCTCACCCGTGTCCCTCTCTCCCGTGTCCCTCTCTCCCGTGTCCCTCTCTCCCGTGTCCCTCTCTCTCCCGTGTCCCTCTCTCCCGTGTCCCTCTCTCTCCCGTGTCCCTCTCTCCCGTGTCCCTCTCTCTCCTGTGTCGCTCTCTCTCCCGTGTCCCTCTCTCTCCCGTGTCCCTCTCTCTCCCGTGTCCCTCTCTCTCCCGTGTCCCTCTCTCCCGTGTCCCTCTCTCCCGTGTCCCTCTCTCTCCCGTGTCCCTCTCTCTCCCATGTCCCTCTCTCTCCCGTGTCCCTCTCTCTCCCGTGTCCCTCTCTCCCGTGTCCCTCTCTCCCGTGTCCCTCTCTCTCCCGTGTCCCTCTCTCTCCCGTGTCCCTCTCTCCCGTGTCCCTCTCTCCCGTGTCCCTCTCTCTCCCGTGTCCCTCTCTCCCGTGTCCCTCTCTCCCGTGTCCCTCTCTCCCGTGTCCCTCTCTCTCCCGTGTCCCTCTCTCTCCCGTGTCCCTCTCTCCCGTGTCCCTCTCTCCCGTGTCCCTCTCTCTCCCATGTCCCTCTCTCTCCCGTGTCCCTCTCTCTCCCGTGTCCCTCTCTCCCGTGTCCCTCTCTCCCGTGTCCCTCTCTCTCCCGTGTCCCTCTCTCTCCCGTGTCCCTCTCTCCCGTGTCCCTCTCTCCCGTGTCCCTCTCTCTCCCGTGTCCCTCTCTCACCCGTGTCCCTCTCTCTCCCGTGTCCCTCTCTCCCGTGTCCCTCTCTCTCCTGTGTCCCTCTCTCCCGTGTCCCTCTCTCTCCCGTGTCCCTCTCTCTCCCGTGTCCCTCTCTCCTGTGTCCCTCTCTCTCCTGTGTCCCTCTCTCACCCGTGTCCCTCTCTCTACTGTGTCCCTCTCTCCCATGTCCCTCTCTCCCGTGTCCCTCTCTCTCCTGTGTCCCTCTCTCTCCCGTGTCCCTCTCTCTCCCGTGTCCCTCTCTCTCGTGTCCCTCTCTCCCGTGTCCCTCTCTCTCCCGTGTCCCTCTCTCCCGTGTCCCTCTCTCCCGTGTCCCTCTCTCCCGTCTCCCTCTCTCTCCCGTGTCCCTCTCTCACCCGTGTCCCTCTCTCTCCCGTGTCCCTCTCTCCCGTGTCCCTCTCTCCCGTGTCCCTCTCTCTCCCGTGTCCCTCTCTCCCGTGTCCCTCTCTCCCGTGTCCCTCTCTCTCCCGTGTCCCTCTCTCCCGTGTCCCTCTCTCCCGTGTCCCTCTCTCCCGTGTCCCTCTCTCCCGTGTCCCTCTCTCTCCCGTGTCCCTCTCTCCCGTGTCCCTCTCTCCCGTGTCCCTCTCTCTCCCGTGTCCCTCTCTCACCCGTGTCTCTCTCTCCCGTGTCCCTCTCTCCCGTGTCCCTCTCTCCCGTGTCCCTCTCTCTCCCGTGTCCCTCTCTCACCCGTGTCTCTCTCTCCCGTGTCCCTCTCTCCCGTGTCCCTCTCTCCCGTGTCCCTCTCTCTACCGTGTCCCTCTCTCTCCCGTGTCCCTCTCTCTCCCATGTCCCTCTCTCCCGTGTCCCTCTCTCTCCCGTGTCCCTCTCTCCCGTGTCCCTCTCTCTCCCGTGTCCCTCTCTCCCGTGTCCCTCTCTCCCGTGTCCCTCTCTCCCGTGTCCCTCTCTCCCGTGTCCCTCTCTCTCCCGTGTCCCTCTCTCCCGTGTCCCTCTCTCCCGTGTCCCTCTCTCTCCCGTGTCCCTCTCTCACCCGTGTCTCTCTCTCCCGTGTCCCTCTCTCCCGTGTCCCTCTCTCCCGTGTCCCTCTCTCTCCCGTGTCCCTCTCTCACCCGTGTCTCTCTCTCCCGTGTCCCTCTCTCCCGTGTCCCTCTCTCCCGTGTCCCTCTCTCTACCGTGTCCCTCTCTCTCCCGTGTCCCTCTCTCTCCCATGTCCCTCTCTCCCGTGTCCCTCTCTCTCCTGTGTCCCTCTCTCTCCCGTGTCCCTCTCTCTCCCGTGTCCCTCTCTCTCGTGTCCCTCTCTCCCGTGTCCCTCTCCCTCCCGTGTCCCTCTCTCCCGTGTCCCTCTCTCCCGTGTCCCTCTCTCTCCCGTGTCCCTCTCTCTCCCGTGTCCCTCTCTCTCCCGTGTCCCTCTCTCCCGTGTCCCTCTCTCTCCCGTGTCCCTCTCTCCCGTGTCCCTCTCTCCCGTGTCCCTCTCTCCCGTGTCCCTCTCTCCCGTGTCCCTCTCTCTCCCGTGTCCCTCTCTCCCGTGTCCCTCTCTCTCCCGTGTCCCTCTCTCACCCGTGTCCCTCTCTCTCCCGTGTCCCTCTCTCCCGTGTCCCTCTCTCCCGTGTCCCTCTCTCCCGTGTCCCTCTCTCTCCCGTGTCCCTCTCTCACCCGTGTCCCTCTCTCCCGTGTCCCTCTCTCCCGTGTCCCTCTCTCTACCGTGTCCCTCTCTCCCGTGTCCCTCTCTCTCCCATGTCCCTCTCTCTCCTGTGTCCCTCTCTCCCATGTCCCTCTCTCCCGTGTCCCTCTCTCTCCTGTGTCGCTCTCTCTCCCGTGTCCCTCTCTCTCCCGTGTCCCTCTCTCTCGTGTCCCTCTCTCCCGTGTCCCTCTCTCTCCCGTGTCCCTCTCTCACCCGTGTCCCTCTCTCTCCCGTGTCCCTCTCTCCCGTGTCCCTCTCTCCCGTGTCCCTCTCTCCCGTGTCCCTCTCTCCCGTGTCCCTCTCTCTCCCGTGTCCCTCTCTCACCCGTGTCCCTCTCTCCCGTGTCCCTCTCTCCCGTGTCCCTCTCTCCCGTGTCCCTCTCTCTCCCGTGTCCCCCTCTCTCCCGTGTCCCTCTCTCCCGTGTCCCTCTCTCCCGTGTCCCTCTCTCTACCGTGTCCCTCTCTCTCCCGTGTCCCTCTCTCTCCCATGTCCCTCTCTCCCATGTCCCTCTCTCACCCTTGTCCCTCTCTCCCGTGTCCCTCTCTCCCGTGTCCCTCTCTCTCCCGTGTCCCTCTCTCTCCCGTGTCCCTCTCTCCCGTGTCCCTCTCTCTCCCGTGTCCCTCTCTCCCGTGTCCCTCTCTCTCCCGTGTCCCTCTCTCCCATGTCCCTCTCTCTCCCGTGTCCCTCTCTCTCCCGTGTTCCTCTCTCTCCCGTGTCCCTCTCTCTCCCGTGTCCCTCTCTCCCGTGTCCCTCTCTCTCCCGTGTCCCTCTCTCCCGTGTCCGTCTCTCTCCCGTGTCCCTCTCTCCCGTGTCCCTCTCTCTCCCGTGTCCCTCTCTCCCGTGTCCCTCTCTCTCCCGTGTCCCTCTCTCCCGTGTCCCTCTCTCCCGTGTCCCTCTCTCTCCCGTGTCCCTCTCTCTCCCGTGTCCCCCTCTCTCCCGTGTCCCTCTCTCCCGTGTCCCCCTCTCTCCCGTGTCCCTCTCTCCCGTGTCCCTCTCTCTCCCGTGTCCCTCTCTCTCCCGTGTCCCTCTCTCCCGTGTCCCTCTCTCTCCCGTGTCCCTCTCTCTCCCGTGTTCCTCTCTCTCCCGTGTCCCTCTCTCTCCCGTGTCCCTCTCTCCCGTGTCCCTCTCTCTCCCGTGTCCCTCTCTCCCGTGTCCGTCTCTCTCCCGTGTCCCTCTCTCCCGTGTCCCTCTCTCTCCCGTGTCCCTCTCTCCCGTGTCCCTCTCTCTCCCGTGTCCCTCTCTCCCGTGTCCCTCTCTCCCGTGTCCCTCTCTCTCCCGTGTCCCTCTCTCTCCCGTGTCCCCCTCTCTCCCGTGTCCCTCTCTCCCGTGTCCCCCTCTCTCCCGTGTCCCTCTCTCTCCCGTGTCCCTCTCTCTCCCGTGTCCCTCTCTCTCCCGTGTCCCTCTCTCCCGTGTCCCTCTCTCTCCCGTGTCCCTCTGTCCCGTGTCCCTCTCTCTCCCGTGTCCCTCTCTCTCCCGTGTCCCTCTCTCCCGTGTCCCTCTCTCTCCCGTGTCCCTCTCTCCCGTGTCCCTCTCTCTCCTGTGTCCCTCTCTCCCGTGTCCCTCTCTCTCCTGTGTCCCTCTCTCTCCCGTGTCCCTCTCTCTCCTGTGTCCCTCTCTCCCGTGTCCCTCTCTCCCGTGTCCCTCTCTCTCCCGTGTCCCTCTCTCCTGTGTCCCTCTCTCTCCCGTGTCCCTCTCTCCCGTGTCCCTCTCTCTCCCATGTCCCTCTCTCTCCCGTGTCCCTCTCTCCCGTGTCCCTCTCTCTCCCGTGTCCCTCTCTCACCCGTGTCCCTCTCTCCCGTGTCCCTCTCTCCCGTGTCCCTCTCTCTCCCGTGTCCCTCTCTCACCCGTGTCCCTCTCTCCCGTGTCCCTCTCTCCTGTGTCCCTCTCTCTCCCGTGTCCCTCTCTCCCGTGTCCCTCTCTCTCCCATGTCCCTCTCTCTCCCGTGTCCCTCTCTCCCGTGTCCCTCTCTCTCCCGTGTCCCTCGCTCTCCCGTGTCCCTCGCTCTCCCGTGTCCCTCTCTCACCCGTGTCCCTCTCTCCCGTGTCCCTCTCTCTCCCGTGTCCCTCGCTCTCCCGTGTCCCTCGCTCTCCCGTGTCCCTCGCTCTCCCGTGTCCCTCTCTCTCCCGTGTCCCTCTCTCTCCCGTGTCCCTCTCTCCCGTGTCCCTCTCTCTCCCGTGTCCCTCTCTCTCCTGTGTCCCTCTCTCCCATGTCCCTCTCTCCCATGTCCCTCTCTCTCCTGTGTCGCTCTCTCTCCCGTGTCCCTCTCTCTCCCGTGTCCCTCTCTCCCGTGTCCCTCTCTCTCCCGTGTCCCTCTCTCCCGTGTCCCTCTCTCTCCCGTGTCCCTCTCTCCTGTGTCCCTCTCTCTCCCGTGTCCCTCTCTCCCGTGTCCCTCTCTCTCCCATGTCCCTCTCTCTCCCGTGTCCCTCTCTCTCCCGTGTCCCTCTCTCCCGTGTCCCTCTCTCCCGTGTCCCTCTCTCTCCCGTGTCCCTCTCTCCCGTGTCCCTCTCTCCCGTGTCCCTCTCTCCCGTGTCCCTCTCTCTCCCGTGTCCCTCTCTCCCGTGTCCCTCTCTCTCCCGTGTCCCTCTCTCTCCCGTGTCCCTCTCTCCCGTGTCCCTCTCTCCCGTGTCCCTCTCTCCCGTGTCCCTCTCTCTCCCGTGTCCCTCTCTCCCGTGTCCCTCTCTCCCGTGTCCCTCTCTCTCCCGTGTCCCTCTCTCCCGTGTCCCTCTCTCTCCCGTGTCCCTCTCTCTCCCGTGTCCCTCTCTCCCGTGTCCCTCTCTCCCGTGTCCCTCTCTCTCCCGTGTCCCTCTCTCTCCCGTGTCCCTCTCTCACCCGTGTCCCTCTCTCTCCCGTGTCCCTCTCTCCCGTGTCCCTCTCTCCCGTGTCCCTCTCTCTCCCGTGTCCCTCTCTCACCCGTGTCCCTCTCTCTCCCGTGTCCCCCTCTCTCCCGTGTCCCTCTCTCCCGTGTCCCTCTCTCCCGTGTCCCTCTCTCTCCCGTGTCCCTCTCTCTCCCGTGTCCCCCTCTCTCCCGTGTCCCTCTCTCCCGTGTCCCTCTCTCCCGTGTCCCTCTCTCTCCCGTGTCCCTCTCTCCCGTGTCCCTCTCTCTCCCGTGTCCCTCTCTCTCCCGTGTCCCTCTCTCCCGTGTCCCTCTCTCTCCCGTGTCCCTCTCTCCCGTGTCCCTCTCTCTCCCGTGTCCCTCTCTCCCGTGTCCCTCTCTCTCCCGTGTCCCTCTCTCCCGTGTCCCTCTCTCTCCCGTGTCCCTCTCTCTCGTGTCCCTCTCTCCCGTGTCCCTCTCTCTCCCGTGTCCCTCTCTCCCCCGTGTCCCTCTCTCCCATGTCCCTCTCTCCCGTGTCCCTCTCTCTCCCGTGTCCCTCTCTCCCGTGTCCCTCTCTCCCGTGTCCCTCTCTCTCCCGTGTCCCTCTCTCTCGTGTCCCTCTCTCCCGTGTCCCTCTCTCTCCCGTGTCCCTCTCTCCCGTGTCCCTCTCTCTCCCGTGTCCCTCTCTCCCGTGTCCCTCTCTCTCCCGTGTCCCTCTCTCTCGTGTCCCTCTCTCCCGTGTCCCTCTCTCTCCCGTGTCCCTCTCTCCCCCGTGTCCCTCTCTCCCATGTCCCTCTCTCCCGTGTCCCTCTCTCTCCCGTGTCCCTCTCTCCCGTGTCCCTCTCTCCCGTGTCCCTCTCTCTCCCGTGTCCCTCTCTCCCATGTCCCTCTCTCCCGTGTCCCTCTCTCTCCCGTGTCCCTCTCTCTCCTGTGTCCCTCTCTCCCATGTCCCTCTCTCTCCCGTGTCCCTCTCTCTCCCGTGTCCCTCTCTCCCGTGTCCCTCTCTCCCGTGTCCCTCTCTCCCGTGTCCCTCTCTCTCCCATGTCCCTCTCTCCCGTGTCCCTCTCTCTCGTGTCCCTCTCTCTCCCGTGTCCCTCTCTCCCGTGTCCCTCTCTCCCGTGTCCCTCTCTCACCCGTGTCCCTCTCTCCCATGTCCCTCTCTCCCGTGTCCCTCTCTCTCCCATGTCCCTCTCTCCCATGTCCCTCTCTCCCGTGTCCCTCTCTCCCGTGTCCCTCTCTCCCGTGTCCCTCTCTCTCCCGTGTCCCTCTCTCCCGTGTCCCTCTCTCTCCCGTGTCCCTCTCTCCCGTGTCCCTCTCTCACCCGTGTCCCTCTCTCCCGTGTCCCTCTCTCCCGTGTCCCTCTCTCTCCCGTGTCCCTCTCTCCCGTGTCCCTCTCTCTCCCGTGTCCCTCTCTCCCGTGTCCCTCTCTCTCCCGTGTCCCTCTCTCCCGTGTCCCTCTCTCTCCCGTGTCCCTCTCTCCCGTGTCCCTCTCTCTCCCGTGTCCCTCTCTCCCGTGTCCCTCTCTCTCCCGTGTCCCTCTCTCTCGTGTCCCTCTCTCCCGTGTCCCTCTCTCTCCCGTGTCCCTCTCTCCCCCGTGTCCCTCTCTCCCATGTCCCTCTCTCCCGTGTCCCTCTCTCACCCGTGTCCCTCTCTCCCGTGTCCCTCTCTCCCGTGTCCCTCTCTCTCCCGTGTCCCTCTCTCCCGTGTCCCTCTCTCACCCGTGTCCCTCTCTCCCGTGTCCCTCTCCTGTGTCCCTCTCTCCCATGTCCCTCTCTCTCCCGTGTCCCTCTCTCTCCCGTGTCCCTCTCTCCCGTGTCCCTCTCTCCCGTGTCCCTCTCTCCCGTGTCCCTCTCTCCCGTGTCCCTCTCTCACCCGTGTCCCTCTCTCCCGTGTCCCGGTGCAGGGAACGCCGCTCTCCACGCCCTCACCGCTGCCTCCCCCATGGAGCTCCGCGTTGATCTCCGCTCCCCCCACGACGCCGCCTTCGCCCGGTACCGGGACTTCCTCGTGGCGGGGCCCGAGGAGCACTACGGCCTGCGCCTGGGGGCCTACAGCGGCACCGCCGGTGCGCCAGGGGACGCTGTGCGGCGCTAGGGGGGTCTTGGGGGCCCTGGAGGAGTCCTGGGCAGTCCAATGTCCCATGGGGTGTCCATGGGTGTCTATGGGGTGTCCGTGGGTGTCTATGGGTGTCTATGGGGTGTCCGTGGGTGTCTATGGGTGTCTATGGGGTGTCCGTGGGGTGTCTAGGAGGTTTCCTTGGGGTGTCCATGGGTGTCTATGGGGTGTCCGTGGGTGTCTATGGGTGTCTATGGGGTGTCCATGGGGTGTCTAGGAGGTTTCCTTGGGGTGTCCATGGGTGTCTATGGGGTGTCCTTGGGGTGTCTAGGAGGTTTCCATGGGGTGTCCATGGGTGTCTATGGGTGCCTATGGGGTGTCCTTGGGGTGTCCGTGGGGTGTCTAGGAGGTTTACATGGGGTGTCTATTGGGGTCTTTTTGTGTCTATGGGTTCTATGGTCTATGGGTGTCTACGGATGTCTACTGGCCTCTATGGGTGTCTATGGGGTCTCTATGGGTGTCTATGGGGTCTCTATGGGTGTCTATGGGGTCTCTATGGGTCTCTATGGGTGCCTATGGGTCTCTATGGGTGTCTATGGGTCTCTATGGGGTCTCTATAGGTCTCTATGGGTCTCTCTCTATGGGTCTCTATGGGGTCTCTATGGGTGTCTATGGGTCTCTATAGGTCTCTATGGGTGTCTATGGGTCTCTATAGGTCTCTATAGGTCTCTAGGGTCTCTATGGGTCTCTATGGGGTCTCTATGGGTGTCTATGGGTCTCTATGGGTCTCTATGGGGTCTCTATGGGTGTCTATGGGTCTCTATGGGTCTCTATGAGGTCTCTATGGGTGTCTGTCTATGGGTCTCTATGAGGTCTCTATGGGGTCTCTATGGGTCTCTATGAGGTCTCTATGAGGTCTCTATGGGTGTCTATGGGTCTCTATGAGGTCTCTATGAGGTCTCTATGGGTGTCTATGGGTCTCTATGGGTCTCTATGAGGTCTCTATGGGTCTCTATGGGTCTCTATGAGGTCTCTATGGGTGTCTATGGGGTCTCTATGGGTCTCTATGAGGTCTCTATGGGTGTCTATGGGGTCTCTATGAGGTCTCTATGAGGTCTCTATGGGTCTCTATGGGTCTCTATGGGTCTCTATGAGGTCTCTATGGGTCTCTATGGGTCTCTATGGGTCTCTATGGGTCTCTATGAGGTCTCTATGGGTGTCTATGGGGGTCTCTATGAGGTCTCTATGAGGTCTCTATGGGTCTCTATGGGTCTCTATGGGGTCTCTATGAGGTCTCTATGGGTGTCTATGGGTCTCTATGGGTCTCTATGGGTCTCTATGGGTCTCTATGGGGTCTCTATGAGGTCTCTATGGGTGTCTATGGGGTCTCTATGAGGTCTCTATGAGGTCTCTATGGGTCTCTATGGGTCTCTATGGGGTCTCTATGAGGTCTCTATGGGTGTCTATGGGTCTCTATGGGTCCCGCAGGGGACGCCCTCTCCTACCACGCCGGGGAGCCCTTTCTCCACGCGGGACCGGGACCCCCGCGGCCGCCCCCGTCCCTGCGCCGTCGCCTACGGCCGGGGCCTGGTGGTACCACAACTGCCACTACGCGAACCTCAACGGGCGCTACGGCACCCCCCTGCACCACCAGGCATGGGGCAATGGGGACAATGGGGGGGAATGGGGGTAATGGGGACAATGGGGGCTATGGGGGGAATGGGGCAATGGGGTAATGGGGGCAATGGGGTAATGGGGGCAATGGGGGCTATGGGGGCTATGGGGGGAATGGGGGCAATGGGGGTAATGGGGGCAATGAGGGCTATGGGGGGAATGGGGGCAATGGGGGTAATGGGGGCAATGAGGGCTATGGGGGAATGGGGGCAATGGGGGTAATGGGGGCAATGGGGGCAATGGGGGCTATGGGGCTATTGGGGCAATGGGGCTATGGGGGCAATGGGGCAATGGGGGTAAAGGGGGTAATGGGGGTAATGGGGACAATGGGGGTAATGGGGTCAATGGGGACAATGGGGCAATGGGGGTAATGGGGGCAATGGGGGCTATGGGGGTAATGGGGCAATGGGGCAGTGGGGGCAATGGGGACAATGGGGGCAATGGGGGCTATGGGGGTAATGGGGCTATGGGGGTAATGGGGGCTATGGGGCTGTAGGGGTATGGGGCTATGGGGTAATGGAGCTATGGGGGGGGTCTATGGGGGCCTATAGGGAGCTATGGGTGCCTGTGGGAGCTGTATGGGGGATCTGTGGGTGTCTATGGGTGTCCGTGGGGTCCATGGGGCTCTATGGGGCCTGACGCCCCCCCGGCTCCCCCCCAGGGTGTCACCTGGTTCCCATGGAAAGGATTTGAGTTCTCCATCCCCTTCACCGAGATGAAGCTGCGGCCCCAGCGCGACTGAAGGGGACCCACACGTGGGGGGCACCCCATGGATCCAGCTCACCCCACGGATCGAGGGCACCCCATAGATTGGGGGCACCCAGGAAGGACTTTGGCGGGGGGGGGGTGTGGGGAAGAACCTTTTCTATGGGGAGGGGGGGAATAAACAATGCCTGAACCCCCCTGGTCCTGTGCAATGTGTGGGGTGCGGGCAGGCAGGGGGCAGGCAGGGGGCGGGCAGGAGAACACCAGCATGGGCACCAGTGACACCAGTCTGGTGTCCAGTGGACGTTTATTGGGGGCAGAGGGGAACGGGGGGCCCATAGGGGGTCCCCTATAGGGGGATGGGTCCCTTGGGGGTGTCCAGGGCAGGTTGGGGGTCGCGAGTGGGGGCCATAGGGGGGTATCCCCATAAGGGAGTCTCCATTAACATGAGGGGTCTGGGGGGGGTCTATGGGGGTTCCCATGTGGGGGTGTTTGGTCCCATTGGGGGTATTGGGGTCCCATAGAGGGTGCTGCGGTCCATGGGGGTCAATGGAGTCACATTGGGGCCCATAGGGGTCCACAGGGGATAATGGGTGTCAATGGTGTCCCATTGGGGTCCATAGGGTTCCACAGGGGTCAATGGGGTCCCACGGGGTCCCATTGGGTCTATAGGGGTCAAAGGGGTCAGTAGGGCCCCACTGGGGTACTTAGGGGTCAATGGGGTCTACAAGGGGTCCATGGGAGTCAGTGGGGGTCCCACAGGGGTCCACAGGGGTCAATGGGGTCC